>NC_141004.1:0-710000 GCF_052327205.1 Somniosus microcephalus
ACCTTCTCCTTCTCTTTCTTCTACTTCTTCTGATTCACCCTCCAGACTTCACCTTCTCCTTCTCCTTCTTCTGCTTCTTCTGATTCACCCTCCAGACTTCACCTTCTCCTTCTCCTTCTTCTACTTCTTCTGATTCACCCTCCAGACTTCACCTTCTCCTTCTCCTTCTTCTACTTCTTCTGATTCACCATCCAGACTTCACCTTCTCCTTCTCCTTCTTCTACTTCTTCTGCTTCTCCCTCAGACTTCACCTTCTCCTTCTCCTTCTTCTGCTTCTTCTGATTCACCCTCCAGACTTCACCTTCTCCTTCTCCTTCTTCTACTTCTTCCTGATTCACCCTCCTGACTTCACCTTCTCCTTCTCCTTCTTCTGCTTCTTCTGCTTCACCCTCCTGACTTCACCTTCTCCTTCTCCTTCTTCTACTTCTTCTGATTCACCCTCCTGACTTCACCTTCTCCTTCTCCTTCTTCTACTTCTTCTGATTCACCCTCCAGACTTCACCTTCTCCTTCTCCTTCTTCTGCTTCTTCTGCTTCACCCTCCAGACTTCACCTTCTCCTTCTCCTTCTTCTGCTTCTTCTGCTTCGCCCTCCAGACTTCACCTTCTCCTTCTCCTTCTTCTGCTTCTTCTGCTTCACCCTCCAGACTTCACCTTCTCCTTCTCCTTCTTCTGCTTCTTCTGCTTCACTCTCCTGACTTCACCTTCTCCTTCTCCTTCTTCTACTTCTTCTGATTCACCCTCCAGACTTCACCTTCTCCTTCTCCTTCTTCTGCTTCTTCTTATTCACCCTCCAGACTTCACCTTCTCCTTCTCCTTCTTCTGCTTCTTCTGATTCACCCTCCAGACTTCACCTTCTCCTTCTCCTTCTTCTGCTTCTTCTGCTTCACCCTCCAGACTTCACCTTCTCCTTCTCCTTCTTCTGCTTCTTCTGCTTCACCCTCCTGACTTCACCTTCTCCTTCTCCTTCTTCTACTTCTTCTGATTCACCCTCCAGACTTCACCTACTCCTTCTCCTTCTTCTGCTTCTTCTGCTTCACCCTCCAGACTTCACCTTCTCCTTCTCCTTCTTCTGCTTCTTCTGCTTCGCCCTCCAGACTTCACCTTCTCCTTCTCCTTCTTCTGCTTCTTCTGCTTCACTCTCCTGACTTCACCTTCTCCTTCTCCTTCTTCTACTTCTTCTGATTCACCCTCCAGACTTCACCCTCTCCTTCTCCTTCTTCTGCTTCTTCTGCTTCACCCTCCAGACTTCACCTTCTCTTTCTCCTTCTTCTGCTTCTTCTGCTGCGCCCTCCAGACTTCACCTTCTCCTTCTCCTTCTTCTGCTTCTTCTGATTCACCCTCCAGACTTCACCTTCTCCTTCTCCTTCTTCTACCTCTTCTGATCCACCCTCCTGACTTCACCTTCTCCTTCTCCTTCTTCTGCTTCTTCTGCTTCACCCTCCAGACTTCACCTTCTCCTTCTCCTTCTTCTGCTTCTTCTGCTTCACCCTCCAGACTTCACCTTCTCCTTCTCCTTCTTCTGCTTCTTCTGCTTCACCCTCCAGACTTCACCTTCTCTTTCTCCTTCTTCTGCTTCTTCTGCTGCGCCCTCCAGACTTCACCTTCTCCTTCTCCTTCTTCTGCTTCTTCTGATTCACCCTCCAGACTTCACCTACTCCTTCTCCTTCTTCTGCTTCTTCTGCTTCACCCTCCAGACTTCACCTTCTCCTTCTCCTTCCTCTGCTTCTTCTGCTTCGCCCTCCAGACTTCACCTTCTCCTTCTCCTTCTTCTGCTTCTTCTGCTTCACCGTCCTGACTTCACCTTCTCCTTCTCTTTCTTCTGCTTCTTCTGATTCACCCTCCAGACTTCACCTTCTCCTTCTCCTTCTGCTGCTTCTTCTGATTCACCCTCCAGACTTCACCTTCTCCTTCTCCTTATTCTGCTTCTTCTGATTCACCCTCCAGACTTCACCTCCTCCTTCTCCTTCTTCTGCTTCTTCTGATTCACCCTCCAGACTTCACCTTTTCCTTCTCCTTCTTCTGCTTCTTCTGATTCACCCTCCAGACTTCACCTTCTCCTTCTCCTTCTTCTGCTTCTTCTGATTCACCCTCCAGACTTCACCTTCTCCTTCTCCTTCTTCTACTTCTTCTGCTTCACCCTCCAGACTTCACCTTCTCCTTTTTTTTCTTCTGCTTCTTCTGATTCTCCCTCCAGACTTCACCTTCTCCTTCTCCTTCTTCTGATTCTTCTGATTCACCCTCCAGACTTCACCTTCTCCTTCTCCTTCTTCTGCTTCTTCTGATTCACCCTCCTGACTTCACCTTCTCCTTCTCCTTCTTCTACTTCTTCTGATTCACCCTACTGACTTCACCTTCTCCTTCTCCTTCTTCTACTTCTTCTGCTTCACCCTCCAGACTTCACCTTCTCCTTCTCCTTCTTCTACTTCTTCTGATTCACCCTCCAGAGTTCACCTTCTCCTTCTCCTTCTTCTACTTCTTCTGATTCACCCTCCAGACTTCACCTTCTCCTTCTCCTTCTTCTACTTCTTCTGATTCATCCTCCAGACTTCACCTTCTCCTTCTCCTTCTTCTGCTTCTTCTGATTCACCCTCCAGACTTCACCTTCTCCTTCTCCTTATTCTGCTTCTTATGATTCACCCTCCAGACTTCACCTTCTCCTTCTCCTTCTTCTGCTTCTTCTGATTCACCCTCCAGACTTCACCTTCTCCTTCTCCTTCTTCTGCTTCTTCTGATTCACCCTCCAGACTTCACCTTCTCCTTCTCCTTCTTCTACTTCTTCTGATTCACCCTCCAGACTTCATCTTCTCCTTCTCCTTCTTCTGCTTCTTCTGATTCACCCTCCAGACTTCACCTTCTCCTTCTCCTTCGTCTACTTCTTCTGATTCACCCTCCAGACTACACCTTCTCCTTCTCCTTCTTCTACTTCTTCTGATTCACCCTCCAGACTTCACCTTCTCCTTCTCCTTCTTCTGTTTCTTCTGGTTCACCCTCCAGACTTCACCTTCTCCTTCTCCTTCTTCTACTTCTTCTGATTCACCCTCCAGACTTCACCTTCTCCTTCTCCTTCTTCTACTTCTTCTGATTCACCCTCCAGACTTCATCTTCTCCTTCTCCTTCTTCTGCATCTTCTGATTCACCCTCCAGACTTCACCTTCTCCTTCTCCTTCTTCTGCTTCTTCTGATTCACCCTCCAGACTTCACCTTCTCCTTCTCCTTCTTCTACTTCTTCTGATTCACCCTCCAGACCTCACCTTCTCCTTCTCCTTCTTCTACTTCTTCTGATTCACCCTCCAGTCTTCACATTCTCCTTCTCCTTCTTCTGTTTCTTCTGCTTCAGCCTCCAGACTTCACCTTCTCCTTCTCTTTCTTCTGATTCTTCTGATTCACCCTCCAGACTTCACCTTCTCCTTCTCCTTCTTCTGATTCTTCTGACTCACCCTCCAGACTTCACCTTCTCCTTCTCCTTCTTCTGCTTCTTCTGATTCACCCTCCTGGCTTCACCTTCTCCTTCTCCTTCTTCTACTTCTTCTGATTCACCCTCCTGACTTCACCGTCTCCTTCTCCTTCTTCTCCTTCTTCTGCTTAACCTCCAGACTTCACCTTCTCATTCTCCTTCTTCTACCTCTTCTGATTCACCCTCCAGACTTCACCTTCTCCTTCTCCTTCTTCTGCTTCTTCTGATTCACCCTCCAGACTTCACCTTCTACTTCTCCTTATTCTGCTTCTTCTGATTCACCCTCCAGACTTCACCTTCTCCTTCTCCTTATTCTGCTTCTTCTGATTCACCCTCCTGACTTCACCTTCTCCTTCTCCTTCTTCTGCTTCTTCTGATTCACCCTCCAGACTTCACCTTCTCCTTCTCCTTCTTCTACTTCTTCTGATTCACCCTCCAGACTTCACCTTCTCCTTCTCCTTCTTCTGCTTCTTCTGATTCACCCTCCAGACTTCACCTTCTCCTTCTCCTTATTCTGCTTCTTCTGATTCACCCTCCAGACTTCACCTTCTCCTTCTCCTTCTTCTGCTTCTTCTGATTCACTCTCCAGACTTCACCTTCTCCTTCTCCTTCTTCTGCTTCTTCTGATTCATCCTCCAGACATCACCTTCTCCTTCTCCTTCTTCTGCTTCTTCTGATTCACCCTCCAGACTTCACCTTCTCCTTCTCCTTCTTCTACTTCTTCTGATTCACCCTCCAGACTTCACCTTCTCCTTCTCCTTATTCTGCTTCTTCTGTTTCACCCTCCAGACTTCACCTTCTCCTTCTCCTTCTTCTGCTTCTTCTGATTCACCCTCCAGACTTCACCTTCTCCTTCTCCTTATTCTGCTTCTTCTGTTTCACCCTCCAGACTTCACCTTCTCCTTCTCCTTCTTCTGCTTCTTCTGATTCACCCTCCAGACTTCACCTTCTCCTTCTCCTTCTTCTGCTTCTTCTGATTCACCCTCCAGACTTCACCTTCTCCTTCTCCTTCTTCTACTTCTTCTGATTCACCCTCCAGACTTCACCTTCTCCTTCTCCTTCTTCTGCTTCTTCTGATTCACCCTCCAGACTTCACCTTCTCCTTCTCCTTCGTCTACTTCTTCTGATTCACCCTCCAGACTACACCTTCTCCTTCTCCTTCTTCTACTTCTTCTGATTCACCCTCCAGACTTCACCTTCTCCTTCTCCTTCTTCTGTTTCTTCTGATTCACCCTCCAGACTTCACCTTCTCCTTCTCCTTCTTCTACTTCTTCTGATTCAGCCTCCAGACTTCACCTTCTCCTTCTCCTTCTTCTACTTCTTCTGATTCACCCTCCAGACTTCATCTTCTCCTTCTCCTTCTTCTCCTTCTTCTGATTCACCCTCCAGGCTTCACCTTCTCCTTCTCCTTCTTCTGCTTCTTCTGATTCACCCTCCAGACTTCACCTTCTCCTTCTCCTTCTTCTACTTCTTCTGATTCACCCTCCAGACTTCACCTTCTCCTTCTCCTTATTCTGCTTCTTCTGTTTCACCCTCCAGACTTCACCTTCTCCTTCTCCTTCTTCTGCTTCTTCTGATTCACCCTCCAGACTTCACCTTCTCCTTCTCCTTCTTCTGCTTCTTCTGATTCACCCTCCAGACTTCACCTTCTCCTTCTCCTTCTTCTACTTCTTCTGATTCACCCTCCAGACTTCACCTTCTCCTTCTCCTTCTTCTGCTTCTTCTGATTCACCCTCCAGACTTCACCTTCTCCTTCTCCTTCGTCTACTTCTTCTGATTCACCCTCCAGACTACACCTTCTCCTTCTCCTTCTTCTACTTCTTCTGATTCACCCTCCAGACTTCACCTTCTCCTTCTCCTTCTTCTGTTTCTTCTGATTCACCCTCCAGACTTCACCTTCTCCTTCTCCTTCTTCTACTTCTTCTGATTCAGCCTCCAGACTTCACCTTCTCCTTCTCCTTCTTCTACTTCTTCTGATTCACCCTCCAGACTTCATCTTCTCCTTCTCCTTCTTCTCCTTCTTCTGATTCACCCTCCAGACTTCACCTTCTCCTTCTCCTTCTTCTGCTTCTTCTGATTCACCCTCCAGACTTCACCTTCTCCTTCTCCTTCTTCTGATTCACCCTCCAGACTTCACCTTCTCCTTCTTCTACTTCTTCTGATTCACCCTCCAGTCTTCACCTTCTCCTTCTCCTTCTTCTGTTTCTTCTGCTTCACCCTCCAGACTTCACCTTCTCCTTCTCTTTCTTCTGCTTCTTCTGATTCACCCTCCAGACTTCACCTTCTCCTTCTCCTTCTTCTGATTCTTCTGATTCACCCTCCAGACTTCACCTTCTCCTTCTCCTTCTTCTGCTTCTTCTGATTCACCCTCCAGACCTCACCTTCTCCTTCTCCTTCTTCTACTTCTTCTGATTCACCCTCCTGACTTCACCTTCTCCTTCTCCTTCATCTACCTCTTCTGCTTCACCCTCCAGACTTCACCTTCTCCTTCTCCTTCTTCTACTTCTTCTGATTCACCCTCCAGACTTCACCTTCTCCTTCTCCTTCTTCTACTTCTTCTGATTCACCCTCCAGACTTCACCTTCTCCTTCTCCTTCTTCTACTTCTTCTGATTCACCCTCCAGACTACACCTTCTCCTTCTCCTTCTTCTGCTTCTTCTGATTCACCCTCCAGACTTCACCTTCTCCTTCTCCTTATTCTGCTTCTTCTGATTCACCCTCCAGACTTCACCTTCTCCTTCTCCTTCTTCTGCTTCTTCTGATTCACCCTCCAGACTTCACCTTCTCCTTCTTCTTCTTCTGCTTCTTCTGATTCACCCTCCAGACTTCACCTTCTCCTTCTCCTTCTTCTACTTCTTCTGATTCACCCTCCAGACTTCACCTTCTCCTTCTCCTTCTTCTGCTTCTTCTGATTCACCCTCCAGACTTCACCTTCTCCTTCTCCTTCGTCTACTTCTTCTGATTCACCCTCCAGACTATACCTTCTCCTTCTCCTTCTTCTACTTCTTCTGATTCACCCTCCAGACTTCACCTTCTCCTTCTCCTTCTTCTACTTCTTCTGATTCACCCTCCAGACTTCATCTTCTCCTTCTCCTTCTTCTGCTTCTTCTGATTCACCCTCCAGACTTCACCTTCTCCTTCTCCTTCTTCTGCTTCTTCTGATTCACCCTCCAGACTTCAACTTCTCCTTCTCCTTCTTATACTTCTTCTGATTCGCCCTCAAGACTTCACCTTCTCCTTCTCCTTCTTCTACTTCTTCTGATTCACCCTCCAGTCTTCACCTTCTCCTTCTCCTTCTTCTGTTTCTTCTGCTTCACCCTCCAGACTACACCTTCTCCTTCTCCTTCTTCTACTTCTTCTGATTCACCCTCCAGACTTCACCTTCTCCTTCTCGTTCTTCTGCTTCTTCTGATTCACCCTCCAGACTTCACCTTCTCCTTCTCCGTCTTCTACTTCTTCTGATTCACCCTCCAGACTTCACCTTCTCCTTCTCCTTCTTCTACTTCTTTTGATTCACCCTCCAGACATCACCTTCTCCTTCTCCTTCTTCTACTTCTTCTGCTTCTCCCTCCAGACGTCACCTTCTCCTTCTCCTTCTTCTGCTTCTTCTGATTCACCCTCCAGACTTCACCTTCTCCTTCTCCTTCTTCTACTTCTTCTGATTCACCCTCCAGACTTCACCTTCTCCTTCTCCTTCTTCTACTTCTTCTGATTCACCCTCCAGACTTCACCTTCTCCTTCTCCTTCTTCTACTTCTTCCGATTCACCCTCCTGACTTCACCTTCTCCTTCTCCTTCTTCTGCTTCTTCTGCTTCACCCTCCTGACTTCACCTTCTCCTTCTCCTTCTTCTACTTCTTCTGATTCACCCTCCTGACTTCACCTTCTCCTTCTCCTTCTTCTACTTCTTCTGATTCACCCTCCAGACTTCACCTTCTCCTTCTCCTTCTTCTGCTTCTTCTGCTTCACCCTCCAGACTTCACCTTCTCCTTCTCCTTCTTCTGCTTCTTCTGCTTCGCCCTCCAGACTTCACCTTCTCCTTCTCCTTCTTCTGCTTCTTCTGCTTCACCCTCCAGACTTCACCTTCTCCTTCTCCTTCTTCTGCTTCTTCTGCTTCACTCTCCTGACTTCACCTTCTCCTTCTCCTTCTTCTACTTCTTCTGATTCACCCTCCAGACTTCACCTTCTCCTTCTCCTTCTTCTGCTTCTTCTGCTGCGCCCTCCAGACTTCACCTTCTCCTTCTCCTTCTTCTGCTTCTTCTTATTCACCCTCCAGACTTCACCTTCTCCTTCTCCTTCTTCTGCTTCTTCTGATTCACCCTCCAGACTTCACCTTCTCCTTCTCCTTCTTCTGCTTCTTCTGCTTCACCCTCCAGACTTCACCTTCTCCTTCTCCTTGTTCTGCTTCTTCTGCTTCACCCTCCTGACTTCACCTTCTCCTTCTCCTTCTTCTACTTCTTCTGATTCACCCTCCAGACTTCACCTACTCCTTCTCCTTCTTCTGCTTCTTCTGCTTCACCCTCCAGACTTCACCTTCTCCTTCTCCTTCTTCTGCTTCTTCTGCTTCGCCCTCCAGACTTCACCTTCTCCTTCTCCTTCTTCTGCTTCTTCTGCTTCACTCTCCTGACTTCACCTTCTCCTTCTCCTTCTTCTACTTCTTCTGATTCACCCTCCAGACTTCACCCTCTCCTTCTCCTTCTTCTGCTTCTTCTGCTTCACCCTCCAGACTTCACCTTCTCTTTCTCCTTCTTCTGCTTCTTCTGCTGCGCCCTCCAGACTTCACCTTCTCCTTCTCCTTCTTCTGCTTCTTCTGATTCACCCTCCAGACTTCACCTTCTCCTTCTCCTTCTTCTACTTCTTCTGATCCACCCTCCTGACTTCACCTTCTCCTTCTCCTTCTTCTGCTTCTTCTGCATCACCCTCCAGACTTCACCTTCTCCTTCTCCTTCTTCTGCTTCTTCTGCTTCACCCTCCAGACTTCACCTTCTCCTTCTCCTTCTTCTGCTTCTTCTGCTTCACCCTCCAGACTTCACCTTCTCTTTCTCCTTCTTCTGCTTCTTCTGCTGCGCCCTCCAGACTTCACCTTCTCCTTCTCCTTCTTCTGCTTCTTCTGATTCACCCTCCAGACTTCACCTACTCCTTCTCCTTCTTCTGCTTCTTCTGCTTCACCCTCCAGACTTCACCTTCTCCTTCTCCTTCCTCTGCTTCTTCTGCTTCGCCCTCCAGACTTCACCTTCTCCTTCTCCTTCTTCTGCTTCTTCTGCTTCACCGTCCTGACTTCACCTTCTCCTTCTCTTTCTTCTGCTTCTTCTGATTCACCCTCCAGACTTCACCTTCTCCTTCTCCTTCTGCTGCTTCTTCTGATTCACCCTCCAGACTTCACCTTCTCCTTCTCCTTATTCTGCTTCTTCTGATTCACCCTCCAGACTTCACCTCCTCCTTCTCCTTCTTCTGCTTCTTCTGATTCACCCTCCAGACTTCACCTTTTCCTTCTCCTTCTTCTGCTTCTTCTGATTCACCCTCCAGACTTCACCTTCTCCTTCTCCTTCTTCTGCTTCTTCTGATTCACCCTCCAGACTTCACCTTCTCCTTCTCCTTCTTCTACTTCTTCTGCTTCACCCTCCAGACTTCACCTTCTCCTTTTTTTTCTTCTGCTTCTTCTGATTCTCCCTCCAGACTTCACCTTCTCCTTCTCCTTCTTCTGATTCTTCTGATTCACCCTCCAGACTTCACCTTCTCCTTCTCCTTCTTCTGCTTCTTCTGATTCACCCTCCTGACTTCACCTTCTCCTTCTCCTTCTTCTACTTCTTCTGATTCACCCTCCTGACTTCACCTTCTCCTTCTCCTTCTTCTACTTCTTCTGCTTCACCCTCCAGACTTCACCTTCTCCTTCTCCTTCTTCTACTTCTTCTGATTCACCCTCCAGAGTTCACCTTCTCCTTCTCCTTCTTCTACTTCTTCTGATTCACCCTCCAGACTTCACCTTCTCCTTCTCCTTCTTCTACTTCTTCTGATTCATCCTCCAGACTTCACCTTCTCCTTCTCCTTCTTCTGCTTCTTCTGATTCACCCTCCAGACTTCACCTTCTCCTTCTCCTTATTCTGCTTCTTATGATTCACCCTCCAGACTTCACCTTCTCCTTCTCCTTCTTCTGCTTCTTCTGATTCACCCTCCAGACTTCACCTTCTCCTTCTCCTTCTTCTGCTTCTTCTGATTCACCCTCCAGACTTCACCTTCTCCTTCTCCTTCTTCTACTTCTTCTGATTCACCCTCCAGACTTCATCTTCTCCTTCTCCTTCTTCTGCTTCTTCTGATTCACCCTCCAGACTTCACCTTCTCCTTCTCCTTCGTCTACTTCTTCTGATTCACCCTCCAGACTACACCTTCTCCTTCTGCTTCTTCTACTTCTTCTGATTCACCCTCCAGACTTCACCTTCTCCTTCTCCTTCTTCTGTTTCTTCTGGTTCACCCTCCAGACTTCACCTTCTCCTTCTCCTTCTTCTACTTCTTCTGATTCACCCTCCAGACTTCACCTTCTCCTTCTCCTTCTTCTACTTCTTCTGATTCACCCTCCAGACTTCATCTTCTCCTTCTCCTTCTTCTGCATCTTCTGATTCACCCTCCAGACTTCACCTTCTCCTTCTCCTTCTTCTGCTTCTTCTGATTCACCCTCCAGACTTCACCTTCTCCTTCTCCTTCTTCTACTTCTTCTGATTCACCCTCCAGACCTCACCTTCTCCTTCTCCTTCTTCTACTTCTTCTGATTCACCCTCCAGTCTTCACATTCTCCTTCTCCTTCTTCTGTTTCTTCTGCTTCAGCCTCCAGACTTCACCTTCTCCTTCTCTTTCTTCTGATTCTTCTGATTCACCCTCCAGACTTCACCTTCTCCTTCTCCTTCTTCTGATTCTTCTGATTCACCCTCCAGACTTCACCTTCTCCTTCTCCTTCTTCTGCTTCTTCTGATTCACCCTCCTGGCTTCACCTTCTCCTTCTCCTTCTTCTACTTCTTCTGATTCACCCTCCTGACTTCACCGTCTCCTTCTCCTTCTTCTCCTTCTTCTGCTTAACCTCCAGACTTCACCTTCTCATTCTCCTTCTTCTACCTCTTCTGATTCACCCTCCAGACTTCACCTTCTCCTTCTCCTTCTTCTGCTTCTTCTGATTCACCCTCCAGACTTCACCTTCTACTTCTCCTTATTCTGCTTCTTCTGATTCACCCTCCAGACTTCACCTTCTCCTTCTCCTTATTCTGCTTCTTCTGATTCACCCTCCTGACTTCACCTTCTCCTTCTCCTTCTTCTGCTTCTTCTGATTCACCCTCCAGACTTCACCTTCTCCTTCTCCTTCTTCTACTTCTTCTGATTCACCCTCCAGACTTCACCTTCTCCTTCTCCTTCTTCTGCTTCTTCTGATTCACCCTCCAGACTTCACCTTCTCCTTCTCCTTATTCTGCTTCTTCTGATTCATCCTCCAGACTTCACCTTCTCCTTCTCCTTCTTCTGCTTCTTCTGATTCACTCTCCAGACTTCACCTTCTCCTTCTCCTTCTTCTGCTTCTTCTGATTCATCCTCCAGACATCACCTTCTCCTTCTCCTTCTTCTGCTTCTTCTGATTCACCCTCCAGACTTCACCTTCTCCTTCTCCTTCTTCTACTTCTTCTGATTCACCCTCCAGACTTCACCTTCTCCTTCTCCTTATTCTGCTTCTTCTGTTTCACCCTCCAGACTTCACCTTCTCCTTCTCCTTCTTCTGCTTCTTCTGATTCACCCTCCAGACTTCACCTTCTCCTTCTCCTTATTCTGCTTCTTCTGTTTCACCCTCCAGACTTCACCTTCTCCTTCTCCTTCTTCTGCTTCTTCTGATTCACCCTCCAGACTTCACCTTCTCCTTCTCCTTCTTCTGCTTCTTCTGATTCACCCTCCAGACTTCACCTTCTCCTTCTCCTTCTTCTACTTCTTCTGATTCACCCTCCAGACTTCACCTTCTCCTTCTCCTTCTTCTGCTTCTTCTGATTCACCCTCCAGACTTCACCTTCTCCTTCTCCTTCGTCTACTTCTTCTGATTCACCCTCCAGACTACACCTTCTCCTTCTCCTTCTTCTACTTCTTCTGATTCACCCTCCAGACTTCACCTTCTCCTTCTCCTTCTTCTGTTTCTTCTGATTCACCCTCCAGACTTCACCTTCTCCTTCTCCTTCTTCTACTTCTTCTGATTCAGCCTCCAGACTTCACCTTCTCCTTCTCCTTCTTCTACTTCTTCTGATTCACCCTCCAGACTTCATCTTCTCCTTCTCCTTCTTCTCCTTCTTCTGATTCACCCGCCAGGCTTCACCTTCTCCTTCTCCTTCTTCTGCTTCTTCTGATTCACCCTCCAGACTTCACCTTCTCCTTCTCCTTCTTCTACTTCTTCTGATTCACCCTCCAGACTTCACCTTCTCCTTCTCCTTATTCTGCTTCTTCTGTTTCACCCTCCAGACTTCACCTTCTCCTTCTCCTTCTTCTGCTTCTTCTGATTCACCCTCCAGACTTCACCTTCTCCTTCTCCTTCTTCTGCTTCTTCTGATTCACCCTCCAGACTTCACCTTCTCCTTCTCCTTCTTCTACTTCTTCTGATTCACCCTCCAGACTTCACCTTCTCCTTCTCCTTCTTCTGCTTCTTCTGATTCACCCTCCAGACTTCACCTTCTCCTTCTCCTTCGTCTACTTCTTCTGATTCACCCTCCAGACTACACCTTCTCCTTCTCCTTCTTCTACTTCTTCTGATTCACCCTCCAGACTTCACCTTCTCCTTCTCCTTCTTCTGTTTCTTCTGATTCACCCTCCAGACTTCACCTTCTCCTTCTCCTTCTTCTACTTCTTCTGATTCAGCCTCCAGACTTCACCTTCTCCTTCTCCTTCTTCTACTTCTTCTGATTCACCCTCCAGACTTCATCTTCTCCTTCTCCTTCTTCTCCTTCTTCTGATTCACCCTCCAGACTTCACCTTCTCCTTCTCCTTCTTCTGCTTCTTCTGATTCACCCTCCAGACTTCACCTTCTCCTTCTCCTTCTTCTGATTCACCCTCCAGACTTCACCTTCTCCTTCTTCTACTTCTTCTGATTCACCCTCCAGTCTTCACCTTCTCCTTCTCCTTCTTCTGTTTCTTCTGCTTCACCCTCCAGACTTCACCTTCTCCTTCTCTTTCTTCTGCTTCTTCTGATTCACCCTCCAGACTTCACCTTCTCCTTCTCCTTCTTCTGATTCTTCTGATTCACCCTCCAGACTTCACCTTCTCCTTCTCCTTCTTCTGCTTCTTCTGATTCACCCTCCAGACCTCACCTTCTCCTTCTCCTTCTTCTACTTCTTCTGATTCACCCTCCTGACTTCACCTTCTCCTTCTCCTTCATCTACCTCTTCTGCTTCACCCTCCAGACTTCACCTTCTCCTTCTCCTTCTTCTACTTCTTCTGATTCACCCTCCAGACTTCACCTTCTCCTTCTCCTTCTTCTACTTCTTCTGATTCACCCTCCAGACTTCACCTTCTCCTTCTCCTTCTTCTACTTCTTCTGATTCACCCTCCAGACTACACCTTCTCCTTCTCCTTCTTCTGCTTCTTCTGATTCACCCTCCAGACTTCACCTTCTCCTTCTCCTTATTCTGCTTCTTCTGATTCACCCTCCAGACTTCACCTTCTCCTTCTCCTTCTTCTGCTTCTTCTGATTCACCCTCCAGACTTCACCTTCTCCTTCTTCTTCTTCTGCTTCTTCTGATTCACCCTCCAGACTTCACCTTCTCCTTCTCCTTCTTCTACTTCTTCTGATTCACCCTCCAGACTTCACCTTCTCCTTCTCCTTCTTCTGCTTCTTCTGATTCACCCTCCAGACTTCACCTTCTCCTTCTCCTTCGTCTACTTCTTCTGATTCACCCTCCAGACTATACCTTCTCCTTCTCCTTCTTCTACTTCTTCTGATTCACCCTCCAGACTTCACCTTCTCCTTCTCCTTCTTCTACTTCTTCTGATTCACCCTCCAGACTTCATCTTCTCCTTCTCCTTCTTCTGCTTCTTCTGATTCACCCTCCAGACTTCACCTTCTCCTTCTCCTTCTTCTGCTTCTTCTGATTCACCCTCCAGACTTCAACTTCTCCTTCTCCTTCTTATACTTCTTCTGATTCGCCCTCAAGACTTCACCTTCTCCTTCTCCTTCTTCTACTTCTTCTGATTCACCCTCCAGTCTTCACCTTCTCCTTCTCCTTCTTCTGTTTCTTCTGCTTCACCCTCCAGACTTCACCTTCTCCTTCTCTTTCTTCTGCTTCTTCTGATTCACCCTCCAGACTTCACCTTCTCCTTCTCCTTCTTCTGATTCTTCTGATTCACCCTCCAGACTTCACCTTCTCCTTTTCCTTCTTCTGCTTCTTCTGATTCACCCTCCTGACTTCACCTCCTCCTTCTCCTTCTTCTACTTCTTCTGATTCACTCTCCTGACTTCACCTTCTCCTTCTCCTTCTACTTCTTCTGCTTCACCCTCCAGACTTCACCTTCTCCTTCTCCTTCTTCTACTTCTTCTGATTCACCCTCCAGACTTCACCTTCTCCTTCTTCTGCTTCTTCTGATTCACCCTCCAGACTTCACCTTCTCATTCTCCTTCTTCTGCTTCTTCTGCTGCGCCCTCCAGACTTCACCTTCTCCTTCTCCTTCTTCTGCTTCTTCTGCTTCACACTCCAGACTTCACCTTCTCCTTCTCCTTCTTCTGCTTCTTCTGCTGCGCCCTCCAGGCTTCACCTTCTCTTTCTCCTTCTTCTGCTTCTTCTGCTTCACCGTCCTGACTTCACCTTCTCCTTCTCCTTCTTCTACTTCTTCTGCTACACCCCCCTGACTTCACCTGCTCCTTCTCCTTCTTCTGCTTCTTCTGATTCACCCTCCTAAATTCACCTTCTCCTTCTCCTTCTTCTGCTTCTTCTGATTCACCCTCCTGACTTCACCTTCTCCTTCTCCTTCTTCTGCTTCTTCTGATTCACCCTCCAGACTTCACCTTCTCCTTCTCCTTCTTCTGCTTCTTCTGATTCACCCTCCAGACTTCACCTTCTCCTTCTCCTTCTTCTGCTTCTTCTGATTCACCCTCCAGACCTCACCTTCTCCTTCTCCTTCTTCTACTTCTTCTGATTCACCCTCCAGACTTCATCTTCTCCTTCTCCTTCTTCTGCTTCTTCTGATTCACCCTTCGGACTTCACCTTCTCCTTCTCCTTCTTCTGCTTCTTCTGATACACCCTCCAGACTTCACCTTCTCCTTCTCCTTCTTCTACTTCTTCTGATTCACCCTCCAGACTTCACCTTCTCCTTCTCCTTCTTCTACTTCTTCTGATTCACCCTCCAGTCTTCACCTTCTCCTTCTCCTTCTTCTGTTTCTTCTGCTTCACCCTCCAGACTTCACCTTCTCCTTCTCTTTCTTCTGCTTCTTCTGCTTCACCCTCCAGACTTCACCTTCTCCTTCTCCTTCTTCTGATTCTTCTGATTCACCCTCCAGACTTCACCTTCTCTATCTCCTTCTTCTGCTTCTTCTGATTCACCCTCCTGACTTCACCTTCTCCTTCTCCTTCTTCTACTTCTTCTGATTCACCCTCCTGACTTCACCTTCTCCTTCTCCTTCTTCTACTTCTTCTGCTTCACCCTCCAGACTTCACCTTCTCCTTCTCCTTCTTCTACTTCTTCTGATTCACCCTCCAGACTTCACCTTCTCCTTCTCCTTCTTCTGCTTCTTCTGATTCACCCTCCAGACTTCACCTTCTCCTTCTCCTTATTCTGCTTCTTCCGATTCACCCTCCAGACTTCACCTTCTCCTTCTCCTTCTTCTGCTTCTTCTGATTCACCCTCCAGACTTCACCTTCTCCTTCTCCTTCTTCTGCTTCTTCTGATTCACCCTCCAGACTTCACCTTCTCCTTCTCCTTCTTCTGCTTCTTCTGATTCACCCTCCAGACTTCACCTTCTCCTTCTCCTTCTTCTACTTCTTCTGATTCACCCTCCAGACTTCAGCTTCTCCTTCTCCTTCTTCTGCTTCTTCTGATTCACCCTCCTGACTTCACCTTCTCCTTCTCCTTCTTCTACTTCTTCTGATTCACCCTCCTGACTTCACCTTCTCCTTCTCCTTCTTCTACTTCTTCTGCTTCACCCTCCAGACTTCACCTTCTCCTTCTCCTTCTTCTGCTTCTTCTGATTCACCCTCCAGACTTCACCTACTCCTTCTCCTTATTCTGCTTCTTCTGATTCGCCCTCCAGACTTCACCTTCTCCTTCTCCTTCTTCTGCTTCTTCTGATTCTCCCTCCAGACTTCACCTTCTCCTTCTCCTTCTTCTGCTTCTTCTGCTTCACCCTCCAGACTTCACCTTCTCTTTCTCCTTCTTCTGCTTCTTCTGCTGCGCCCTCCAGACTTCACCTTCTCCTTCTCCTTCTTCTGCTTCTTCTGATTCACCCTCCAGACTTCACCTTCTCCTTCTCCTTCTTCTACTTCTTCTGATCCACCCTCCTGACTTCACCTTCTCCTTCTCCTTCTTCTGCTTCTTCTGCTTCACCCTCCAGACTTCACCTTCTCCTTCTCCTTCTTCTGCTTCTTCTGCTTCACCCTCCAGACTTCACCTTCTCCTTCTCCTTCTTCTGCTTCTTCTGCTTCACCCTCCAGACTTCACCTTCTCTTTCTCCTTCTTCTGCTTCTTCTGCTGCGCCCTCCAGACTTCACCTTCTCCTTCTCCTTCTTCTGCTTCTTCTGATTCACCCTCCAGACTTCACCTACTCCTTCTCCTTCTTCTGCTTCTTCTGCTTCACCCTCCAGACTTCACCTTCTCCTTCTCCTTCCTCTGCTTCTTCTGCTTCGCCCTCCAGACTTCACCTTCTCCTTCTCCTTCTTCTGCTTCTTCTGCTTCACCGTCCTGACTTCACCTTCTCCTTCTCTTTCTTCTGCTTCTTCTGATTCACCCTCCAGACTTCACCTTCTCCTTCTCCTTCTTCTGCTTCTTCTGATTCACCCTCCAGACTTCACCTTCTCCTTCTCCTTATGCTGCTTCTTCTGATTCACCCTCCAGACTTCACCTCCTCCTTCTCCTTCTTCTGCTTCTTCTGATTCACCCTCCAGACTTCACCTTCTCCTTCTCCTTCTTCTACTTCTTCTGATTCACCCTCCAGACTTCACCTTCTCCTTCTCCTTCTTCTGCTTCTTCTGATTCACCCTCCAGACTTCACCTTCTCCTTCTCCTTATTCTGCTTCTTCCGATTCACCCTCCAGACTTCACCTTCTCCTTCTCCTTCTTCTGCTTCTTCTGATTCACCCTCCAGACTTCACCTTCTCCTTCTCCTTCTTCTGCTTCTTCTGATTCACCCTCCAGACTTCACCTTCTCCTTCTCCTTCTTCTGCTTCTTCTGATTCACCCTCCAGACTTCACCTTCTCCTTCTCCTTCTTCTACTTCTTCTGATTCACCCTCCAGACTTCAGCTTCTCCTTCTCCTTCTTCTGCTTCTTCTGATTCACCCTCCTGACTTCACCTTCTCCTTCTCCTTCTTCTACTTCTTCTGATTCACCCTCCTGACTTCACCTTCTCCTTCTCCTTCTTCTACTTCTTCTGCTTCACCCTCCAGACTTCACCTTCTCCTTCTCCTTCTTCTGCTTCTTCTGATTCACCCTCCAGACTTCACCTACTCCTTCTCCTTATTCTGCTTCTTCTGATTCGCCCTCCAGACTTCACCTTCTCCTTCTCCTTCTTCTGCTTCTTCTGATTCTCCCTCCAGACTTCACCTTCTCCTTCTCCTTCTTCTGCTTCTTCTGCTTCACCCTCCAGACTTCACCTTCTCTTTCTCCTTCTTCTGCTTCTTCTGCTGCGCCCTCCAGACTTCACCTTCTCCTTCTCCTTCTTCTGCTTCTTCTGATTCACCCTCCAGACTTCACCTTCTCCTTCTCCTTCTTCTACTTCTTCTGATCCACCCTCCTGACTTCACCTTCTCCTTCTCCTTCTTCTGCTTCTTCTGCTTCACCCTCCAGACTTCACCTTCTCCTTCTCCTTCTTCTGCTTCTTCTGCTTCACCCTCCAGACTTCACCTTCTCCTTCTCCTTCTTCTGCTTCTTCTGCTTCACCCTCCAGACTTCACCTTCTCTTTCTCCTTCTTCTGCTTCTTCTGCTGCGCCCTCCAGACTTCACCTTCTCCTTCTCCTTCTTCTGCTTCTTCTGATTCACCCTCCAGACTTCACCTACTCCTTCTCCTTCTTCTGCTTCTTCTGCTTCACCCTCCAGACTTCACCTTCTCCTTCTCCTTCCTCTGCTTCTTCTGCTTCGCCCTCCAGACTTCACCTTCTCCTTCTCCTTCTTCTGCTTCTTCTGCTTCACCGTCCTGACTTCACCTTCTCCTTCTCTTTCTTCTGCTTCTTCTGATTCACCCTCCAGACTTCACCTTCTCCTTCTCCTTCTTCTGCTTCTTCTGATTCACCCTCCAGACTTCACCTTCTCCTTCTCCTTATGCTGCTTCTTCTGATTCACCCTCCAGACTTCACCTCCTCCTTCTCCTTCTTCTGCTTCTTCTGATTCACCCTCCAGACTTCACCTTTTCCTTCTCCTTCTTCTGCTTCTTCTGATTCACCCTCCAGACTTCACCTTCTCCTTCTCCTTCTTCTGCTTCTTCTGATTCACCCTCCAGACTTCACCTTCTCCTTCTCCTTCTTCTACTTCTTCTGCTTCACCCTCCAGACTTCACCTTCTCCTTTTCTTTCTTCTGCTTCTTCTGATTCTCCCTCCAGACTTCACCTTCTCCTTCTCCTTCTTCTGATTCTTCTGATTCACCCTCCAGACTTCACCTTCTCCTTCTCCTTCTTCTGCTTCTTCTGATTCACCCTCCAGACTTCACCTTCTCCTTCTCCTTCTTCTGCTTCTTCTGATTCACCCTCCAGACTTCACCTTCTCCTTCTCCTTCTTCTACTTCTTCTGATTCACCCTCCAGACTTCAGCTTCTCCTTCTCCTTCTTCTGCTTCTTCTGATTCACCCTCCTGACTTCACCTTCTCCTTCTCCTTCTTCTACTTCTTCTGATTCACCCTCCTGACTTCACCTTCTCCTTCTCCTTCTTCTACTTCTTCTGATTCACCCTCCAGACTTCACCTTCTCCTTCTCCTTCTTCTGCTTCTTCTGATTCACCCTCCAGACTTCACCTACTCCTTCTCCTTATTCTGCTTCTTCTGATTCGCCCTCCAGACTTCACCTTCTCCTTCTCCTTCTTCTGCTTCTTCTGATTCTCCCTCCAGACTTCACCTTCTCCTTCTCCTTCTTCTGCTTCTTCTGCTTCACCCTCCAGACTTCACCTTCTCTTTCTCCTTCTTCTGCTTCTTCTGCTGCGCCCTCCAGACTTCACCTTCTCCTTCTCCTTCTTCTGCTTCTTCTGATTCACCCTCCAGACTTCACCTTCTCCTTCTCCTTCTTCTACTTCTTCTGATCCACCCTCCTGACTTCACCTTCTCCTTCTCCTTCTTCTGCTTCTTCTGCTTCACCCTCCAGACTTCACCTTCTCCTTCTCCTTCTTCTGCTTCTTCTGCTTCACCCTCCAGACTTCACCTTCTCCTTCTCCTTCTTCTGCTTCTTCTGCTTCACCCTCCAGACTTCACCTTCTCTTTCTCCTTCTTCTGCTTCTTCTGCTGCGCCCTCCAGACTTCACCTTCTCCTTCTCCTTCTTCTGCTTCTTCTGATTCACCCTCCAGACTTCACCTACTCCTTCTCCTTCTTCTGCTTCTTCTGCTTCACCCTCCAGACTTCACCTTCTCCTTCTCCTTCCTCTGCTTCTTCTGCTTCGCCCTCCAGACTTCACCTTCTCCTTCTCCTTCTTCTGCTTCTTCTGCTTCACCGTCCTGACTTCACCTTCTCCTTCTCTTTCTTCTGCTTCTTCTGATTCACCCTCCAGACTTCACCTTCTCCTTCTCCTTCTTCTGCTTCTTCTGATTCACCCTCCAGACTTCACCTTCTCCTTCTCCTTATGCTGCTTCTTCTGATTCACCCTCCAGACTTCACCTCCTCCTTCTCCTTCTTCTGCTTCTTCTGATTCACCCTCCAGACTTCACCTTTTCCTTCTCCTTCTTCTGCTTCTTCTGATTCACCCTCCAGACTTCACCTTCTCCTTCTCCTTCTTCTGCTTCTTCTGATTCACCCTCCAGACTTCACCTTCTCCTTCTCCTTCTTCTACTTCTTCTGCTTCACCCTCCAGACTTCACCTTCTCCTTTTCTTTCTTCTGCTTCTTCTGATTCTCCCTCCAGACTTCACCTTCTCCTTCTCCTTCTTCTGATTCTTCTGATTCACCCTCCAGACTTCACCTTCTCCTTCTCCTTCTTCTGCTTCTTCTGATTCACCCTCCTGACTTCACCTTCTCCTTCTCCTTCTTCTACTTCTTCTGATTCACCCTCCTGACTTCACCTTCTCCTTCTCCTTCTTCTACTTCTTCTGCTTCACCCTCCAGACTTCACCTTCTCCTTCTCCTTCTTCTACTTCTTCTGATTCACCCTCCAGAGTTCACCTTCTCCTTCTCCTTCTTCTACTTCTTCTGATTCACCCTCCAGACTTCACCTTCTCCTTCTCCTTCTTCTGCTTCTTCTGATTCACCCTCCAGACTTCACCTTCTCCTTCTCCTTCTTCTACTTCTTCTGATTCACCCTCCAGACTACACCTTCTCCTTCTCCTTCTTCTACTTCTTCTGATTCACCCTCCAGACTTCACCTTCTCCTTCTCCTTCTTCTGTTTCTTCTGGTTCACCCTCCAGACTTCACCTTCTCCTTCTCCTTCTTCTACTTCTTCTGATTCACCCTCCAGACTTCACCTTCTCCTTCTCCTTCTTCTACTTCTTCTGATTCACCCTCCAGACTTCATCTTCTCCTTCTCCTTCTTCTGCATCTTCTGATTCACCCTCCAGACTTCACCTTCTCCTTCTCCTTCTTCTGCTTCTTCTGATTCACCCTCCAGACTTCACCTTCTCCTTCTCCTTCTTCTACTTCTTCTGATTCACCCTCCAGACCTCACCTTCTCCTTCTCCTTCTTCTACTTCTTCTGATTCACCCTCCAGTCTTCACATTCTCCTTCTCCTTCTTCTGTTTCTTCTGCTTCAGCCTCCAGACTTCACCTTCTCCTTCTCTTTCTTCTGATTCTTCTGATTCACCCTCCAGACTTCACCTTCTCCTTCTCCTTCTTCTGATTCTTCTGATTCACCCTCCAGACTTCACCTTCTCCTTCTCCTTCTTCTGCTTCTTCTGATTCACCCTCCTGGCTTCACCTTCTCCTTCTCCTTCTTCTACTTCTTCTGATTCACCCTCCTGACTTCACCGTCTCCTTCTCCTTCTTCTCCTTCTTCTGCTTAACCTCCAGACTTCACCTTCTCATTCTCCTTCTTCTACCTCTTCTGATTCACCCTCCAGACTTCACCTTCTCCTTCTCCTTCTTGTGCTTCTTCTGATTCACCCTCCAGACTTCACCTTCTACTTCTCCTTATTCTGCTTCTTCTGATTCACCCTCCAGACTTCACCTTCTCCTTCTCCTTATTCTGCTTCTTCTGATTCACCCTCCTGACTTCACCTTCTCCTTCTCCTTCTTCTGCTTCTTCTGATTCACCCTCCAGACTTCACCTTCTCCTTCTTCTACTTCTTCTGATTCACCCTCCAGACTTCACCTTCTCCTTCTCCTTCTTCTGCTTCTTCTGATTCACCCTCCAGACTTCACCTTCTCCTTCTCCTTATTCTGCTTCTTCTGATTCACCCTCCAGACTTCACCTTCTCCTTCTCCTTCTTCTGCTTCTTCTGATTCACTCTCCAGACTTCACCTTCTCCTTCTCCTTCTTCTGCTTCTTCTGATTCATCCTCCAGACATCACCTTCTCCTTCTCCTTCTTCTGCTTCTTCTGATTCACCCTCCAGACTTCACCTTCTCCTTCTCCTTCTTCTACTTCTTCTGATTCACCCTCCAGACTTCACCTTCTCCTTCTCCTTATTCTGCTTCTTCTGTTTCACCCTCCAGACTTCACCTTCTCCTTCTTCTTCTGCTTCTTCTGATTCACCCTCCAGACTTCACCTTCTCCTTCTCCTTATTCTGCTTCTTCTGTTTCACCCTCCAGA
The DNA here is from genome assembly GCF_052327205.1 of Somniosus microcephalus. NCBI lineage: Eukaryota > Metazoa > Chordata > Chondrichthyes > Squaliformes > Somniosidae > Somniosus > Somniosus microcephalus. The sequence continues at coordinate 21,546 of NC_141004.1, forward strand.
CTTCACCTTCTCCTTCTCCTTCTTCTGCTTCTTCTGATTCACCCTCCAGACTTCACCTTCTCCTTCTCCTTCTTCTGCTTCTTCTGATTCACCCTCCAGACTTCACCTTCTCCTTCTCCTTCTTCTACTTCTTCTGATTCACCCTCCAGACCTCACCTTCTCCTTCTCCTTCTTCTACTTCTTCTGATTCACCCTCCAGTCTTCACATTCTCCTTCTCCTTCTTCTGTTTCTTCTGCTTCAGCCTCCAGACTTCACCTTCTCCTTCTCTTTCTTCTGATTCTTCTGATTCACCCTCCAGACTTCACCTTCTCCTTCTCCTTCTTCTGATTCTTCTGATTCACCCTCCAGACTTCACCTTCTCCTTCTCCTTCTTCTGCTTCTTCTGATTCACCCTCCTGGCTTCACCTTCTCCTTCTCCTTCTTCTACTTCTTCTGATTCACACTCCTGACTTCACCGTCTCCTTCTCCTTCTTCTCCTTCTTCTGCTTAACCTCCAGACTTCACCTTCTCATTCTCCTTCTTCTACCTCTTCTGATTCACCCTCCAGACTTCACCTTCTCCTTCTCCTTCTTGTGCTTCTTCTGATTCACCCTCCAGACTTCACCTTCTACTTCTCCTTATTCTGCTTCTTCTGATTCACCCTCCAGACTTCACCTTCTCCTTCTCCTTATTCTGCTTCTTCTGATTCACCCTCCTGACTTCACCTTCTCCTTCTCCTTCTTCTGCTTCTTCTGATTCACCCTCCAGACTTCACCTTCTCCTTCTTCTACTTCTTCTGATTCACCCTCCAGACTTCACCTTCTCCTTCTTCTGCTTCTTCTGATTCACCCTCCAGACTTCACCTTCTCCTTCTCCTTATTCTGCTTCTTCTGATTCACCCTCCAGACTTCACCTTCTCCTTCTCCTTCTTCTGCTTCTTCTGATTCACTCTCCAGACTTCACCTTCTCCTTCTCCTTCTTCTGCTTCTTCTGATTCATCCTCCAGACATCACCTTCTCCTTCTCCTTCTTCTGCTTCTTCTGATTCACCCTCCAGACTTCACCTTCTCCTTCTCCTTCTTCTACTTCTTCTGATTCACCCTCCAGACTTCACCTTCTCCTTCTCCTTATTCTGCTTCTTCTGTTTCACCCTCCAGACTTCACCTTCTCCTTCTTCTTCTGCTTCTTCTGATTCACCCTCCAGACTTCACCTTCTCCTTCTCCTTATTCTGCTTCTTCTGTTTCACCCTCCAGACTTCACCTTCTCCTTCTCCTTCTTCTGCTTCTTCTGATTCACCCTCCAGACTTCACCTTCTCCTTCTCCTTCTTCTGCTTCTTCTGATTCACCCTCCAGACTTCACCTTCTCCTTCTCCTTCTTCTACTTCTTCTGATTCACCCTCCAGACTTCACCTTCTCCTTCTCCTTCTTCTGCTTCTTCTGATTCACCCTCCAGACTTCACCTTCTCCTTCTCCTTCGTCTACTTCTTCTGATTCACCCTCCAGACTACACCTTCTCCTTCTCCTTCTTCTACTTCTTCTGATTCACCCTCCAGACTTCACCTTCTCCTTCTCCTTCTTCTGTTTCTTCTGATTCACCCTCCAGACTTCACCTTCTCCTTCTCCTTCTTCTACTTCTTCTGATTCACCCTCCAGACTTCACCTTCTCCTTCTCCTTCTTCTGTTTCTTCTGTTTCACCCTCCAGACTTCACCTTCTCCTTCTCCTTCTTCTGCTTCTTCTGATTCACCCTCCAGACTTCACCTTCTCCTTCTCCTTCTTCTGCTTCTTCTGATTCACCCTCCAGACTTCACCTTCTCCTTCTCCTTCTTCTACTTCTTCTGATTCACCCTCCAGACTTCACCTTCTCCTTCTCCTTCTTCTGCTTCTTCTGATTCACCCTCCAGACTTCACCTTCTCCTTCTCCTTCGTCTACTTCTTCTGATTCACCCTCCAGACTACACCTTCTCCTTCTCCTTCTTCTACTTCTTCTGATTCACCCTCCAGACTTCACCTTCTCCTTCTCCTTCTTCTGTTTCTTCTGATTCACCCTCCAGACTTCACCTTCTCCTTCTCCTTCTTCTACTTCTTCTGATTCAGCCTCCAGACTTCACCTTCTCCTTCTCCTTCTTCTACTTCTTCTGATTCACCCTCCAGACTTCATCTTCCCCTTCTCCTTCTTCTCCTTCTTCTGATTCACCCTCCAGGCTTCACCTTCTCCTTCTCCTTCTTCTGCTTCTTCTGATTCACCCTCCAGACTTCACCTTCTCCTTCTCCTTCTTCTACTTCTTCTGATTCACCCTCCAGACTTCACCTTCTCCTTCTCCTTATTCTGCTTCTTCTGTTTCACCCTCCAGACTTCACCTTCTCCTTCTCCTTCTTCTGCTTCTTCTGATTCACCCTCCAGACTTCACCTTCTCCTTCTCCTTCTTCTGCTTCTTCTGATTCACCCTCCAGACTTCACCTTCTCCTTCTCCTTCTTCTACTTCTTCTGATTCACCCTCCAGACTTCACCTTCTCCTTCTCCTTCTTCTGCTTCTTCTGATTCACCCTCCAGACTTCACCTTCTCCTTCTCCTTCGTCTACTTCTTCTGATTCACCCTCCAGACTACACCTTCTCCTTCTCCTTCTTCTACTTCTTCTGATTCACCCTCCAGACTTCACCTTCTCCTTCTCCTTCTTCTGTTTCTTCTGATTCACCCTCCAGACTTCACCTTCTCCTTCTCCTTCTTCTACTTCTTCTGATTCAGCCTCCAGACTTCACCTTCTCCTTCTCCTTCTTCTACTTCTTCTGATTCACCCTCCAGACTTCATCTTCTCCTTCTCCTTCTTCTCCTTCTTCTGATTCACCCTCCAGACTTCACCTTCTCCTTCTCCTTCTTCTGCTTCTTCTGATTCACCCTCCAGACTTCACCTTCTCCTTCTCCTTCTTCTCCTTCTTCTGATTCACCCTCCAGACTTCACCTTCTCCTTCTTCTACTTCTTCTGATTCACCCTCCAGTCTTCACCTTCTCCTTCTCCTTCTTCTGTTTCTTCTGCTTCACCCTCCAGACTTCACCTTCTCCTTCTCTTTCTTCTGCTTCTTCTGATTCACCCTCCAGACTTCACCTTCTCCTTCTCCTTCTTCTGATTCTTCTGATTCACCCTCCAGACTTCACCTTCTCCTTCTCCTTCTTCTGCTTCTTCTGATTCACCCTCCAGACCTCACCTTCTCCTTCTCCTTCTTCTACTTCTTCTGATTCACCCTCCTGACTTCACCTTCTCCTTCTCCTTCATCTACCTCTTCTGCTTCACCCTCCAGACTTCACCTTCTCCTTCTCCTTCTTCTACTTCTTCTGATTCACCCTCCAGACTTCACCTTCTCCTTCTCCTTCTTCTACTTCTTCTGATTCACCCTCCAGACTTCACCTTCTCCTTCTCCTTCTTCTACTTCTTCTGATTCACCCTCCAGACTACACCTTCTCCTTCTCCTTCTTCTGCTTCTTCTGATTCACCCTCCAGACTTCACCTTCTCCTTCTCCTTATTCTGCTTCTTCTGATTCACCCTCCAGACTTCACCTTCTCCTTCTCCTTCTTCTGCTTCTTCTGATTCACCCTCCAGACTTCACCTTCTCCTTCTTCTTCTTCTGCTTCTTCTGATTCACCCTCCAGACTTCACCTTCTCCTTCTCCTTCTTCTACTTCTTCTGATTCACCCTCCAGACTTCACCTTCTCCTTCTCCTTCTTCTGCTTCTTCTGATTCACCCTCCAGACTTCACCTTCTCCTTCTCCTTCGTCTACTTCTTCTGATTCACCCTCCAGACTACACCTTCTCCTTCTCCTTCTTCTACTTCTTCTGATTCACCCTCCAGACTTCACCTTCTCCTTCTCCTTCTTCTACTTCTTCTGATTCACCCTCCAGACTTCATCTTCTCCTTCTCCTTCTTCTGCTTCTTCTGATTCACCCTCCTGACTTCACCTTCTCCTTCTCCTTCTTCTGCTTCTTCTGATTCACCCTCCAGACTTCAACTTCTCCTTCTCCTTCTTCTACTTCTTCTGATTCGCCCTCAAGACTTCACCTTCTCCTTCTCCTTCTTCTACTTCTTCTGATTCACCCTCCAGTCTTCACCTTCTCCTTCTCCTTCTTCTGTTTCTTCTGCTTCACCCTCCAGACTTCACCTTCTCCTTCTCTTTCTTCTGCTTCTTCTGATTCACCCTCCAGACTTCACCTTCTCCTTCTCCTTCTTCTGATTCTTCTGATTCACCCTCCAGACTTCACCTTCTCCTTTTCCTTCTTCTGCTTCTTCTGATTCACCCTCCTGACTTCACCTCCTCCTTCTCCTTCTTCTACTTCTTCTGATTTACTCTCCTGACTTCACCTTCTCCTTCTCCTTCTTCTACTTCTTCTGCTTCACCCTCCAGACTTCACCTTCTCCTTCTCCTTCTTCTACTTCTTCTGATTCACCCTCCAGACTTCACCTTCTCCTTCTCCTTCTTCTGCTTCTTCTGATTCACCCTCCAGACTTCACCTTCTCATTCTCCTTCTTCTGCTTCTTCTGCTGCGCCCTCCAGACTTCACCTTCTCCTTCTCCTTCTTCTGCTTCTTCTGCTTCACACTCCAGACTTCACCTTCTCCTTCTCCTTCTTCTGCTTCTACTGCTGCGCCCTCCAGGCTTCACCTTCTCTTTCTCCTTCTTCTGCTTCTTCTGCTTCACCGTCCTGACTTCACCTTCTCCTTCTCCTTCTTCTACTTCTTCTGCTACACCCCCCTGACTTCACCTGCTCCTTCTCCTTCTTCTGCTTCTTCTGATTCACCCTCCTAAATTCACCTTCTCCTTCTCCTTCTTCTGCTTCTTCTGATTCACCCTCCTGACTTCACCTTCTCCTTCTCCTTCTTCTGCTTCTTCTGATTCACCCTCCAGACTTCACCTTCTCCTTCTCCTTCTTCTGCTTCTTCTGATTCACCCTCCAGACTTCACCTTCTCCTTCTCCTTCTTCTGCTTCTTCTGATTCACCCTCCAGACCTCACCTTCTCCTTCTCCTTCTTCTACTTCTTCTGATTCACCCTCCAGACTTCATCTTCTCCTTCTCCTTCTTCTGCTTCTTCTGATTCACCCTTCGGACTTCACCTTCTCCTTCTCCTTCTTCTGCTTCTTCTGATACACCCTCCAGACTTCACCTTCTCCTTCTCCTTCTTCTACTTCTTCTGATTCACCCTCCAGACTTCACCTTCTCCTTCTCCTTCTTCTACTTCTTCTGATTCACCCTCCAGTCTTCACCTTCTCCTTCTCCTTCTTCTGTTTCTTCTGCTTCACCCTCCAGACTTCACCTTCTCCTTCTCTTTCTTCTGCTTCTTCTGCTTCACCCTCCAGACTTCACCTTCTCCTTCTCCTTCTTCTGATTCTTCTGATTCACCCTCCAGACTTCACCTTCTCTATCTCCTTCTTCTGCTTCTTCTGATTCACCCTCCTGACTTCACCTTCTCCTTCTCCTTCTTCTACTTCTTCTGATTCACCCTCCTGACTTCACCTTCTCCTTCTCCTTCTTCTACTTCTTCTACTTCACCCTCCAGACTTCACCTTCTCCTTCTCCTTCTTCTACTTCTTCTGATTCACCCTCCAGACTTCACCTTCTCCTTCTCCTTCTTCTGCTTCTTCTGATTCACCCTCCAGACTTCACCTTCTCCTTCTCCTTATTCTGCTTCTTCTGATTCACCCTCCAGACTTCACCTTCTCCTTCTCCTTCTTCTGCTTCTTCTGATTCACCCTCCAGACTTCACCTTCTCCTTCTCCTTCTTCTGCTTCTTCTGATTCACCCTCCAGACTTCACCTTCTCCTTCTCCTTCTTCTGCTTCTTCTGATTCACCCTCCAGACTTCACCTTCTCCTTCTCCTTCTTCTACTTCTTCTGATTCACCCTCCAGACTTCAGCTTCTCCTTCTCCTTCTTCTGCTTCTTCTGATTCACCCTCCTGACTTCACCTTCTCCTTCTCCTTCTTCTACTTCTTCTGATTCACCCTCCTGACTTCACCTTCTCCTTCTCCTTCTTCTACTTCTTCTGCTTCACCCTCCAGACTTCACCTTCTCCTTCTCCTTCTTCTGCTTCTTCTGATTCACCCTCCAGACTTCACCTTCTCCTTCTCCTTATTCTGCTTCTTCTGATTCGCCCTCCAGACTTCACCTTCTCCTTCTCCTTCTTCTGCTTCTTCTGATTCTCCCTCCAGACTTCACCTTCTCCTTCTCCTTCTTCTGCTTCTTCTGATTCACCCTCCAGACTTCACCTTCTCCTTCTCCTTCTTCTGCTTCTTCTGATTCACCCTCCAGACTTCACCTTCTCCTTCTCCTTCTTCTACTTCTTCTGATACACCCTCCAGACTTCACCTTCTCCTTCTCCTTCTTCTGCTTCATCTGATTCACCCTCCTGACTTCACCTTCTCCTTCTCCTTCTTCTACTTCTTCTGATTCACCCTCCTGACTTCACCTTCTCCTTCTCCTTCTTCTACTTCTTCTGCTTCACCCTCCAGACTTCACCTTCTCCTTCTCCTTCTTCTACTTCTTCTGATTCACCCTCCAGACTTCACCTTCTCCTTCTCCTTCTTCTGCTTCTTCTGATTCACCCTCCAGACTTCACCTTCTCATTCTCCTTCTTCTGCTTCTTCTGCTGCGCCCTCCAGACTTCACCTTCTCCTTCTCCTTCTTCTGCTTCTTCTGCTTCACACTCCAGACTTCACCTTCTCCTTCTCCTTCTTCTGCTCCTTCTGCTGCGCCCTCCAGGCTTCACCTTCTCCTTCTCCATCTTCTGCTTCTTCTGCTTCACCGTCCTGACTTCACCTTCTCCTTCTCCTTCTTCTACTTCTTCTGCTACACCCCCCTGACTTCACCTGCTCCTTCTCCTTCTTCTGCTTCTTCTGATTCACCCTCCTAACTTCACCTTCTCCTTCTCCTTCTTCTGCTTCTTCTGATTCACCCTCCTGACTTCACCTTCTCCTTCTCCTTCTTCTGCTTCTTCTGATTCACCCTCCAGACTTCACCTTCTCCTTCTCCTTCTTCTGCTTCTTCTGATTCACCCTCCAGACTTCACCTTCTCCTTCTCCTTCTTCTGCTTCTTCTGATTCACCCTCCAGACCTCACCTTCTCCTTCTCCTTCTTCTACTTCTTCTGATTCACCCTCCAGACTTCATCTTCTCCTTCTCCTTCTTCTACTTCTTCTGATTCACCCTCCAGACTTCACCTTCTCCTTCTTCTTCTTCTACTTCTTCTGATTCACCCTCCAGTCTTCACCTTCTCCTTCTCCTTCTTCTGTTTCTTCTGCTTCACCCTCCAGACTTCACCTTCTCCTTCTCTTTCTTCTGCTTCTTCTGATTCACCCTCCAGACTTCACCTTCTCCTTCTCCTTCTTCTGATTCTTCTGATTCACCCTCCAGACTTCACCTTCTCCTTCTCCTTCTTCTGCTTCTTCTGATTCACCCTCCTGACTTCACCTTCTCCTTCTCCTTCTTCTACTTCTTCTGATTCACCCTCCTGACTTCACCTTCTCCTTCTCCTTCTTCTACTTCTTCTGCTTCACCCTCCAGACTTCACCTTCTCCTTCTCCTTCTTCTACTTCTTCTGATTCACCCTCCAGACTTCACCTTCTCCTTCTCCTTCTTCTGCTTCTTCTGATTCACCCTCCAGACTTCACCTTCTCATTCTCCTTCTTCTGCTTCTTCTGCTGCGCCCTCCAGACTTCACCTTCTCCTTCTCCTTCTTCTGCTTCTTCTGCTTCACACTCCAGACTTCAGCTTTTCCTTCTCCTTCTTCTGCTTCTTCTGCTGCGCCCTCCAGGCTTCAACTTCTCCTTCTCCTTCTTCTGCTTCTTCTGCTTCACCGTCCTGACTTCACCTTCTCCTTCTCCTTCTTCTACTTCTTCTGCTACACCCCCCTGACTTCACCTGCTCCTTCTCCTTCTTCTGCTTCTTCTGATTCACCCTCCTAAATTCACCTTCTCTTTCTCCTTCTTCTGCTTCTTCTGATTCACCCTCCTGACTTCACCTTCTCCTTCTCCTTCTTCTGCTTCTTCTGATTCACCCTCCAGACTTCACCTTCTCCTTCTCCTTCTTCTGCTTCTTCTGATTCACCCTCCAGACTTCACCTTCTCCTTCTCCTTCTTCTGCTTCTTCTGATTCACCCTCCAGACCTCACCTTCTCCTTCTCCTTCTTCTACTTCTTCTGATTCACCCTCCAGACTTCATCTTCTCCTTCTCCTTCTTCTGCTTCTTCTGATTCACCCTCCAGACTTCACCTTCTCCTTCTCCTTCTTCTGCTTCTTCTGATTCACCCTCCAGACTTCACCTTCTCCTTCTCCTTCTTCTACTTCTTCTGATTCACCCTCCAGACTTCACCTTCTCCTTCTCCTTCTTCTACTTCTTCTGATTCACCCTCCAGTCTTCACCTTCTCCTTCTCCTTCTTCTGTTTCTTCTGCTTCACCCTCCAGACTTCACCTTCTCCTTCTCTTTCTTCTGCTTCTTCTGCTTCACCCTCCAGACTTCACCTTCTCCTTCTCCTTCTTCTGATTCTTCTGATTCACCCTCCAGACTTCACCTTCTCTATCTCCTTCTTCTGCTTCTTCTGATTCACCCTCCTGACTTCACCTTCTCCTTCTCCTTCTTCTACTTCTTCTGATTCACCCTCCTGACTTCACCTTCTCCTTCTCCTTCTTCTACTTCTTCTGCTTCACCCTCCAGACTTCACCTTCTCCTTCTCCTTCTTCTACTTCTTCTGATTCACCCTCCAGACTTCACCTTCTCCTTCTCCTTCTTCTGCTTCTTCTGATTCACCCTCCAGACTTCACCTTCTCCTTCTCCTTCTTCTGCTTCTTCTGATTCACCCTCCAGACTTCACCTTCTCCTTCTCCTTCTTCTACTTCTTCTGATTCACCCTCCAGACTTCACCTTCTCCTTCTCCTTCTTATGCTTCTTCTGTTTCACCCTCCTGACTTCACTATCTCCTTCTCCTTCTTCTACTTCTTCTGATTCACCCTCCTGACTTCACCTTCTCCTTCTCCTTCTTCTACTTCTTCTGCTTCACCCTCCAGACTTCACCTTCTCCTTCTCCTTCTTCTGCTTCTTCTGATTCACCCTCCAGACTTCACCTTCTCCTTCTCCTTATTCTGCTTCTTCTGATTCACCCTCCAGACTTCACCTTCTCCTTCTCCTTCTTCTGCTTCTTCTGATTCTCCCTCCAGACTTCACCTTCTCCTTCTCCTTCTTCTGCTTCTTCTGATTCACCCTCCAGAATTCACCTTCTCCTTCTCCTTCTTCTGCTTCTTCTGATTCACCCTCCAGACTTCACCTTCTCCTTCTCCTTCTTCTACTTCTTCTGATTCACCCTCCAGACTTCACCTTCTCCTTCTCCTTCTTCTGCTTCTTCTGATTCACCCTCCTGACTTCACCTTCTCCTTCTCCTTCTTCTACTTCTTCTGATTCACCCTCCTGACTTCACCTTCTCCTTCTCCTTCTTCTCCTTCTTCTGCTTCACCCTCCAGACTTCACCTTCTCCTTCTCCTTCTTCTACTTCTTCTGATTCACCCTTCAGACTTCACCTTCTCCTTCTCCTTCTTCTGCTTCTTCTGATTCACCCTCCAGACTTCACCTTCTCATTCTCCTTCTTCTGCTTCTTCTGCTGCGCCCTCCAGACTTCACCTTCTCCTTCTCCTTCTTCTGCTTCTTCTGCTTCACACTCCAGACTTCACCTTCTCCTTCTCCTTCTACTGCTTCTTCTGCTGCGCCCTCCAGGCTTCACCTTCTCCTTCTCCTTCTTCTGCTTCTTCTGCTTCACCGTCCTGACTTCACCTTCTCGTTCTCCTTCTTCTACTTCTTCTGCTACACCCCCCTGACTTCACCTGCTCCTTCTCCTTCTTCTGCTTCTTCTGATTCACCCTCCTAACTTCACCTTCTCCTTCTCCTTCTTCTGCTTCTTCTGATTCACCCTCCTGACTTCACCTTCTCCTTCTCCTTCTTCTGCTTCTTCTGATTCACCCTCCAGACTTCACCTTCTCCTTCTCCTTCTTCTGCTTCTTCTGATTCACCCTCCAGACTTCACCTTCTCCTTCTCCTTCTTCTGCTTCTTCTGATTCACCCTCCAGACCTCACCTTCTCCTTCTCCTTCTTCTACTTCTTCTGATTCACCCTCCAGACTTCATCTTCTCCTTCTCCTTCTTCTGCTTCTTCTGATTCACCCTCCAGACTTCACCTTCTCCTTCTCCTTCTTCTGCTTCTTCTGATTCACCCTCCAGACTTCACCTTCTCCTTCTCCTTCTTCTGCTTCTTCTGATTCACCCTCCAGTCTTCACCTTCTCCTTCTCCTTCTTCTACTTCTTCTGATTCACCCTCCAGGCTTCACCTTCTCCTTCTCCTTCTTCTACTTCTTCTGATTCACCCTCCAGTCTTCACCTTCTCCTTCTCCTTCTTCTGTTTCTTCTGCTTCACCCTCCAGACTTCACCTACTCCTTCTCTTTCTTCTGCTTCTTCTGCTTCACTCTCCAGACTTCACCTTCTCCTTCTCCTTCTTCTGATTCTTCTGATTCACCCTCCAGACTTCACCTTCTCCTTCTCCTTCTTCTGCTTCTTCTGATTCACCCTCCTGACTTCACCTTCTCCTTCTCCTTCTTCTGCTTCTTCTGATTCACCCTCCTGACTTCACCTTCTCCTTCTCCTTCTTCTACTTCTTCTGCTTCACCCTCCAGACTTCACCTTCTCCTTCTCCTTCTTCTACTTCTTCTGATTCACCCTCCAGACTTCGCCTTCTCCTTCTCCTTCTTCTGCTTCTTCTGATTCACCCTCCAGACTTCACCTTCTCCTTCTCCTTATTCTGCTTCTTCTGATTCACCCTCCAGACTTCACCTTCTCCTTCTCCTTCTTCTGCTTCTTCTGATTCACCCTCCAGACTTCACCTTCTCCTTCTCCTTCTTCTGCTTCTTCTGATTCACCCTCCAGACTTCACCTTCTCCTTCTCCTTCTTCTGCTTCTTCTGATTCACCCTCCAGACTTCACCTTCTCCTTCTCCTTCTTCTACTTCTTCTGATTCATCCTCCAGACTTCACCTTCTCCTTCTCCTTCTTCTGCTTCTTCTGATTCACCCTCCTGACTTCACCTTCTCCTTCTCCTTCTTCTACATATTCTGATTCACCCTCCTGACTTCACCTTCTCCTTCTCCTTCTTCTACTTCTTCTGCTTCACCCTCCAGACTTCAGCTTCTCCTTCTCCTTCTTCTACTTCTTCTGATTCACCCTCCAGACTTCACCTTCTCCTTCTCCTTCTTCTACTTCTTCTGATTCACCCTCCAGACTTCACCTTCTCCTTCTCCTTCTTCTACTTCTTCTGATTCACCCTCCAGACTTCACCTTCTCCTTCTCCTTCTTCTGCTTCTTCTGATTCACCCTCCAGACTTCACCTTCTCCTTCTCCTTATTCTGCTTCTTCTGAATCACCCTCCAGACTTCACCTTCTCCTTCTCCTTCTTCTGCTTCTTCTGATTCACCCTCCAGACTTCACCTTCTCCTTCTCCTTCTTCTGCATCTTCTGATTCACCCTCCAGACTTAACCTTCACCTTCTCCTTCTTCTACTTCTTCTGATTCACCCTCCAGACTTCACCTTCTCCATCTCCTTCTTCTGCTTCTTCTGATTCACCCTACAGACTTCACCTTCTCCTTTTCCTTCGTCTACTTCTTCTGATTCACCCTCCAGACTTCACCTTCTCCTTCTTTTTCTTCTGCTTCTTCTGAATCACCCTCCAGACTTCACCTTCTCCTTCTCCTTCTTCTACTTCTTCTGATTCACCCTCCAGACTTCACCTTCTCCTTCTCTTTATTCTGCTTCTTCTGATTCACCCTCCAGACTTCACCTTCTCCTTCTCCTTCTTCTGATTCTTCTGATTCACCCTCCAGACTTCACCTTCTCCTTCTCCTTCTTCTGCTTCTTCTGATTCACCCTCCTGTCTTCACCTTCTCCTTCTCCTTCTTCTACATCTTCTGATTCACCCTCCTGACTTCACCTTCTCCTTCTCCTTCTTCTACTTCTTCTGCTTCACCCTCCAGACTTCACCTTCTCCTTCTCCTTCTTCTACTTCTTCTGATTCACCCTCCAGACTTCACCTTCTCCTTCTCCTTCTTCTACTTCTTCTGATTCACCCTCCAGACTTCACCTTCTCCTTCTCCTTCTTCTACTTCTTCTGATTCACCCTCCAGACTTCACCTTCTCCTTCTCCTTCTTCTGCTTCTTCTGCTTCACCCTCCAGACATCACCTTCTCCTTCTCCTTATTCTGCTTCTTCTGAATCACCCTCCAGACTTCACCTTCTCCTTCTCCTTCTTCTGCTTCTTCTGATTCACCCTCCAGACTTCACCTTCTCCTTCTCCTTCTTCTGCTTCTTCTGATTCACCCTCCAGACTTCACCTTCTCCTTCTCCTTCTTCTACTTCTTCTGATTCACCCTCCAGACTTCACCTTCTCCATCTCCTTCTTCTGCTTCTTCTGATTCACCCTCCAGACTTCACCTTCTCCTTCTCCTTCGTCTACTTCTTCTGATTCACCCTCCAGACTACACCTTCTCCTTCTCCTTATTCTACTTCTTCTGATTCACCCTCCAGACTTCACCTTCTCCTTCTCCTTCTTCTGTTTCTTCTGATTCACCCTCCAGACTTCTCCTTCTCCTTCTCCTTCTTCTACTACTTCTGATTCACCCTCCAGACTTCACCTTCTCCTTCTCCTTCTTCTACTTCTTCTGATTCACCCTCCAGACTTCATCTTCTCCTTCTCCTTCTTCTGCTTCTTCTGATTCACCCTCCAGACTTCACCTTCTCCTTCTTCTTCTTCTGCTTCTTCTGATTCACCCTCCAGACTTCACCTTCTCCTTCTCCTTCTTCTACTTCTTCTGATTCACCCTCCAGACTTCACCTTCTCCTTCTCCTTCTTCTACTTCTTCTGATTCACCCTCCAGTCTTCACCTTCTCCTTCTCCTTCTTCTGTTTCTTCTGCTTCACCCTCCAGACTTCACCTTCTCCTTCTCTTTCTTCTGCTTCTTCTGATTCACCCTCCAGACTTCACCTTCTCCTTCTCCTTCTTCTGATTCTTCTGATTCACCCTCCAGACTTCACCTTCTCCTTCTCCTTTTTCTGCTTCTTCTGATTCACCCTCCTGACTTCACCTTCTCCTTCTCCTTCTTCTACTTCTTCTGATTCACCCTCCTGACTTCACCTTCTCCTTCTCCTTCTTCTACTTCTTCTGCTTCACCCTCCAGACTTCACCTTCTCCTTCTCCTTCTTCTACTTCTTCTGATTCACCCTCCAGACTTCACCTTCTCCTTCTCCTTCTTCTGCTTCTTCTGATTCACCCTCCAGACTTCACCTTCTCCTTCTCCTTATTCTGCTTCTTCTGCTTCACCCTCCAGACTTCACCTTCTCCTTCTCCTTATTCTGCGTCTTCTGATTCACCCTCCAGACTTTACCTTCTCCTTCTCCTTCCTTTGCTTCTTCTGATTCACCCTCCAGACTTCACCTTCTCCTTCTCCTTCTTCTGATTCTTCTGATTCACCCTCCAGACTTCACCTTCTCCTTCTCCATCTTCTGCTTCTTCTGATTCACCCTCCTGACTTCACCTTCTCCTTCTCCTTCTTCTACTTCTTCTGATTCACCCTCCTGACTTCACCTTCTCCTTCTCCATCTTCTACTTCTTCTGCTTCATCCTCCAAACTTCAACTTCTCCTTCTCCTTCTTCTACTTCTTCTGATTCACCCTCCAGACTTCACCTTCTCCTTCTCCTTCTTCTGCTTCTTCTGATTCACCCTCCAGACTTCACCTTCTCCTTCTCCTTCTTCTGCTTCTTCTGATTCACCCTCCAGACTTCACCTTCTCCTTCTCCTTCTTCTACTTCTTCTGATTTACCCTCCAGACTTCACCTTCTCCTTCTCCTTCTTCTGCTTCTTCTGATTCACCCTCCAGACTTCACCTTCTCCTTCTCCTTCGTCTACTTCTTCTGATTCACCCTCCAGACTACACCTTCTCCTTCTCCTTCTTCTACTTCTTCTGATTCACCCTCCAGACTTCACCTTCTCCTTCTCCTTCTTCTGTTTCGTCTGATTCACCCTCCAGACTTCATCTTCTCCTTCTCCTTCTACTTCTTCTGATTCACCCTCCAGACTTCACCTTCTCCTTCTCCTTCTTCTACTTCTTCTGATTCACCCTCCAGACTTCATCTTCTCCTTCTCCTTCTTCTACTTCTTCTGATTCACCCTCCAGACTTCACCTTCTCCTTCTCCTTCTTCTGCTTCTTCTGATTCACCCTCCAGACTTCACCTTCTCCTTCTCCTTATTCTGCTTCTTCTGATTCACCCTCCAGACTTCACCTTCTCCTTCTCCTTCTTCTACTTCTTCTGATTCACCCTCCAGACTTCACCTTCTCCTTCTCCTTCTTCTGCTTCTTCTGATTCACCCTCCAGACTTCACCTTCTCCTTCTCCTTCGTCTACTTCTTCTGATTCACCCTCCAGACTACACCTTCTCCTTCTCCTTCTTCTACTTCTTCTGATTCACCCTCCAGACTTCACCTTCTCCTTCTCCTTCTTCTGTTTCTTCTGATTCACCCTCCAGACTTCATCTTCTCCTTCTCCTTCTTCTACTTCTTCTGATTCACCCTCCAGACTTCACCTTCTCCTTCTCCTTCTTCTACTTCTTCTGATTCACCCTCCAGGCTTCATCTTCTCCTTCTCCTTCTTCTACTTCTTCTGATTCACCCTCCAGACTTCACCTTCTCCTTCTCCTTCTTCTGCTTCTTCTGATTCACCCTCCAGACTTCACCTTCTCCTTCTCCTTATTCTGCTTCTTCTGATTCACCCTCCAGACTTCACCTTCTCCTTCTCCTTCTTCTGCTTCTTCTGATTCACCATCCAGACTTCACCTTCTCCTTCTCCTTCTTCTGCTTCTTCTGATTCACCCTCCAGACTTCACATTCTCCTTCTCCTTCTTCTACTTCTTCTGATTCACCCTCCAGACTTCACCTTCTCCTTCTCCTTCTTCTGCTTCTTCTGATTCACCCTCCAGACTTCACCTTCTCCTTCTCCTTCGTCTACTTCTTCTGATTCACCCTCCAGACTACACCTTCTCCTTCTCCTTCTTCTACTTCTTCTGATTCACCCTCCAGACTTCACCTTCTCCTTCTCCTTCTTCTGTTTCTTCTGATTCACCCTCCAGACTTCATCATCTGCTTCTCCTTCTTCTACTTCTTCTGATTCACCCTCCAGACTTCACCTTCTCCTTCTCCTTCTTCTACTTCTTCTGATTCACCCTCCAGACTTCATCTTCTCCTTCTCCTTTTTCTGCTTCTTCTGATTCACCCTCCAGACTTCACCTTCTCCTTCTCCTTCTTCTGCTTCTTCTGATTCACCCTCCAGATTCAACTTCTCCTTCTCCTTCTTCCACTTCTTCTGATTCACCCTCCAGACTTCACCTTCTCCTTCTCCTTCTTCTACTTCTTCTGATTCACCCTCCAGTCTTCACCTTCTCCTTCTCCTTCTTCTGTTTCTTCTGCTTCTCCCTCCAGACTTCACCTTCTCCTTCTCTTTCTTCTACTTCTTCTGATTCACCCTCCAGACTTCACCTTCTCCTTCTCCTTCTTCTGATTCACCCTCCAGACTTCACCTTCTCCTTCTCCTTCGTCTACTTCTTCTGATTCACCCTCCAGACTATACCTTCTCCTTCTCCTTCTTCTACTTCTTCTGATTCACCCTCCAGACTTCACCTTCTCCTTCTCCTTCTTCTGTTTCTTCTGATTCACCCTCCAGACTTCATCTTCTCCTTCTCCTTCTTCTACTTCTTCTGATTCACCCTCCAGTCTTCACCTTCTCCTTCTCCTTCTTCTGTTTCTTCTGCTTCACCCTCCAGACTTCACCTTCTCCTTCTCTTTCTTCTGCTTCTTCTGATTCACCCTCCAGACTTCACCTTCTCCTTCTCCTTCTTCTGATTCTTCTGATTCACCCTCCAGACTTCACCTTCTCCTTCTCCTTCTTCTGCTTCTTCTGCTTCACCGTCCTGACTTCACCTTCTCCTTCTCCTTCTTCTACTTCTTCTGCTACACCCCCCTGACTTCACCTTCTCCTTCTCCTTCTTCTACTTCTTCTGCTACACCCCCCTGACTTCACCTGCTCCTTCTCCTTCTTCTGCTTCTTCTGATTCACCCTCCAGACTTCACCTTCTCCTTCTCCTTCTTCTGCTTCTTCTGATTCACCCTCCAGACTTCACCTTCTCCTTCTCCTTCTTCTACTTCTTCTGATTCACCCTCCAGACTTCACCTTCTCCTTCTCCTCCTTCTACTTCTTCTGATTCACCCTCCAGTCTTCACCTTCTCCTTCTCCTTCTTCTGTTTCTTCTGCTTCACCCTCCAGACTTCACCTGCTCCTTCTCTTTCTTCTGCTTCTTCTGCTTCACCCTCCAGACTTCACCTTCTCCTTCTCCTTCTTCTGATTCTTCTGATTCACCCTCCAGACTTCACCTTCTCTATCTCCTTCTTCTGCTTCTTCTGATTCACCCTCCTGACTTCACCTTCTCCTTCTCCTTCTTCTACTTCTTCTGATTCACCCTCCTGACTTCACCTTCTCCTTCTCCTTCTTCTACTTCTTCTGCTTCACCCTCAAGACTTCACCTTCTCCTTCTCCTTCTTCTACTTCTTTTGATTCACCCTCCAGACTTCACCTTCTCCTTCTCCTTCTTCTGCTTCTTCTGATTCACCCTCCAGACTTCAACTTCTCCTTCTCCTTATTCTGCTTCTTCTGATTCACCCTCCAGACTTCACCTGCTCCTTCTCCTTCTTCTGCTTCTTCTGATTCACCCTCCAGACTTCACCTTCTCCTTCTCCTTCTTCTGCTTCTTCTGATTCACCCTCCAGACTTCACCTTCTCCTTCTCCTTCTTCTGCTTCTTCTGATTCACCCTCCAGACTTCACCTTCTCCTTCTCCTTCTTCTACTTCTTCTGATTCACCCTCCAGACTTCACCTTCTCCTTCTCCTTCTTCTGCTTCTTCTGATTTACCCTCCTGACTTCACCTTCTCCTTCTCCTTCTTCTACATCTTCTGATTCACCCTCCTGACTTCACCTTCTCCTTCTCCTTCTTCTACTTCTTCTGCTTCACCCTCCAGACTTCAGCTTCTCCTTCTCCTTCTTCTACTTCTTCTGATTCACCCTCCAGACTTCACCTTCTCCTTCTCCTTCTTCTACTTCTTCTGATTCACCCTCCAGACTTCACCTTCTCCTTCTCCTTCTTCTACTTCTTCTGATTCACCCTCCAGACTTCACCTTCTCCTTCTCCTTCTTCTGCTTCTTCTGATTCACCCTCCAGACTTCACCTTCTCCTTCTCCTTATTCTGCTTCTTCTGAATCACCCTCCAGACTTCACCTTCTCCTTCTCCTTCTTCTGCTTCTTCTGATTCACCCTCCAGACTTCACCTTCTCCTTCTCCTTCTTCTGCTTCTTCTGATTCACCCTCCAGACTTCACCTTCACCTTCTCCTTCTTCTACTTCTTCTGATTCACCCTCCAGACTTCACCTTCTCCTTCTCCTTCGTCTACTTCTTCTGATTCACCCTCCAGACTTCACCTTCTCCTTCTCCTTCTTCTGCTTCTTCTGATTCACCCTCCAGACTTCACCTTCTCCTTCTCCTTCTTCTACTTCTTCTGATTCACCCTCCAGACTTCACCTTCTCCTTCTCTTTCTTCTGCTTCTTCTGATTCACCCTCCAGACTTCACCTTCTCCTTCTCCTTCTTCTGATTCTTCTGATTCACCCTCCAGACTTCACCTTCTCCTTCTCCTTCTTCTGCTTCTTCTGATTCACCCTCCTGACTTCACCTTCTCCTTCTCCTTCTTCTACATCTTCTGATTCACCCTCCTGACTTCACCTTCTCCTTCTCCTTCTTCTACTTCTTCTGCTTCACCCTCCAGACTTCACCTTCTCCTTCTCCTTCTTCTACTTCTTCTGATTCACCCTCCAGACTTCACCTTCTCCTTCTCCTTCTTCTACTTCTTCTGATTCACCCTCCAGACTTCACCTTCTCCTTCTCCTTCTTCTACTTCTTCTGATTCACCCTCCAGACTTCACCTTCTCCTTCTCATTCTTCTGCTTCTTCTGATTCACCCTCCAGACATCACCTTCTCCTTCTCCTTATTCTGCTTCTTCTGAATCACCCTCCAGACTTCACCTCCTCCTTCTCCTTCTTCTGCTTCTTCTGATTCACCCTCCAGACTTCACCTTCTCCTTCTCCTTCTTCTGCTTCTTCTGATTCACCCTCCAGACTTCACCTTCTCCTTCTCCTTCTTCTACTTCTTCTGATTCACCCTCCAGACTTCACCTTCTCCATCTCCTTCTTCTGCTTCTTCTGATTCACCCTCCAGACTTCACCTTCTCCTTCTCCTTCGTCTACTTCTTCTGATTCACCCTCCAGACTACACCTTCTCCTTATCCTTCTTCTACTTCTTCTGATTCAACCTCCAGACTTCACCTTCTCCTTCTCCTTCTTCTGTTTCTTCTGATTCACCCTCCAGACTTCACCTTCTCCTTCTCCTTCTTCTACTACTTCTGATTCACCCTCCAGACTTCACCTTCTCCTTCTCCTTCTTCTACTTCTTCTGATTCACCCTCCAGACTTCATCTTCTCCTTCTCCTTCTTCTGCTTCTTCTGATTCACCCTCCAGACTTCACCTTCTCCTTCTCCTTCTTCTGCTTCTTCTGATTCACCCTCCAGACTTCACCTTCTCCTTCTCCTTCTTCTACTTCTTCTGATTCACCCTCCAGACTTCACCTTCTCCTTCTCCTTCTTCTACTTCTTCTGATTCACCCTCCAGTCTTCACCTTCTCCTTCTCCTTCTTCTGTTTCTTCTGCTTCACCCTCCAGACTTCACCTTCTCCTTCTCTTTCTTCTGCTTCTTCTGATTCACCCTCCAGACTTCACCTTCTCCTTCTCCTTCTACTGATTCTTCTGATTCACCCTCCAGACTTCACCTTCTCCTTCTCCTTCTTCTGCTTCTTCTGATTCACCCTCCTGACTTCACCTTCTCCTTCTCCTTCTTCTACTTCTTCTGATTCACCCTCCTGACTTCACCTTCTCCTTCTCCTTCTTCTACTTCTTCTGCTTCACGCTCCAGACTTCACCTTCTACTTCTCCTTCTTCTACTTCTTCTGATTCACCCTCCAGACTTCACCTTCTCCTTCTCCTTCTTCTGCTTCTTCTGATTCACCCTCCAGACTTCACCTTCTCCTTCTCCTTATTCTGCTTCTTCTGATTCACCCTCCAGACTTCACCTTCTCCTTCTCCTTATTCTGCTTCTTCTGATTCACCCTCCAGACTTCACCTTCTCCTTCTCCTTCCTTTGCTTCTTCTGATTCACCCTCCAGACTTCACCTTCTCCTTCTCCTTCTTCTGATTCTTCTGATTCACCCTCCAGACTTCACCTTCTCCTTCTCCATCTTCTGCTTCTTCTGATTCACCCTCCTGACTTCACCTTCTCCTTCTCCTTCTTCTACTTCTTCTGATTCACCCTCCTGACTTCACCTTCTCCTTCTCCATCTTCTACTTCTTCTGCTTCACCCTCCAGACTTCAACTTCTCCTTCTCCTTCTTCTACTTCTTCTGATTCACCCTCCAGACTTCACCTTCTCCTTCTCCTTCTTCTGCTTCTTCTGATTCACCCTCCAGACTTCACCTTCTCCTTCTCCTTCTTCTGCTTCTTCTGATTCACCCTCCAGACTTCACCTTCTCCTTCTCCTTCTTCTACTTCTTCTGATTCGCCCTCCAGACTTCACCTTCTCCTTCTCCTTCTTCTGCTTCTTCTGATTCACCCTCCAGACTTCACCTTCTCCTTCTCCTTCGTCTACTTCTTCTGATTCACCCTCCAGACTACACCTTCTCCTTCTCCTTCTTCTACTTCTTCTGATTCACCCTCCAGACTTCACCTTCTCCTTCTCCTTCTTCTGTTTCTTCTGATTCACCCTCCAGACTTCATCTTCTCCTTCTCCTTCTTCTACTTCTTCTGATTCACCCTCCAGACTTCACCTTCTCCTTCTCCTTCTTCTACTTCTTCTGATTCACCCTCCAGACTTCATCTTCTCCTTCTCCTTCTTCTGCTTCTTCTGATTCACCCTCCAGACTTCACCTTCTCCTTCTCCTTCTTCTGCTTCTTCTGATTCACCCTCCAGACTTCACCTTCTCCTTCTCCTTATTCTGCTTCTTCTGATTCACCCTCCAGACTTCACCTTCTCCTTCTCCTTCTTCTACTTCTTCTGATTCACCCTCCAGACTTCACCTTCTCCTTCTCCTTCTTCTGCTTCTTCTGATTCACCCTCCAGACTTCACCTTCTCCTTCTCCTTCGTCTACTTCTTCTGATTCACCCTCCAGACTTCACCTTCTCCTTCTCCTTCTTCTGTGTCTTCTGATTCACCCTCCAGACTTCATCTTCTCCTTCTCCTTCTTCTACTTCTTCTGATTCACCCTCCAGACTTCACCTTCTCCTTCTCCTTCTTCTACTTCTTCTGATTCACCCTCCAGACTTCATCTTCTCCATCTCCTTCTTCTACTTCTTCTGATTCACCCTCCAGACTTCACCTTCTCCTTCTCCTTCTTCTGTTTCTTCTGATTCACCCTCCAGACTTCACCTTCTCCTTCTCCTTATTCTGCTTCTTCTGATTCACCCTCCAGACTTCACCTTCTCCTTCTCCTTCTTCTGCTTCTTCTGATTCACCCTCCAGTCTTCACCTTCTCCTTCTCCTTCTTCTGTTTCTTCTGCTTCACCCTCCAGACTTCACCTTCTCCTTCTCTTTCTTCTGCTTCTTCTGATTCACCCTCCAGACTTCACCTTCTCCTTCTCCTTCTTCTGATTCTTCTGATTCACCCTCCAGACTTCACCTTCTCCTTCTCCTTCTTCTGCTTCTTCTGCTTCACCGTCCTGACTTCACCTTCTCCTTCTCCTTCTTCTACTTCTTCTGCTACACCCCCCTGACTTCACCTTCTCCTTCTCCTTCTTCTACTTCTTCTGCTACACCCCCCTGACTTCACCTGCTCCTTCTCCTTCTTCTGCTTCTTCTGATTCACCCTCCAGACTTCACCTTCTCCTTCTCCTTCTTCTGCTTCTTCTGATTCACCCTCCAGACTTCACCTTCTCCTTCTCCTTCTTCTACTTCTTCTGATTCACCCTCCAGACTTCACCTTCTCCTTCTCCTCCTTCTACTTCTTCTGATTCACCCTCCAGTCTTCACCTTCTCCTTCTCCTTCTTCTGTTTCTTCTGCTTCACCCTCCAGACTTCACCTGCTCCTTCTCTTTCTTCTGCTTCTTCTGCTTCACCCTCCAGACTTCACCTTCTCCTTCTCCTTCTTCTGATTCTTCTGATTCACCCTCCAGACTTCACCTTCTCTATCTCCTTCTTCTGCTTCTTCTGATTCACCCTCCTGACTTCACCTTCTCCTTCTCCTTCTTCTACTTCTTCTGATTCACCCTCCTGACTTCACCTTCTCCTTCTCCTTCTTCTACTTCTTCTGCTTCACCCTCAAGACTTCACCTTCTCCTTCTCCTTCTTCTACTTCTTTTGATTCACCCTCCAGACTTCACCTTCTCCTTCTCCTTCTTCTGCTTCTTCTGATTCACCCTCCAGACTTCAACTTCTCCTTCTCCTTATTCTGCTTCTTCTGATTCACCCTCCAGACTTCACCTGCTCCTTCTCCTTCTTCTGCTTCTTCTGATTCACCCTCCAGACTTCACCTTCTCCTTCTCCTTCTTCTGCTTCTTCTGATTCACCCTCCAGACTTCACCTTCTCCTTCTCCTTCTTCTGCTTCTTCTGATTCACCCTCCAGACTTCACCTTCTCCTTCTCCTTCTTCTACTTCTTCTGATTCACCCTCCAGACTTCACCTTCTCCTTCTCCTTCTTCTGCTTCTTCTGATTTACCCTCCTGACTTCACCTTCTCCTTCTCCTTCTTCTACATCTTCTGATTCACCCTCCTGACTTCACCTTCTCCTTCTCCTTCTTCTACTTCTTCTGCTTCACCCTCCAGACTTCAGCTTCTCCTTCTCCTTCTTCTACTTCTTCTGATTCACCCTCCAGACTTCACCTTCTCCTTCTCCTTCTTCTACTTCTTCTGATTCACCCTCCAGACTTCACCTTCTCCTTCTCCTTCTTCTACTTCTTCTGATTCACCCTCCAGACTTCACCTTCTCCTTCTCCTTCTTCTGCTTCTTCTGATTCACCCTCCAGACTTCACCTTCTCCTTCTCCTTATTCTGCTTCTTCTGAATCACCCTCCAGACTTCACCTTCTCCTTCTCCTTCTTCTGCTTCTTCTGATTCACCCTCCAGACTTCACCTTCTCCTTCTCCTTCTTCTGCTTCTTCTGATTCACCCTCCAGACTTCACCTTCACCTTCTCCTTCTTCTACTTCTTCTGATTCACCCTCCAGACTTCACCTTCTCCTTCTCCTTCGTCTACTTCTTCTGATTCACCCTCCAGACTTCACCTTCTCCTTCTCCTTCTTCTGCTTCTTCTGATTCACCCTCCAGACTTCACCTTCTCCTTCTCCTTCTTCTACTTCTTCTGATTCACCCTCCAGACTTCACCTTCTCCTTCTCTTTCTTCTGCTTCTTCTGATTCACCCTCCAGACTTCACCTTCTCCTTCTCCTTCTTCTGATTCTTCTGATTCACCCTCCAGACTTCACCTTCTCCTTCTCCTTCTTCTGCTTCTTCTGATTCACCCTCCTGACTTCACCTTCTCCTTCTCCTTCTTCTACATCTTCTGATTCACCCTCCTGACTTCACCTTCTCCTTCTCCTTCTTCTACTTCTTCTGCTTCACCCTCCAGACTTCACCTTCTCCTTCTCCTTCTTCTACTTCTTCTGATTCACCCTCCAGACTTCACCTTCTCCTTCTCCTTCTTCTACTTCTTCTGATTCACCCTCCAGACTTCACCTTCTCCTTCTCCTTCTTCTACTTCTTCTGATTCACCCTCCAGACTTCACCTTCTCCTTCTCATTCTTCTGCTTCTTCTGATTCACCCTCCAGACATCACCTTCTCCTTCTCCTTATTCTGCTTCTTCTGAATCACCCTCCAGACTTCACCTCCTCCTTCTCCTTCTTCTGCTTCTTCTGATTCACCCTCCAGACTTCACCTTCTCCTTCTCCTTCTTCTGCTTCTTCTGATTCACCCTCCAGACTTCACCTTCTCCTTCTCCTTCTTCTACTTCTTCTGATTCACCCTCCAGACTTCACCTTCTCCATCTCCTTCTTCTGCTTCTTCTGATTCACCCTCCAGACTTCACCTTCTCCTTCTCCTTCGTCTACTTCTTCTGATTCACCCTCCAGACTACACCTTCTCCTTATCCTTCTTCTACTTCTTCTGATTCAACCTCCAGACTTCACCTTCTCCTTCTCCTTCTTCTGTTTCTTCTGATTCACCCTCCAGACTTCACCTTCTCCTTCTCCTTCTTCTACTACTTCTGATTCACCCTCCAGACTTCACCTTCTCCTTCTCCTTCTTCTACTTCTTCTGATTCACCCTCCAGACTTCATCTTCTCCTTCTCCTTCTTCTGCTTCTTCTGATTCACCCTCCAGACTTCACCTTCTCCTTCTCCTTCTTCTGCTTCTTCTGATTCACCCTCCAGACTTCACCTTCTCCTTCTCCTTCTTCTACTTCTTCTGATTCACCCTCCAGACTTCACCTTCTCCTTCTCCTTCTTCTACTTCTTCTGATTCACCCTCCAGTCTTCACCTTCTCCTTCTCCTTCTTCTGTTTCTTCTGCTTCACCCTCCAGACTTCACCTTCTCCTTCTCTTTCTTCTGCTTCTTCTGATTCACCCTCCAGACTTCACCTTCTCCTTCTCCTTCTACTGATTCTTCTGATTCACCCTCCAGACTTCACCTTCTCCTTCTCCTTCTTCTGCTTCTTCTGATTCACCCTCCTGACTTCACCTTCTCCTTCTCCTTCTTCTACTTCTTCTGATTCACCCTCCTGACTTCACCTTCTCCTTCTCCTTCTTCTACTTCTTCTGCTTCACGCTCCAGACTTCACCTTCTACTTCTCCTTCTTCTACTTCTTCTGATTCACCCTCCAGACTTCACCTTCTCCTTCTCCTTCTTCTGCTTCTTCTGATTCACCCTCCAGACTTCACCTTCTCCTTCTCCTTATTCTGCTTCTTCTGATTCACCCTCCAGACTTCACCTTCTCCTTCTCCTTATTCTGCTTCTTCTGATTCACCCTCCAGACTTCACCTTCTCCTTCTCCTTCCTTTGCTTCTTCTGATTCACCCTCCAGACTTCACCTTCTCCTTCTCCTTCTTCTGATTCTTCTGATTCACCCTCCAGACTTCACCTTCTCCTTCTCCATCTTCTGCTTCTTCTGATTCACCCTCCTGACTTCACCTTCTCCTTCTCCTTCTTCTACTTCTTCTGATTCACCCTCCTGACTTCACCTTCTCCTTCTCCATCTTCTACTTCTTCTGCTTCACCCTCCAGACTTCAACTTCTCCTTCTCCTTCTTCTACTTCTTCTGATTCACCCTCCAGACTTCACCTTCTCCTTCTCCTTCTTCTGCTTCTTCTGATTCACCCTCCAGACTTCACCTTCTCCTTCTCCTTCTTCTGCTTCTTCTGATTCACCCTCCAGACTTCACCTTCTCCTTCTCCTTCTTCTACTTCTTCTGATTCGCCCTCCAGACTTCACCTTCTCCTTCTCCTTCTTCTGCTTCTTCTGATTCACCCTCCAGACTTCACCTTCTCCTTCTCCTTCGTCTACTTCTTCTGATTCACCCTCCAGACTACACCTTCTCCTTCTCCTTCTTCTACTTCTTCTGATTCACCCTCCAGACTTCACCTTCTCCTTCTCCTTCTTCTGTTTCTTCTGATTCACCCTCCAGACTTCATCTTCTCCTTCTCCTTCTTCTACTTCTTCTGATTCACCCTCCAGACTTCACCTTCTCCTTCTCCTTCTTCTACTTCTTCTGATTCACCCTCCAGACTTCATCTTCTCCTTCTCCTTCTTCTGCTTCTTCTGATTCACCCTCCAGACTTCACCTTCTCCTTCTCCTTCTTCTGCTTCTTCTGATTCACCCTCCAGACTTCACCTTCTCCTTCTCCTTATTCTGCTTCTTCTGATTCACCCTCCAGACTTCACCTTCTCCTTCTCCTTCTTCTACTTCTTCTGATTCACCCTCCAGACTTCACCTTCTCCTTCTCCTTCTTCTGCTTCTTCTGATTCACCCTCCAGACTTCACCTTCTCCTTCTCCTTCGTCTACTTCTTCTGATTCACCCTCCAGACTTCACCTTCTCCTTCTCCTTCTTCTGTGTCTTCTGATTCACCCTCCAGACTTCATCTTCTCCTTCTCCTTCTTCTACTTCTTCTGATTCACCCTCCAGACTTCACCTTCTCCTTCTCCTTCTTCTACTTCTTCTGATTCACCCTCCAGACTTCATCTTCTCCATCTCCTTCTTCTACTTCTTCTGATTCACCCTCCAGACTTCACCTTCTCCTTCTCCTTCTTCTGTTTCTTCTGATTCACCCTCCAGACTTCACCTTCTCCTTCTCCTTATTCTGCTTCTTCTGATTCACCCTCCAGACTTCACCTTCTCCTTCTCCTTCTTCTGCTTCTTCTGATTCACCCTCCAGACTTCACCTTCTCCTTCTCCTTCTTCTGCTTCTTCTGATTCACCCTCCAGACTTCACCTTCTCCTTCTCCTTCTTCTACTTCTTCTGATTCACCCTCCAGACTTCACCTTCTCCTTCTCCTTCTTCTGCTTCTTCTGATTCACCCTCCAGACTTCACCTTCTCCTTCTCCTTCGTCTACTTCTTCTGATTCACCCTCCAGACTACACCTTCTCCTTCTCCTTCTTCTACTTCTTCTGATTCACCCTCCAGACTTCACCTTCTCCTTCTCCTTCTTCTGTTTCTTCTGATTCACCCTCCAGACTTCATCTTCTCCTTCTCCTTCTTCTACTTCTTCTGATTCACCCTCCAGACTTCACCTTCTCCTTCTCCTTCTTCTACTTCTTCTGATTCACCCTCCAGACTTCACCTTCTCCTTCTCCTTCTTCTACTTCTTCTGATTCACCCTCCAGACTTCACCTTCTCCTTCTCCTTCTTCTACTTCTTCTGATTCACCCTCCAGTCTTCACCTTCTCCTTCTCCTTCTTCTGTTTCTTCTGCTTCACCCTCCAGACTTCACCTTCTCCTTCTCTTTCTTCTGCTTCTTCTGATTCACCCTCCAGACTTCACCTTCTCCTTCTCCTTCTTCTGATTCTTCTGATTCACCCTCCAGACTTCACCTTCTCCTTCTCCTTCTTCTGCTTCTTCTGATTCACCCTCCTGACTTCACCTTCTCCTTCTCCTTCTTCTACTTCTTCTGATTCACCCTCCTGACTTCACCTTCTCCTTCTCTTCTTCTACTTCTTCTGCTTCACCCTCCAGACTTCACCTTCTCCTTCTCCTTCTTCTACTTCTTCTGATTCACCCTCCAGACTTCACCTTCTCCTTCTCCTTCTTCTGCTTCTTCTGATTCACCCTCCAGACTTAACCTTCTCCTTCTCCCTATTCTGCTTCTTCTGATTCACCCTCCAGACTTCACCTTCTCCTTCTCCTTATTCTGCTTCTTCTGATTCACCCTCCAGACTTCACCTTCTCCTTCTCCTTCCTTTGCTTCTTCTGATTCACCCTCCAGACTTCACCTTCTCCTTCTCCTTCTTCTGATTCTTCTGATTCACCCTCCAGACTTCACCTTCTCCTTCTCCATCTTCTGCTTCTTCTGATTCACCCTCCTGACTTCACCTTCTCCTTCTCCTTCTTCTACTTCTTCTGATTCACCCTCCTGACTTCACCTTCTCCTTCTCCATCTTCTACTTCTTCTGCTTCACCCTCCAGACTTCAACTTCTCCTTCTCCTTCTTCTGCTTCTTCTGATTCACCCTCCAGACTTCACCTTCTCCTTCTCCTTCTTCTGATTCTTCTGATTCACCCTCCAGACTTCACCTTCTCCTTCTCCTTCTTCTGCTTCTTCTGATTCACCCTCCAGACTTCACCTTCTCCTTCTCCTTATTCTGCTTCTTCTGATTCACCCTCCAGACTTCACCTTCTCCTTCTCCTTCTTCTACTTCTTCTGATTCACCCTCCAGACTTCACCTTCTCCTTCTCCTTCTTCTGCTTCTTCTGATTCACCCTCCAGACTTCACCTTCTCCTTCTCCTTCGTCTACTTCTTCTGATTCACCCTCCAGACTACACCTTCTCCTTCTCCTTCTTCTACTTCTTCTGATTCACCCTCCAGACTTCACCTTCTCCTTCTCCTTCTTCTGTTTCTTCTGATTCACCCTCCAGACTTCATCTTCTCCTTCTCCTTCTTCTACTTCTTCTGATTCACCCTCCAGACTTCACCTTCTCCTTCTCCTTCTTCTACTTCTTCTGATTCACCCTCCAGACTTCATCTTCTCCTTCTCCTTCTTCTACTTCTTCTGATTCACCCTCCAGACTTCACCTTCTCCTTCTCCTTCTTCTGCTTCTTCTGATTCACCCTCCAGACTTCACCTTCTCCTTCTCCTTATTCTGCTTCTTCTGATTCACCCTCCCGACTTCACCTTCTCCTTCTCCTTCTTCTGCTTCTTCTGATTCACCCTCCAGACTTCACCTTCTCCTTCTCCTTCTTCTGCTTCTTCTGATTCACCCTCCAGACTTCACCTTCTCCTTCTCCTTCTTCTACTTCTTCTGATTCACCCTCCAGACTTCACCTTCTCCTTCTCCTTCTTCTGCTTCTTCTGATTCACCCTCCAGACTTCACCTTCTCCTTCTCCTTCGTCTACTTCTTCTGATTCACCCTCCAGACTACACCTTCTCCTTCTCCTTCTACTACTTCTTCTGATTCACCCTCCAGACTTCACCTTCTCCTTCTCCTTCTTCTGTTTCTTCTGATTCACCCTCCAGACTTCATCTTCTCCTTCTCCTTCTTCTACTTCTTCTGATTCACCCTCCAGACTTCACCTTCTCCTTCTCCTTCTTCTACTTCTTCTGATTCACCCTCCAGACTTCATCTTCTCCTTCTCCTTTTTCTGCTTCTTCTGATTCACCCTCCAGACTTCACCTTCTCCTTCTCCTTCTTCTGCTTCTTCTGATTCACCCTCCAGACTTCAACTTCTCCTTCTCCTTCTTCTACTTCTTCTGATTCACCCTCCAGACTTCACCTTCTCCTTTTCCTTCTTCTACTTCTTCTGATTCACCCTCCAGTCTTCACCTTCTCCTTCTCCTTCTTCTGTTTCTTCTGCTTCACCCTCCAGACTTCACCTTCTCCTTCTCTTTCTTCTACTTCTTCTGATTCACCCTCCAGACTTCACCTTCTCCTAATCCTTCTTCTGCTTCTTCTGATTCACCCTCCAGACTTCACCTTCTCCTTCTCCTTCGCCTACTTCTTCTGATTCACCCTCCAGACTACACCTTCTCCTTCTCCTTCTTCTACTTCTTCTGATTCACCCTCCAGACTTCACCTTCTCCTTCTCCTTCTTCTGTTTCTTCTGATTCACCCTCCAGACTTCATCTTCTCCTTCTCCTTCTTCTACTTCTTCTGATTCACCCTCCAGTCTTCACCTTCTCCTTCTCCTTCTTCTGTTTCTTCTGCTACACCCTCCAGACTTCACCTTCTCCTTCTCTTTCTTCTGCTTCTTCTGATTCACCCTCCAGACTTCACCTTCTCCTTCTCCTTCTTCTGATTCTTCTGATTCACCCTCCAGACTTCACCTTCTCCTTCTCCTTCTTCTGCTTCTTCTGCTTCACCGTCCTGACTTCACCTTCTCCTTCTCCATCTTCTACTTCTTCTGCTACACCCCCCTGACTTCACCTGCTCCTTCTCCTTCTTCTGCTTCTTCTGATTCACCCTCCTAACTTCACCTTCTCCTTCTCCTTCTTCTGCTTCTACTGATTCACCCTCCTGACTTCACCTTCTCCTTCTCCTTCTTCTGCTTCTTCTGATTCACCCTCCAGACTTCACCTTCTCCTTCTCCTTCTTCTGCTTCTTCTGATTCACCCTCCAGACTTCACCTTCTCCTTCTCCTTCTTCTGCTTCTTCTGATTCACCCTCCAGACCTCACCTTCTCCTTCTCCTTCTTCTACTTCTTCTGATTCACCCTCCAGACTTCATCTTCTCCTTCTCCTTCTTCTGCTTCTTCTGATTCACCCTCCTTACTTCACCTTCTCCTTCTCCTTCTTCTGCTTCTTCTGATTCACCCTCCAGACTTCACCTTCTCCTTCTCCTTCTTCTACTTCTTCTGATTCACCCTCCAGACTTCACCTTCTCCTTCTTCTACTTCTTGTGATTCACCCTCCAGTCTTCACCTTCTCCTTCTCCTTCTTCTGTTTCTTCTGCTTCACCCTCCAGACTTCACCTTCTCCTTCTCTTTCTTCTGCTTCTTCTGCTTCACCCTCCAGACTTCACCTTCTCCTTCTCCTTCTTCTGATTCTTCTGATTCACCCTCCAGACTTCACCTTCTCTATCTCCTTCTTCTGCTTCTTCTGATTCACCCTCCTGACTTCACCTTCTCCTTCTCCTTCTTCTACTTCTTCTGATTCACCCTCCTGGCTTCACCTTCTCCTTCTCCTTCTTCTACTTCTTCTGCTTCCCCCTCCAGACTTCACCTTCTCCTTCTCCTTCTTCTACTTCTTCTGATTCACCCTCCAGACTTCACCTTCTCCTTCTCCTTCTTCTGCTTCTTCTGATTCACCCTCCAGACTTCACCTTCTCCTTCTCCTTATTCTGCTTCTTCTGATTCACCCTCCAGACTTCACCTTCTCCTTCTCCTTCTTCTGCTTCTTCTGATTCACCCTCCAGACTTCACCTTCTCCTTCTCCTTCTTCTGCTTCTTCTGATTCACCCTCCAGACTTCACCTTCTCCTTCTCCTTCTTCTGCTTCTTCTGATTCACCCTCCAGACTTCACCTTCTCCTTCTCCTTCTTCTACTTCTTCTGATTCACCCTCCAGACTTCACCTTCTCCTTCTCCTTCTTCTGCTTCTTCTGATTCACCCTCCTGACTTCACCTTCTCCTTCTCCTTCTTCTACATCTTCTGATTCACCCTCCTGACTTCACCTTCTCCTTCTCCTTCTTCTACTTCTTCTGCTTCACCCTCCAGACTTCAGCTTCTCCTTCTCCTTCTTCTACTTCTTCTGATTCACCCTCCAGACTTCACCTTCTCCTTCTCCTTCTTCTACTTCTTCTGATTCACCCTCCAGACTTCACCTTCTCCTTCTCCTTCTTCTACTTCTTCTGATTCACCCTCCAGACTTCACCTTCTCCTTCTCCTTCTTCTGCTTCTTCTGATTCACCCTCCAGACTTCACCTTCTCCTTCTCCTTATTCTGCTTCTTCTGAATCACCCTCCAGACTTCACCTTCTCCTTCTCCTTCTTCTGCTTCTTCTGATTCACCCTCCAGACTTCACCTTCTCCTTCTCCTTATTCTACTTCTTCTGATTCACCCTCCAGACTTCACCTTCTCCTTCTCTTTCTTCTGCTTCTTCTGATTCACCCTCCAGACTTCACCTTCTCCTTCTCCTTCTTCTGATTCTTCTGATTCACCCTCCAGACTTCACCTTCTCCTTCTCCTTCTTCTGCTTCTTCTGATCCACCCTCCTGACTTCACCTTCTCCTTCTCCTTCTTCTACATCTTCTGATTCACCCTCCTGACTTACCTTCTCCTTCTCCTTCTTCTACTTCTTCTGCTTCGCCCTCCAGACTTCACCTTCTCCTTCTCCTTCTTCTACTTCTTCTGATTCACCCTCCAGACTTCACCTTCCCCTTCTCCTTCTTCTACTTCTTCTGATTCACCCTCCAGACTTCACCTTCTCCTTCTCCTTCTTCTACTTCTTCTGATTCACCCACCAGACTTCACCTTCTCCTTCTCATTCTTCTGCTTCTTCTGATTCACCCTCCAGACATCACCTTCTCCTTCTCCTTATTCTGCTTCTTCTGAATCACCCTCCAGACTTCACCTTCTCCTTCTCCTTCTTCTGCTTCTTCTGATTCACCCTCCAGACTTCACCTTCTCCTTCTCCTTCTTCTGCTTCTTCTGATTCACCCTCCAGACTTCACCTTCTCCTTCTCCTTCTTCTACTTCTTCTGATTCACCCTCCAGACTTCACCTTCTCCATCTCCTTCTTCTGCTTCTTCTGATTCACCCTCCAGACTTCACCTTCTCCTTCTCCTTCGTCTACTTCTTCTGATTCACCCTCCAGACTACACCTTCTCCTTCTCCTTCTTCTACTTCTTCTGATTCACCCTCCAGACTTCACCTTCTCCTTCTCCTTCTTCTGTTTCTTCTGATTCACCCTCCAGACTTCACCTTCTCCTTCTCCTTCTTCTACTACTTCTGATTCACCCTCCAGACTTCACCTTCTCCTTCTCCTTCTTCTACTTCTTCTGATTCACCCTCCAGACTTCATCTTCTCCTTCTCCTTCTTCTGCTTCTTCTGATTCACCCTCCAGACTTCACCTTCTCCTTCTCCTTCTTCTGCTTCTTCTGATTCACCCTCCAGACTTCACCTTCTCCTTCTCCTTCTTCTACTTCTTCTGATTCACCCTCCAGACTTCACCTTCTCCTTCTCCTTCTTCTACTTCTTCTGATTCACCCTCCAGTCTTCACCTTCTCCTTCTCCTTCTTCTGTTTCTTCTGCTTCACCCTCCAGACTTCACCTTCTCCTTCTCTTTCTTCTGCTTCTTCTGATTCACCCTCCAGACTTCACCTTCTCCTTCTCCTTCTTCTGATTCTTCTGATTCACCCTCCAGACTTCACCTTCTCCTTCTCCTTCTTCTGCTTCTTCTGATTCACCCTCCTGACTTCACCTTCACCTTCTCCTTCTTCTACTTCTTCTGATTCACCCTCCTGACTTCACCATCTCCTTCTCCTTCTTCTACTTCTTCTGCTTCACGCTCCAGACTTCACCTTCTCCTTCTCCTTCTTCTACTTCTTCTGATTCACCCTCCAGACTTCACCTTCTCCTTCTCCTTCTTCTGCTTCTTCTGATTCACCCTCCAGACTTCACCTTCTCCTTCTCCTTATTCTGCTTCTTCTGATTCACCCTCCAGACTTCACCTTCTCCTTCTCCTTATTCTGCTTCTTCTGATTCACCCTCCAGACTTCACCTTCTCCTTCTCCTTCTTTTGCTTCTTCTGATTCACCCTCCAGACTTCACCTTCTCCTTCTCCTTCTTCTGATTCTTCTGATTCACCCTCCAGACTTCACCTTCTCCTTCTCCATCTTCTGCTTCTTCTGATTCACCCTCCTGACTTCACCTTCTCCTTCTCCTTCTTCTACTTCTTCTGATTCACCCTCCTGACTTCACCATCTCCTTCTCCATCTTCTACTTCTTCTGCTTCACCCTCCAGACTTCAACTTCTCCTTCTCCTTCTTCTACTTCTTCTGATTCACCCTCCAGACTTCACCTTCTCCTTCTCCTTCTTCTGCTTCTTCTGATTCACCCTCCAGACTTCACCTTCTCCTTCTCCTTCTTCTGCTTCTTCTGATTCACCCTCCAGACTTCACCTTCTCCTTCACCTTCTTCTACTTCTTCTGATTCACCCTCCAGACTTCACCTTCTCCTTCTCCTTCTTCTGCTTCTTCTGATTCACCCTCCAGACTTCACCTTCTCCTTCTCCTTCGTCTACTTCTTCTGATTCACCCTCCAGACTACACCTTCTCCTTCTCCTTCTTCTACTTCTTCTGATTCACCCTCCAGACTTCACCTTCTCCTTCTCCTTCTTCTGTTTCTTCTGATTCACCCTCCAGACTTCACCTTCTCCTTCTCCTTCTTCTACTTCTTCTGATTCACCCTCCAGACTTCATCTTCTCCTTCTCCTTCTTCTACTTCTTCTGATTCACCCTCCAGACTTCACCTTCTCCTTCTCCGTCTTCTGCTTCTTCTGATTCACCCTCCAGACTTCACCTTCTCCTTCTCCTTATTCTGCTTCTTCTGATTCACCCTCCAGACTTCACCTTCTCCTTCTCCTTCTTCTACTTCTTCTGATTCACCCTCCAGACTTCACCTTCTCCTTCTCCTTCTTCTGCTTCTTCTGATTCACCCTCCAGACTTCACCTTCTCCTTCTCCTTCGTCTACTTCTTCTGATTCACCCTCCAGACTACACCTTCTCCTTCTCCTTCTTCTACTTCTTCTGATTCACCCTCCAGACTTCACCTTCTCCTTCTCCTTCTTCTGTTTCTTCTGATTCACCCTCCAGACTTCATCTTCTCCTTCTCCTTCTTCTACTTCTTCTGATTCACCCTCCAGACTTCACCTTCTCCTTCTCCTTCTTCTACTTCTTCTGATTCACCCTCCAGACTTCATCTTCTCCATCTCCTTCTTCTACTTCTTCTGATTCACCCTCCAGACTTCACCTTCTCCTTCTCCTTCTTCTGCTTCTTCTGATTCACCCTCCAGACTTCACCTTCTCCTTCTCCTTATTCTGCTTCTTCTGATTCACCCTCCAGACTTCACCTTCTCCTTCTCCTTCTTCTGCTTCTTCTGATTCACCCTCCAGACTTCACCTTCTCCTTCTCCTTCTTCTGCTTCTTCTGATTCACCCTCCAGACTTCACCTTCTCCTTCTCCTTCTTCTACTTCTTCTGATTCACCCTCCAGACTTCACCTTCTCCTTCTCCTTCTTCTGCTTCTTCTGATTCACCCTCCAGACTTCACCTTCTCCTTCTCCTTCGTCTACTTCTTCTGATTCACCCTCCAGACTACACCTTCTCCTTCTCCTTCTTCTACTTCTTCTGATTCACCCTCCAGACTTCACCTTCTCCTTCTCCTTCTTCTGTTTCTTCTGATTCACCCTCCAGACTTCATCTTCTCCTTCTCCTTCTTCTACTTCTTCTGATTCACCCTCCAGACTTCACCTTCTCCTTCTCCTTCTTCTACTTCTTCTCATTCACCCTCCAGACTTCATCTTCTCCTTCTCCTTCTTCTGCTTCTTCTGATTCACCCTCCAGACTTCACCTTCTCCTTCTCCTTCTTCTGCTTCTTCTGATTCACCCTCCAGACTTCAACTTCTCCTTCTCCTTCTTCTACTTCTTCTGATTCACTCTCCAGACTTCACCTTCTCCTTCTCCTTCTTCTACTTCTTCTGATTCACCCTCCAGTCTTCACCTTCTCCTTCTCCTTCTTCTGTTTCTTCTGCTTCACCCTCCAGACTTCACCTTCTCCTTCTCTTTCTTCTGCTTCTTCTGATTCACCCTCCAGACTTCACCTTCTCCTTCTCCTTCTTCTGATTCTTCTGATTCACCCTCCAGACTTCACCTTCTCCTTCTCCTTCTTCTGCTTCTTCTGATTCAACCTCCTGACTTCACCTTCTCCTTCTCCTTCTTCTACTTCTTCTGATTCACCCTCCTGACTTCACCTTCTCCTTCTCCTTCTTCTACTTCTTCTGCTTCACCCTCCAGACTTCACCTTCTCCTTCTCCTTCTTCTACTACTTCTGATTCACCCTCCAGACTTCACCTTCCCCTTCTCCTTCTTCTGCTTCTTCTGATTCACCCTCCAGACTTCACCTTCTCCTTCTCCTTCTTCTACTTCTTCTGCTACACCCCCCTGACTTCACCTGCTCCTTCTCCTTCTTCTGCTTCTTCTGATTCACCCTCCTAACTTCACCTTCTCCTTCTCCTTCTTCTGCTTCTTCTGATTCACCCTCCTGACTTCACCTTCTCCTTCTCCTTCTTCTGCTTCTTCTGATTCACCCTCCAGACTTCAACTTCTCCTTCTCCTTCTTCTGCTTCTTCTGATTCACCCTCCAGACTTCACCTTCTCCTTCTCCTTCTTCTGCTTCTTCTGATTCACCCTCCAGACCTCACCTTCTCCTTCTCCTTCTTCTACTTCTTCTGATTCACCCTCCAGACTTCATCTTCTCCTTCTCCTTCTTCTGCTTCTTCTGATTCACCCTCCAGACTTCACCTTCTCCTTCTCCTTCTTCTGCTTCTTCTGATTCACCCTCCAGACTTCACCTTCTCCTTCTCCTTCTTCTACTTCTTCTGATTCACCCTCCAGACTTCACCTTCTCCTTCTACTTCTTCTACTTCTTCTGATTCACCCTCCAGTCTTCACCTTCTCCTTCTCCTTCTTCTGTTTCTTCTGCTTCACCCTCCAGACATCACCTTCTCCTTCTCTTTCTTCTGCTTCTTCTGCTTCACCCTCCAGACTTCACCTTCTCCTTCTCCTTCTTCTGATTCTTCTGATTCACCCTCCAGACTTCACCTTCTCTATCTCCTTCTTCTGCTTCTTCTGATTCACCCTCCTGACTTCACCTTCTCCTTCTCCTTCTTCTACTTCTTCTGATTCACCCTCCTGAATTCACCTTCTCCTTCTCCTTCTTCTACTTCTTCTGCTTCACCCTCCAGACTTCGCCTTCTCCTTCTCCTTCTTCTGATTCACCCTCCAGACTTCACCTTCTCCTTCTCCTTCTTCTGCTTCTTCTGATTCACCCTCCAGACTTCACCTTCTCCTTCTCCTTATTCTGCTTCTTCTGATTCACCCTCCAGACTTCACCTTCTCCTTCTCCTTCTTCTGCTTCTTCTGTTTCACCCTCCAGACTTCACCTTCCCCTTCTCCTTCTTCTACTTCTTCTGATTCACCCTCCAGACTTCACCTTCTCCTTCTCCTTCTTCTACTTCTTCTGATTCACCCTCCAGACTTCACCTTCTCCTTCTCCTTCTTCTGCTTCTTCTGATTCACCCTCCAGACTTCACCTTCTCCTTCTCCTTATTCTGCTTCTTCTGAATCACCCTCCAGACTACAACTTCTCCTTCTCCTTCTTCTGCTTCTTCTGATTCACCCTCCAGACTTCACCTTCACCTTCTCCTTCTTCTACTCCTTCTGATTCACCCTCCAGACTTCACCTTCTCCATCTCCTTCTTCTGCTTCTTCTGATTCACCCTCCAGACTTCACCTTCTCCTTCTCCTTCGTCTACTTCTTCTGATTCACCCTCCAGACTTCACCTTCTCCTTCTCCTTCTTCTGCTTCTTCTGATTCACCCTCCAGACTTCACCTTCTCCTTCTCCTTCTTCTACTTCTTCTGATTCACCCTCCAGACTTCACCTTCTCCTTCTCTTTCTTCTGCTTCTTCTGATTCACCCTCCAGACTTCACCTTCTCCTTCTCCTTCTTCTGATTCTTCTGATTCACCCTCCAGACTTCACCTTCTCCTTCTCCTTCTTCTGCTTCTTCTGATTCACCCTCCTGACTTCACCTTCTCCTTCTCCTTCTTCTACATCTTCTGATTCACCCTCCTGACTTCACCTTCTCCTTCTCCTTCTTCTACTTCTTCTGCTTCACCCTCCAGACTTCACCTTCTCCTTCTCCTTCTTCTACTTCTTCTGATTCACCCTCCAGACTTCACCTTCTCCTTCTCCTTCTTCTACTTCTTCTGATTCACCCTCCAGACTTCACCTTCTCCTTCTCCTTCTTCTACTTCTTCTGATTCACCCTCCAGACTTCACCTTCTCCTTCTCCTTCTTCTGCTTCTTCTGATTCACCATCCAGACATCACCTTCTCCTTCTCCTTATTCTGCTTCTTCTGAATCACCCTCCAGACTTCACCTTCTCCTTCTCCTTCTTCTGCTTCTTCTGATTCACCCTCCAGACTTCACCTTCTCCTTCTCCTTCTTCTGCTTCTTCTGATTCACCCTCCAGACTTCACCTTCTCCTTCTCCTTCTTCTACTTCCCCTGATTCACCCTCCAGACTTCACCTTCTCCATCTCCTTCTTCTGCTTCTTCTGCTTCACCCTCCAGACTTCACCTTCTCCTTCTCCTTCGTCTACTTCTTCTGATTCACCCTCCAGACTACACCTTCTCCTTCTCCTTCTTCTACTTCTTCTGATTCACCCTCCAGACTTCACCTTCTCCTTCTCCTTCTTCTGTTTCTTCTGATTCACCCTCCAGACTTCACCTTCTCCTTCTCCTTCTTCTACTACTTCTGATTCACCCTCCAGACTTCACCTTCTCCCTCTCCTTCTTCTACTTCTTCTGATTCACCCTCCAGACTTCATCTTCTCCTTCTCCTTCTTCTGCTTCTTCTGATTCACCCTCCAGACTTCACCTTCTCCTTCTCCTTCTTCTACTTCTTCTGATTCACCCTCCAGACTTCACCTTCTCCTTCTCCTTCTTCTACTTCTTCTGATTCACCCTCCAGTCTTCACCTTCTCCTTCTCCTTCTTCTGTTTCTTCTGCTTCACCCTCCAGACTTCGCCTTCTCCTTCTCTTTCTTCTTCTTCTTCTGATTCACCCTCCAGACTTCACCTTCTCCTTCTCCTTCTTCTGATTCTTCTGATTCACCCTCCAGACTTCACCTTCTCCTTCTCCTTCTTCTGCTTCTTCTGATTCACCCTCCTGACTTCACCTTCTCCTTCTCCTTCTTCTACTTCTTCTGATTCACCCTCTAGACTTCACCTTCTCCTTCTCCTTCTTCTGCTTCTTCTGATTCACCCTCCAGACTTCACCTTCTCCTTCTCCTTCTTCTACTTCTTCTGATTCACCCTCCAGACTTCACCTTCTCCTTCTCTTTCTTCTGCTTCTTCTGATTCACCCTCCAGACTTCACCTTCTCCTTCTCCTTCTTCTGATTCTTCTGATTCACCCTCCAGACTTCACCTTCTCCTTCTCCTTCTTCTGCTTCTTCTGATTCACCCTCCAGACTTCACCTTCTCCTCCTCCTTATTCTGCTTCTTCTGATTCACCCTCCAGACTTCACCTTCTCCTTCTCCTTCTTCTACTTCTTCTGCTTCACCCTCCAGACTTCACCTTCTCCTTCTCCTTCTTCTACTTCTTCTGATTCACCCTCCAGACTTCACCTTCTCCTTCTCCTTCTTCTACTTCTTCTGATTCACCCTCCAGACCTCACCTTCTCCTTCTCCTTCTTCTACTTCTTCTGATTCACCCTCCAGACTTCACCTTCTCCTTCTCCTTCTTCTGCTTCTTCTGATTCACCCTCCAGACTTCACCTTCTCCTTCTCCTTATTCTGCTTCTTCTGAATCACCCTCCAGACTTCACCTTCTCCTTCTCCTTCTTCTGCTTCTTCTGATTCACCCTCCAGACTTCACCTTCACCTTCTCCTTCTTCTACTCCTTCTGATTCACCCTCCAGACTTCACCTTCTCCATCTCCTTCTTCTGCTTCTTCTGATTCACCCTCCAGACTTCACCTTCTCCTTCTCCTTCGTCTACTTCTTCTGATTCACCCTCCAGACTTCACCTTCTCCTTCTCCTTCTTCTGCTTCTTCTGATTCACCCTCCAGACTTCACCTTCTCCTTCTCCTTCTTCTACTTCTTCTGATTCACCCTCCAGACTTCACCTTCTCCTTCTCCTTCTTCTGCTTCTTCTGATTCACCCTCCAGACTTCACCTTCTCCTTCTCCTTATTCTGCTTCTTCTGAATCACCCTCCAGACTACAACTTCTCCTTCTCCTTCTTCTGCTTCTTCTGATTCACCCTCCAGACTTCACCTTCACCTTCTCCTTCTTCTACTCCTTCTGATTCACCCTCCAGACTTCACCTTCTCCATCTCCTTCTTCTGCTTCTTCTGATTCACCCTCCAGACTTCACCTTCTCCTTCTCCTTCTTCTACTTCTTCTGATTCACCCTCCAGACTTCACCTTCCCCTTCTCTTTCTTCTGCTTCTTCTGATTCACCCTCCAGACTTCACCTTCTCCTTCTCCTTCTTCTGATTCTTCTGATTCACCCTCCAGACTTCACCTTCTCCTTCTCCTTCTTCTGCTTCTTCTGATTCACCCTCCTGACTTCACCTTCTCCTTCTCCTTCTTCTACATCTTCTGATTCACCCTCCTGACTTCACCTTCTCCTTCTCCTTCTTCTACTTCTTCTGCTTCACCCTCCAGACTTCACCTTCTCCTTCTCCTTCTTCTACTTCTTCTGATTCACCCTCCAGACTTCACCTTCTCCTTCTCCTTCTTCTACTTCTTCTGATTCACCCTCCAGACTTCACCTTCTCCTTCTTCTACTTCTTCTGATTCACCCTCCAGACTTCACCTTCTCCTTCTCCTTCTTCTGCTTCTTCTGATTCACCCTCCAGACATCACCTTCTCCTTCTCCTTATTCTGCTTCTTCTGAATCACCCTCCAGACTTCACCTTCTCCTTCTCCTTCTTCTGCTTCTTCTGATTCACCCTCCAGACTTCACCTTCTCCTTCTCCTTCTTCTGCTTCTTCTGATTCACCCTCCAGACTTCACCTTCTCCTTCTCCTTCTTCTACTTCCTCTGATTCACCCTCCAGACTTCACCTTCTCCATCTCCTTCTTCTGCTTCTTCTGCTTCACCCTCCAGACTTCACCTTCTCCTTCTCCTTCGTCTACTTCTTCTGATTCACCCTCCAGACTACACCTTCTCCTTCTCCTTCTTCTACTTCTTCTGATTCACCCTCCAGACTTCACCTTCTCCTTCTCCTTCTTCTACTTCTTCTGATTCACCCTCCAGACTTCACCTTCTCCTTCTCCTTCTTCTGCTTCTTCTGATTCTCCCTCCAGACATCACCTTCTCCTTCTCCTTATTCTGCTTCTTCTGAATCACCCTCCAGACTTCACCTTCTCCTTCTCCTTCTTCTGCTTCTTCTGATTCACCCTCCAGACTTCACCTTCTCCTTCTCCTTCTTCTGCTTCTTCTGATTCACCCTCCAGACTTCACCTTCTCCTTCTCCTTCTTCTACTTCCTCTGATTCACCCTCCAGACTTCACCTTCTCCATCTCCTTCTTCTGCTTCTTCTGCTTCACCCTCCAGACTTCACCTTCTCCTTCTCCTTCGTCTACTTCTTCTGATTCACCCTCCAGACTACACCTTCTCCTTCTCCTTCTTCTACTTCTTCTGATTCACCCTCCAGACTTCACCTTCTCCTTCTCCTTCTTCTGTTTCTTCTGATTCACCCTCCAGACTTCACCTTCTCCTTCTCCTTCTTCTACTACTTCTGATTCACCCTCCAGACTTCACCTTCTCCTTCTCCTTCTTCTACTTCTTCTGATTCACCCTCCAGACTTCATCTTCTCCTTCTCCTTCTTCTGCTTCTTCTGATTCACCCTCCAGACTTCACCTTCTCCTTCTCCTTCTTCTGCTTCTTCTGATACCCCCTCCAGACTTCACCTTCTCCTTCTCCTTCTTCTACTTCTTCTGATTCACCCTCCAGACTTCACCTTCTCCTTCTCCTTCTTCTACTTCTTCTGATTCACCCTCCAGTCTTCACCTTCTCCTTCTCCTTCTTCTGTTTCTTCTGCTTCACCCTCCAGACTTCGCCTTCTCCTTCTCTTTCTTCTGCTTCTTCTGATTCACCCTCCAGACTTCACCTTCTCCTTCTCCTTCTTCTGATTCTTCTGATTCACCCTCCAGACTTCACCTTCTCCTTCTCCTTCTTCTGCTTCTTCTGATTCACCCTCCTGACTTCACCTTCTCCTTCTCCTTCTTCTACTTCTTCTGATTCACCCTCTAGACTTCACCTTCTCCTTCTCCTTCTTCTGCTTCTTCTGATTCACCCTCCAGACTTCACCTTCTCCTTCTCCTTCTTCTACTTCTTCTGATTCACCCTCCAGACTTCACCTTCTCCTTCTCTTTCTTCTGCTTCTTCTGATTCACCCTCCAGACTTCACCTTCTCCTTCTCCTTCTTCTGATTCTTCTGATTCACCCTCCAGACTTCACCTTCTCCTTCTCCTTCTTCTGCTTCTTCTGATTCACCCTCCTGACTTCACCTTCTCCTTCTCCTTCTTCTACTTCTTCTGATTCACCCTCCTGACTTCACCTTCTCCTTCTCCTTCTTCTACTTCTTCTGCTTCACCCTCCAGACTTCACCTTCTCCTTCTCCTTCTTCTACTTCTTCTGATTCACCCTCCAGACTTCACCTTCTCCTTCTCCTTCTTCTGCTTCTTCTGATTCACCCTCCAGACTTCACCTTCTCCTCCTCCTTATTCTGCTTCTTCTGATTCACCCTCCAGACTTCACCTTCTCCTTCTCCTTCTTCTACTTCTTCTGCTTCACCCTCCAGACTTCACCTTCTCCTTCTCCTTCTTCTACTTCTTCTGATTCACCCTCCAGACTTCACCTTCTCCTTCTCCTTCTTCTACTTCTTCTGATTCACCCTCCAGACCTCACCTTCTCCTTCTCCTTCTTCTACTTCTTCTGATTCACCCTCCAGACTTCACCTTCTCCTTCTCCTTCTTCTGCTTCTTCTGATTCACCCTCCAGACTTCACCTTCTCCTTCTCCTTATTCTGCTTCTTCTGAATCACCCTCCAGACTTCACCTTCTCCTTCTCCTTCTTCTGCTTCTTCTGATTCACCCTCCAGACTTCACCTTCACCTTCTCCTTCTTCTACTCCTTCTGATTCACCCTCCAGACTTCACCTTCTCCTTCTCCTTCTTCTGTTTCTTCTGATTCACCCTCCAGACTTCACCTTCTCCTTCTCCTTCTTCTATTATTTCTGATTCACCTTCCAGACTTCACCTTCTCCTTCTCCTTCTTCTACTTCTTCTGATTCACCCTCCAGACTTCATCTTCTCCTTCTCCTTCTTCTGCTTCTTCTGATTCACCCTCCAGACTTCACCTTCTCCTTCTCCTTCTTCTGCTTCTTCTGATTCCCCCTCCAGACTTCACCTTCTCCTTCTCCTTCTTCTACTTCTTCTGATTCACCCTCCAGACTTCACCTTCTCCTTCTCCTTCTTCTACTTCTTCTGATTCACCCTCCAGTCTTCACCTTCTCCTTCTCCTTCTTCTGTTTCTTCTGCTTCACCCTCCAGACTTCGCCTTCTCCTTCTCATTCTTCTGCTTCTTCTGATTCACCCTCCAGACTTCACCTTCTCCTTCTCCTTCTTCTGATTCTTCTGATTCACCCTCCAGACATCACCTTCTCCTTCTCCTTCTTCTGCTTCTTCTGATTCACCCTCCTGACTTCACCTTCTCCTTCTCCTTCTTCTACTTCTTCTGATTCACCCTCCAGACTTCACCTTCTCCTTCTCCTTCTTCTGCTTCTTCTGATTCACCCTCCAGACTTCACCTTCTCCTTCTCCTTCTTCTACTTCTTCTGATTCACCCTCCAGACTTCACCTTCTCCTTCTCTTTCTTCTGCTTCTTCTGATTCACCCTCCAGACTTCACCTTCTCCTTCTCCTTCTTCTGATTCTTCTGATTCACCCTCCAGACTTCACCTTCTCCTTCTCCTTCTTCTGCTTCTTCTGATTCACCCTCCTGACTTCACCTTCTCCTTCTCCTTCTTCTACTTCTTCTGATTCACCCTCCTGACTTCACCTTCTCCTTCTCCTTCTTCTACTTCTTCTGCTTCACCCTCCAGACTTCACCTTCTCCTTCTCCTTCTTCTACTTCTTCTGATTCACCCTCCAGACTTCACCTTCTCCTTCTCCTTCTTCTGCTTCTTCTGATTCACCCTCCAGACTTCACCTTCTCCTTCTCCTTATTCTGCTTCTTCTGATTCACCCTCCAGACTTCACCTTCTCCTTCTCCTTATTCTGCTTCTTCTGATTCACCCTCCAGACTTCACCTTCTCCTTCTCCTTCCTTTGCTTCTTCTGATTCACCCTCCAGACTTCACCTTCTCCTTCTCCTTCTTCTGATTCTTCTGATTCACCCTCCAGACTTCACCTTCTCCTTCTCCATCTTCTGCTTCTTCTGATTCACCCTCCTGACTTCACCTTCTCCTTCTCCTTCTTCTACTTCTTCTGATTCACCCTCCTGACTTCACCTTCTCCTTCTCCATCTTCTACTTCTTCTGCTTCACCCTCCAGACTTCAACTTCTCCTTCTCCTTCTTCTACTTCTTCTGATTCACCCTCCAGACTTCACCTTCTCCTTCTCCTTCTTCTGCTTCTTCTGATTCACCCTCCAGACTTCACCTTCTACTTCTCCTTCTTCTGCTTCTTCTGATTCACCCTCCAGACTTCACCTTCTCCTTCTCCTTCTTCTACTTCTTCTGATTCACCCTCCAGACTTCACCTTCTCCTTCTCCTTCTTCTGCTTCTTCTGATTCACCCTCCAGACTTCACCTTCTCCTTCTCCTTCGTCTACTTCTTCTGATTCACCCTCCAGACTACACCTTCTCCTTCTCCTTCTTCTACTTCTTCTGATTCACCCTCCAGACTTCACCTTCTCCTTCTCCTTCTTCTGTTTCTTCTGATTCACCCTCCAGACTTCATCTTCTCCTTCTCCTTCTTCTACTTCTTCTGATTCACCCTCCAGACTTCAACTTCT
The DNA here is from genome assembly GCF_052327205.1 of Somniosus microcephalus. Lineage (NCBI taxonomy): Eukaryota > Metazoa > Chordata > Chondrichthyes > Squaliformes > Somniosidae > Somniosus > Somniosus microcephalus. Next base: position 64,749 of record NC_141004.1, read on the forward strand.
CCTTCTCTTTCTTCTACTTCTTCTGATTCACCCTCCAGACTTCATCTTCTCCTTCTCCTTCTTCTACTTCTTCTGATTCACCCTCCAGACTTCACCTTCTCCTTCTCCTTCTTCTGCTTCTTCTGATTCACCCTCCAGACTTCACCTTCTCCTTCTCCTTATTCTGCTTCTTCTGATTCACCCTCCAGACTACACCTTCTCCTTCTCCTTCTTCTACTTCTTCTGATTCACCCTCCAGACTTCACCTTCTCCTTCTCCTTCTTCTGTTTCTTCTGATTCACCCTCCAGACTTCATCTTCTCCTTCTCCTTCTTCTACTTCTTCTGATTCACCCTCCAGACTTCACCTTCTCCTTCTCCTTCTTTTACTTCTTCTGATTCACCCTCCAGACTTCATCTTCTCCTTCTCCTTCTTCTACTTCTTCTGATTCACCCTCCAGACTTCACCTTCTCCTTCTCCTTCTTCTGCTTCTTCTGATTCACCCTCCAGACTTCACCTTCTCCTTCGCCTTATTCTGCTTCTTCTGATTCACCCTCCAGACTTCACCTTCTCCTTCTCCTTCTTCTGCTTCTTCTGATTCACCCTCCAGACTTCACCTTCTCCTTCTCCTTCTTCTGCTTCTTCTGATTCACCCTCCAGACTTCACCTTCTCCTTCTCCTTCTTCTACTTCTTCTGATTCACCCTCCAGACTTCACCTTCTCCTTCTCCTTCTTCTGCTTCTTCTGATTCACCCTCCAGACTTCACCTTCTCCTTCTCCTTCGTCTACTTCTTCTGATTCACCCTCCAGACTACACCTTCTCCTTCTCCTTCTTCTCCTTCTTCTGATTCACCCTCTAGACTTCACCTTCTCCTTCTCCTTCTTCTGTTTCTTCTGATTCACCCTCCAGACTTCATCTTCTCCTTCTCCTTCTTCTACTTCTTCTGATTCACCCTCCAGACTTCACCTTCTCCTTCTCCTTCTTCCACTTCTTCTGATTCACCCTCCAGACTTCATCTTCTCCTTCTCCTTCTTCTGCTTCTTCTGATTCACCCTCCAGACTTCACCTTCTCCTTCTCCTTCTTCTGCTTCTTCTGATTCACCCTCCAGACTTCAACTTCTCCTTCTCCTTCTTCTACTTCTTCTGATTCACCCTCCAGACTTCACCGTCTCCTTCTCCTTCTTCTACTTCTTCTGATTCACCCTCCAGTCTTCACCTTCTCCTTCTCCTTCTTCTGTTTCTTCTGCTTCACCCTCCAGACTTCACCTTCTCCTTCTCTTTCTTCTGCTTCTTCTGATTCACCCTCCAGACTTCACCTTCTCCTTCTCCTTCTTCTGATTCTTCTGATTCACCCTCCAGACTTCACCTTCTCCTTCTCCTTCTTCTGCTTCTTCTGATTCACCCTCCAGACTTCACCTTCTCCTTCTCCTTCTTCTGCTTCTTCTGATTCACCCTCCAGACTTCACCTTCTCCTTATCCTTCGTCTACTTCTTCTGATTCACCCTCCAGACTACACCTTCTCCTTCTCCTTCTTCTCCTTCTTCTGATTCACCCTCCAGACTTCACCTTCTCCTTCTCCTTCTTCTGTTTCTTCTGATTCACCCTCCAGACTTCATCTTCTCCTTCTCCTTCTTCTACTTCTTCTGATTCACCCTCCAGACTTCACCTTCTCCTTCTCCTTCTTCCACTTCTTCTGATTCACCCTCCAGACTTCATCTTCTCCTTCTCCTTCTTCTGCTTCTTCTGATTCACCCTCCAGACTTCACCTTCTCCTTCTCCTTCTTCTGCTTCTTCTGATTCACCCTCCAGACTTCAACTTCTCCTTCTCCTTCTTCTACTTCTTCTGATTCACCCTCCAGACTTCACCGTCTCCTTCTCCTTCTTCTACTTCTTCTGATTCACCCTCCAGTCTTCACCTTCTCCTTCTCCTTCTTCTGTTTCTTCTGCTTCACCCTCCAGACTTCACCTTCTCCTTCTCTTTCTTCTGCTTCTTCTGATTCACCCTCCAGACTTCACCTTCTCCTTCTCCTTCTTCTGATTCTTCTGATTCACCCTCCAGACTTCACCTTCTCCTTCTCCTTCTTCTGCTTCTTCTGATTCACCCTCCTGACTTCACCTTCTCCTTCTGCTTCTTCTACTTCTTCTGATTCACCATCCTGACTTCACCTTCTCCTTCTCCTTCTTCCACTTCTTCTGATTCACCCTCCAGACTTCACCTTCTCCTTCTCCTTCTTCTGCTTCTTCTGATTCACCCTCCAGACTTCACCTTCTCATTCTCCTTCTTCTGCTTCTTCTGCTGCGCCCTCCAGACTTCACCTTCTCCTTCTCCTTCTTCTGCTTCTTCTGCTGCGCCCTCCAGGCTTCACCTTCTCCTTCTCCTTCTTCTGCTTCTTCTGCTTCACCGTCCTGACTTCACCTTCTCCTTCTCCTTCTTCTACTTCTTCTGCTACACCCCCCTGACTTCACCTGCTCCTTCTCCTTCTTCTGCTTCTTCTGATTCACCCTCCTAACTTCACCTTCTCCTTCTCCTTCTTCTGCTTCTTCTGATTCACCCTCCTGACTTCACCTTCTCCTTCTCCTTCTTCTGCTTCTTCTGATTCACCCTCCAGACTTCACCTTCTCCTTCTCCTTCTTCTGCTTCTTCTGATTCACCCTCCAGACTTCACCTTCTCCTTCTCCTTCTTCTGCTTCTTCTGATTCACCCTCCAGACCTCACCTTCTCCTTCTCCTTCTTCTACTTCTTCTGATTCACCCTCCAGACTTCATCTTCTCCTTCTCCTTCTTCTGCTTCTTCTGATTCACCCTCCAGACTTCACCTTCTCCTTCTCCTTCTTCTGCTTCTTCTGATTCACCCTCCAGACTTCACCTTCTCCTTCTCCTTCTTCTACTTCTTCTGATTCACCCTCCAGACTTCACCTTCTCATTCTCCTTCTTCTACTTCTTCTGATTCACCCTCCAGTCTTCACCTTCTCCTTCTCCTTCTTCTGTTTCTTCTGCTTCACCCTCCAGACTTCACCTTCTCCTTCTCTTTCTTCTGCTTCTTCTGCTTCACCCTCCATACTTCACCTTCTCCTTCTCCTTCTTCTGATTCTTCTGATTCACCCTCCAGACTTCACCTTCTCTATCTCCTTCTTCTGCTTCTTCTGATTCACCCTCCTGACTTCACCTTCTCCTTCTCCTTCTTCTACTTCTTCTGATTCACCCTCCTGACTTCACCTTCTCCTTCTCCTTCTTCTACTTCTTCTGCTTCACCCTCCAGACTTCACCTTCTCCTTCTCCTTCTTCTACTTCTTCTGATTCACCCTCCAGACTTCATCTTCTCCTTCTCCTTCTTCTGCTTCTTCTGATTCACCCTCCAGACTTCACCTTCTCCTTCTCCTTCTTCTGCTTCTTCTGATTCACCCTCCAGACTTCAACTTCTCCTTCTCCTTCTTCTACTTCTTCTGATTCACCCTCCAGACTTCACCTTCTCCTTCTCCTTCTTCTACTTCTTCTGATTCACCCTCCAATCTTCACCTTCTCCTTCTCCTTCTTCTGTTTCTTCTGCTTCACCCTCCAGACTTCACCTTCCCCTTCTCTTTCTTCTGCTTCTTCTGATTCACCCTCCAGACTTCACCTTCTCCTTCTCCTTCTTCTGATTCTTCTGATTCACCCTCCAGACTTCACCTTCTCCTTCTCCTTCTTCTGCTTCTTCTGATTCACCCTCCTGACTTCACCTTCTCCTTCTCCTTCTTCTACTTCTTCTGATTCACCCTCCTGACTTCACCTTCTCCTTCTCCTTCTTCTACTTCTTCTGCTTCACCCTCCAGACTTCACCTTCTCCTTCTCCTTCTTCTACTTCTTCTGATTCACCCTCCAGACTTCACCTTCTCCTTCTCCTTCTTCTGCTTCTTCTGATTCACCCTCCAGACTTCACCTTCTCATTCTCCTTCTTCTGCTTCTTCTGCTGCGCCCTCCAGACTTCACCTTCTCCTTCTCCTTCTTCTGCTTCTTCTGCTTCACACTCCAGACTTCACCTTCTCCTTCTCCTTCTTCTGCTTCTTCTGCTGCGCCCTCCAGGCTTCACCTTCTTTTCTCCTTCTTCTGCTTCTTCTGCTTCACCGTCCTGACTTCACCTTCTCCTTCTCCTTCTTCTACTTCTTCTGCTACACCCCCCTGACTTCACCTGCTCCTTCTCCTTCTTCTGCTTCTTCTGATTCTCCCTCCTAACTTCACCTTCTCCTTCTCCTTCTTCTGCTTCTTCTGATTCACCCTCCTGACTTCACCTTCTCCTTCTCCTTCTTCTGCTTCTTCTGATTCACCCTCCAGACTTCACCTTCTCCTTCTCCTTCTTCTGCTTCTTCTGATTCACCCTCCAGACCTCACCTTCTCCTTCTCCTTCTTCTACTTCTTCTGATTCACCCTCCAGACTTCATCTTCTCCTTCTCCTTCTTCTACTTCTTCTGATTCACCCTCCAGTCTTCACCTTCTCCTTCTCCTTCTTCTGTTTCTTCTGCTTCACCCTCCAGACTTCACCTTCTCCTTCTCTTTCTTCTGCTTCTTCTGATTCACCCTCCAGACTTCACCTTCTCCTTCTCCTTCTTCTAATTCTTCTGATTCACCCTCCAGACTTCACCTTCTCCTTCTCCTTCTTCTGCTTCTTCTGATTCACCCTCCTGACTTCACCTTCTCCTTCTGCTTCTTCTACTTCTTCTGATTCACCATCCTGACTTCACCTTCTCCTTCTCCTTCTTCTACTTCTTCTGCTTCACCCTCCAGACTTCACCTTCTCCTTCTCCTTCTTCGACTTCTTCTGATTCACCCTCCAGACTTCACCTTCTCCTTCTCCTTCTTCTGCTTCTTCTGATTCACCCTCCAGACTTCACCTTCTCATTCTCCTTCTTCTGCTTCTTCTGCTGCGCCCTCCAGACTTCACCTTCTCCTTCTCCTTCTTCTGCTTCTTCTGCTGCGCCCTCCAGGCTTCACCTTCTCCTTCTCCTTCTTCTGCTTCTTCTGCTTCACCGTCCTGACATCACCTTCTCCTTCTCCTTCTTCTGCTTCTTCTGATTCACCCTCCTAACTTCACCTTCTCCTTCTCCTTCTTCTGCTTCTTCTGATTCACCCTCCTGACTTCACCTTCTCCTTCTCCTTCTTCTGCTTCTTCTGATTCACCCTCCAGACTTCACCTTCTCCTTCTCCTTCTTCTGCTTCTTCTGATTCACCCTCCAGACTTCACCTTCTCCTTCTCCTTCTTCTGCTTCTTCTGATTCACCCTCCAGACCTCACCTTCTCCTTCTCCTTCTTCTACTTCTTCTGATTCACCCTCCAGACTTCATCTTCTCCTTCTCCTTCTTCTGCTTCTTCTGATTCACCCTCCAGACTTCACCTTCTCCTTCTCCTTCTTCTGCTTCTTCTGATTCACCCTCCAGACTTCACCTTCTCCTTCTCCTTCTTCTACTTCTTCTGATTCACCCTCCAGACTTCACCTTCTCCTTCTCCTTCTTCTACTTCTTCTGATTCACCCTCCAGTCTTCACCTTCTCCTTCTCCTTCTTCTGTTTCTTCTGCTTCACCCTCCAGACTTCACCTTCTCCTTCTCTTTCTTCTGCTTCTTCTGCTTCACCCTCCAGACTTCACCTTCTCCTTCTCCTTCTTCTGATTCTTCTGATTCACCCTCCAGACTTCACCTTCTCTATCTCCTTCTTCTGCTTCTTCTGATTCACCCTCCTGACTTCACCTTCTCCTTCTCCTTCTTCTACTTCTTCTGATTCACCCTCCTGACTTCACCTTCTCCTTCTCCTTCTTCTACTTCTTCTGCTTCACCCTCCAGACTTCACCTTCTCCTTCTCCTTCTTCTACTTCTTCTGATTCACCCTCCAGACTTCATCTTCTCCTTCTCCTTCTTCTGCTTCTTCTGATTCACCCTCCAGACTTCACCTTCTCCTTCTCCTTCTTCTGCTTCTTCTGATTCACCCTCCAGACTTCAACTTCTCCTTCTCCTTCTTCTACTTCTTCTGATTCACCCTCCAGACTTCACCTTCTCCTTCTCCTTCTTCTACTTCTTCTGATTCACCCTCCAGTCTTCACCTTCTCCTTCTCCTTCTTCTGTTTCTTCTGCTTCACCCTCCAGACTTCACCTTCCCCTTCTCTTTCTTCTGCTTCTTCTGATTCACCCTCCAGACTTCACCTTCTCCTTCTCCTTCTTCTGATTCTTCTGATTCACCCTCCAGACTTCACCTTCTCCTTCTCCTTCTTCTGCTTCTTCTGATTCACCCTCCTGACTTCACCTTCTCCTTCTCCTTCTTCTACTTCTTCTGATTCACCCTCCTGACTTCACCTTCTCCTTCTCCTTCTTCTACTTCTTCTGCTTCACCCTCCAGACTTCACCTTCTCCTTCTCCTTCTTCTACTTCTTCTGATTCACCCTCCAGACTTCACCTTCTCCTTCTCCTTCTTCTGCTTCTTCTGATTCACCCTCCAGACTTCACCTTCTCATTCTCCTTCTTCTGCTTCTTCTGCTGCGCCCTCCAGACTTCACCTTCTCCTTCTCCTTCTTCTGCTTCTTCTGCTTCACACTCCAGACTTCACCTTCTCCTTCTCCTTCTTCTGCTTCTTCTGCTGCGCCCTCCAGGCTTCACCTTCTTTTCTCCTTCTTCTGCTTCTTCTGCTTCACCGTCCTGACTTCACCTTCTCCTTCTCCTTCTTCTACTTCTTCTGCTACACCCCCCTGACTTCACCTGCTCCTTCTCCTTCTTCTGCTTCTTCTGATTCTCCCTCCTAACTTCACCTTCTCCTTCTCCTTCTTCTGCTTCTTCTGATTCACCCTCCTGACTTCACCTTCTCCTTCTCCTTCTTCTGCTTCTTCTGATTCACCCTCGAGACTTCACCTTCTCCTTCTCCTTCTTCTGCTTCTTCTGATTCACCCTCCAGACTTCACCTTCTCCTTCTCCTTCTTCTGCTTCTTCTGATTCACCCTCCAGACCTCACCTTCTCCTTCTCCTTCTTCTACTTCTTCTGATTCACCCTCCAGACTTCATCTTCTCCTTCTCCTTCTTCTGCTTCTTCTGATTCACCCTCCAGACTTCACCTTCTCCTTCTCCTTCTTCTGCTTCTTCTGATTCACCCTCCAGACTTCACCTTCTCCTTCTCCTTCTTCTACTTCTTCTGATTCACCCTCCAGACTTCACCTTCTCCTTCTCCTTCTTCTACTTCTTCTGATTCACCCTCCAGTCTTCACCTTCTCCTTCTCCTTCTTCTGTTTCTTCTGCTTCACCCTCCAGACTTCACCTTCTCCTTCTCTTTCTTCTGCTTCTTCTGCTTCACCCTCCAGACTTCACCTTCTCCTTCTCCTTCTTCTGATTCTTCTGATTCACCCTCCAGACTTCACCTTCTCTATCTCCTTCTTCTGCTTCTTCTGATTCACCCTCCTGACTTCACCTTCTCCTTCTCCTTCTTCTACTTCTTCTGATTCACCCTCCTGACTTCACCTTCTCCTTCTCCTTCTTCTACTTCTTCTGCTTCACCCTCCAGACTTCACCTTCTCCTTCTCCTTCTTCTACTTCTTCTGATTCACCCTCCAGACTTCACCTTCTCCTTCTCCTTCTTCTGCTTCTTCTGATTCACCCTCCAGACTTCACCTTCTCCTTCTCCTTATTCTGCTTCTTCTGATTCACCCTCCAGACTTCACCTTCTCCTTCTCCTTCTTCTGCTTCTTCTGATTCACCCTCCAGACTTCACCTTCTCCTTCTCCTTCTTCTGCTTCTTCTGATTCACCCTCCAGACTTCACCTTCTCCTTCTCCTTCTTCTGCTTCTTCTGATTCACCCTCCTGACTTCACCTTCTCCTTCTCCTTCTTCTACATCTTCTGATTCACCCTCCTGACTTCACCTTCTCCTTCTCCTTCTTCTACTTCTTCTGCATCACCCTCCAGACTTCACCTTCTCCTTCTCCTACTTCTACTTCTTCTGATTCACCCTCCAGACTTCACCTTCTCCTTCTCCTTCTTCTACTTCTTCTGATTCACCCTCCAGACTTCACCTTCTCCTTCTCCTTCTTCTACTTCTTCTGATTCACCCTCCAGACTTCACCTTCTCCTTCTCCTTCTTCTGCTTCTTCTGATTCACCCTCCAGACTTCACCTTCTCCTTCTCCTTATTCTGCTTCTTCTGAATCACCCTCCAGACTTCACCTTCTCCTTCTCCTTCTTCTGCTTCTTCTGATTCACCCTCCAGACTTCACCTTCACCTTCTCCTTCTTCTACTTCTTCTGATTCACCCTCCAGACTTCACCTTCTCCATCTCCTTCTTCTGCTTCTTCTGATTCACCCTCCAGACTTCACCTTCTCCTTCTCCTTCGTCTACTTCTTCTGATTCACCCTCCAGACTTCACCTTCTCCTTCTCCTTCTTCTGCTTCTTCTGATTCACCCTCCAGACTTCACCTTCTCCTTCTTCTACTTCTTCTGATTCACCCTCCAGACTTCACCTTCTCCTTCTCTTTCTTCTGCTTCTTCTGATTCACCCTCCAGACTTCACCTTCTCCTTCTCCTTCTTCTGATTCTTCTGATTCACCCTCCAGACTTCACCTTCTCCTTCTCCTTCTTCTTCTTCTTCTGATTCACCCTCCTGACTTTAGCTTCTCCTTCTCCTTCTTCTACATCTTCTGATTCACCCTCCTGACTTCACCTTCTCCTTCTCCTTCTTCTACTTCTTCTGCTTCACCCTCCAGACTTCACCTTCTCCATCTCCTTCTTCTGCTTCTTCTGATTCACCCTCCAGACTTCACCTTCTCCTTCTCCTTCGTCTACTTCTTCTGATTCACCCTCCAGACTACACCTTCTCCTTCTCCTTCTTCTACTTCTTCTGATTCACCCTCCAGACTTCACCTTCTCCTTCTCCTTCTTCTGTTTCTTCTGATTCACCCTCCAGACTTCACCTTCTCCTTCTCCTTCTTCTACTACTTCTGATTCACCCTCCAGACTTCACCTTCTCCTTCTCCTTCTTCTACTTCTTCTGATTCACCCTCCAGACTTCATCTTCTCCTTCTCCTTCTTCTGCTTCTTCTGATTCACCCTCCAGACTTCACCTTCTCCTTCTCCTTCTTCTGCTTCTTCTGATTCACCCTCCAGACTTCACCTTCTCCTTCTCCTTCTTCTACTTCTTCTGATTCACCCTCCAGACTTCACCTTCTCCTTCTCCTTCTTCTACTTCTTCTGATTCACCCTCCAGTCTTCACCTTCTCCTTCTCCTTCTTCTGTTTCTGCTGCTTCACCCTCCAGACTTCACCTTCTCCTTCTCCTTCTTCTGCTTCTTCTGATTCACCCTCCTGACTTCACCTTCTCCTTCTCCTTCTTCTACTTCTTCTGATTCACCCTCCTGACTTCACCTTCTCCTTCTCCTTCTTCTACTTCTTCTGCTTCACCCTCCAGACTTCACCTTCTCCTTCTCCTTCTTCTACTTCTTCTGATTCACCCTCCAGACTTCACCTTCTCCTTCTCCTTCTTCTGCTTCTTCTGATTCACCCTCCAGACTTCACCTTCTCCTTCTCCTTATTCTGCTTCTTCTGATTCACCCTCCAGACTTCACCTTCTCCTTCTCCTTTTTCTGCTTCTTCTGATTCACCCTCCAGACTTCACCTTCTCCTTCTCCTTCCTTTGCTTCTTCTGATTCACCCTCCAGACTTCACCTTCTCCTTCTCCTTCTTCTGATTCTTCTGATTCACCCTCCAGACTTCACCTTCTCCTTCTCCATCTTCTGCTTCTTCTGATTCACCCTCCTGACTTCACCTTCTCCTTCTCCTTCTTCTACTTCTTCTGATTCACCCTGCTGACTTCACCTTCTCCTTCTCCATCTTCTACTTCTTCTGCTTCACCCTCCAGACTTCAACTTCTCCTTCTCCTTCTTCTACTTCTTCTGATTCACCCTCCAGATTTCACCTTCTCCTTCTCCTTCTTCTGCTTCTTCTGATTCACCCTCCAGACTTCACCTTCTCCTTCTCCTTCTTCTGATTCTTCTGATTCACCCTCCAGACTTCACCTTCTCCTTCTCCTTCTTCTGCTTCTTCTGATTCACCCTCCTGACTTCACCTTCTCCTTCTCCTTCTTCTACATCTTCTGATTCACCCTCCTGACTTCACCTTCTCCTTCTCCTTCTTCTACTTCTTCTGCTTCACCCTCCAGACTTCACCTTCTCCTTCTCCTTCTTCTACTTCTTCTGATTCACCCTCCAGACTTCACCTTCTCCTTCTCCTTCTTCTACTTCTTCTGATTCACCCTCCAGACTTCACCTTCTCCTTCTCCTTCTTCTACTTCTTCTGATTCACCCTCCAGACTTCACCTTCTCCTTCTCCTTCTTCTGCTTCTTCTGATTCACCCTCCAGACATCACCTTCTCCTTCTCCTTATTCTGCTTCTTCTGAATCACCCTCCAGACTTCACCTTCTCCTTCTCCTTCTTCTGCCTCTTCTGATTCACCCTCCAGACTTCACCTTCTCCTTCTCCTTCTTCTGCTTCTTCTGATTCACCCTCCAGACTTCACCTTCTCCTTCTCCTTCTTCTACTTCCTCTGATTCACCCTCCAGACTTCACCTTCTCCATCTCCTTCTTCTGCTTCTTCTGATTCACCCTCCAGACTTCACCTTCTCCTTCTCCTTCGTCTACTTCTTCTGATTCACCCTCCAGACTACACCTTCTCCTTCTCCTTCTTCTACTTCTTCTGATTCACCCTCCAGACTTCACCTTCTCCTTCTCCTTCTTCTGTTTCTTCTGATTCACCCTCCAGACTTCACCTTCTCCTTCTCCTTCTTCTACTACTTCTGATTCACCCTCCAGACTTCACCTTCTCCTTCTCCTTCTTCTACTTCTTCTGATTCACCCTCCAGACTTCATCTTCTCCTTCTCCTTCTTCTGCTTCTTCTGATTCACCCTCCAGACTTCACCTTCTCCTTCTCCTTCTTCTGCTTCTTCTGATTCACCCTCCAGACTTCACCTTCTCCTTCTCCTTCTTCTACTTCTTCTGATTCACCCTCCAGACTTCACCTTCTCCTTCTCCTTCTTCTACTTCTTCTGATTCACCCTCCTGACTTCACCTTCTCCTTCTCCTTCTTCTACTTCTTCTGATTCACCCTCCTGACTTCACCTTCTCCTTCTCCTTCTTCTACTTCTTCTGCTTCACCCTCCAGACTTCACCTTCTCCTTCTCCTTCTTCTACTTCTTCTGATTCACCCTCCAGACTTCACCTTCTCCTTCTCCTTCTTCTGCTTCTTCTGATTCACCCTCCAGACTTCACCTTCTCCTTCTCCTTATTCTGCTTCTTCTGATTCACCCTCCAGACTTCACCTTCTCCTTCTCCTTTTTCTGCTTCTTCTGATTCACCCTCCAGACTTCACCTTCTCCTTCTCCTTCCTTTGCTTCTTCTGATTCACCCTCCAGACTTCACCTTCTCCTTCTCCTTCTTCTGATTCTTCTGATTCACCCTCCAGACTTCACCTTCTCCTTCTCCATCTTCTGCTTCTTCTGATTCACCCTCCTGACTTCACCTTTTCCTTCTCCTTCTTCTACTTCTTCTGATTCACCCTGCTGACTTCACCTTCTCCTTCTCCATCTACTACTTCTTCTGCTTCACCCTCCAGACTTCAACTTCTCCTTCTCCTTCTTCTACTTCTTCTGATTCACCCTCCAGACTTCACCTTCTCCTTCTCCTTCTTCTGCTTCTTCTGATTCACCCTCCAGACTTCACCTTCTCCTTCTCCTTCTTCTGATTCTTCTGATTCACCCTCCAGACTTCACCTTCTCCTTCTCCTTCTTCTGCTTCTTCTGATTCACCCTCCTGACTTCACCTTCTCCTTCTCCTTCTTCTACATCTTCTGATTCACCCTCCTGACTTCACCTTCTCCTTCTCCTTCTTCTACTTCTTCTGCTTCACCCTCCAGACTTCACCTTCTCCTTCTCCTTCTTCTACTTCTTCTGATTCACCCTCCAGACTTCACCTTCTCCTTCTCCTTCTTCTACTTCTTCTGATTCACCCTCCAGACTTCACCTTCTCCTTCTCCTTCTTCTACTTCTTCTGATTCACCCTCCAGACTTCACCTTCTCCTTCTCCTTCTTCTGCTTCTTCTGATTCACCCTCCAGACATCACCTTCTCCTTCTCCTTATTCTGCTTCTTCTGAATCACCCTCCAGACTTCACCTTCTCCTTCTCCTTCTTCTGCCTCTTCTGATTCACCCTCCAGACTTCACCTTCTCCTTCTCCTTCTTCTGCTTCTTCTGATTCACCCTCCAGACTTCACCTTCTCCTTCTCCTTCTTCTACTTCCTCTGATTCACCCTCCAGACTTCACCTTCTCCATCTCCTTCTTCTGCTTCTTCTGATTCACCCTCCAGACTTCACCTTCTCCTTCTCCTTCGTCTACTTCTTCTGATTCACCCTCCAGACTACACCTTCTCCTTCTCCTTCTTCTACTTCTTCTGATTCACCCTCCAGACTTCACCTTCTCCTTCTCCTTCTTCTGTTTCTTCTGATTCACCCTCCAGACTTCACCTTCTCCTTCTCCTTCTTCTACTACTTCTGATTCACCCTCCAGACTTCACCTTCTCCTTCTCCTTCTTCTACTTCTTCTGATTCACCCTCCAGACTTCATCTTCTCCTTCTCCTTCTTCTGCTTCTTCTGATTCACCCTCCAGACTTCACCTTCTCCTTCTCCTTCTTCTGCTTCTTCTGATTCACCCTCCAGACTTCACCTTCTCCTTCTCCTTCTTCTACTTCTTCTGATTCACCCTCCAGACTTCACCTTCTCCTTCTCCTTCTTCTACTTCTTCTGATTCACCCTCCAGTCTTCACCTTCTCCTTCTCCTTCTTCTGTTTCTTCTGCTTCACCCTCCAGACTTCACCTTCTCCTTCTCCTTCTTCTGCTTCTTCTGATTCACCCTCCTGACTTCACCTTCTCCTTCTCCTTCTTCTACTTCTTCTGATTCACCCTCCTGACTTCACCTTCTCCTTCTCCTTCTTCTACTTCTTCTGCTTCACCCTCCAGACTTCACCTTCTCCTTCTCCTTCTTCTACTTCTTCTGATTCACCCTCCAGACTTCACCTTCTCCTTCTCCTTCTTCTGCTTCTTCTGATTCACCCTCCAGACTTCACCTTCTCCTTCTCCTTATTCTGCTTCTTCTGATTCACCCTCCAGACTTCACCTTCTCCTTCTCCTTCCTTTGCTTCTTCTGATTCACCCTCCAGACTTCACCTTCTCCTTCTCCTTCTTCTGATTCTTCTGATTCACCCTCCAGACTTCACCTTCTCCTTCTCCATCTTCTGCTTCTTCTGATTCACCCTCCTGACTTCACCTTCTCCTTCTCCTTCTTCTACTTCTTCTGATTCACCCTGCTGACTTCACCTTCTCCTTCTCCATCTTCTACTTCTTCTGCTTCACCCTCCAGACTTCAACTTCTCCTTCTCCTTCTTCTACTTCTTCTGATTCACCCTCCAGACTTCACCTTCTCCTTCTCCTTCTTCTGCTTCTTCTGATTCACCCTCCAGACTTCACCTTCTCCTTCTCCTTCTTCTGCTTCTTCTGATTCACCCTCCAGACTTCACCTTCTCCTTCTCCTTCTTCTACTTCTTCTGATTCACCCTCCAGACTTCACCTTCTCCTTCTCCTTCTTCTGCTTCTTCTGATTCACCCTCCAGGCTTCACCCTCTCCTTCTCCGTGTTCTGCTTCTTCTGATTCACCCTCCAGACTTCACCTTCTCCTTCTCCTTCTTCTACTTCTTCTGATTCACCCTCCAGACTTCACCTTCTCCTTCTCCTTCTTCTACTTCTTCTGATTCACTCTCCAGTCTTCACCTTCTCCTTCTCCTTCTTCTGTTTCTTCTGCTTCACCCTCCAGACTTCACCTTCTCCTTCTCTTTCTTCTGCTTCTTCTGATTCACCCTCCAGACTTCAACTTCTCCTTCTCCTTCTTCTGATTCTTCGGATTCACCCTCCAGACTTCACCTTCTCCTTCTCCTTCTTCTGCTTCTTCTGATTCACCCTCCTGACTTCACCTTCTCCTTCTCCTTCTTCTACTTCTTCTGATTCACCCTCCTGACTTCACCTTCTCCTTCTCCTTTTTCTACTTCTTCTGCTTCACCCTCCAGACTTCACCTTCTCCTTCTCCTTCTTCTGATTCTTCTGATTCACCCTCCAGACTTCACCTTCTCCTTCTCCTTCTTCTGTTTCTTCTGATTCACCCTTCAGACTTCATCTTCTCCTTCTCCTTCTTCTACTTCTTCTGATTCACCCTCCAGACTTCACCTTCTCCTTCTCCTTCTTCTACTTCTTCTGATTCACCCTCCAGACTTCATCTTCTCCTTCTCCTTCTTCTGCTTCTTCTGATTCACCCTCCAGACTTCACCTTCTCCTTCTCCTTCTTCTGCTTCTTCTGATTCACCCTCCAGACTTCAACTTCTCCTTCTCCTTCTTCTACTTCTTCTGATTCACCCTCCAGACTTCACCTTCTCCTTCTCCTTCTTCTACTTCTTCCGATTCACCCTCCAGACTTCATCTTCTCCTTCTCCTTCTTCTGCTTCTTCTGATTCACACTCCAGACTTCACCTTCTCCTTCTCCTTCTTCTGCTTCTTCTGATTCACCCTCCAGACTTCACCTTCACCTTCTCCTTCTTCTACTTCTTCTGAATCACCCTCCAGACTTCACCTTCTCCTTCTCCTTCTTCTACTTCTTCTGATTCACCCTCCAGTCTTCACCTTCTCCTTCTCCTTCTTCTGTTTCTTCTGCTTCACCCTCCAGACTTCACCTTCTCCTTCTCTTTCTTCTGCTTCTTCTGATTCACCCTCCAGACTTCACCTTCTCCTTCTCCTTCTTCTGATTCTTCTGATTCACCCTCCAGACTTCACCTTCTCCTTCTCCTTCTTCTGCTTCTTCTGATTCACCCTCCTGACTTCACCTTCTCCTTCTCCTTCTTCTACTTCTTCTGATTCACCCTCCTGACTTCACCTTCTCCTTCTCCTTCTTCTACTTCTTCTGCTTCACCCTCCAGACTTCACCTTCTCCTTCTCCTTCTTCTACTTCTTCTGATTCACCCTCCAGACTTCACCTTCTCCTTCTCCTTCTTCTGCTTCTTCTGATTCACCCTCCAGACTTCACCTTCTCCTTCTCCTTATTCTGCTTCTTCTGATTCACCCTCCAGACTTCACCTTCTCCTTCTCCTTATTCTGCTTCTTCTGATGCACCCTCCAGACTTCACCTTCTCCTTCTCCTTCCTCTGCTTCTTCTGATTCACCCTCCAGACTTCACCTTCTCCTTCTCCTTCTTCTGATTCTTCTGATTCACCCTCCAGACTTCACCTTCTCCTTCTCCATCTTCTGCTTCTTCTGATTCACCCTCCTGACTTCGCCTTCTCCTTCTCCTTCTTCTACTTCTTCTGATTCACCCTCCTGACTTCACCTTCTCCTTCTCCATCTTCTACTTCTTCTGCTTCACCCTCCAGACTTCAACTTCTCCTTCTCCTTCTTCTACTTCTTCTGATTCACCCTCCAGACTTCACCTTCTCCTTCTCCTTCTTCTGCTTCTTCTGATTCACCCTCCAGACTTCACCTTCTCCTTCTCCTTCTTCTGCTTCTTCTGATTCACCCTCCAGACTTCACCTTCTCCTTCTCCTTCTTCTACTTCATCTGATTCACCCTCCAGACTTCACCTTCTCCTTCTCCTTCTTCTGCTTCTTCTGATTCACCCTCCAGACTTCACCTTCTCCTTCTCCTTCGTCTACTTCTTCTGATTCACCCTCCAGACTACTCCTTCTCCTTCTCCTTCTTCTACTTCTTCTGATTCACCCTCCAGACTTCACCTTCTCCTTCTCCTTCTTCTGTTTCTTCTGATTCACCCTCCAGACTTCATCTTCTCCTTCTCCTTCTTCTACTTCTTCTGATTCACCCTCCAGACTTCACCTTCTCCTTCTCCTTCTTCTACTTCTTCTGATTCACCCTCCAGACTTCATCTTCTCCTTCTCCTTCTTCTGCTTCTTCTGATTCACCCTCCAGACTTCACCTTCTCCTTCTCCTTCTTCTGCTTCTTCTGATTCACCCTCCAGACTTCAACTTCTCCTTCTCCTTCTTCTACTTCTTCTGATTCACCCTCCAGACTTCACCTTCTCCTTCTCCTTCTTCTACTTCTACTGATTCACCCTCCAGTCTTCACCTTCTCCTTCTCCTTCTTCTGTTTCTTCTGCTTCACCCTCCAGACTTCACCTTCTCCTTCTCTTTCTTCTGCTTCTTCTGATTCACCCTCCAGACTTCACCTTCTCCTTCTCCTTCTTCTGATTCTTCTGATTCACCCTCCTGACTTCACCTTCTCCTTCTCCTTCTTCTACTTCTTCTGATTCACCCTCCTGACTTCACCTTCTCCTTCTCCTTCTTCTACTTCTTCTGCTTCACCCTCCAGACTTCACCTTCTCCTTCTCCTTCTTCTACTTCTTCTGATTCACCCTCCAGACTTCACCTTCTCCTTCTCCTTCTTCTGCTTCTTCTGATTCACCCTCCAGACTTCACCTTCTCATTCTCCTTCTTCTGCTTCTTCTGCTGCGCCCTCCAGACTCCACCTTCTCCTTCTCCTTCTTCTGCTTCTTCTGCTTCACACTCCAGACTTCACCTTCTCCTTCTCCTTCTTCTGCTTCTTCTACTGCGCCCTCCAGGCTTCACCTTCTCCTTCTCCTTCTTCTGCTTCTTCTGCTTCACCGTCCTGACTTCACCTTCTCCTTCTCCTTCTTCTACTTCTTCTGCTACACCCCCCTGACTTCACCTGCTCCTTCTCCTTCTTCTGCTTCTTCTGATTCACCCTCCTAACTTCACCTTCTCCTTCTCCTTCTTCTGCTTCTTCTGATTCACCCTCCTGACTTCACCTTCTCCTTCTCCTTCTTCTGCTTCTTTTGATTCACCCTCCAGACTTCACCTTCTCCTTCTCCTTCTTCTGCTTCTTCTGATTCACCCTCCAGACTTCACCTTCTCCTTCTCCTTCTTCTGCTTCTTCTGATTCACCCTCCAGACCTCACCTTCTCCTTCTCCTTCTTCTACTTCTTCTGATTCACCCTCCAGACTTCATCTTCTCCTTCTCCTTCTTCTGCTTCTTCTGATTCACCCTCCAGACTTCACCTTCTCCTTCTCCTTCTTCTGCTTCTTCTGATTCACCCTCCAGACTTCACCTTCTCCTTCTCCTTCTTCTACTTCTTCTGATTCACCCTCCAGTCTTCACCTTCTCCTTCTCCTTCTTCTATTTCTTCTGCTTCACCCTCCAGACTTCACCTTCTCCTTCTCTTTCTTCTGCTTCTTCTGCTTCACCCTCCAGACTTCACCTTCTCCTTCTCCTTCTTCTGATTCTTCTGATTCACCCTCCAGACTTCACCTTCTCTATCTCCTTCTTCTGCTTCTTCTGATTCACCCTCCTGACTTCACCTTCTCCTTCTCCTTCTTCTACTTCTTCTGATTCACCCTCCTGACTTCACCTTCTCCTTCTCCTTCTTCTACTTCTTCTGCTTCACCCTCCAGACTTCACCTTCTCCTTCTCCTTCTTCTACTTCTTCTGATTCGCCCTCCAGACTTCACCTTCTCCTTCTCCTTCTTCTGCTTCTTCTGATTCACCCTCCAGAGATAACCTTCTCCTTCTCCTTATTCTGCTTCTTCTGATTCACCCTCCAGACTTCACCTTCTCCTTCTCCTTCTTCTGCTTCTTCTGATTCAACCTCCAGACTTCACCTTCTCCTTCTCCTTCTTCTGCTTCTTCTGATTCACCCTCCAGACTTCACCTTCTCCTTCTCCTTCTTCTACTTCTTCTGATTCACCCTCCAGACTTCACCTTCTCCTTCTCCTTCTTCTGCTTCTTCTGATTCACCCTCCTGACTTCACCTTCTCCTTCTCCTTCTTCTACATCTTCTGATTCACCCTCCTGACTTCACCTTCTCCTTCTCCTTCTTCTACTTCTTCTGCTTCACCCTCCAGACTTCAACTTCTCCTTCTCCTTCTTCTACTTCTTCTGATTCACCCTCCAGACTTCACCTTCTCCTTCTCCTTCTTCTGCTTCTTCTGATTCACCCTCCAGACTTCACCTTCTCCTTCTCCTTCTTCTGCTTCTTCTGATTCACCCTCCAGACTTCACCTTCTCCTTCTCCTTCTTCTACTTCATCTGATTCACCCTCCAGACTTCACCTTCTCCTTCTCCTTCTTCTGCTTCTTCTGATTCACCCTCCAGACTTCACCTTCTCCTTCTCCTTCGTCTACTTCTTCTGATTCACCCTCCAGACTTCACCTTCTCCTTCTCCTTCTTCTGCTTCTTCTGATTCACCCTCCAGACTTCACCTTCTCCTTCTCCTTCGTCTACTTCTTCTGATTCACCTTCCAGACTACACCTTCTCCTTCTCCTTCTTCTACTTCTTCTGATTCACCCTCCAGACTTCACCTTCTCCTTCTCCTTCTTCTGTTTCTTCTGATTCACCCTCCATACTTCACCTTCTCCTTCTCCTTATTCTACTACTTTTGATTCACCCTCCAGACTTCACCTTCTCCTTCTCCTTCTTCTACTTCTTCTGATTCACCCTCCAGAGTTCATCTTCTCCTTCTCCTTCTTCTGCTTCTTCTGATTCACCCTCCAGACTTCATCTTCTCCTTCTCCTTCTTCTGCTTCTTCTGATTCACCCTCCAGACTTCACCTTCTCCTTCTCCTTCTTCTACTTCTTCTGATTCACCCTCCAGACTTCACCTTCTCCTTCTCCTTCTTCTACTTCTTCTGATTCACCCTCCAGACTTCACCTTCTCCTTCTCCTTCTTCTGCTTCTTCTGATTCACCCTCCTGACTTCACCTTCTCCTTCTCCTTCTTCTACTTCTTCTGCTTCACCCTCCTGACTTCACCTTCTCCTTCTCCTTCTTCTACTTCTTCTGCTTCACCCTCCAGACTTCACCTTCTCCTTCTCCTTCTTCTACTTCTTCTGATTCACCCTCCAGACTTCACCTTCTCCTTCTCCTTCTTCTGCTTCTTCTGATTCACCCTCCAGACTTCACCTTCTCCTTCTCCTTATTCTGCTTCTTCTGATTCACCCTCCAGACTTCACCTTCTCCTTCTCCTTATTCTGCTTCTTCTGATTCACCCTCCAGACTTCACCTTCTCCTTCTCCTTCCTTTGCTTCTTCTGATTCACCCTCCAGACTTCACCTTCTCCTTCTTCTGATTCTTCTGATTCACCCTCCAGACTTCACCTTCTCCTTCTCCATCTTCTGCTTCTTCTGATTCACCCTCCTGACTTCACCTCTCCTTCTCCTTCTTCTACTTCTTCTGATTCACCCTCCTGACTTCACCTTCTCCTTCTCCATCTTCTACTTCTTCTGCTTCACCCTCCAGACTTCAACTTCTCCTTCTCCTTCTTCTACTTCTTCTGATTCACCCTCCAGACTTCACCTTCTCCTTCTCCTTCTTCTGCTTCTTCTGATTCACCCTCCAGACTTCACCTTCTCCTTCTCCTTCTTCTGCTTCTTCTGATTCACCCTCCAGACTTCACCTTCTCCTTCTCCTTCTTCTACTTCTTCTGATTCACCCTCCAGACTTCACCTTCTCCTTCTCCTTCTTCTGCTTCTTCTGATTCACCCTCCAGACTTCACCTTCTCCTTCTCCTTCTTCTGCTTCTTCTGATTCACCCTCCAGACTTCACCTTCTCCTTCTCCTTCTTCTACTTCTTCTGATTCACCCTCCAGACTTCACCTTCTCCTTCTCCTTCTTCTGCTTCTTCTGATTCACCCTCCAGACTTCACCTTCTCCTTCTCCTTCTTCTACTTCTTCTGCTTCACCCTCCAGACTTCACCTTCTCCTTCTCCTTCTTCTACTTCTTCTGATTCACCCTCCAGACTTCACCTTCTCCTTCTCCTTCTTCTGCTTCTTCTGATTCACCCTCCAGACTTCACCTTCTCATTCTCCTTCTTCTGCTTCTTCTGCTGCGCCCTCCAGACTCCACCTTCTCCTTCTCCTTCTTCTGCTTCTTCTGCTTCACACTCCAGACTTCACCTTCTCCTTCTCCTTCTTCTGCTTCTTCTACTGCGCCCTCCAGGCTTCACCTTCTCCTTCTCCTTCTTCTGCTTCTTCTGCTTCACCGTCCTGACTTCACCTTCTCCTTCTCCTTCTTCTACTTCTTCTGCTACACCCCCCTGACTTCACCTGCTCCTTCTCCTTCTTCTGCTTCTTCTGATTCACCCTCCTAACTTCACCTTCTCCTTCTCCTTCTTCTGCTTCTTCTGATTCACCCTCCTGACTTCACCTTCTCCTTCTCCTTCTTCTGCTTCTTTTGATTCACCCTCCAGACTTCACCTTCTCCTTCTCCTTCTTCTGCTTCTTCTGATTCACCCTCCAGACTTCACCTTCTCCTTCTCCTTCTTCTGCTTCTTCTGATTCACCCTCCAGACCTCACCTTCTCCTTCTCCTTCTTCTACTTCTTCTGATTCACCCTCCAGACTTCATCTTCTCCTTCTCCTTCTTCTGCTTCTTCTGATTCACCCTCCAGACTTCACCTTCTCCTTCTCCTTCTTCTGCTTCTTCTGATTCACCCTCCAGACTTCACCTTCTCCTTCTCCTTCTTCTACTTCTTCTGATTCACCCTCCAGTCTTCACCTTCTCCTTCTCCTTCTTCTATTTCTTCTGCTTCACCCTCCAGACTTCACCTTCTCCTTCTCTTTCTTCTGCTTCTTCTGCTTCACCCTCCAGACTTCACCTTCTCCTTCTCCTTCTTCTGATTCTTCTGATTCACCCTCCAGACTTCACCTTCTCTATCTCCTTCTTCTGCTTCTTCTGATTCACCCTCCTGACTTCACCTTCTCCTTCTCCTTCTTCTACTTCTTCTGATTCACCCTCCTGACTTCACCTTCTCCTTCTCCTTCTTCTACTTCTTCTGCTTCACCCTCCAGACTTCACCTTCTCCTTCTCCTTCTTCTACTTCTTCTGATTCGCCCTCCAGACTTCACCTTCTCCTTCTCCTTCTTCTGCTTCTTCTGATTCACCCTCCAGAGATAACCTTCTCCTTCTCCTTATTCTGCTTCTTCTGATTCACCCTCCAGACTTCACCTTCTCCTTCTCCTTCTTCTGCTTCTTCTGATTCAACCTCCAGACTTCACCTTCTCCTTCTCCTTCTTCTGCTTCTTCTGATTCACCCTCCAGACTTCACCTTCTCCTTCTCCTTCTTCTACTTCTTCTGATTCACCCTCCAGACTTCACCTTCTCCTTCTCCTTCTTCTGCTTCTTCTGATTCACCCTCCTGACTTCACCTTCTCCTTCTCCTTCTTCTACATCTTCTGATTCACCCTCCTGACTTCACCTTCTCCTTCTCCTTCTTCTACTTCTTCTGCTTCACCCTCCAGACTTCAACTTCTCCTTCTCCTTCTTCTACTTCTTCTGATTCACCCTCCAGACTTCACCTTCTCCTTCTCCTTCTTCTGCTTCTTCTGATTCACCCTCCAGACTTCACCTTCTCCTTCTCCTTCTTCTGCTTCTTCTGATTCACCCTCCAGACTTCACCTTCTCCTTCTCCTTCTTCTACTTCATCTGATTCACCCTCCAGACTTCACCTTCTCCTTCTCCTTCTTCTGCTTCTTCTGATTCACCCTCCAGACTTCACCTTCTCCTTCTCCTTCGTCTACTTCTTCTGATTCACCCTCCAGACTTCACCTTCTCCTTCTCCTTCTTCTACTTCCTCTGATTCACCCTCCAGACTTCACCTTCTCCATCTCCTTCTTCTGCTTCTTCTGATTCACCCTCCAGACTTCACCTTCTCCTTCTCCTTCGTCTACTTCTTCTGATTCACCTTCCAGACTACACCTTCTCCTTCTCCTTCTTCTACTTCTTCTGATTCACCCTCCAGACTTCACCTTCTCCTTCTCCTTCTTCTGTTTCTTCTGATTCACCCTCCAGACTTCACCTTCTCCTTCTCCTTATTCTACTACTTTTGATTCACCCTCCAGACTTCACCTTCTCCTTCTCCTTCTTCTACTTCTTCTGATTCACCCTCCAGAGTTCATCTTCTCCTTCTCCTTCTTCTGCTTCTTCTGATTCACCCTCCAGACTTCATCTTCTCCTTCTCCTTCTTCTGCTTCTTCTGATTCACCCTCCAGACTTCACCTTCTCCTTCTCCTTCTTCTACTTCTTCTGATTCACCCTCCAGACTTCACCTTCTCCTTCTCCTTCTTCTACTTCTTCTGATTCACCCTCCAGACTTCACCTTCTCCTTCTCCTTCTTCTGCTTCTTCTGATTCACCCTCCTGACTTCACCTTCTCCTTCTCCTTCTTCTACTTCTTCTGCTTCACCCTCCTGACTTCACCTTCTCCTTCTCCTTCTTCTACTTCTTCTGCTTCACCCTCCAGACTTCACCTTCTCCTTCTCCTTCTTCTACTTCTTCTGATTCACCCTCCAGACTTCACCTTCTCCTTCTCCTTCTTCTGCTTCTTCTGATTCACCCTCCAGACTTCACCTTCTCCTTCTCCTTATTCTGCTTCTTCTGATTCACCCTCCAGACTTCACCTTCTCCTTCTCCTTATTCTGCTTCTTCTGATTCACCCTCCAGACTTCACCTTCTCCTTCTCCTTCCTTTGCTTCTTCTGATTCACCCTCCAGACTTCACCTTCTCCTTCTTCTGATTCTTCTGATTCACCCTCCAGACTTCACCTTCTCCTTCTCCATCTTCTGCTTCTTCTGATTCACCCTCCTGACTTCACCTCTCCTTCTCCTTCTTCTACTTCTTCTGATTCACCCTCCTGACTTCACCTTCTCCTTCTCCATCTTCTACTTCTTCTGCTTCACCCTCCAGACTTCAACTTCTCCTTCTCCTTCTTCTACTTCTTCTGATTCACCCTCCAGACTTCACCTTCTCCTTCTCCTTCTTCTGCTTCTTCTGATTCACCCTCCAGACTTCACCTTCTCCTTCTCCTTCTTCTGCTTCTTCTGATTCACCCTCCAGACTTCACCTTCTCCTTCTCCTTCTTCTACTTCTTCTGATTCACCCTCCAGACTTCACCTTCTCCTTCTCCTTCTTCTGCTTCTTCTGATTCACCCTCCAGACTTCACCTTCTCCTTCTCCTTCGTCTACTTCTTCTGATTCACCCTCCAGACTACACCTTCTCCTTCTCCTTCTTCTACTTCTTCTGATTCACCCTCCAGACTTCACCTTCTCCTTCTCCTTCTTCTGTTTCTTCTGATTCACCCTCCAGACTTCATCTTCTCCTTCTCCTTCTTCTACTTCTTCTGATTCACACTCCAGACTTCACCTTCTCCTTCTCCTTCTTCTACTTCTTCTGATTCACCCTCCAGACTTCATCTTCTCCTTCTCCTTCTTCTGCTTCTTCTGATTCACCCTCCAGACTTCACCTTCTCCTTCTCCTTCTTCTGCTTCTTCTGATTCACCCTCCAGACTTCAACTTCTCCTTCTCCTTCTTCTACTTCTTCTGATTCACCCTCCAGACTTCACCTTCTCCTTCTCCTTCTTCTACTTCTTCCGATTCACCCTCCAGACTTCATCTTCTCCTTCTCCTTCTTCTGCTTCTTCTGATTCACCCTCCAGACTTCACCTTCTCCTTCTCCTTCTTCTGCTTCTTCTGATTCACCCTCCAGACTTCACCTTCTCCTTCTCCTTCTTTTACTTCTTCTGATTCACCCTCCAGACTTCACCTTCTCCTTCTCCTTCTTCTACTTCTTCTGATTCACCCTCCAGTCTTCACCTTCTCCTTCTCCTTCTTCTGTTTCTTCTGCTTCACCCTCCAGACTTCACCTTCTCCTTCTCTTTCTTCTGCTTCTTCTGATTCACCCTCCAGACTTCATCTTCTCCTTCTCCTTCTTCTGATTCTTCTGATTCACCCTCCAGACTTCACCTTCTCCTTCTCCTTCTTCTGCTTCTTCTGATTCACCCTCCTGACTTCACCTTCTCCTTCTCCTTCTTCTACTTCTTCTGATTCACCCTCCTGACTTCACCTTCTCCTTCTCCTTCTTCTACTTCTTCTGCTTCACCCTCCAGACTTCACCTTCTCCTTCTCCTTCTTCTACTTCTTCTGATTCACCCTCCAGACTTCACCTTCTCCTTCTCCTTCTTCTGCTTCTTCTGATTCACCCTCCAGACTTCACCTTCTCCTTCTCCTTATTCTGCTTCTTCTGATTCACCCTCCAGACTTCACCTTCTCCTTCTCCTTATTCTGCTTCTTCTGATTCACCCTCCAGACTTCACCTTCTCCTTCTCCTTCCTCTGCTTCTTCTGATTCACCCTCCAGACTTCACCTTCTCCTTCTCCTTCTTCTGATTCTTCTGATTCACCCTCCAGACTTCACCTTCTCCTTCTCCATCTTCTGCTTCTTCTGATTCACCCTCCTGACTTCACCTTCTCCTTCTCCTTCTTCTACTTCTTCTGATTCACCCTCCTGACTTCACCTTCTCCTTCTCCATCTTCTACTTCTTCTGCTTCACCCTCCAGACTTCAACTTCTCCTTCTCCTTCTTCTACTTCTTCTGATTCACCCTCCAAACTTCACCTTCTCCTTCTCCTTCTTCTGCTTCTTCTGATTCACCCTCCAGACTTCACCTTCTTCTTCTCCTTCTTCTGCTTCTTCTGATTCACCCTCCAGACTTCACCTTCTCCTTCTCCTTCTTCTACTTCATCTGATTCACCCTCCAGACTTCACCTTCTCCTTCTCCTTCTTCTGCTTCTTCTGATTCACCCTCCAGACTTCACCTTCTCCTTCTCCTTCGTCTACTTCTTCTGATTCACCCTCCAGACTACTCCTTCTCCTTCTCCTTCTTCTACTTCTTCTGATTCACCCTCCAGACTTCACCTTCTCCTTCTCCTTCTTCTGTTTCTTCTGATTCACCCTCCAGACTTCATCTTCTCCTTCTCCTTCTTCTACTTCTTCTGATTCACCCTCCAGACTTCACCTTCTCCTTCTTCTACTTCTTCTGATTCACCCTCCAGACTTCATCTTCTCCTTCTCCTTCTTCTGCTTCTTCTGATTCACCCTCCAGACTTCACCTTCTCCTTCTCCTTCTTCTGCTTCTTCTGATTCACCCTCCAGACTTCAACTTCTCCTTCTCCTTCTTCTACTTCTTCTGATTCACCCTCCAGACTTCACCTTCTCCTTCTCCTTCTTCTACTTCTTCTGATTCACCCTCCAGACTTCATCTTCTCCTTCTCCTTCTTCTGCTTCTTCTTATTCACCCTCCAGACTTCACCTTCTCCTTCTCCTTCTTCTGCTTCTTCTGATTCACCCTCCAGACTTCACCTTCTCCTTCTCCTTCTTCTACTTCTTCTGGTTCACCCTCCAGACTTCACCTTCTCCTTCTCCTTCTTCTACTTCTTCTGATTCACCCTCCAGTCTTCACCTTCTCCTTCTCCTTCTTCTGTTTCTTCTGCTTCACCCTCCAGACTTCACCTTCTCCTTCTCTTGCTTCTGCTTCTTCTGCTTCACCCTCCAGACTTCACCTTCTCCTTCTCCTTCTTCTGATTCTTCTGATTCACCCTCCAGACTTCACCTTCTCTATCTCCTTCTTCTGCTTCTTCTGATTCACCCTCCTGACTTCATCTTCTCCTTCTCCTTCTTCTACTTCTTCTGATTCACCCTCCTGACTTCACCTTCTCCTTCTCCTTCTTCTACTTCTTCTGCTTCACCCTCCAGACTTCACCTTCTCCTTCTCCTTCTTCTACTTCTTCTGATTCACCCTCCAGACTTCACCTTCTCCTTCTCCTTCTTCTGCTTCTTCTGATTCACCCTCCAGAGATAACCTTCTCCTTCTCCTTATTCTGCTTCTTCTGATTCACCCTCCAGACTTCACCTTCTCCTTCTCCTTCTTCTGCTTCTTCTGATTCACCCTCCAGACTTCACCTTCTCCTTCTCCTTCTTCTGCTTCTTCTGATTCACCCTCCAGACTTCACCTTCTCCTTCTCCTTCTTCTACTTCTTCTGATTCACCCTCCAGACTTCACCTTCTCCTTCTCCTTCTTCTGCTTCTTCTGATTCACCCTCCTGACTTCACCTTCTCCTTCTCCTTCTTCTACATCTTCTGATTCACCCTCCTGACTTCACCTTCTCCTTCTCCTTCTTCTACTTCTTCTGCTTCACCCTCCAGACTTCAACTTCTCCTTCTCCTTCTTCTACTTCTTCTGATTCACCCTCCAGACTTCACCTTCTCCTTCTCCTTCTTCTGCTTCTTCTGATTCACCCTCCAGACTTCACCTTCTCCTTCTCCTTCTTCTGCTTCTTCTGATTCACCCTCCAGACTTCACCTTCTCCTTCTCCTTCTTCTACTTCATCTGATTCACCCTCCAGACTTCACCTTCTCCTTCTCCTTCTTCTGCTTCTTCTGATTCACCCTCCAGACTTCACCTTCTCCTTCTCCTTCGTCTACTTCTTCTGATTCACCCTCCAGACTTCACCTTCTCCTTCTCCTTCTTCTACTTCCTCTGATTCACCCTCCAGACTTCACCTTCTCCATCTCCTTCTTCTGCTTCTTCTGATTCACCCTCCAGGCTTCACCTTCTCCTTCTCCTTCGTCTACTTCTTCTGATTCACCCTCCAGACTTCACCTTCTCCCTCTCCTTCTTCTACTTCTTCTGATTCACCCTCCAGACTTCACCTTCTCCTTCTCCTTCTTCTGTTTCTTCTGATTCACCCTCCAGACTTCACCTTCTCCTTCTCCTTCTTCTACTACTTCTGATTCACTCTCCAGACTTCACCTTCTCCTTCTCCTTCTTCTACTTCTTCTGATTCACCCTCCTGACTTCACCTTCTCCTTCTCCTTCTTCTACTTCTTCTGATTCACCCTCCTGACTTCACCTTCTCCTTCTCCATCTTCTACTTCTTCTGCTTCACCCTCCAGACTTCAACTTCTCCTTCTCCTTCTTCTACTTCTTCTGATTCACCCTCCAGACTTCACCTTCTCCTTCTCCTTCTTCTGCTTCTTCTGATTCACCCTCCAGACTTCACCTTCTCCTTCTCCTTCTTCTGCTTCTTCTGATTCACCCTCCAGACTTCACCTTCTCCTTCTCCTTCTTCTACTTCTTCTGATTCACCCTCCAGACTTCACCTTCTCCTTCTCCTTCTTCTGCTTCTTCTGATTCACCCTCCAGACTTCACCTTCTCCTTCTCCTTCGTCTACTTCTTCTGATTCACCCTCCAGACTACACCTTCTCCTTCTCCTTCTTCTGTTTCTTCTGATTCACCCTCCAGACTTCATCTTCTCCTTCTCCTTCTTCTACTTCTTCTGATTCACCCTCCAGACTTCACCTTCTCCTTCTCCTTCTTCTACTTCTTCCGATTCACCCTCCAGACTTCATCTTCTCCTTCTCCTTCTTCTGCTTCTTCTGATTCACCCTCCAGACTTCACCTTCTCCTTCTCCTTCTTCTGCTTCTTCTGATTCACCCTCCAGACTTCACCTTCTCCTTCTCCTTCTTCTACTTCTTCTGATTCACCCTCCAGACTTCACCTTCTCCTTCTTCTACTTCTTCTGATTCACCCTCCAGTCTTCACCTTCTCCTTCTCCTTCTTCTGTTTCTTCTGCTTCACCCTCCAGACTTCACCTTCTCCTTCTCTTTCTTCTGCTTCTTCTGATTCACCCTCCAGACTTCACCTTCTCCTTCTCCTTCTTCTGATTCTTCTGATTCACCCTCCAGACTTCACCTTCTCCTTCTCCTTCTTCTGCTTCTTCTGATTCACCCTCCTGACTTCACCTTCTCCTTCTCCTTCTTCTACTTCTTCTGATTCACCCTCCTGACTTCACCTTCTCCTTCTCCTTCTTCTACTTCTTCTGCTTCACCCTCCAGACTTCACCTTCTCCTTCTCCTTCTTCTACTTCTTCTGATTCACCCTCCAGACTTCACCTTCTCCTTCTCCTTCTTCTGCTTCTTCTGATTCACCCTCCAGACTTCACCTTCTCCTTCTCCTTATTCTGCTTCTTCTGATTCACCCTCCAGACTTCACCTTCTCCTTCTCCTTCCTCTGCTTCTTCTGATTCACCCTCCAGACTTCACCTTCTCCTTCTCCTTCTTCTGATTCTTCTGATTCACCCTCCAGACTTCACCTTCTCCTTCTCCATCTTCTGCTTCTTCTGATTCACCCTCCTGACTTCACCTTCTCCTTCTCCTTCTTCTACTTCTTCTGATTCACCCTCCTGACTTCACCTTCTCCTTCTCCATCTTCTACTTCTTCTGCTTCACCCTCCAGACTTCAACTTCTCCTTCTCCTTCTTCTACTTCTTCTGATTCACCCTCCAGACTTCACCTTCTCCTTCTCCTTCTTCTGCTTCTTCTGATTCACCCTCCAGACTTCACCTTCTCCTTCTCCTTCTTCTGCTTCTTCTGATTCACCCTCCAGACTTCACCTTCTCCTTCTCCTTCTTCTACTTCATCTGATTCACCCTCCAGACTTCACCTTCTCCTTCTCCTTCTTCTGCTTCTTCTGATTCACCCTCCAGACTTCACCTTCTCCTTCTCCTTCGTCTACTTCTTCTGATTCACCCTCCAGACTACTCCTTCTCCTTCTCCTTCTTCTACTTCTTCTGATTCACCCTCCAGACTTCACCTTCTCCTTCTCCTTCTTCTGTTTCTTCTGATTCACCCTCCAGACTTCATCTTCTCCTTCTCCTTCTTCTACTTCTTCTGATTCACCCTTCAGACTTCACCTTCTCCTTCTCCTTCTTCTACTTCTTCTGATTCACCCTCCAGACTTCATCTTCTCCTTCTCCTTCTTCTACTTCTTCTGATTCACCCTCCAGACTTCACCTTCTCCTTCTCCTTCTTCTGCTTCTTCTGATTCACCCTCCAGACTTCAACTTCTCCTTCTCCTTCTTCTACTTCTTCTGATTCACCCTCCAGACTTCACCTTCTCCTTCTCCTTCTTCTACTTCTTCTGATTCACCCTCCAGACTTCACCTTCTCCTTCTCCTTCTTCTACTTCTTCTGATTCACCCTCCAGTCTTCACCTTCTCCTTCTCCTTCTTCTGTTTCTTCTGCTTCACCCTCCAGACTTCAACTTCTCCTTCTCTTTCTTCTGCTTCTTCTGCTTCACCCTCCAGACTTCACCTTCTCCTTCTCCTTCTTCTGATTCTTCTGATTCACCCTCCAGACTTCACCTTCTCTATCTCCTTCTTCTGCTTCTTCTGATTCACCCTCCTGACTTCACCTTCTCCTTCTCCTTCTTCTACTTCTTCTGATTCACCCTCCTGACTTCACCTTCTCCTTCTCCTTCTTCTACTCCTTCTGCTTCACACTCCAGACTTCACCTTCTCCTTCTCCTTCTTCTACTTCTTCTGATTCACCCTCCAGACTTCACCTTCTCCTTCTCCTTCTTCTGCTTCTTCTGATTCAGCCTCCAGAGATAACCTTCTCCTTCTCCTTATTCTGCTTCTTCTGATTCACCCTCATACTTCACCTTCTCCTTCTCCTTCTTCTGCTTCTTCTGATTCACCCTCCAGACTTCACCTTCTCCTTCTCCTTCTTCTGCTTCTTCTGATTCACCCTCCAGACTTCACCTTCTCCTTCTCCTTCTTCTACTTCTTCTGATTCACCCTCCAGACTTCACCTTCTCCTTCTCCTTCTTCTGCTTCTTCTGATTCACCCTCCTGACTTCACCTTCTCCTTCTCCTTCTTCTACATCTTCTGATTCACCCTCCAGACTTCACCTTCTCCTTCTCCTTCTTCTGCTTCTTCTGATTCACCCTCCAGACTTCACCTTCTCCTTCTCTTTCTTCTGCTTCTTCTGATTC
Source organism: Somniosus microcephalus (assembly GCF_052327205.1). Classification (NCBI taxonomy): domain Eukaryota; kingdom Metazoa; phylum Chordata; class Chondrichthyes; order Squaliformes; family Somniosidae; genus Somniosus; species Somniosus microcephalus. Next base: position 94,443 of record NC_141004.1, read on the forward strand.
ACCCTCCAGACTTCACCTTCTCCTTCTCCTTCTTCTGCTTCTTCTGATTCACCCTCCAGACTTCACCTTCTCCTTCTCCTTCCTCTGCTTCTTCTGATTCACCCTCCAGACTTCACCTTCTACTTCTCCTTCTTCTGATTCTTCTGATTCACCCTCCAGACTTCACCTTCTCCTTCTCCATCTTCTGCTTCTTCTGATTCACCCTCCTGACTTCACCTTCTCCTTCTCCTTCTTCTACTTCTTCTGATTCACCCTCCTGACTTCACCTTCTCCTTCTCCATCTTCTACTTCTTCTGCTTCACCCTCCAGACTTCAACTTCTCCTTCTCCTTCTACTACTTCTTCTGATTCACCCTCCAGACTTCACCTTCTCCTTCTCCTTCTTCTGCTTCTTCTGATTCACCCTCCAGACTTCACCTTCTCCTTCTCCTTCTTCTGCTTCTTCTGATTCACCCTCCAGACTTCACCTTCTCCTTCTCCTTCTTCTACTTCATCTGATTCACCCTCCAGACTTCACCTTCTCCTTCTCCTTCTTCTGCTTCTTCTGATTCACCCTCCAGACTTCACGTTCTCCTTCTCCTTCGTCTACTGCTTCTGATTCACCCTCCAGACTACTCCTTCTCCTTCTCCTTCTTCTACTTCTTCTGATTCACCCTCCAGACTTCACCTTCTCCTTCTCCTTCTTCTGTTTCTTCTGATTCACCCTCCAGACTTCATCTTCTCCTTCTCCTTCTTCTACTTCTTCTGATTCACCCTCCAGACTTCACCTTCTCCTTCTCCTTCTTCTACTTCTTCTGATTCACCCTCCAGACTTCATCTTCTCCTTCTCCTTCTTCTACTTCTTCTGATTCACCCTCCAGACTTCACCTTCTCCTTCTCCTTCTTCTGCTTCTTCTGATTCACCCTCCAGACTTCAACTTCTCCTTCTCCTTCTTCTACTTCTTCTGATTCACCCTCCAGACTTCACCTTCTCCTTCTCCTTCTTCTACTTCTTCTGATTCACCCTCCAGACTTCATCTTCTCCTTCTCCTTCTTCTGCTTCTTCTGATTCACCCTCCAGACTTCACCTTCTCCTTCTCCTTCTTCTGCTTCTTCTGATTCACCCTCCAGACTTCACCTTCTCCTTCTCCTTCTTCTGCTTCTTCTGATTCACCCTCCAGACTTCACCTTCTCCTTCTCCTTCTTCTACTTCATCTGATTCACCCTCCAGACTTCACCTTCTCCTTCTCCTTCTTCTGCTTCTTCTGATTCACCCTCCAGACTTCACGTTCTCCTTCTCCTTCGTCTACTTCTTCTGATTCACCCTCCAGACTTCACCTTCTCCTTCTCCTTCGTCTACTTCTTCTGATTCACCCTCCAGACTACTCCTTCTCCTTCTCCTTCTTCTACTTCTTCTGATTCACCCTCCAGACTTCACCTTCTCCTTCTCCTTCTTCTACTTCTTCTGATTCACCCTCCAGTCTTCACCTTCTCCTTCTCCTTCTTCTATTTCTTCTGCTTCACCCTCCAGACTTCAACTTCTCCTTCTCTTTCGTCTGCTTCTTCTGCTTCACCCTCCAGACTTCACCTTCTCCTTCTCCTTCTTCTGATTCTTCTGATTCACCCTCCAGACTTCACCTTCTCTATCTCCTTCTTCTGCTTCTTCTGATTCACCCTCCTGACTTCACCTTCTCCTTCTCCTTCTTCTACTTCTTCTGATTCACCCTCCTGACTTCACCTTCTCCTTCTCCTTCTTCTACTCCTTCTGCTTCACACTCCAGACTTCACCTTCTCCTTCTCCTTCTTCTACTTCTTCTGATTCACCCTCCAGACTTCACCTTCTCCTTCTCCTTCTTCTGCTTCTTCTGATTCACCCTCCAGAGATAACCTTCTCCTTCTCCTTATTCTGCTTCTTCTGATTCACCCTCCAGACTTCACCTTCTCCTTCTCCTTCTTCTGCTTCTTCTGATTCACCCTCCAGACTTCACCTTCTCCTTCTCCTTCTTCTGCTTCTTCTGATTCACCCTCCAGACTTCACCTTCTCCTTCTCCTTCTTCTACTTCTTCTGATTCACCCTCCAGACTTCACCTTCTCCTTCTCCTTCTTCTGCTTCTTCTGATTCACCCTCCTGACTTCACCTTCTCCTTCTCCTTCTTCTACATCTTCTGATTCACCCTCCAGACTTCACCTTCTCCTTCTCCTTCTTCTGCTTCTTCTGATTCACCCTCCAGACTTCACCTTCTCCTTCTCTTTCTTCTGCTTCTTCTGATTCACCCTCCAGACTTCACCTTCTCCTTCTCCTTCTTCTGCTTCTTCTGATTCACCCTCCAGACTTCACCTTCTCCTTCTCCTTCCTCTGCTTCTTCTGATTCACCCTCCAGACTTCACCTTCTACTTCTCCTTCTTCTGATTCTTCTGATTCACCCTCCAGACTTCACCTTCTCCTTCTCCATCTTCTGCTTCTTCTGATTCACCCTCCTGACTTCACCTTCTCCTTCTCCTTCTTCTACTTCTTCTGATTCACCCTCCTGACTTCACCTTCTCCTTCTCCATCTTCTACTTCTTCTGCTTCACCCTCCAGACTTCAACTTCTCCTTCTCCTTCTACTACTTCTTCTGATTCACCCTCCAGACTTCACCTTCTCCTTCTCCTTCTTCTGCTTCTTCTGATTCACCCTCCAGACTTCACCTTCTCCTTCTCCTTCTTCTGCTTCTTCTGATTCACCCTCCAGACTTCACCTTCTCCTTCTCCTTCTTCTACTTCATCTGATTCACCCTCCAGACTTCACCTTCTCCTTCTCCTTCTTCTGCTTCTTCTGATTCACCCTCCAGACTTCACGTTCTCCTTCTCCTTCGTCTACTTCTTCTGATTCACCCTCCAGACTACTCCTTCTCCTTCTCCTTCTTCTACTTCTTCTGATTCACCCTCCAGACTTCACCTTCTCCTTCTCCTTCTTCTGTTTCTTCTGATTCACCCTCCAGACTTCATCTTCTCCTTCTCCTTCTTCTACTTCTTCTGATTCACCCTCCAGACTTCACCTTCTCCTTCTCCTTCTTCTACTTCTTCTGATTCACCCTCCAGACTTCATCTTCTCCTTCTCCTTCTTCTACTTCTTCTGATTCACCCTCCAGACTTCACCTTCTCCTTCTCCTTCTTCTGCTTCTTCTGATTCACCCTCCAGACTTCAACTTCTCCTTCTCCTTCTTCTACTTCTTCTGATTCACCCTCCAGACTTCACCTTCTCCTTCTCCTTCTTCTGCTTCTTCTGATTCACCCTCCAGACTTCACCTTCTCCTTCTCCTTCTTCTGCTTCTTCTGATTCACCCTCCAGACTTCACCTTCTCCTTCTCCTTCTTCTACTCCTTCTGCTTCACACTCCAGACTTCACCTTCTCCTTCTCCTTCTTCTACTTCTTCTGATTCACCCTCCAGACTTCACCTTCTCCTTCTCCTTCTTCTGCTTCTTCTGATTCACCCTCCAGAGATAACCTTCTCCTTCTCCTTATTCTGCTTCTTCTGATTCACCCTCCAGACTTCACCTTCTCCTTCTCCTTCTTCTGCTTCTTCTGATTCACCCTCCAGACTTCACCTTCTCCTTCTCCTTCTTCTGCTTCTTCTGATTCACCCTCCAGACTTCAACTTCTCCTTCTCCTTCTTCTACTTCTTCTGATTCACCCTCCAGACTTCACCTTCTCCTTCTCCTTCTTCTACTTCTTCTGATTCACCCTCCAGACTTCATCTTCTCCTTCTCCTTCTTCTACTTCTTCTGATTCACCCTCCAGACTTCACCTTCTCCTTCTCCTTCTTCTGCTTCTTCTGATTCACCCTCCAGACTTCACCTTCTCCTTCTCCTTCTTCTACTTCTTCTGATTCACCCTCCAGACTTCAACTTCTCCTTCTCCTTCTTCTACTTCTTCTGATTCACCCTCCAGACTTCACCTTCTCCTTCTCCTTCTTCTGTTTCTTCTGATTCACCCTCCAGACTTCATCTTCTCCTTCTCCTTCTTCTACTTCTTCTGATTCACCCTCCAGACTTCACCTTCTCCTTCTCCTTCTTCTACTTCTTCTGATTCACCCTCCAGACTTCATCTTCTCCTTCTCCTTCTTCTACTTCTTCTGATTCACCCTCCAGACTTCACCTTCTCCTTCTCCTTCTTCTGCTTCTTCTGATTCACCCTCCAGACTTCAACTTCTCCTTCTCCTTCTTCTACTTCTTCTGATTCACCCTCCAGACTTCACCTTCTCCTTCTCCTTCTTCTACTTCTTCTGATTCACCCTCCAGACTTCATCTTCTCCTTCTCCTTCTTCTGCTTCTTCTGATTCACCCTCCAGACTTCACCTTCTCCTTCTCCTTCTTCTGCTTCTTCTGATTCACCCTCCAGACTTCACCTTCTCCTTCTCCTTCTTCTGCTTCTTCTGATTCACCCTCCAGACTTCACCTTCTCCTTCTCCTTCTTCTACTTCATCTGATTCACCCTCCAGACTTCACCTTCTCCTTCTCCTTCTTCTGCTTCTTCTGATTCACCCTCCAGACTTCACGTTCTCCTTCTCCTTCGTCTACTTCTTCTGATTCACCCTCCAGACTTCACCTTCTCCTTCTCCTTCGTCTACTTCTTCTGATTCACCCTCCAGACTACTCCTTCTCCTTCTCCTTCTTCTACTTCTTCTGATTCACCCTCCAGACTTCACCTTCTCCTTCTCCTTCTTCTACTTCTTCTGATTCACCCTCCAGTCTTCACCTTCTCCTTCTCCTTCTTCTGTTTCTTCTGCTTCACCCTCCAGACTTCAACTTCTCCTTCTCTTTCTTCTGCTTCTTCTGCTTCACCCTCCAGACTTCACCTTCTCCTTCTCCTTCTTCTGATTCTTCTGATTCACCCTCCAGACTTCACCTTCTCTATCTCCTTCTTCTGCTTCTTCTGATTCACCCTCCTGACTTCACCTTCTCCTTCTCCTTCTTCTACTTCTTCTGATTCACCCTCCTGACTTCACCTTCTCCTTCTCCTTCTTCTACTCCTTCTGCTTCACACTCCAGACTTCACCTTCTCCTTCTCCTTCTTCTACTTCTTCTGATTCACCCTCCAGACTTCACCTTCTCCTTCTCCTTCTTCTGCTTCTTCTGATTCACCCTCCAGAGATAACCTTCTCCTTCTCCTTATTCTGCTTCTTCTGATTCACCCTCCAGACTTCACCTTCTCCTTCTCCTTCTTCTGCTTCTTCTGATTCACCCTCCAGACTTCACCTTCTCCTTCTCCTTCTTCTGCTTCTTCTGATTCACCCTCCAGACTTCACCTTCTCCTTCTCCTTCTTCTACTTCTTCTGATTCACCCTCCAGACTTCACCTTCTCCTTCTCCTTCTTCTGCTTCTTCTGATTCACCCTCCTGACTTCACCTTCTCCTTCTCCTTCTTCTACATCTTCTGATTCACCCTCCAGACTTCACCTTCTCCTTCTCCTTCTTCTGCTTCTTCTGATTCACCCTCCAGACTTCACCTTCTCCTTCTCTTTCTTCTGCTTCTTCTGATTCACCCTCCAGACTTCACCTTCTCCTTCTCCTTCTTCTGCTTCTTCTGATTCACCCTCCAGACTTCACCTTCTCCTTCTCCTTCCTCTGCTTCTTCTGATTCACCCTCCAGACTTCACCTTCTACTTCTCCTTCTTCTGATTCTTCTGATTCACCCTCCAGACTTCACCTTCTCCTTCTCCATCTTCTGCTTCTTCTGATTCACCCTCCTGACTTCACCTTCTCCTTCTCCTTCTTCTACTTCTTCTGATTCACCCTCCTGACTTCACCTTCTCCTTCTCCATCTTCTACTTCTTCTGCTTCACCCTCCAGACTTCAACTTCTCCTTCTCCTTCTACTACTTCTTCTGATTCACCCTCCAGACTTCACCTTCTCCTTCTCCTTCTTCTGCTTCTTCTGATTCACCCTCCAGACTTCACCTTCTCCTTCTCCTTCTTCTGCTTCTTCTGATTCACCCTCCAGACTTCACCTTCTCCTTCTCCTTCTTCTACTTCATCTGATTCACCCTCCAGACTTCACCTTCTCCTTCTCCTTCTTCTGCTTCTTCTGATTCACCCTCCAGACTTCACGTTCTCCTTCTCCTTCGTCTACTTCTTCTGATTCACCCTCCAGACTACTCCTTCTCCTTCTCCTTCTTCTACTTCTTCTGATTCACCCTCCAGACTTCACCTTCTCCTTCTCCTTCTTCTGTTTCTTCTGATTCACCCTCCAGACTTCATCTTCTCCTTCTCCTTCTTCTACTTCTTCTGATTCACCCTCCAGACTTCACCTTCTCCTTCTCCTTCTTCTACTTCTTCTGATTCACCCTCCAGACTTCATCTTCTCCTTCTCCTTCTTCTACTTCTTCTGATTCACCCTCCAGACTTCACCTTCTCCTTCTCCTTCTTCTGCTTCTTCTGATTCACCCTCCAGACTTCAACTTCTCCTTCTCCTTCTTCTACTTCTTCTGATTCACCCTCCAGACTTCACCTTCTCCTTCTCCTTCTTCTGCTTCTTCTGATTCACCCTCCAGACTTCACCTTCTCCTTCTCCTTCTTCTGCTTCTTCTGATTCACCCTCCAGACTTCACCTTCTCCTTCTCCTTCTTCTACTCCTTCTGCTTCACACTCCAGACTTCACCTTCTCCTTCTCCTTCTTCTACTTCTTCTGATTCACCCTCCAGACTTCACCTTCTCCTTCTCCTTCTTATGCTTCTTCTGATTCACCCTCCAGAGATAACCTTCTCCTTCTCCTTATTCTGCTTCTTCTGATTCACCCTCCAGACTTCACCTTCTCCTTCTCCTTCTTCTGCTTCTTCTGATTCACCCTCCAGACTTCACCTTCTCCTTCTCCTTCTTCTGCTTCTTCTGATTCACCCTCCAGACTTCACCTTCTCCTTCTCCTTCTTCTACTTCTTCTGATTCACCCTCCAGACTTCACCTTCTCCTTCTCCTTCTTCTGCTTCTTCTGATTCACCCTCCTGACTTCACCTTCTCCTTCTCCTTCTTCTACATCTTCTGATTCACCCTCCAGACTTCACCTTCTCCTTCTCCTTCTTCTGCTTCTTCTGATTCACCCTCCAGACTTCACCTTCTCCTTCTCTTTCTTCTGCTTCTTCTGATTCACCCTCCAGACTTCACCTTCTCCTTCTCCTTCTTCTGCTTCTTCTGATTCACCCTCCAGACTTCACCTTCTCCTTCTCCTTCCTCTGCTTCTTCTGATTCACCCTCCAGACTTCACCTTCTACTTCTCCTTCTTCTGATTCTTCTGATTCACCCTCCAGACTTCACCTTCTCCTTCTCCATCTTCTGCTTCTTCTGATTCACCCTCCTGACTTCACCTTCTCCTTCTCCTTCTTCTACTTCTTCTGATTCACCCTCCTGACTTCACCTTCTCCTTCTCCATCTTCTACTTCTTCTGCTTCACCCTCCAGACTTCAACTTCTCCTTCTCCTTCTACTACTTCTTCTGATTCACCCTCCAGACTTCACCTTCTCCTTCTCCTTCTTCTGCTTCTTCTGATTCACCCTCCAGACTTCACCTTCTCCTTCTCCTTCTTCTGCTTCTTCTGATTCACCCTCCAGACTTCACCTTCTCCTTCTCCTTCTTCTACTTCATCTGATTCACCCTCCAGACTTCACCTTCTCCTTCTCCTTCTTCTGCTTCTTCTGATTCACCCTCCAGACTTCACGTTCTCCTTCTCCTTCGTCTACTTCTTCTGATTCACCCTCCAGACTACTCCTTCTCCTTCTCCTTCTTCTACTTCTTCTGATTCACCCTCCAGACTTCACCTTCTCCTTCTCCTTCTTCTGTTTCTTCTGATTCACCCTCCAGACTTCATCTTCTCCTTCTCCTTCTTCTACTTCTTCTGATTCACCCTCCAGACTTCACCTTCTCCTTCTCCTTCTTCTACTTCTTCTGATTCACCCTCCAGACTTCATCTTCTCCTTCTCCTTCTTCTACTTCTTCTGATTCACCCTCCAGACTTCACCTTCTCCTTCTCCTTCTTCTGCTTCTTCTGATTCACCCTCCAGACTTCAACTTCTCCTTCTCCTTCTTCTACTTCTTCTGATTCACCCTCCAGACTTCACCTTCTCCTTCTCCTTCTTCTACTTCTTCTGATTCACCCTCCAGACTTCATCTTCTCCTTCTCCTTCTTCTGCTTCTTCTGATTCACCCTCCAGACTTCACCTTCTCCTTCTCCTTCTTCTGCTTCTTCTGATTCACCCTCCAGACTTCACCTTCTCCTTCTCCTTCTTCTACTTCTTCTGATTCACCCTCCAGACTTCACCTTCTCCTTCTCCTTCTTCTACTTCTTCTGATTCACCCTCCAGTCTTCACCTTCTCCTTCTCCTTCTTCTGTTTCTTCTGCTTCACCCTCCAGACTTCACCTTCTCCTTCTCTTTCTTCTGCTTCTTCTGCTTCACCCTCCAGACTTCACCTTCTCCTTCTCCTTCTTCTGATTCTTCTGATTCACCCTCCAGACTTCACCTTCTCTATCTCCTTCTTCTGCTTCTTCTGATTCACCCTCCTGACTTCACCTTCTCCTTCTCCTTCTTCTACTTCTTCTGATTCACCCTCCTGACTTCACCTTCTCCTTCTCCTTCTTCTACTTCTTCTGCTTCACCCTCCAGACTTCACCTTCTCCTTCTCCTTCTTCTGCTTCTTCTGATTCACCCTCCAGACATAACCTTCTCCTTCTCCTTATTCTGCTTCTTCTGATTCACCCTCCAGACTTCACCTTCTCCTTCTCCTTCTTCTGCTTCTTCTGATTCACCCTCCAGACTTCACCTTCTCCTTCTCCTTCTTCTGCTTTTTCTGATTCACCCTCCAGACTTCACCTTCTCCTTCTCCTTCTTCTACTTCTTCTGATTCACCCTCCAGACTTCACCTTCTCCTTCTCCTTCTTCTGCTTCTTCTGATTCACCCTCCAGACTTCACCTTCTCCTTCTCCTTCGTCTACTTCTTCTGATTCACCCTCCAGACTTCACCTTCTCCTTCTCCTTCTTCTACTTCCTCTGATTCACCCTCCAGACTTCACCTTCTCCATCTCCTTCTTCTGCTTCTTCTGATTCACCCTCCAGACTTCACCTTCTCCTTCTCCTTCGTCTACTTCTTCTGATTCACCCTCCAGACTACACCTTCTCCTTCTCCTTCTTCTACTTCTTCTGATTCACCCTCCAGACTTCACCTTCTCCTTCTCCTTCTTCTGTTTCTTCTGATTCACCCTCCAGACTTCACCTTCTCCTTCTCCTTCTTCTACTACTTCTGATTCACCCTCCAGACTTCACCTTCTCCTTCTCCTTCTTCTACTTCTTCTGATTCACCCTCCAGACTTCATCTTCTCCTTCTCCTTCTTCTGCTTCTTCTGATTCACCCTCCAGACTTCACCTTCTCCTTCTCCTTCTTCTGCTTCTTCTGTTTCACCCTCCAGACTTCACCTTCTCCTACTCCTTCTTCTACTTCTTCTGATTCACCCTCCAGACTTCACATTCTCCTTCTCCTTCTTCTACTTCTTCTGATTCACCCTCCAGTCTTCACCTTCTCCTTCTCCTTCTTCTGTTTCTTCTGCTTCACCCTCCAGACTTCACCTTCTCCTTCTCTTTCTTCTGCTTCTTCTGATTCACCCTCCAGACTTCACCTTCTCCTTCTCCTTCTTCTGATTCTTCTGATTCACCCTCCAGACTTCACCTTCTCCTTCTCCTTCTTCTGCTTCTTCTGATTCACCCTCCTGACTTCACCTTCTCCTTCTCCTTCTTCTACTTCTTCTGATTCACCCTCCTGACTTCACCTTCTCCTTCTCCTTCTTCTACTTCTTCTGCTTCACCCTCCAGACTTCACCTTCTCCTTCTTCTTCTTCTACTTCTTCTGATTCACCCTCCAGACTTCACCTTCTCCTTCTCCTTCTTCTGCTTCTTCTGATTCACCCTCCAGACTTCACCTTCTCCTTCTCCTTATTCTGCTTCTTCTGATTCACCCTCCAGACTTCACCTTCTCCTTCTCCTTCCTTTGCTTCTTCTGATTCACCCTCCAGACTTCACCTTCTCCTTCTCCTTCTTCTGATTCTTCTGATTCACCCTCCAGACTTCACCTTCTCCTTCTCCATCTTCTGCTTCTTCTGATTCACCCTCCTGACTTCACCTTCTCCTTCTCCTTCTTCTACTTCTTCTGATTCACCCTCCTGACTTCACCTTCTCCTTCTCCATCTTCTACTTCTTCTGCTTCACCCTCCAGACTTCAACTTCTCCTTCTCCTTCTTCTACTTCTTCTGATTCACCCTCCAGACTTCACCTTCTCCTTCTCCTTCTTCTGCTTCTTCTGATTCACCCTCCAGACTTCACCTTCTCCTTCTCCTTCTTCTGCTTCTTCTGATTCACCCTCCAGACTTCACCTTCTCCTTCTCCTTCTTCTCCTTCTTCTGATTCACCCTCCAGACTTCACCTTCTCCTTCTCCTTCTTCTGCTTCTTCTGATTCACCCTCCAGACTTCACCTTCTCCTTCTCCTTCGTCTACTTCTTCTGATTCACCCTCCAGACTACACCTTCTCCTTCTCCTTCTTCTACTTCTTCTGATTCACCCTCCAGACTTCACCTTCTCCTTCTCCTTCTTCTGTTTCTTCTGATTCACCCTCCAGACTTCATCTTCTCCTTCTCCTTCTACTATTTCTTCTGATTTACCCTCCAGACTTCACCTTCTCCTTCTCCTTCTTCTACTTCTTCTGATTCACCCTCCAGACTTCATCTTCTCCTTCTCCTTCTTCTGCTTCTTCTGATTCACCCTCTAGACTTCACCTTCTCCTTCTCCTTCTTCTGCTTCTTCTGATTCACCCTCCAGACTTCAACTTCTCCTTCTCCTTCTTCTACTTCTTCTGATTCACCCTCCAGACTTCACCTTCTCCTTCTCCTTCTTCTACTTCTTCCGATTCACCCTCCAGACTTCATCTTCTCCTTCTCCTTCTTCTGCTTCTTCTGATTCACCCTCCAGACTTCACCTTCTCCTTCTCCTTCTTCTGCTTCTTCTGATTCACCCTCCAGACGTCACCTTCTCCTTCTCCTTCTTCTACTTCTTCTGATTCACCTTCCAGACTTCACCTTCTCCTTCTCCTTCTTCTACTTCTTCTGATTCACCCTCCAGTCTTCACCTTCTCCTTCTCCTTCTTCTGTTTCTTCTGCTTCACCCTCCAGACTTCACCTTCTCCTTCTCTTTCTTCTGCTTCTTCTGATTCACCCTCCAGACTTCACCTTCTCCTTCTCCTTCTTCTGATTCTTCTGATTCACCCTCCAGACTTCACCTTCTCCTTCTCCTTTTTCTGCTTCTTCTGATTCACCCTCCTGACTTCACCTTCTCCTTCTCCTTCTTCTACTTCTTCTGATTCACCCTCCTGACTTCACCTTCTCCTTCTCCTTCTTCTACTTCTTCTGCTTTACCCTCCAGACTTCACCTTCTCCTTCTACTTCTTCTACTTCTTCTGATTCACCCTCCAGACTTCACCTTCTCCTTCTCCTTCTTCTGCTTCTTATGATTCACCCTCCAGACTTCACCTTCTCCTTCTCCTTATTCTGCTTCTTCTGATTCACCCTCCAGACTTCACCTTCTCCTTCTCCTTATTCTGCTTCTTCTGATTCACCCTCCAGACTTCACCTTCTCCTTCTCCTTCCTCTGCTTCTTCTGATTCACCCTCCAGACTTCACCTTCTCCTTCTCCTTCTTCTGATTCTTCTGATTCACCCTCCAGACTTCACCTTCTCCTTCTCCATCTTCTGCGTCTTCTGATTCACCCTCCTGACTTCACCTTCTCCTTCTCCTTCTTCTACTTCTTCTGATTCACCCTCCTGACTTCACCTTCTCCTTCTCCATCTTCTACTTCTTCTGCTTCACCCTCCAGACTTCAACTTCTCCTTCTCCTTCTTCTACTTCTTCTGATTCACCCTCCAGACTTCACCTTCTCCTTCTCCTGCTTCTGCTTCTTCTGATTCACCGTCCAGACTTCACCTTCTCCTTCTCCTTCTTCTGCTTCTTCTGATTCACCCTCCAGACTTCACCTTCTCCTTCTCCTTCTTCTACTTCATCTGATTCACCCTCCAGACTTCACCTTCTCCTTCTCCTTCTTCTGCTTCTTCTGATTCACCCTCCAGACTTCACCTTCTCCTTCTCCTTCTTCTGTTTCTTCTGATTCACCCTCCAGACTTCACCTTCTCCTTCTCCTTCTTCTACTACTTCTGATTCACCCTCCAGACTTCACCTTCTCCTTCTCCTTCTTCTACTTCTTCTGATTCACCCTCCAGACTTCATCTTCTCCTTCTCCTTCTTCTGCTTCTTCTGATTCACCCTCCAGACTTCACCTTCTCCTTCTCCTTCTTCTGCTTCTTCTGTTTCACCCTCCAGACTTCACCTTCTCCTACTCCTTCTTCTACTTCTTCTGATTCACCCTCCAGACTTCACATTCTCCTTCTCCTTCTTCTACTTCTTCTGATTCACCCTCCAGTCTTCACCTTCTCCTTCTCCTTCTTCTGTTTCTTCTGCTTCACCCTCCAGACTTCACCTTCTCCTTCTCTTTCTTCTGCTTCTTCTGATTCACCCTCCAGACTTCACCTTCTCCTTCTCCTTCTTCTGATTCTTCTGATTCACCCTCCAGACTTCACCTTCTCCTTCTCCTTCTTCTGCTTCTTCTGATTCACCCTCCTGACTTCACCTTCTCCTTCTCCTTCTTCTACTTCTTCCGATTCACCCTCCGACTTCACCTTCTCCTTCTCCTTCTTCTACTTCTTCTGCTCACCCTCCAGACTTCACCTTCTCCTTCTTCTTCTTCTACTTCTTCTGATTCACCCTCCAGACTTCACCTTCTCCTTCTCCTTCTTCTGCTTCTTCTGATTCACCCTCCAGACTTCACCTTCTCCTTCTCCTTATTCTGCTTCTTCTGATTCACCCTCCAGACTTCACCTTCTCCTTCTCCTTCCTTTGCTTCTTCTGATTCACCCTCCAGACTTCACCTTCTCCTTCTCCTTCTTCTGATTCTTCTGATTCACCCTCCAGACTTCACCTTCTCCTTCTCCATCTTCTGCTTCTTCTGATTCACCTCCTGACTTCACCTTCTCCTTCTCCTTCTTCTACTTCTTCTGATCACCCTCCTGACTTCACCTTCTCCTTCTCCATCTTCTACTTCTTCTGCTTCACCCTCCAGACTTCAACTTCTCCTTCTCCTTCTTCTACTTCTTCTGATTCACCCTCCAGACTTCACCTTCTCCTTCTCCTTCTTCTGCTTCTTCTGATTCACCCTCCAGACTTCACCTTCTCCTTCTCCTTCTTCTGCTTCTTCTGATTCACCCTCCAGACTTCACCTTCTCCTTCTCCTTCTTCTCCTTCTTCTGATTCACCCTCCAGACTTCACCTTCTCCTTCTCCTTCTTCTGCTTCTTCTGATTCACCCTCCAGACTTCACCTTCTCCTTCTCCTTCGTCTACTTCTTCTGATTCACCCTCCAGACTACACCTTCTCCTTCTCCTTCTTCTACTTCTTCTGATTCACCCTCCAGACTTCACCTTCTCCTTCTCCTTCTTCTGTTCTTCTGATTCACCCTCCAGACTTCATCTTCTCCTTCTCCTTCTACTATTTCTTCTGATTCACCCTCCAGACTTCACCTTACCTTCTCCTTCTCCTTCTTCTACTTCTTCTGATTCACCCTCCAGACTTCATCTTCTCCTTCTCCTTCTTCTGCTTCTTCTGATTCACCCTCCAGACTTCACCTTCTCCTTCTCCTTCTTCTGCTTCCTCTGATTCACCCTCCAGACTTCAACTTCTCCTTCTCCTTCTTCTACTTCTTCTGATTCACCCTCCAGACTTCACCTTCTCCTTCTCCTTCTTCTACTTCTTCCGATTCACCCTCCAGACTTCATCTTCTCCTTCTCCTTCTTCTGCTTCTTCTGATTCACCCTCCAGACTTCACCTTCTCCTTCTCCTTCTTCTGCCTCTTCTGATTCACCCTCCAGACGTCACCTTCTCCTTCTCCTTCTTCTACTTCTTCTGATTCACCTTCCAGACTTCACCTTCTCCTTCTCCTTCTTCTACTTCTTCTGATTCACCCTCCAGTCTTCACCTTCTCCTTCTCCTTCTTCTGTTTCTTCTGCTTCACCCTCCAGACTTCACCTTCTCCTTCTCTTTCTTCTGCTTCTTCTGATTCACCCTCCAGACTTCACCTTCTCCTTCTCCTTCTTCTGATTCTTCTGATTCACCCTCCTGACTTCACCTTCTCCTTCTCCTTCTTCTGCTTCTTCTGATTCACCCTCCTGACTTCACCTTCTCCTTCTCCTTCTTCTACTTCTTCTGATTCACCCTCCTGACTTCACCTTCTCCTTCTCCTTCTTCTACTTCTTCTGCTTTACCCTCCAGACTTCACCTTCTCCTTCTACTTCTTCTACTTCTTCTGATTCACCCTCCAGACTTCACCTTCTCCTTCTCCTTCTTCTGCTTCTTATGATTCACCCTCCAGACTTCACCTTCTCCTTCTCCTTATTCTGCTTCTTCTGATTCACCCTCCAGACTTCACCTTCTCCTTCTCCTTATTCTGCTTCTTCTGATTCACCCTCCAGACTTCACCTTCTCCTTCTCCTTCCTCTGCTTCTTCTGATTCACCCTCCAGACTTCACCTTCTCCTTCTCCTTCTTCTGATTCTTCTGATTCACCCTCCAGACTTCACCTTCTCCTTCTCCATCTTCTGCGTCTTCTGATTCACCATCCTGACTTCACCTTCTCCTTCTCCTTCTTCTACTTCTTCTGATTCACCCTCCTGACTTCACCTTCTCCTTCTCCATCTTCTACTTCTTCTGCTTCACCCTCCAGACTTCAACTTCTCCTTCTCCTTCTTCTACTTCTTCTGATTCACCCTCCAGACTTCACCTTCTCCTTCTCCTTCTTCTGCTTCTTCTGATTCACCCTCCAGACTTCACCTTCTCCTTCTCCTTCTTCTGCTTCTTCTGATTCACCCTCCAGACTTCACCTTCTCCTTCTCCTTCTTCTCCTTCTTCTGATTCACCCTCCAGACTTCACCTTCTCCTTCTCCTTCTTCTGCTTCTTCTGATTCACCCTCCAGACTTCACCTTCTCCTTCTCCTTCGTCTACTTCTTCTGATTCACCCTCCAGACTACACCTTCTCCTTCTCCTTCTTCTACTTCTTCTGATTCACCCTCCAGACTTCACCTTCTCCTTCTCCTTCTTCTGTTTCTTCTGATTCACCCTCCAGACTTCATCTTCTCCTTCTCCTTCTACTATTTCTTCTGATTCACCCTCCAGACATCACCTTCTCCTTCTCCTTCTTCTACTTCTTCTGATTCACCCTCCAGACTACATCTTCTCCTTCTCCTTCTTCTGCTTCTTCTGATTCACCCTCCAGACTTCACCTTCTCCTTCTCCTTCTTCTGCTTCTTCTGATTCACCCTCCAGACTTCAACTTCTCCTTCTCCTTCTTCTACTTCTTCTGATTCACCCTCCAGACTTCACCTTCTCCTTCTCCTTCTTCTACTTCTTCCGATTCACCCTCCAGACTTCATCTTCTCCTTCTCCTTCTTCTGCTTCTTCTGATTCACCCTCCAGACTTCACCTTCTCCTTCTCCTTCTTCTGCTTCTTCTGATTCACCCTCCAGACGTCACCTTCTCCTTCTCCTTCTTCTACTTCTTCTGATTCACCTTCCAGATTTCACCTTCTCCTTCTCCTTCTTCTACTTCTTCTGATTCACCCTCCAGTCTTCACCTTCTCCTTCTCCTTCTTCTGTTTCTTCTGCTTCACCCTCCAGACTTCACCTTCTCCTTCTCCTTCTTCTGATTCTTCTGATTCACCCTCCAGACTTCATCTTCTCCTTCTCCTTCTTCTGCTTCTTCTGATTCACCCTCCTGACTTCACCTTCTCCTTCTCCTTCTTCTACTTCTTCTGATTCACCCTCCTGACTTCACCTTCTCCTTCTCCTTCTTCTACTTCTTCTGCTTTACCCTCCAGACTTCACCTTCTCCTTCTACTTCTTCTACTTCTTCTGATTCACCCTCCAGACTTCACCTTCACCTTCTCCTTCTTCTGCTTCTTATGATTCACCCTCCAGACTTCACCTTCTCCTTCTCCTTATTCTGCTTCTTCTGATTCACCCTCCAGACTTCACCTTCTCCTTCTCCTTATTCTGCTTCTTCTGATTCACCCTCCAGACTTCACCTTCTCCTTCTCCTTCCTCTGCTTCTTCTGATTCACCCTCCAGACTTCACCTTCTCCTTCTCCTTCTTCTGATTCTTCTGATTCACCCTCCAGACTTCACCTTCTCCTTCTCCATCTTCTGCGTCTTCTGACTCACCCTCCTGACTTCACCTTCTCCTTCTCCTTCTTCTACTTCTTCTGATTCACCCTCCTGACTTCACCTTCTCCTTCTCCATCTTCTACTTCTTCTGCTTCACCCTCCAGACTTCAACTTCTCCTTCTCCTTCTTCTACTTCTTCTGATTCACCCTCCAGACTTCACCTTCTCCTTCTCCTGCTTCTGCTTCTTCTGATTCACCGTCCAGACTTCACCTTCTCCTTCTCCTTCTTCTGCTTCTTCTGATTCACCCTCCAGACTTCACCTTCTCCTTCTCCTTCTTCTACTTCATCTGATTCACCCTCCAGACTTCACCTTCTCCTTCTCCTTCTTCTGCTTCTTCTGATTCACCCTCCAGACTTCACCTTCTCCTTCTCCTTCGTCTATTTCTTCTGATTCACCCTCCAGACTACTCCTTCTCCTTCTCCTTCTTCTACTTCTTCTGATTCACCCTCCAGACTTCACCTTCTCCTTCTCCTTCTTCTGTTTCTTCTGATTCACCCTCCAGACTTCATCTTCTCCTTCTCCTTCTTCTACTTCTTCTGATTCACCCTCCAGACTTCACCTTCTCCTTCTCCTTCTTCTACTTCTTCTGATTCACACTCCAGACTTCATCTTCTCCTTCTCCTTCTTCTGCTTCTTCTGATTCACCCTCCAGACTTCACCTTCTCCTTCTCCTTCTTCTGCTTCTTCTGATTCACCCTCCAGACTTCAACTTCTCCTTCTCCTTCTTCTACTTCTTCTGATTCACCCTCCAGACTTCACCTTCTCCTTCTCCTTCTTCTACTTCTTCTGATTCACCCTCCAGTCTTCACCTTCTCCTTCTCCTTCTTCTGTTTCTTCTGCTTCACCCTCCAGACTTCACCTTCTCCTTCTCTTTCTTCTGCTTCTTCTGATTCACCCTCCAGACTTCACCTTCTCCTTCTTCTGAATCTTCTGATTCACCCTCCAGACTTCACCTTCTCCTTCTCCTTCTTCTGCTTCTTCTGATTCACCCTCCTGACTTCACCTTCTCCTTCTCCTTCTTCTACTTCTTCTGATTCACCCTCCTGACTTCACCTTCTCCTTCTCCTTCTTCTACTTCTTCTGCTTCACCCTCCAGACTTCACCTTCTCCTTCTCCTTCTTCTATTCTTCTGATTCACCCTCCAGACTTCACCTTCTCCTTCTCCTTCTTCTGCTTCTTCTGATTCACCCTCCAGACTTCACCTTCTCATTCTCCTTCTTCTGCTTCTTCTGCTGCGCCCTCCAGACTTCACCTTCTCCTTCTCCTTCTTCTGCTTCTTCTGCTTCACACTCCAGACTTCACCTTCTCCTTCTCCTTCTTCTGCTTCTTCTGCTGCGCCCTCCAGGCTTCACCTTCTCCTTCTCCTTCTTCTGCTTCTTCTGATTCACCCTCCAGACTTCACCTTCTCCTTCTCCTTCGTCTACTTCTTCTGATTCACCCTCCAGACTACACCTTCTCCTTCTCCTTCTTCTACTTCTTCTGATTCACCCTCCAGACTTCACCTTCTCCTTCTCCTTCTTCTGTTTCTTCTGATTCACCCTCCAGACTTCATCTTCTCCTTCTCCTTCTACTATTTCTTCTGATTCACCCTCCAGACTTCACCTTCTCCTTCTCCTTCTTCTACTTCTTCTGATTCACCCTCCAGACTTCATCTTCTCCTTCTCCTTCTTCTGCTTCTTCTGATTCACCCTCCAGACTTCACCTTCTCCTTCTCCTTCTTCTGCTTCTTCTGATTCACCCTCCAGACTTCAACTTCTCCTTCTCCTTCTTCTACTTCTTCTGATTCACCCTCCAGACTTCACCTTCTCCTTCTCCTTCTTCTACTTCTTCCGATTCACCCTCCAGACTTTTTCTTCTCCTTCTCCTTCTTCTGCTTCTTCTGATTCACCCTCCAGACTTCACCTTCTCCTTCTCCTTCTTCTGCTTCTTCTGATTCACCCTCCAGACGTCACCTTCTCCTTCTCCTTCTTCTACTTCTTCTGATTCACCCTCCAGACTTCACCTTCTCCTTCTCCTTCTTCTACTTCTTCTGATTCACCCTCCAGTCTTCACCTTCTCCTTCTCCTTCTTCTGTTTCTTCTGCTTCACCCTCCAGACTTCACCTTCTCCTTCTCTTTCTTCTGCTTCTTCTGATTCACCCTCCAGACTTCACCTTCTCCTTCTCCTTCTTCTGATTCTTCTGATTCACCCTCCAGACTTCACCTTCTCCTTCTCCTTCTTCTGCTTCTTCTGATTCACCCTCCTGACTTCACCTTCTCCTTCTCCTTCTTCTACTTCTTCTGATTCACCCTCCTGACTTCACCTTCTCCTTCTCCTTCTTCTACTTCTTCTGCTTTACCCTCCAGACTTCACCTTCTCCTTCTCCTTCTTCTACTTCTTCTGATTCACCCTCCAGACTTCACCTTCTCCTTCTCCTTCTTCTGCTTCTTATGATTCACCCTCCAGACTTCACCTTCTCCTTCTCCTTATTCTGCTTCTTCTGATTCACCCTCCAGACTTCACCTTCTCCTTCTCCTTATTCTGCTTCTTCTGATTCACCCTCCAGACTTCACCTTCTCCTTCTCCTTCCTCTGCTTCTTCTGATTCACCCTCCAGACTTCACCTTCTCCTTCTCCTTCTTCTGATTCTTCTGATTCACCCTCCAGACTTCACCTTCTCCTTCTCCATCTTCTGTGTCTTCTGATTCACCCTCCTGACTTCACCTTCTCCTTCTCCTTCTTCTACTTCTTCTGATTCACCCTCCTGACTTCACCTTCTCCTTCTCCATCTTCTACTTCTTCTGCTTCACCCTCCAGACTTCAACTTCTCCTTCTCCTTCTTCTACTTCTTCTGATTCACCCTCCAGACTTCACCTTCTCCTTCTCCTGCTTCTGCTTCTTCTGATTCACCCTCCAGACTTCACCTTCTCCTTCTCCTTCTTCTACTTCATCTGATTCACCCTCCAGACTTCACCTTCTCCTTCTCCTTCTTCTGCTTCTTCTGATTCACCCTGCAGACTTCACCTTCTCCTTCTCCTTCGTCTACTTCTTCTGATTCACCCTCCAGACTACTCCTTCTCCTTCTCCTTCTTCTACTTCTTCTGATTCACCTTCCAGACTTCACCTTCTCCTTCTCCTTCTTCTGTTTCTTCTGATTCACCCTCCAGACTTCATCTTCTCCTTCTCCTTCTTCTACTTCTTCTGATTCACCCTCCAGACTTCACCTTCTCCTTCTCCTTCTTCTACTTCTTCTGATTCACCCTCCAGACTTCATCTTCTCCTTCTCCTTCTTCTGCTTCTTCTGATTCACCCTCCAGACTTCACCTTCTCCTTCTCCTTCTTCTGCTTCTTCTGATTCACCCTCCAGACTTCAACTTCTCCTTCTCCTTCTTCTACTTCTTCTGATTCACCCTCCAGACTTCACCTTCTCCTTCTCCTTCTTCTACTTCTTCTGATTCACCCTCCAGTCTTCACCTTCTCCTTCTCCTTCTTCTGTTTCTTCTGCTTCACCCTCCAGACTTCACCTTCTCCTTCTCTTTCTTCTGCTTCTTCTGATTCACCCTCCAGACTTCACCTTCTCCTTCTCCTTCTTCTGAATCTTCTGATTCACCCTCCAGACTTCACCTTCTCCTTCTCCTTCTTCTGCTTCTTCTGATTCACCCTCCTGACTTCACCTTCTCCTTCTCCTTCTTCTACTTCTTCTGATTCACCCTCCTGACTTCACCTTCTCCTTCTCCTTCTTCTACTTCTTCTGCTTCACCCTCCAGACTTCACCTTCTCCTTCTCCTTCTTCTACTTCTTCTGATTCACCCTCCAGACTTCACCTTCTCCTTCTCCTTCTTCTGCTTCTTCTGATTCACCCTCCAGACTTCACCTTCTCATTCTCCTTCTTCTGCTTCTTCTGCTGCGCCCTCCAGACTTCACCTTCTCCTTCTCCTTCTTCTGCTTCTTCTGCTTCACACTCCAGACTTCACCTTCTCCTTCTCCTTCTTCTGCTTCTTCTGCTGCGCCCTCCAGGCTTCACCTTCTCCTTCTCCTTCTTCTGCTTCTTCTGCTTCACCGTCCTGACTTCACCTTCTCCTTCTCCTTCTTCTACTTCTTCTGCTACACCCCCTGACTTCACCTGCTCCTTCTCCTTCTTCTGCTTCTTCTGATTCACCCTCCTAACTTCACCTTCTCCTTCTCCTTCTTCTGCTTCTTCTGATTCACCCTCCTGACTTCACCTTCTCCTTCTCCTTCTTCTGCTTCTTTTGATTCACCCTCCAGACTTCACCTTTTCCTTCTCCTTCTTCTGCTTCTTCTGATTCACCCTCCAGACTTCACCTTCTCCTTCTCCTTCTTCTGCTTCTTCTGATTCACCCTCCAGACCTCACCTTCTCCTTCTCCTTCTTCTACTTCTTCTGATTCACCCTCCAGACTTCATCTTCTCCTTCTCCTTCTTCTGCTTCTTCTGATTCACCCTCCAGACTTCACCTTCTCCTTCTCCTTCTTCTGCTTCTTCTGATTCACCCTCCAGACTTCTCCTTCTCCTTCTCCTTCTTCTACTTCTTCTGATTCACCCTCCAGACTTCACCTTCTCCTTCTCCTTCTTCTACTTCTTCTGATTCACCCTCCAGTCTTCACCTTCTCCTTCTCCTTCTTCTGTTTCTTCTGCTTCACCCTCCAGACTTCACCTTCTCCTTCTCTTTCTTCTGCTTCTTCTGCTTCACCCTCCAGACTTCACCTTCTCCTTCTCCTTCTTCTGATTCTTCTGATTCACCCTCCAGACTTCACCTTCTCTATCTCCTTCTTCTGCTTTTCTGATTCACCCTCCTGACTTCACCTTCTCCTTCTCCTTCTTCTACTTCTTCTGATTCACCCTCCTGACTTCACCTTCTCCTTCTCCTTCTTCTACTTCTTCTGCTTCACCCTCCAGACTTCACCTTCTCCTTCTCCTTCTTCTACTTCTTCTGATTCACCCTCCAGACTTCACCTTCTCCTTCTCCTTCTTCTGCTTCTTCTGATTCACCCTCCAGACATAACCTTCTCCTTCTCCTTATTCTGCTTCTTCTGATTCACCCTCCAGACTTCACCATCTCCTTCTCCTTCTTCTGCTTCTTCTGATTCACCCTCCAGACTTCACCTTCTCCTTCTCCTTCTTCTGCTTCTTCTGATTCACCCTCCAGACTTCACCTTCTCCTTCTCCTTCTTCTACTTCTTCTGATTCACCCTCCAGACTTCACCTTCTCCTTCTCCTTCTTCTGCTTCTTCTGATTCAC
This sequence comes from Somniosus microcephalus, assembly GCF_052327205.1. NCBI lineage: Eukaryota > Metazoa > Chordata > Chondrichthyes > Squaliformes > Somniosidae > Somniosus > Somniosus microcephalus. The sequence goes on from NC_141004.1 coordinate 115,986, forward strand.
CCTCCTGACTTCACCTTCTCCTTCTCCTTCTTCTACATCTTCTGATTCACCCTCCTGACTTCACCTTCTCCTTCTCCTTCTTCTACTTCTTCTGCTTCACCCTCCAGACTTCAACTTCTCCTTCTCCTTCTTCTACTTCTTCTGATTCACCCTCCAGACTTCACCTTCTCCTTCTCCTTCTTCTGCTTCTTCTGATTCACCCTCCGGACTTCACCTTCTCCTTCTCCTTCTTCTGCTTCTTCTGATAAACCCTCCAGACTTCACCTTCTCCTTCTCCTTCGTCTACTTCTTCTGATTCACCCTCCAGACTACACCTTCTCCTTCTCCTTCTTGTACTTCTTCTGATTCACCCTCCAGACTTCACCTTCTCCTTCTCCTTCTTCTGTTTCTTCTGATTCACCCTCCAGACTTCATCTTCTCCTTCTCCTTCTTCTACTTCTTCTGATTCACCCTCCAGACTTCACCTTCTCCTTCTCCTTCTTCTACTTCTTCTGATTCACCCTCCAGACTTCATCTTCTCCTTGTCCTTCTTCTGCTTCTTCTGATTCACCCTCCAGACTTCACCTTCTCCTTCTCCTTCTTCTGCTTCTTCTGATTCACCCTCCAGACCTCAACTTCTCCTTCTCCTTCTTCTACTTCTTCTGATTCACCCTCCAGACTTCACCTTCTCCTTCTCCTTCTTCTACTTCTTCTGATTCACCCTCCAGTCTTCACCTTCTCCTTCTCCTTCTTCTGTTTCTTCTGCTTCACCCTCCAGACTTCACCTTCTCCTTCTCTTTCTTCTGCTTCTTCTGATTCACCCTCCAGACTTCACCTTCACCTTCTCCTTCTTCTGATTCTTCTGATTCACCCTCCAGACTTCACCTTCTCCTTCTCCTTCTTCTGCTTCTTCTGATTCACCCTCCTGACTTCACCTTCTCCTTCTCCTTCTTCTACTTCTTCTGATTCACCCTCCTGACTTCACCTTCTCCTTCTCCTTCTTCTACTTCTTCTGCTTCACCCTCCAGACTTCACCTTCTCCTTCTCCTTCATCTACTTCTTCTGATTCACCCTCCAGACTTCACCTTCTCCTTCTCCTTCTTCTGCTTCTTCTGATTCACCCTCCAGACTTCACCTTCTCATTCTCCTTCTTCTGCTCCTTCTGCTGCGCCCTCCAGACTTCACCTTCTCCTTCTCCTTCTTCTGCTTCTTCTGATTCACCCTCCAGACTTCAACTTCTCCTTCTCCTTCTTTTACTTCTTCTGATTCACCCTCCAGACTTCACCTTCTCCTTCTCCTTCTTCTACTTCTTCTGATTCACCCTCCAGACTTCATCTTCTCCTTCTCCTTCTTCTGCTTCTTCTGATTCACCCTCCAGACTTCACCTTCTCCTTCTCCTTCTTCTGCTTCTTCTGATTCACCCTCCAGACTTCACCTTCTCCTTCTCCTTCTTCTACTTCTTCTGATTCACCCTCCAGACTTCACCTTCTCCTTCTCCTTCTTCTACTTCTTCTGATTCACCCTCCAGTCTTCACCTTCTCCTTCTCCTTCTTCTGTTTCTTCTGCTTCACCCTCCAGACTTCACCTTCTCCTTCTCTTTCTTCTGCTTCTTCTGCTTCACCCTCCAGACTTCACCTTCTCCTTCTCCTTCTTCTGATTCTTCTGATTCACCCTCCAGACTTCACCTTCTCTATCTCCTTCTTCTGCTTCTTCTGATTCACCCTCCTGACTTCACCTTCTCCTTCTCCTTCTTCTACTTCTTCTGATTCACCCTCCTGACTTCACCTTCTCCTTCTCCTTCTTCTACTTCTTCTGCTTCACCCTCCAGACTTCACCTTCTCCTTCTCCTTCTTCTACTTCTTCTGATTCACCCTCCAGACTTCACCTTCTCCTTCTCCTTCTTCTGCTTCTTCTGATTCACCCTCCAGACATAACCTTCTCCTTCTCCTTATTCTGCTTCTTCTGATTCACCCTCCAGACTTCACCTTCTCCTTCTCCTTCTTCTGCTTCTTCTGATTCACCCTCCAGACTTCACCTTCTCCTTCTCCTTCTTCTGCTTTTTCTGATTCACCCTCCAGACTTCACCTTCTCCTTCTCCTTCTTCTACTTCTTCTGATTCACCCTCCAGACTTCACCTTCTCCTTCTCCTTCTTCTGCTTCTTCTGATTCACCCTCCAGACTTCACCTTCTCCTTCTCCTTCGTCTACTTCTTCTGATTCACCCTCCAGACTTCACCTTCTCCTTCTCCTTCTTCTACTTCCTCTGATTCACCCTCCAGACTTCACCTTCTCCATCTCCTTCTTCTGCTTCTTCTGATTCACCCTCCAGACTTCACCTTCTCCTTCTCCTTCGTCTACTTCTTCTGATTCACCCTCCAGACTACACCTTCTCCTTCTCCTTCTTCTACTTCTTCTGATTCACCCTCCAGACTTCACCTTCTCCTTCTCCTTCTTCTGTTTCTTCTGATTCACCCTCCAGACTTCACCTTCTCCTTCTCCTTCTTCTACTACTTCTGATTCACCCTCCAGACTTCACCTTCTCCTTCTCCTTCTTCTACTTCTTCTGATTCACCCTCCAGACTTCATCTTCTCCTTCTCCTTCTTCTGCTTCTTCTGATTCACCCTCCAGACTTCACCTTCTCCTTCTCCTTCTTCTGCTTCTTCTGATTCACCCTCCAGAATTCACCTTCTCCTACTCCTTCTTCTACTTCTTCTGATTCACCCTCCAGACTTCACATTCTCCTTCTCCTTCTTCTACTTCTTCTGATTCACCCTCCAGTCTTCACCTTCTCCTTCTCCTTCTTCTGTTTCTTCTGCTTCACCCTCCAGACTTCACCTTCTCCTTCTCTTTCTTCTGCTTCTTCTGATTCACCCTCCAGACTTCACCTTCTCCTTCTCCTTCTTCTGATTCTTCTGATTCACCCTCCAGACTTCACCTTCTCCTTCTCCTTCTTCTGCTTCTTCTGATTCACCCTCCTGACTTCACCTTCTCCTTCTCCTTCTTCTACTTCTTCTGATTCACCCTCCTGACTTCACCTTCTCCTTCTCCTTCTTCTACTTCTTCTGCTTCACCCTCCAGACTTCACCTTCTCCTTCTTCTTCTTCTACTTCTTCTGATTCACCCTCCAGACTTCACCTTCTCCTTCTCCTTCCTTTGCTTCTTCTGATTCACCCTCCAGACTTCACCTTCTCCTTCTCCTTCTTCTGATTCTTCTGATTCACCCTCCAGACTTCACCTTCTCCTTCTCCATCTTCTGCTTCTTCTGATTCACCCTCCTGACTTCACCTTCTCCTTCTCCTTCTTCTACTTCTTCTGATTCACCCTCCTGACTTCACCTTCTCCTTCTCCATCTTCTACTTCTTCTGCTTCACCCTCCAGACTTCAACTTCTCCTTCTCCTTCTTCTACTTCTTCTGATTCACCCTCCAGACTTCACCTTCTCCTTCTCCTTCTTCTGCTTCTTCTGATTCACCCTCCAGACTTCACCTTCTCCTTCTCCTTCTTCTGCTTCTTCTGATTCACCCTCCAGACTTCACCTTCTCCTTCTCCTTCTTCTCCTTCTTCTGATTCACCCTCCAGACTTCACCTTCTCCTTCTCCTTCTTCTGCTTCTTCTGATTCACCCTCCAGACTTCACCTTCTCCTTCTCCTTCGTCTACTTCTTCTGATTCACCCTCCAGACTACACCTTCTCCTTCTCCTTCTTCTACTTCTTCTGATTCACCCTCCAGACTTCATCTTCTCCTTCTCCTTCTTCTGTTTCTTCTGATTCACCCTCCAGACTTCATCTTCTCCTTCTCCTTCTACTATTTCTTCTGATTCACCCTCCAGACTTCACCTTCTCCTTCTCCTTCTTCTACTTCTTCTGATTCACCCTCCAGACTTCATCTTCTCCTTCTCCTTCTTCTGCTTCTTCTGATTCACCCTCCAGACTTCACCTTCTCCTTCTCCTTCTTCTGCTTCTTCTGATTCACCCTCCAGACTTCAACTTCTCCTTCTCCTTCTTCTACTTCTTCTGATTCACCCTCCAGACTTCACCTTCTCCTTCTCCTTCTTCTACTTCTTCCGATTCACCCTCCAGACTTCATCTTCTCCTTCTCCTTCTTCTGCTTCTTCTGATTCACCCTCCAGACTTCACCTTCTCCTTCTCCTTCTTCTGCTTCTTCTGATTCACCCTCCAGACGTCACCTTCTCCTTCTCCTTCTTCTACTTCTTCTGATTCACCTTCCAGACTTCACCTTCTCCTTCTCCTTCTTCTACTTCTTCTGATTCACCCTCCAGTCTTCACCTTCTCCTTCTCCTTCTTCTGTTTCTTCTGCTTCACCCTCCAGACTTCACCTTCTCCTTCTCTTTCTTCTGCTTCTTCTGATTCACCCTCCAGACTTCACCTTCTCCTTCTCCTTCTTCTGATTCTTCTGATTCACCCTCCAGACTTCACCTTCTCCTTCTCCTTCTTCTGCTTCTTCTGATTCACCCTCCTGACTTCACCTTCTCCTTCTCCTTCTTCTACTTCTTCTGATTCACCCTCCTGACTTCACCTTCTCCTTCTCCTTCTTCTACTTCTTCTGCTTTACCCTCCAGACTTCACCTTCTCCTTCTCCTTCTTCTACTTCTTCTGATTCACCCTCCAGACTTCACCTTCTCCTTCTCCTTCTTCTGCTTCTTATGATTCACCCTCCAGACTTCACCTTCTCCTTCTCCTTATTCTGCTTCTTCTGATTCGCCCTCCAGACTTCACCTTCTCCTTCTCCTTATTCTGCTTCTTCTGATTCACCCTCCAGACTTCACCTTCTCCTTCTCCTTCCTCTGCTTCTTCTGATTCACCCTCCAGACTTCACCTTCTCCTTCTCCTTCTTCTGATTCTTCTGATTCACCCTCCAGACTTCACCTTCTCCTTCTCCATCTTCTGCGTCTTCTGATTCACCCTCCTGACTTCACCTTCTCCTTCTCCTTCTTCTACTTCTTCTGATTCACCCTCCTGACTTCACCTTCTCCTTCTCCATCTTCTACTTCTTCTGCTTCACCCTCCAGACTTCAACTTCTCCTTCTCCTTCTTCTACTTCTTCTGATTCACCCTCCAGACTTCACCTTCTCCTTCTCCTGCTTCTGCTTCTTCTGATTCACCGTCCAGACTTCACCTTCTCCTTCTCCTTCTTCTGCTTCTTCTGATTCACCCTCCAGACTTCACCTTCTCCTTCTCCTTCTTCTACTTCATCTGATTCACCCTCCAGACTTCACCTTCTCCTTCTCCTTCTTCTGCTTCTTCTGATTCACCCTCCAGACTTCACCTTCTCCTTCTCCTTCGTCTACTTCTTCTGATTCACCCTCCAGACTACTCCTTCTCCTTCTCCTTCTTCTACTTCTTCTGATTCACCCTCCAGACTTCACCTTCTCCTTCTCCTTCTTCTGTTTCTTCTGATTCACCCTCCAGACTTCATCTTCTCCTTCTCCTTCTTCTACTTCTTCTGATTCACCCTCCAGACTTCACCTTCTCCTTCTCCTTCTTCTACTTCTTCTGATTCACCCTCCAGACTTCATCTTCTCCTTCTCCTTCTTCTGCTTCTTCTGATTCACCCTCCAGACTTCACCTTCTCCTTCTCCTTCTTCTGCTTCTTCTGATTCACCCTCCAGACTTCAACTTCTCCTTCTCCTTCTTCTACTTCTTCTGATTCACCCTCCAGACTTCACCTTCTCCTTCTCCTTCTTCTACTTCTTCTGATTCACCCTCCAGTCTTCACCTTCTCCTTCTCCTTCTTCTGTTTCTTCTGCTTCACCCTCCAGACTTCACCTTCTCCTTCTCTTTCTTCTGCTTCTTCTGATTCACCCTCCAGACTTCACCTTCTCCTTCTTCTGAATCTTCTGATTCACCCTCCAGACTTCACCTTCTCCTTCTCCTTCTTCTGCTTCTTCTGATTCACCCTCCTGACTTCACCTTCTCCTTCTCCTTCTTCTACTTCTTCTGATTCACCCTCCTGACTTCACCTTCTCCTTCTCCTTCTTCTACTTCTTCTGCTTCACCCTCCAGACTTCACCTTCTCCTTCTCCTTCTTCTACTTCTTCTGATTCACCCTCCAGACTTCACCTTCTCCTTCTCCTTCTTCTGCTTCTTCTGATTCACCCTCCAGACTTCACCTTCTCATTCTCCTTCTTCTGCTTCTTCTGCTGCGCCCTCCAGACTTCACCTTCTCCTTCTCCTTCTTCTGCTTCTTCTGCTTCACACTCCAGACTTCACCTTCTCCTTCTCCTTCTTCTGCTTCTTCTGCTGCGCCCTCCAGGCTTCACCTTCTCCTTCTCCTTCTTCTGCTTCTTCTGATTCACCCTCCAGACTTCACCTTCTCCTTCTCCTTCGTCTACTTCTTCTGATTCACCCTCCAGACTACACCTTCTCCTTCTCCTTCTTCTACTTCTTCTGATTCACCCTCCAGACTTCACCTTCTCCTTCTCCTTCTTCTCTTTCTTCTGATTCACCCTCCAGACTTCATCTTCTCCTTCTCCTTCTACTATTTCTTCTGATTCACCCTCCAGACTTCACCTTCTCCTTCTCCTTCTTCTACTTCTTCTGATTCACCCTCCAGACTTCACCTTCTCCTTCTCCTTCTTCTGCTTCTTCTGATTCACCCTCCAGACTTCACCTTCTCCTTCTCCTTCTTCTGCTTCTTCTGATTCACCCTCCAGACTTCAACTTCTCCTTCTCCTTCTTCTACTTCTTCTGATTCACCCTCCAGACTTCACCTTCTCCTTCTCCTTCTTCTACTTCTTCCGATTCACCCTCCAGACTTCATCTTCTCCTTCTCCTTCTTCTGCTTCTTCTGATTCACCCTCCAGACTTCACCTTCTCCTTCTCCTTCTTCTGCTTCTTCTGATTCACCCTCCAGACGTCACCTTCTCCTTCTCCTTCTTCTACTTCTTCTGATTCACCCTCCAGACTTCACCTTCTCCTTCTCCTTCTTCTACTTCTTCTGATTCACCCTCCAGTCTTCACCTTCTCCTTCTCCTTCTTCTGTTTCTTCTGCTTCACCCTCCAGACTTCACCTTCTCCTTCTCTTTCTTCTGCTTCTTCTGATTCACCCTCCAGACTTCACCTTCTCCTTCTCCTTCTTCTGATTCTTCTGATTCACCCTCCAGACTTCACCTTCTCCTTCTCCTTCTTCTGCTTCTTCTGATTCACCCTCCTGACTTCACCTTCTCCTTCTCCTTCTTCTACTTCTTCTGATTCACCCTCCTGACTTCACCTTCTCCTTCTCCTTCTTCTACTTCTTCTGCTTTACCCTCCACACTTCACCTTCTCTTTCTCCTTCTTCTACTTCTTCTGATTCACCCTCCAGACTTCACCTTCTCCTTCTCCTTCTTCTGCTTCTTATGATTCACCCTCCAGACTTCACCTTCTCCTTCTCCTTATTCTGCTTCTTCTGATTCACCCTCCAGACTTCACCTTCTCCTTCTCCTTATTCTGCTTCTTCTGATTCACCCTCCAGACTTCACCTTCTCCTTCTCCTTCCTCTGCTTCTTCTGATTCACCCTCCAGACTTCACCTTCTCCTTCTCCTTCTTCTGATTCTTCTGATTCACCCTCCAGACATCACCTTCTCCTTCTCCATCTTCTGTGTCTTCTGATTCACCCTCCTGACTTCACCTTCTCCTTCTCCTTCTTCTACTTCTTCTGATTCACCCTCCAGACTTCACCTTCTCCTTCTCCTTCTTCTGATTCTTCTGATTCACCCTCCAGACTTCACCTTCTCCTTCTCCTTCTTCTGCTTCTTCTGATTCACCCTCCTGACTTCACCTTCTCCTTCTCCTTCTTCTACTTCTTCTGATTCACCCTCCTGACTTCACCTTCTCCTTCTCCTTCTTCTACTTCTTCTGCTTTACCCTCCACACTTCACCTTCTCTTTCTCCTTCTTCTACTTCTTCTGATTCACCCTCCAGACTTCACCTTCTCCTTCTCCTTCTTCTGCTTCTTATGATTCACCCTCCAGACTTCACCTTCTCCTTCTCCTTATTCTGCTTCTTCTGATTCACCCTCCAGACTTCACCTTCTCCTTCTCCTTATTCTGCTTCTTCTGATTCACCCTCCAGACTTCACCTTCTCCTTCTCCTTCCTCTGCTTCTTCTGATTCACCCTCCAGACTTCACCTTCTCCTTCTCCTTCTTCTGATTCTTCTGATTCACCCTCCAGACATCACCTTCTCCTTCTCCATCTTCTGTGTCTTCTGATTCACCCTCCTGACTTCACCTTCTCCTTCTCCTTCTTCTACTTCTTCTGATTCACCCTCCAGACTTCACCTTCTCCTTCTCCTGCTTCTGCTTCTTCTGATTCACCCTCCAGACTTCACCTTCTCCTTCTCCTTCTTCTACTTCATCTGATTCACCCTCCAGACTTCACCTTCTCCTTCTCCTTCTTCTGCTTCTTCTGATTCACCCTGCAGACTTCACCTTCTCCTTCTCCTTCGTCTACTTCTTCTGATTCACCCTCCAGACTACTCCTTCTCCTTCTCCTTCTTCTACTTCTTCTGATTCACCTTCCAGACTTCACCTTCTCCTTCTCCTTCTTCTGTTTCTTCTGATTCACCCTCCAGACTTCATCTTCTCCTTCTCCTTCTTCTACTTCTTCTGATTCACCCTCCAGACTTCACCTTCTCCTTCTCCTTCTTCTACTTCTTCTGATTCACCCTCCAGACTTCATCTTCTCCTTCTCCTTCTTCTGCTTCTTCTGATTCACCCTCCAGACTTCACCTTCTCCTTCTCCTTCTTCTGCTTCTTCTGATTCACCCTCCAGACTTCAACTTCTCCTTCTCCTTCTTCTACTTCTTCTGATTCACCCTCCAGACTTCACCTTCTCCTTCTCCTTCTTCTACTTCTTCTGATTCACCCTCCAGTCTTCACCTTCTCCTTCTCCTTCTTCTGTTTCTTCTGCTTCACCCTCCAGACTTCACCTTCTCCTTCTCTTTCTTCTGCTTCTTCTGATTCACCCTCCAGACTTCACCTTCTCCTTCTCCTTCTTCTGAATCTTCTGATTCACCCTCCAGACTTCACCTTCTCCTTCTCCTTCTTCTGCTTCTTCTGCTTCACCCTCCTGACTTCACCTTCTCCTTCTCCTTCTTCTACTTCTTCTGATTCACCCTCCTGACTTCACCTTCTCCTTCTCCTTCTTCTACTTCTTCTGCTTCACCCTCCAGACTTCACCTTCTCCTTCTCCTTCTTCTGCTTCTTCTGATTCACCCTCCAGACTTCACCTTCTCATTCTCCTTCTTCTGCTTCTTCTGCTGCGCCCTCCAGACTTCACCTTCTCCTTCTCCTTCTTCTGCTTCTTCTGCTTCACACTCCAGACTTCACCTTCTCCTTCTCCTTCTTCTGCTTCTTCTGCTGCGCCCTCCAGGCTTCACCTTCTCCTTCTCCTTCTTCTGCTTCTTCTGCTTCACCGTCCTGACTTCACCTTCTCCTTCTCCTTCTTCTACTTCTTCTGCTACACCCCCTGACTTCACCTGCTCCTTCTCCTTCTTCTGCTTCTTCTGATTCACCCTCCTAACTTCAACTTCTCCTTCTCCTTCTTCTGCTTCTTCTGATTCACCCTCCTGACTTCACCTTCTCCTTCTCCTTCTTCTGCTTCTTTTGATTCACCCTCCAGACTTCACCTTCTCCTTCTCCTTCTTCTGCTTCTTCTGATTCACCCTCCAGACTTCACCTTCTCCTTCTCCTTCTTCTGCTTCTTCTGATTCACCCTCCAGACCTCACCTTCTCCTTCTCCTTCTTCTACTTCTTCTGATTCACCCTCCAGACTTCATCTTCTCCTTCTCCTTCTTCTGCTTCTTCTGATTCACCCTCCAGACTTCACCTTCTCCTTCTCCTTCTTCTGCTTCTTCTGATTCACCCTCCAGACTTCTCCTTCTCCTTCTCCTTCTTCTACTTCTTCTGATTCACCCTCCAGACTTCACCTTCTCCTTCTCCTTCTTCTACTTCTTCTGATTCACCCTCCAGTCTTCACCTTCTCCTTCTCCTTCTTCTGTTTCTTCTGCTTCACCCTCCAGACTTCACCTTCTCCTTCTCTTTCTTCTGCTTCTTCTGCTTCACCCTCCAGACTTCACCTTCTCCTTCTCCTTCTTCTGATTCTTCTGATTCACCCTCCAGACTTCACCTTCTCTATCTCCTTCTTCTGCTTCTTCTGATTCACCCTCCTGACTTCACCTTCTCCTTCTCCTTCTTCTACTTCTTCTGATTCACCCTCCTGACTTCACCTTCTCCTTCTCCTTCTTCTACTTCTTCTGCTTCACCCTCCAGACTTCACCTTCTCCTTCTCCTTCTTCTACTTCTTCTGATTCACCCTCCAGACTTCACCTTCTCCTTCTCCTTCTTCTGCTTCTTCTGATTCACCCTCCAGACATAACCTTCTCCTTCTCCTTCTTCTGATTCTTCTGATTCACCCTCCAGACTTCACCTTCTCCTTCTCCTTATTCTGCTTCTTCTGATTCACCCTCCAGACTTCACCTTCTCCTTCTCCTTATTCTGCTTCTTCTGATTCACCCTCCAGACTTCACCTTCTCCTTCTCCTTCCTCTGCTTCTTCTGATTCACCCTCCAGACTTCACCTTCTCCTTCTCCTTCTTCTGATTCTTCTGATTCACCCTCCAGACATCACCTTCTCCTTCTCCATCTTCTGTGTCTTCTGATTCACCCTCCTGACTTCACCTTCTCCTTCTCCTTCTTCTACTTCTTCTGATTCACCCTCCAGACTTCACCTTCTCCTTCTCCTGCTTCTGCTTCTTCTGATTCACCCTCCAGACTTCACCTTCTCCTTCTCCTTCTTCTACTTCATCTGATTCACCCTCCAGACTTCACCTTCTCCTTCTCCTTCTTCTGCTTCTTCTGATTCACCCTGCAGACTTCACCTTCTCCTTCTCCTTCGTCTACTTCTTCTGATTCACCCTCCAGACTACTCCTTCTCCTTCTCCTTCTTCTACTTCTTCTGATTCACCTTCCAGACTTCACCTTCTCCTTCTCCTTCTTCTGTTTCTTCTGATTCACCCTCCAGACTTCATCTTCTCCTTCTCCTTCTTCTACTTCTTCTGATTCACCCTCCAGACTTCACCTTCTCCTTCTCCTTCTTCTACTTCTTCTGATTCACCCTCCAGACTTCATCTTCTCCTTCTCCTTCTTCTGCTTCTTCTGATTCACCCTCCAGACTTCACCTTCTCCTTCTCCTTCTTCTGCTTATTCTGATTCACCCTCCAGACTTCAACTTCTCCTTCTCCTTCTTCTACTTCTTCTGATTCACCCTCCAGACTTCACCTTCTCCTTCTCCTTCTTCTACTTCTTCTGATTCAACCTCCAGTCTTCACCTTCTCCTTCTCCTTCTTCTGTTTCTTCTGCTTCCCCCTCCAGACTTCACCTTCTCCTTCTCTTTCTTCTGCTTCTTCTGATTCACCCTCCAGACTTCACCTTCTCCTTCTCCTTCTTCTGAATCTTCTGATTCACCCTCCAGACTTCACCTTCTCCTTCTCCTTCTTCTGCTTCTTCTGCTTCACCCTCCTGACTTCACCTTCTCCTTCTCCTTCTTCTACTTCTTCTGATTCACCCTCCTGACTTCACCTTCTCCTTCTCCTTCTTCTACTTCTTCTGCTTCACCCTCCAGACTTCACCTTCTCCTTCTCCTTCTTCTACTTCTTCTGATTCACCCTCCAGACTTCACCTTCTCCTTCTCCTTCTTCTGCTTCTTCTGATTCACCCTCCAGACTTCACCTTCTCATTCTCCTTCTTCTGCTTCTTCTGCTGCGCCCTCCAGACTTCACCTTCTCCTTCTCCTTCTTCTGCTTCTTCTGCTTCACACTCCAGACTTCACCTTCTCCTTCTCCTTCTTCTGCTTCTTCTGCTGCGCCCTCCAGGCTTCACCTTCTCCTTCTCCTTCTTCTGCTTCTTCTGCTTCACCGTCCTGACTTCACCTTCTCCTTCTCCTTCTTCTACTTCTTCTGCTACACCCCCTGACTTCACCTGCTCCTTCTCCTTCTTCTGCTTCTTCTGATTCACCCTCCTAACTTCACCTTCTCCTTCTCCTTCTTCTGCTTCTTCTGATTCACCCTCCTGACTTCACCTTCTCCTTCTCCTTCTTCTGCTTCTTTTGATTCACCCTCCAGACTTCACCTTCTCCTTCTCCTTCTTCTGCTTCTTCTGATTCACCCTCCAGACTTCACCTTCTCCTTCTCCTTCTTCTGCTTCTTCTGATTCACCCTCCAGACCTCACCTTCTCCTTCTCCTTCTTCTACTTCTTCTGATTCACCCTCCAGACTTCATCTTCTCCTTCTCCTTCTTCTGCTTCTTCTGATTCACCCTCCAGACTTCACCTTCTCCTTCTCCTTCTTCTGCTTCTTCTGATTCACCCTCCAGACTTCTCCTTCTCCTTCTCCTTCTTCTACTTCTTCTGATTCACCCTCCAGACTTCACCTTCTCCTTCTCCTTCTTCTACTTCTTCTGATTCACCCTCCAGTCTTCACCTTCTCCTTCTCCTTCTTCTGTTTCTTCTGCTTCACCCTCCAGACTTCACCTTCTCCTTCTCTTTCTTCTGCTTCTTCTGCTTCACCCTCCAGACTTCACCTTCTCCTTCTCCTTCTTCTGATTCTTCTGATTCACCCTCCAGACTTCACCTTCTCTATCTCCTTCTTCTGCTTCTTCTGATTCACCCTCCTGACTTCACCTTCTCCTTCTCCTTCTTCTACTTCTTCTGATTCACCCTCCTGACTTCACCTTCTCCTTCTCCTTCTTCTACTTCTTCTGCTTCACCCTCCAGACTTCACCTTCTCCTTCTCCTTCTTCTACTTCTTCTGATTCACCCTCCAGACTTCACCTTCTCCTTCTCCTTCTTCTGCTTCTTCTGATTCACCCTCCAGACATAACCTTCTCCTTCTCCTTATTCTGCTTCTTCTGATTCACCCTCCAGACTTCACCTTCTCCTTCTCCTTCTTCTGCTTCTTCTGATTCACCCTCCAGACTTCACCTTCTCCTTCTCCTTCTTCTGCTTCTTCTGATTCACCCTCCAGATTTACCTTCTCCTTCTCCTTCTTCTACTTCTTCTGATTCACCCTCCAGACTTCACCTTCTCCTTCTCCTTCTTCTGCTTCTTCTGATTCACCCTCCTGACTTCACCTTCTCCTTCTCCTTCTTCTACATCTTCTGATTCACCCTCCTGACTTCACCTTCTCCTTCTCCTTCTTCTACTTCTTCTGCTTCACCCTCCAGACTTCAACTTCTCCTTCTCCTTCTTCTACTTCTTCTGATTCACCCTCCAGACTTCACCTTCTCCTTCTCCTTCTTCTGCTTCTTCTGATTCACCCTCCAGACTTCACCTTCTCCTTCTCCTTCTTCTGCTTCTTCTGATAAACCCTCCAGACTTCACCTTCTCCTTCTCCTTCGTCTACTTCTTCTGATTCACCCTCCAGACTACACCTTCTCCTTCTCCTTCTTCTACTTCTTCTGATTCACCCTCCAGACCTCACCTTCTCCTTCTCCTTCTTCTGTTTCTTCTGATTCACCCTCCAGACTTCACCTTCTCCTTCTCCTTCTTCTACTTCTTCTGATTCACCCTCCAGTCTTCACCTTCTCCTTCTCCTTCTTCTGTTTCTTCTGCTTCACCCTCCAGACTTCATCTTCTCCTTCTCCTTCTTCTGCTTCTTCTGATTCACCCTCCAGACTTCACCTTCTCCTTCTCCTTCTTCTGCTTCTTCTGATTCACCCTCCAGACTTCTCCTTCTCCTTCTCCTTCTTCTACTTCTTCTGATTCACCCTCCAGACTTCACCTTCTCCTTCTCCTTCTTCTACTTCTTCTGATTCACCCTCCAGTCTTCACCTTCTCCTTCTCCTTCTTCTGTTTCTTCTGCTTCACCCTCCAGACTTCACCTTCTCCTTCTCTTTCTTCTGCTTCTTCTGCTTCACCCTCCAGACTTCACCTTCTCCTTCTCCTTCTTCTGATTCTTCTGATTCACCCTCCAGACTTCACCTTCTCTATCTCCTTCTTCTACTTCTTCTGATTCACCCTCCTGACTTCACCTTCTCCTTCTCCTTCTTCTACTTCTTCTGATTCACCCTCCTGACTTCACCTTCTCCTTCTCCTTCTTCTACTTCTTCTGCTTCACCCTCCAGACTTCACCTTCTCCTTCTCCTTCTTCTACTTCTTCTGATTCACCCTCCAGACTTCACCTTCTCCTTCTCCTTCTTCTGCTTCTTCTGATTCACCCTCCAGACATAACCTTCTCCTTCTCCTTATTCTGCTTCTTCTGATTCACCCTCCAGACTTCACCTTCTCCTTCTCCTTCTTCTGCTTCTTCTGATTCACCCTCCAGACTTCACCTTCTCCTTCTCCTTCTTCTGCTTCTTCTGATTCACCCTCCAGACTTCACCTTCTCCTTCTCCTTCTTCTACTTCTTCTGATTCACCCTCCAGACTTCACCTTCTCCTTCTCCTTCTTCTGCTTCTTCTGATTCACCCTCCTGACTTCACCTTCTCCTTCTCCTTCTTCTACATCTTCTGATTCACCCTCCTGACTTCACCTTCTCCTTCTCCTTCTTCTACTTCTTCTGCTTCACCCTCCAGACTTCAACTTCTCCTTCTCCTTCTTCTACTTCTTCTGATTCACCCTCCAGACTTCACCTTCTCCTTCTCCTTCTTCTGCTTCTTCTGATTCACCCTCCAGACTTCACCTTCTCCTTCTCCTTCTTCTGCTTCTTCTGATAAACCCTCCAGACTTCACCTTCTCCTTCTCCTTCGTCTACTTCTTCTGATTCACCCTCCAGACTACACCTTCTCCTTCTCCTTCTTCTACTTCTTCTGATTCACCCTCCAGACTTCACCTTCTCCTTCTCCTTCTTCTGTTTCTTCTGATTCACCCTCCAGACTTCATCTTCTCCTTCTCCTTCTTCTACTTCTTCTGATTCACCCTCCAGACTTCACCTTCTCCTTCTCCTTCTTCTACTTCTTCTGATTCACCCTCCAGACTTCATCTTCTCCTTGTCCTTCTTCTGTTTCTTCTGATTCACCCTCCAGACTTCACCTTCTCCTTCTCCTTCTTCTGCTTCTTCTGATTCACCCTCCAGACTTCAACTTCTCCTTCTCCTTCTTCTACTTCTTCTGATTCACCCTCCAGACTTCACCTTCTCCTTCTCCTTCTTCTACTTCTTCTGATTCACCCTCCAGTCTTCACCTTCTCCTTCTCCTTCTTCTGCTTCTTCTGCTTCACCCGCCAGACTTCACCTTCTCCTTCTCTTTCTTCTGCTTCTTCTGATTCACCCTCCAGACTTCACCTTCTCCTTCTCCTTCTTCTGATTCTTCTGATTCACCCTCCAGACTTCACCTTCTCCTTCTCCTTCTTCTGCTTCTTCTGATTCACCCTCCTGACTTCACCTTCTCCTTCTCCTTCTTCTACCTCTTCTGATTCACCCTCCTGACTTCACCTTCTCCTTCTCCTTCTTCTACTTCTTCTGCTTCACCCTCCAGACTTCACCTTCTCCTTCTCCTTCATCTACTTCTTCTGATTCACCCTCCAGACTTCACCTTCTCCTTCTCCTTCTTCTGCTTCTTCTGATTCACCCTCCAGACTTCACCTTCTCATTCTCCTTCTTCTGCTTCTTCTGCTGCGCCCTCCAGACTTCACCTTCTCCTTCTCCTTCTTCTGCTTCTTCTGCTTCACACTCCAGACTTCACCTTCTCCTTCTCCTTCTTCTGCTTCTTCTGCTGCGCCCTCCAGGCTTCACCTTCTCCTTCTCCTTCTTCTGCTTCACCGTCCTGACTTCACCTTCTCCTTCTCCTTCTTCTACTTCTTCTGATTCACCCTCCAGACTTCACCTTCTCCTTCTCCTTCTTCTGCTTCTTCTGATTCACCCTCCAGACATAACCTTCTCCTTCTCCTTATTCTGCTTCTTCTGATTCACCCTCCAGACTTCACCTTCTCCTTCTCCTTCTTCTGCTTCTTCTGATTCACCCTCCAGACTTCACCTTCTCCTTCTCCTTCTTCTGCTTCTTCTGATTCACCCTCCAGACTTCACCTTCTCCTTCTCCTTCTTCTACTTCTTCTGATTCACCCTCCAGACTTCACCTTCTCCTTCTCCTTCTTCTGCTTCTTCTGATTCACCCTCCTGACTTCACCTTCTCCTTCTCCTTCTTCTACATCTTCTGATTCACCCTCCTGACTTCACCTTCTCCTTCTCCTTCTTCTACTTCTTCTGCTTCACCCTCCAGACTTCATCTTCTCCTTCTCCTTCTTCTACTTCTTCTGATTCACCCTCCAGACTTCACCTTCTCCTTCTCCTTCTTCTGCTTCTTCTGATTCACCCTCCAGACTTCACCTTCTCCTTCTCCTTCTTCTGCTTCTTCTGATTCACCCTCCAGACCTCACCTTCTCCTTCTCCTTCTTCTACTTCATCAGATTCACCCTCCAGACTTCACCTTCTCCTTCTCCTTCTTCTGCTTCTTCTGATTCACCCTCCAGACTTCACCTTCTCCTTCTCCTTCGTCTACTTCTTCTGATTCACCCTCCAGACTACACCTTCTCCTTCTCCTTCTTCTACTTCTTCTGATTCACCCTCCAGACTTCACCTTCTCCTTCTCCTTCTTCTGTTTCTTCTGATTCACCCTCCAGACTTCATCTTCTCCTTCTCTTTCTTCTACTTCTTCTGATTCACCCTCCAGACTTCACCTTCTCCTTCTCCTTCTTCTCCTTCTTCTGATTCACCCTCCAGACTTCATCTTCTCATTCTCCTTCTTCTGCTTCTTCTGATTCACCCTCCAGACTTCACCTTCTCCTTCTCCTTCTTCTGCTTCTTCTGATTCACCCTCCAGACTTCAACTTCTCCTTCTCCTTCTTCTACTTCTTCTGATTCACCCTCCAGACTTCACCTTCTCCTTCTCCTTCTTCTACTTCTTCTGATTCACCCTCCAGTCTTCACCTTCTCCTTCTCCTTCTTCTGTTTCTTCTGCTTCACCCTCCAGACTTCACCTTCTCCTTCTCTTTCTTCTGCTTCTTCTGATTCACCCTCCAGACTTCACCTTCTCCTTCTCCTTCTTCTGATTCTTCTGCTTCACCCTCCAGACTTCACCTTCTCCTTCTTCTGCTTCTACTGATTCAACCTCCTGACTTCACCTTCTCCTTCTCCTTCTTCTACTACTTCTGATTCACCCTCCTGACTTCACCTTCTCCTTCTCCTTCTTCTACTTCTTCTGCTTCACCCTCCAGACTTCACCTTCTCCTTCTCCTTCTTCTACTTCTTCTGATTCACCCTCCAGACTTCACCTTCTCCTTCTCCTTCTTCTGCTTCTTCTGATTCACCCTCCAGACTTCACCTTCTCATTATCCTTCTTCTGCTTCTTCTGCTGCGCCCTCCAGACTTCACCTTCTCCTTCTCCTTCTTCTGCTTCTTCTGCTTCACACCCCAGACTTCACCTTCTCCTTCTCATTCTTCTGCTTCTTCTGCTGCGCCCTCCAGGCTTCACCTTCTCCTTCTCCTTCTTCTGCTTCTTCTGCTTCACCGTCCTGACTTCACCTTCTCCTTCTCCTTCTTCTACTTCTTCTGCTACACCCCCCTGACTTCACCTGCTCCTCATCCTTCTTCTGCTTCTTCTGATTCACCCTCCTAACTTCACCTTCTCCTTCTCCTTCTTCTGCTTCTTCTGATTCACCCTCCTGACTTCACCTTCTCCTTCTCCTTCTTCTGCTTCTTCTGATTCACCCTCCAGACTTCACCTTCTCCTTCACCTTCTTCTGCTTCTTCTGATTCACCCTCCAGACTTCACCTTCTCCTTCTCCTTCTTCTGCTTCTTCTGATTCACCCTCCAGACCTCACCTTCTCCTTCTCCTTCTTCTACTTCTTCTGATTCACCCTCCAGACTACATCTTCTCCTTCTCCTTCTTCTGCTTCTTCTGATTCACCCTCCAGACTTCACCTTCTCCTTCTCCTTCTTCTGCTTCTTCTGATTCACCCTCCAGACTTCACCTTCTCCTTCTCCTTCTTCTGCTTCTTCTGATTCACCCTCCAGACCTCACCTTCTCCTTCTCCTTCTTCTACTTCTTCTGATTCACCCTCCAGACTACATCTTCTCCTTCTCCTTCTTCTGCTTCTTCTGATTCACCCTCCAGACTTCACCTTCTCCTTCTCCTTCTTCTGCTTCTTCTGATTCACCCTCCAGACTTCACCTTCTCCTTCTCCTTCTTCTACTTCTT
Source organism: Somniosus microcephalus (assembly GCF_052327205.1). Taxonomy (NCBI): domain Eukaryota; kingdom Metazoa; phylum Chordata; class Chondrichthyes; order Squaliformes; family Somniosidae; genus Somniosus; species Somniosus microcephalus. The sequence continues at coordinate 134,153 of NC_141004.1, forward strand.
CTGATTCACCCTCCAGACTTCACCTTCTCCTTCTCCTTCTTCTACTTCTTCTGATTCACCCTCCAGTCTTCACCTTCTCCTTCTCCTTCTTCTGTTTCTTCTGCTTCACCCTCCAGACTTCACCTTCTCCTTCTCTTTCTTCTGCTTCTTCTGCTTCACCCTCCAGACTTCACCTTCTCCTTCTCCTTCTTCTGATTCTTCTGATTCACCCTCCAGACTTCACCTTCTCTATCTCCTTCTTCTGCTTCTTCTGATTCACCCTCCTGACTTCATCTTCTCCTTCTCCTTCTTCTACTTCTTCTGATTCACCCTCCTGACTTCACCTTCTCCTTCTCCTTCTTCTACTTCTTCTGCTTCACCCTCCAGACTTCACCTTCTCCTTCTCCTTCTTCTACTTCTTCTGATTCACCCTCCAGACTTCACCTTCTCCTTCTCCTTCTTCTGCTTCTTCTGATTCACCCTCCAGACTTAACCTTCTCCTTCTCCTTATTCTGCTTCTTCTGATTCACCCTCCAGACTTCACCTTCTCCTTCTCCTTCTTCTGCTTCTTCTGATTCACCCTCCAGACTTCACCTTCTCCTTCTCCTTCTTCTGCTTCTTCTGATTCACCCTCCAGACTTCACCTTCTCCTTCTCCTTCTTCTACTTCTTCTGATTCACCCTCCAGACTTCACCTTCTCCTTCTCCTTCTTCTGCTTCTTCTGATTCACCCTCCTGACTTCACCTTCTCCTTCTCCTTCTTCCACATCTTCTGATTCACCCTCCTGACTTCACCTTCTCCTTCTCCTTCTTCTACTTCTTCTGCTTCACCCTCCAGACTTCACCTTCTCCTTCTCCTTCTTCTACTTCTTCTGATTCACCCTCCAGACTTCACCTTCTCCTTCTCCTTCTTCTACTTCTTCTGATTCACCCTCCAGACTTCACCTTCTCCTTCTCCTTCTTCTACTTCTTCTGATTCACCCTCCAGACTTCACCTTCTCCTTCTCCTTCTTCTGCTTCTTCTGATTCACCCTCCAGACTTCACCTTCTCCTTCTCCTTATTCTGCTTCTGCTGAATCACCCTCCAGACTTCACCTTCTCCTTCTCCTTCTTCTGCTTCTTCTGATTCACCCTCCAGACTTCACCTTCTCCTTCTCCTTCTTCTGCTTCTTCTGATTCACCCTCCAGACTTCACCTTCTCCTTCTCCTTCTTCTACTTCTTCTGATTCACCCTCCAGACTTCACCTTCTCCATCTCCTTCTTCTGCTTCTTCTGATTCACCCTCCAGACTTCACCTTCTCCTTCTCCTTCGTCTACTTCTTCTGATTCACCCTCCAGACTTCACCTTCTCCTTCTCCTTCTTCTGCTTCTTCTGATTCACCCTCCAGACTTCACCTTCTCCTTCTCCTTCTTCTGCTTCTTCTGATTCACCATCCAGACTTCACCTTCTCCTTCTCCTTCTTCTACTTCTTCTGGTTCACCCTCCAGACTTCACCTTCTCCTTCTCCTTCTTCTGCTTCTTCTGATTCACCCTCCAGACTTCACCTTCTCCTTCTCCTTCGTCTACTTCTTCTGATTCACCCTCCAGACTACACCTTCTCCTTCTCCTTCTTCTACTTCTTCTGATTCACCCTCCAGACTTCACCTTCTCCTTCTCCTTCTTCTGTTTCTTCTGATTCACCCTCCAGACTTCATCTTCTCCTTCTCCTTCTTCTACTTCTTCTGATTCACCCTCCAGACTTCACCTTCTCCTTCTCCTTCTTCTACTTCTTCTGATTCACCCTCCAGACTTCATCTTCTCCTTCTCCTTCTTCTGCTTCTTCTGATTCACCCTCCAGACTTCACCTTCTCCTTCTCCTTCTTCTGCTTCTGATTCACCCTCCAGACTTCAACTTCTCCTTCTCCTTCTTCTACTTCTTCTGATTCACCCTCCAGACTTCACCTTCTCCTTCTCCTTCTTCTACTTCTTCCGATTCACCCTCCAGACTTCATCTTCTCCTTCTCCTTCTTCTGCTTCTTCTGATTCACCCTCCAGACTTCACCTTCTCCTTCTCCTTCTTCTACTTCTTCTGATTCACCCTCCAGACTTCACCTTCTCCTTCTCCTTCTTCTACTTCTTCTGATTCACCCTCCAGTCTTCACCTTCTCCTTCTCCTTCTTCTGTTTCTTCTGCTTCACCCTCCAGACTTCACCTTCTCCTTCTCTTTCTTCTGCTTCTTCTGATTCACCCTCCAGACTTCACCTTCTCCTTCTCCTTCTTCTGATTCTTCTGATTCACCCTCCAGACTTCACCTTCTCCTTCTCCTTCTTCTGCTTCTTCTGATTCACCCTCCTGACTTCACCTTCTCCTTCTCCTTCTTCTACTTCTTCTGATTCACCCTCCTGACTTCACCTTCTCCTTCTCCTTCTTCTACTTCTTCTGCTTCACCCTCCAGACTTCACCATCTCCTTCTCCTTCTTCTACTTCTTCTGATTCACCCTCCAGACTTCACCTTCTCCTTCTCCTTCTTCTGCTTCTTCTGATTCACCCTCCAGACTTCACCTTCTCCTTCTCCTTATTCTGCTTCTTCTGATTCACCCTCCAGACTTCACCTTCTCCTTCTCCTTATTCTGCTTCTTCTGATTCACCCTCCAGACTTCACCTTCTCCTTCTCCTTCCTCTGCTTCTTCTGATTCACCCTCCAGACTTCACCTTCTCCTTCTCCTTCTTCAGATTCTTCTGATTCACCCTCCAGACTTCACCTTCTCCTTCTCCATCTTCTGCTTCTTCTGATTCATCCTCCTGACTTCACCTTCTCCTTCTCCTTCTTCTACTTCTTCTGATTCACCCTCCTGACTTCACCTTCTCCTTCTCCATCTTCTACTTCTTCTGCTTCACCCTCCAGACTTCAACTTCTCCTTCTCCTTCTTCTACTTCTTCTGATTCACCCTCCAGACTTCACCTTCTCCTTCTCCTTCTTCTGCTTCTTCTGATTCACCCTCCAGACTTCACCTTCTCCTTCTCCTTCTTCTGCTTCTTCTGATTCACCCTCCAGACTTCACCTTCTCCTTCTCCTTCTTCTGCTTCTTCTGATTCACCCTCCAGACTTCACCTTCTCCTTCTCCTTCGTCTACTTCTTCTGATTCACCCTCCAGACTACACCTTCTCCTTCTCCTTCTTCTACTTCTTTTGATTCACCTTCCAGACTTCACCTTCTCCTTCTCCTTCTTCTGTTTCTTCTGATTCACCCTCCAGACTTCATCTTCTCCTTCTCCTTCTTCTACTTCTTCTGATTCACCCTCCAGACTTCACCTTCTCCTTCTCCTTCTTCTACTTCTTCTGATTCACCCTCCAGACTTCATCTTCTCCTTCTCCTTCTTCTGCTTCTTCTGATTCACCCTCCAGACTTCACCTTCTCCTTCTCCTTCTTCTGCTTCTGATTCACCCTCCAGACTTCAACTTCTCCTTCTCCTTCTTCTACTTCTTCTGATTCACCCTCCAGACTTCACCTTCTCCTTCTCCTTCTTCTACTTCTTCCGATTCACCCTCCAGACTTCATCTTCTCCTTCTCCTTCTTCTGCTTCTTCTGATTCACCCTCCAGACTTCACCTTCTCCTTCTCCTTCTTCTACTTCTTCTGATTCACCCTCCAGACTTCACCTTCTCCTTCTCCTTCTTCTACTTCTTCTGATTCACCCTCCAGTCTTCACCTTCTCCTTCTCCTTCTTCTGTTTCTTCTGCTTCACCCTCCAGACTTCACCTTCTCCTTCTCTTTCTTCTGCTTCTTCTGATTCACCCTCCAGACTTCACCTTCTCCTTCTCCTTCTTCTGATTCTTCTGATTCACCCTCCAGACTTCACCTTCTCCTTCTCCTTCTTCTGCTTCTTCTGATTCACCCTCCTGACTTCACCTTCTCCTTCTCCTTCTTCTACTTCTTCTGATTCACCCTCCTGACTTCACCTTCTCCTTCTCCTTCTTCTACTTCTTCTGCTTCACCCTCCAGACTTCACCTTCTCCTTCTCCTTCTTCTACTTCTTCTGATTCACCCTCCAGACTTCACCTTCTCCTTCTCCTTCTTCTGCTTCTTCTGATTCACCCTCCAGACTTCACCTTCTCCTTCTCCTTATTCTGCTTCTTCTGATTCACCCTCCAGACTTCACCTTCTCCTTCTCCTTATTCTGCTTCTTCTGATTCACCCTCCAGACTTCACCTTCTCCTTCTCCTTCCTCTGCTTCTTCTGATTCACCCTCCAGACTTCACCTTCTCCTTCTCCTTCTTCAGATTCTTCTGATTCACCCTCCAGACTTCACCTTCTCCTTCTCCATCTTCTGCTTCTTCTGATTCACCCTCCTGACTTCACCTTCTCCTTCTCCTTCTTCTACTTCTTCTGATTCACCCTCCTGACTTCACCTTCTCCTTCTCCATCTTCTACTTCTTCTGCTTCACCCTCCAGACTTCAACTTCTCCTTCTCCTTCTTCTACTTCTTCTGATTCACCCTCCAGACTTCACCTTCTCCTTCTCCTTCTTCTGCTTCTTCTGATTCACCCTCCAGACTTCACCTTCTCCTTCTCCTTCTTCTGCTTCTTCTGATTCACCCTCCAGACTTCACCTTCTCCTTCTCCTTCTTCTACTTCTTCTGATTCACCCTCCAGACTTCACCTTCTCCTTCTCCTTCTTCTGCTTCTTCTGATTCAACCTCCAGACTTCACCTTCTCCTTCGTCTACTTCTTCTGATTCACCCTCCAGACTACACCTTCTCCTTCTCCTTCTTCTACTTCTTCTGGTTCACCCTCCAGACTTCACCTTCTCCTTCTCCTTCTTCTGTTTCTTCTGATTCACCCTCCAGACTTCATCTTCTCCTTCTCCTTCTTCTACTTCTTCTGATTCACCCTCCAGACTTCACCTTCTCCTTCTCCTTCTTCTACTTCTTCTGATTCACCCTCCAGACTTCATCTTCTCCTTCTCCTTCTTCTGCTTCTTCTGATTCACCCTCCAGACTTCACCTGCTCCTTCTCCTTCTTCTGCTTCTTCTGATTCACCCTCCAGACTTCAACTTCTCCTTCTCCTTCTTCTAATTCTTCTGATTCACCCTCCAGAATTCACCTTCTCCTTCTCCTTCTTCTACTTCTTCTGATTCACCCTCCAGTCTTCACCTTCTTCTTGTCCTTCTTCTGTTTCTTCTGCTTCACCCTCCAGACTTCACCTTCTCCTTCTCTTTCTTCTGCTTCTTCTGATTCACCCTCCAGACTTCACCTTCTCCTTCTCCTTCTTCTGATTCTTCTGATTCACCCTCCAGACTTCACCTTCTCCTTCTCCTTCTTCTGCTTCTTCTGATTCACCCTCCTGACTTCACCTTCTCCTTCTCCTTCTTCTACTTCTTCTGATTCACCCTCCTGACTTCACCTTCTCCTTCTCCTTCTTCTACTTCTTCTGCTTCACCCTCCAGACTTCACCTTCTCCTTCTCCTTCTTCTACTTCTTCTGATTCACCCTCCAGACTTCACCTTCTCCTTCTCCTTCTTCTGCTTCTTCTGATTCACCCTCCAGACTTCACCTTCTCATTCTCCTTCTTCTGCTTCTTCTGCTGCGCCCTCCAGACTTCACCTTCCCCTTCTCCTTCTTCTGCTTCTTCTGCTTCACACTCCAGACTTCACCTTCTCCTTCTCCTTCTTCTGCTTCTTCTGCTGCGCCCTCCAGGCTTCACCTTCTCCTTCTCCTTCTTCTGCTTCTTCTGCTTCACCGTCCTGACTTCCCCTTCTCCTTCTCCTTCTTCTACTTCTTCTGCTACACCCCCCTGACTTCACCTGCTCCTTCTCCTTCTTCTGCTTCTTCTGATTCACCCTCCTAACTTCACCTTCTCCTTCTCCTTCTTCTGCTTCTTCTGATTCACCCTCCTGACTTCACCTTCTCCTTCTCCTTCTTCTGCTTCTTCTGATTCACCCTCCAGACTTCACCTTCTCCTTCTCCTTCTTCTGCTTCTTCTGATTCACCCTCCAGACTTCACCTTCTCCTTCTCCTTCTTCTGCTTCTTCTGATTCACCCTCCAGACCTCACCTTCTCCTTCTCCTTCTTCTACTTCTTCTGATTCACCCTCCAGACTTCATCTTCTCCTTCTCCTTCTTCTGCTTCTTCTGATTCACCCTCCAGACTTCACCTTCTCCTTCTCCTTCTTCTGCTTCTTCTGATTCACCCTCCAGACTTCACTTTCTCCTTCTCCTTCTTCTGCTTCTTCTGATTCACCCTCCAGACTTCACTTTCTCCTTCTCCTTCTTCTACTTCTTCTGATTCACCCTCCTGACTTCACCTTCTCCTTCTCCATCTTCTACTTCTTCTGCTTCACCCTCCAGACTTCAACTTCTCCTTCTCCTTCTTCTACTTCTTCTGATTCACCCTCCAGACTTCACCTTCTCCTTCTCCTTCTTCTGCTTCTTCTGATTCTCCCTCCAGACTTCACCTTCTCCTTCTCCTTCTTCTGCTTCTTCTGATTCACCCTCCAGACTTCACCTTCTCCTTCTCCTTCTTCTACTTCTTCTGATTCACCCTCCAGACTTCACCTTCTCCTTCTCCTTCTTCTGCTTCTTCTGATTCACCCTCGAGACTTCACCTTCTCCTTCTCCTTCGTCTACTTCTTCTGATTCACCCTCCAGACTACACCTTCTCCTTCTCCTTCTTCTACTTCCTCTGGTTCACCCTCCAGACTTCACCTTCTCCTTCTCCTTCTTCTGTTTCTTCTGATTCACCCTCCAGACTTCATCTTCTCCTTCTCCTTCTTCTACTTCTTCTGATTCACCCTCCAGACTTCACCTTCTCCTTCTCCTTCTTCTACTTCTTCTGATTCACCCTCCAGACTTCATCTTCTCCTTCTCCTTCTTCTGCTTCTTCTGATTCACCCTCCAGACTTCACCTTCTCCTTCTCCTTCTTCTGCTTCTTCTGATTCACCCTCCAGACTTCAACTTCTCCTTCTCCTTCTTCTAATTCTTCTGATTCACCCTCCAGAATTCACCTTCTCCTTCTCCTTCTTCTACTTCTTCTGATTCACCCTCCAGTCTTCACCTTCTTCTTCTCCTTCTTCTGTTTCTTCTGCTTCACCCTGCAGACTTCACCTTCTCCTTCTCTTTCTTCTGCTTCTTCTGATTCACCCTCCAGACTTCACCTTCTCCTTCTCCTTCTTCTGATTCTTCTGATTCACCCTCCAGACTTCACCTTCTCCTTCTCCTTCTTCTGCTAGTTCTGATTCACCCTCCTGACTTCACCTTCTCCTTCTCCTTCTTCTACTTCTTCTGATTCACCCTCCTGACTTCACCTTCTCCTTCTCCTTCTTCTACTTCTTCTGCTTCACCCTCCAGACTTCACCTTCTCCTTCTCCTTCTTCTACTTCTTCTGATTCACCCTCCAGACTTCACCTTCTCCTTCTCCTTCTTCTGCTTCTTCTGATTCACCCTCCAGACTTCACCTTCTCATTCTCCTTCTTCTGCTTCTTCTGCTGCGCCCTCCAGACTTCACCTTCTCCTTCTCCTTCTTCTGCTTCTTCTGCTTCACACTCCAGACTTCACCTTCTCCTTCTCCTTCTTCTGCTTCTTCTGCTGCGCCCTCCAGGCTTCACCTTCTCCTTCTCCTTCTTCTGCTTCTTCTGCTTCACCGTCCTGACTTCCCCTTCTCCTTCTCCTTCTTCTACTTCTTCTGCTACACCCCCCTGACATCACCTGCTCCTTCTCCTTCTTCTGCTTCTTCTGATTCACCCTCCTAACTTCACCTTCTCCTTCTCCTTCTTCTGCTTCTTCTGATTCACCCTCCTGACTTCACCTTCTCCTTCTCCTTCTTCTGCTTCTTCTGATTCACCCTCCAGACTTCACCTTCTCCTTCTCCTTCTTCTGCTTCTTCTGATTCACCCTCCAGACCTCACGTTCTCCTTCTCCTTCTTCTACTTCTTCTGATTCACCCTCCAGACTTCATCTTCTCCTTCTCCTTCTTCTGCTTCTTCTGATTCACCCTCCAGACTTCACCTTCTCCTTCTCCTTCTTCTGCTTCTTCTGATTCACCCTCCAGACTTCGCCTTCTCCTTCTCCTTCTTCTACTTCTTCTGATTCACCCTCCAGACTTCACCTTCTCCTTCTCCTTCTTCTACTTCTTCTGATTCACCGTCCAGTCTTCACCTTCTCCTTCTCCTTCTTCTGTTTCTTCTGCTTCACCCTCCAGACTTCACCTTCTCCTTCTCTTTCTTCTGCTTCTTCTGCTTCACCCTCCAGACTTCACCTTCTCCTTCTCCTTCTTCTGATTCTTCTGATTCACCCTCCAGACTTCACCTTCTCTATCTCCTTCTTCTGCTTCTTCTGATTCACCCTCCTGACTTCACCTTCTCCTTCTCCTTCTTCTACTTCTTCTGATTCACCCTCCTGACTTCACCTTCTCCTTCTCCTTCTTCTACTTCTTCTGCTTCAGCCTCCAGACTTCACCTTCTCCTTCTCCTTCTTCTACTTCTTCTGATTCACCCTCCAGACTTCACCTTCTCCTTCTCCTTCTTCTGCTTCTTCTGATTCACCCTCCAGACTTCACCTTCTCCTTCTCCTTCTTCTACTTCTTCTGCTTCACCCTCCAGACTTCACCTTCTCCTTCTCCTTCTTCTACTTCTTCTGATTCACCCTCCAGACTTTAGCTTCTCCTTCTCCTTCTTCTGCTTCTTCTGATTCACCCTCCAGACTTCACCTTCTCCTTCTCCTTCTTCTACTTCTTCTGATTCACCCTCCAGACTTCACCTTCTCCTTCTCCTTCTTCTGCTTCTTCTGATTCACCCTCCTGACTTCACCTTCTCCTTCTCCTTCTTCTACTTCTTCTGATTCACCCTCCTGACTTCACCTTCTCCTTCTCCTTCTTCTACATCTTCTGATTCACCCTCCTGACTTCACCTTCTCCTTCTCCTTCTTCTACTTCTTCTGCTTCACCCTCCAGACTTCACCTTCTCCTTCTCCTTCTTCTACTTCTTCTGATTCACCCTCCAGACTTCACCTTCTCCTTTTCCTTCTTCTACTTCTTCTGATTCACCCTCCAGACTTCACCTTCTCCTTCTCCTTCTTCTACTTCTTCTGATTCACCCTCCAGACTTCACCTTCTCCTTCTCCTTCTTCTGCTTCTTCTGATTCACCCTCCAGACTTCACCTTCTCCTTCTCCTTATTCTGCTTCTTCTGAATCACCCTCCAGACTTCACCTTCTCCTTCTCCTTCTTCTGCTTCTTCTGATTCACCCTCCAGACATCACCTTCTCCTTCTCCTTCTTCTGCTTCTTCTGATTCACCCTCCAGACTTCACCTTCTCCTTCTCCTTCTTCTACTTCTTCTGATTCACCCTCCAGACTTCACCTTCTCCATCTCCTTCTTCTGCTTCTTCTGATTCACCCTCCAGACTTCACCTTCTCCTTCTCCTTCGTCTACTTCTTCTGATTCACCCTCCAGACTTCACCTTCTCCTTTTCCTTCTTCTGCTTCTTCTGATTCACCCTCCAGACTTCACCTTCTCCTTCTCCTTCTTCTACTTCTTCTGATTCACCCTCCAGACTTCACCTTCTCCTTCTCTTTCTTCTGCTTCTTCTGATTCACCCTCCAGACTTCACCTTCTCCTTCTCCTTCTTCTGATTCTTCTGATTCACCCTCCAGACTTCACCTTCTCCTTCTCCTTCTTCTGCTTCTTCTGATTCACCCTCCTGACTTCACCTTCTCCTTCTCCTTCTTCTACATCTTCTGATTCACCCTCCTGACTTCACCTTCTCCTTCTCCTTCTTCTACTTCTTCTGCTTCACCCTCCAGACTTCACCTTCTCCTTCTCCTTCTTCTACATCTTCTGATTCACCCTCCAGACTTCACCTTCTCCTTCTTCTACTTCTTCTGATTCACCCTCCAGACTTCACCTTCTCCTTCTCCTTCTTCTACTTCTTCTGATTCACCCTCCAGACTTCACCTTCTCCTTCTCCTTCTTCTGCTTCTTCTGATTCACCCTCCAGACTTCACCTTCTCCTTCTCCTTATTCTGCTTCTTCTGAATCACCCTCCAGACTTCACCTTCTCCTGCTCCTTCTTCTGCTTCTTCTGATTCACCCTCCAGACTTCACCTTCTCGTTCTCCTTCTTCTGCTTCTTCTGATTCACCCTCCAGACTTCACCTTCTCCTTCTCCTTCTTCTACTTCTTCTGATTCACCCTGCAGACTTCACCTTCTCCATCTCCTTCTTCTGCTTCATCTGATTCACCCTCCAGACTTCACCTTCTCCTTCTCCTTCGTCTACTTCTTCTGATTCACCCTCCAGACTACACCTTCTCCTTCTCCTTCTTCTACTTCTTCTGATTCACCCTCCAGACTTCACCTTCTCCTTCTCCTTATTCTGTTTCTTCTGATTCACCCTCCAGACTTCACCTTCTCCTTCTCCTTTTTCTACTACTTCTGATTCACCCTCCAGACTTCACCTTCTCCTTCTCCTTCTTCTACTTCTTCTGATTCACCCTCCAGACTTCATCTTCTCCTTCTCCTTCTTCTGCTTCTTCTGATTCACCCTCCAGACTTCACCTTCTCCTTCTCCTTCTTCTGCTTCTTCTGATTCACCCTCCAGACTTCACCTTCTCCTTCTCCTTCTTCCACTTCTTCTGATTCACCCTCCAGACTTCACCTTCTCCTTCTCCTTCTTCTACTTCTTCTGATTCACCCTCCAGTCTTCACCTTCTCCTTCTCCTTCTTCTGTTTCTTCTGCTTCACCCTCCAGACTTCACCTTCTCCTTCTCTTTCTTCTGCTTCTTCTGATTCACCCTCCAGACTTCACCTTCTCCTTCTCCTTCTTCTGATTCTTCTGATTCACCCTCCGGACTTCACCTTCTCCTTCTCCTTATTCTGCTTCTTCTGATTCACCCTCCTGACTTCACCTTCTCCTTCTCCTTCTTTTACTTCTTCTGATTCACCCACCTGACTTCACCTTCTCCTTCTCCTTCTTCTACTTCTTCTGCTTCACCCTCCAGACTTCACCTTCTCCTTCTCCTTCTTCTACTTCTTCTGATTCACCCTCCAGACTTCACCTTCTCCTTCACCTTCTTCTGCTTCTTCTGATTCACCCTCCAGACTTCACCTTCTCCTTCTCCTTATTCTGCTTCTTCTGATTCACCCTCCAGACTTCACCTTCTCCTTCTCCTTATTCTGCTTCTTCTGATTCACCCTCCAGACTTCACCTTCTCCTTCTCCTTCTTCTACTTCTTCTGATTCACCCTCCAGACTTCATCTTCTCCTTCTCCTTCTTCTGCTTCTTCTGATTCACCCTCCAGACTTCACCTTCTCCTTCTCCTTCTTCTACTTCTTCTGATTCACCCTCCAGACTTCACCTTCTCCTTCTCCTTCTTCCACTTCTTCTGATTCACCCTCCAGACTTCACCTTCTCCTTCTCCTTCTTCTACTTCTTCTGATTCACCCTCCAGTCTTCACCTTCTCCTTCTCCTTCTTCTGTTTCTTCTGCTTCACCCTCCAGACTTCACCTTCTCCTTCTCTTTCTTCTGCTTCTTCTGATTCACCCTCCAGACTTCACCTTCTCCTTCTCCTTCTTCTGATTCTTCTGATTCACCCTCCGGACTTCACCTTCTCCTTCTCCTTATTCTGCTTCTTCTGATTCACCCTCCTGACTTCACCTTCTCCTTCTCCTTCTTTTACTTCTTCTGATTCACCCACCTGACTTCACCTTCTCCTTCTCCTTCTTCTACTTCTTCTGCTTCACCCTCCAGACTTCACCTTCTCCTTCTCCTTCTTCTACTTCTTCTGATTCACCCTCCAGACTTCACCTTCTCCTTCACCTTCTTCTGCTTCTTCTGATTCACCCTCCAGACTTCACCTTCTCCTTCTCCTTATTCTGCTTCTTCTGATTCACCCTCCAGACTTCACCTTCTCCTTCTCCTTATTCTGCTTCTTCTGATTCACCCTCCAGACTTCACCTTCTCCTTCTCCTTCCTCTGCTTCTTCTGATTCACCCTCCAGACTTCACCTTCTCCTTCTCCTTCTTCTGATTCTTCTGATTCACCCTCCAGACTTCACCTTCTCCTTCTCCATCTTCTGCTTCTTCTGATTCACCCTCCTGACTTCACCTTCTCCTTCTCCTTCTTCTACTTCTTCTGATTCACCCTCCTGACTTCAACTTCTCCTTCTCCTTCTTCTACTTCTTGATTCACCCTCCAGACTTCACCTTCTCCTTCTCCTTCTTCTACTTCTTCTGATTCACCCTCCAGATTTCACCTTCTCCTTCTCCTTCTTCTGCTTCTTCTGATTCACCCTCCAGACTTCACCTTCTCATTCTCCTTCTTCTGCTTCTTCTGCTGCGCCCTCCAGACTTCACCTTCCCCTTCTCCTTCTTCTGCTTCTTCTGCTTCACACTCCAGACTTCACCTTCTCCTTCTCCTTCTTCTGCTTCTTCTGCTGCGCCCTCCAGGCTTCACCTTCTCCTTCTCCTTCTTCTGCTTCTTCTGCTTCACCGTCCTGACTTCCCCTTCTCCTTCTCCTTCTTCTACTTCTTTTGCTACACCCCCCTGACTTCACCTGCTCCTTCTCCTTCTTCTGCTTCTTCTGATTCACCCTCCTAACTTCACCTTCTCCTTCTCCTTCTTCTGCTTCTTCTGATTCACCCTCCTGACTTCACCTTCTCCTTCTCCTTCTTCTGCTTCTTCTGATTCACCCTCCAGACTTCACCTTCTCCTTCTCCTTCTTCTGCTTCTTCTGATTCACCCTCCAGACTTCACCTTCTCCTTCTCCTTCTTCTGCTTCTTCTGATTCACCCTCCAGACCTCACCTTCTCCTTCTCCTTCTTCTACTTCTTCTGATTCACCCTCCAGACTTCATCTTCTCCTTCTCCTTCTTCTGCTTCTTCTGATTCACCCTCCAGACTTCACCTTCTCCTTCTCCTTCTTCTGCTTCTTCTGATTCACCCTCCAGACTTCACTTTCTCCTTCTCCTTCTTCTGCTTCTTCTGATTCACCCTCCAGACTTCACTTTCTCCTTCTCCTTCTTCTACTTCTTCTGATTCACCCTCCTGACTTCACCTTCTCCTTCTCCATCTTCTACTTCTTCTGCTTCACCCTCCAGACTTCAACTTCTCCTTCTCCTTCTTCTACTTCTTCTGATTCACCCTCCAGACTTCACCTTCTCCTTCTCCTTCTTCTGCTTCTTCTGATTCTCCCTCCAGACTTCACCTTCTCCTTCTCCTTCTTCTGCTTCTTCTGATTCACCCTCCAGACTTCACCTTCTCCTTCTCCTTCTTCTACTTCTTCTGATTCACCCTCCAGACTTCACCTTCTCCTTCTCCTTCTTCTGCTTCTTCTGATTCACCCTCGAGACTTCACCTTCTCCTTCTCCTTCGTCTACTTCTTCTGATTCACCCTCCAGACTACACCTTCTCCTTCTCCTTCTTCTACTTCCTCTGGTTCACCCTCCAGACTTCACCTTCTCCTTCTCCTTCTTCTGTTTCTTCTGATTCACCCTCCAGACTTCATCTTCTCCTTCTCCTTCTTCTACTTCTTCTGATTCACCCTCCAGACTTCACCTTCTCCTTCTCCTTCTTCTACTTCTTCTGATTCACCCTCCAGACTTCATCTTCTCCTTCTCCTTCTTCTGCTTCTTCTGATTCACCCTCCAGACTTCACCTTCTCCTTCTCCTTCTTCTGCTTCTTCTGATTCACCCTCCAGACTTCAACTTCTCCTTCTCCTTCTTCTAATTCTTCTGATTCACCCTCCAGAATTCACCTTCTCCTTCTCCTTCTTCTACTTCTTCTGATTCACCCTCCAGTCTTCACCTTCTTCTTCTCCTTCTTCTGTTTCTTCTGCTTCACCCTCCAGACTTCACCTTCTCCTTCTCTTTCTTCTGCTTCTTCTGATTCACCCTCCAGACTTCACCTTCTCCTTCTCCTTCTTCTGATTCTTCTGATTCACCCTCCAGACTTCACCTTCTCCTTCTCCTTCTTCTGCTTCTTCTGATTCACCCTCCTGACTTCACCTTCTCCTTCTCCTTCTTCTACTTCTTCTGATTCACCCTCCTGACTTCACCTTCTCCTTCTCCTTCTTCTACTTCTTCTGCTTCACCCTCCAGACTTCACCTTCTCCTTCTCCTTCTTCTACTTCTTCTGATTCACCCTCCAGACTTCACCTTCTCCTTCTCCTTCTTCTGCTTCTTCTGATTCACCCTCCAGACTTCACCTTCTCATTCTCCTTCTTCTGCTTCTTCTGCTGCGCCCTCCAGACTTCACCTTCTCCTTCTCCTTCTTCTGCTTCTTCTGCTTCACACTCCAGACTTCACCTTCTCCTTCTCCTTCTTCTGCTTCTTCTGTTGCGCCCTCCAGGCTTCACCTTCTCCTTCTCCTTCTTCTGCTTCTTCTGCTTCACCGTCCTGACTTCCCCTTCTCCTTCTCCTTCTTCTACTTCTTCTGCTACACCCCCCTGACATCACCTGCTCCTTCTCCTTCTTCTGCTTCTTCTGATTCACCCTCCTAACTTCACCTTCTCCTTCTCCTTCTTCTGCTTCTTCTGATTCACCCTCCTGACTTCACCTTCTCCTTCTCCTTCTTCTGCTTCTTCTGATTCACCCTCCAGACTTCACCTTCTCCTTCTCCTTCTTCTGCTTCTTCTGATTCACCCTCCAGACCTCACGTTCTCCTTCTCCTTCTTCTACTTCTTCTGATTCACCCTCCAGACTTCATCTTCTCCTTCTCCTTCTTCTGCTTCTTCTGATTCACCCTCCAGACTTCACCTTCTCCTTCTCCTTCTTCTGCTTCTTCTGATTCACCCTCCAGACTTCACCTTCTCCTTCTCCTTCTTCTACTTCTTCTGATTCACCCTCCAGACTTCACCTTCTCCTTCTCCTTCTTCTACTTCTTCTGATTCACCGTCCAGTCTTCACCTTCTCCTTCTCCTTCTTCTGTTTCTTCTGCTTCACCCTCCAGACTTCACCTTCTCCTTCTCTTTCTTCTGCTTCTTCTGCTTCACCCTCCAGACTTCACCTTCTCCTTCTCCTTCTTCTGATTCTTCTGATTCACCCTCCAGACTTCACCTTCTCTATCTCCTTCTTCTGCTTCTTCTGATTCACCCTCCTGACTTCACCTTCTCCTTCTCCTTCTTCTACTTCTTCTGATTCACCCTCCTGACTTCACCTTCTCCTTCTCCTTCTTCTACTTCTTCTGCTTCACCCTCCAGACTTCACCTTCTCCTTCTCCTTCTTCTACTTCTTCTGATTCACCCTCCAGACTTCACCTTCTCCTTCTCCTTCTTCTGCTTCTTCTGATTCACCCTCCAGACTTCACCTTCTCCTTCTCCTTCTTCTACTTCTTCTGCTTCACCCTCCAGACTTCACCTTCTCCTTCTCCTTCTTCTACTTCTTCTGATTCACCCTCCAGACTTCACCTTCTCCTTCTCCTTCTTCTGCTTCTTCTGATTCACCCTCCAGACTTCACCTTCTCCTTCTCCTTCTTCTACTTCTTCTGATTCACCCTCCAGACTTCACCTTCTCCTTCTCCTTCTTCTGCTTCTTCTGATTCACCCTCCTGACTTCACCTTCTCCTTCTCCTTCTTCTACTTCTTCTGATTCACCCTCCTGACTTCACCTTCTCCTTCTCCTTCTTCTACATCTTCTGATTCACCCTCCTGACTTCACCTTCTCCTTCTCCTTCTTCTACTTCTTCTGCTTCACCCTCCAGACTTCACCTTCTCCTTCTCCTTCTTCTACTTCTTCTGATTCACCCTCCAGACTTCACCTTCTCCTTTTCCTTCTTCTACTTCTTCTGATTCACCCTCCAGACTTCACCTTCTCCTTCTCCTTCTTCTACTTCTTCTGATTCACCCTCCAGACTTCACCTTCTCCTTCTCCTTCTTCTGCTTCTTCTGATTCACCCTCCAGACTTCACCTTCTCCTTCTCCTTATTCTGCTTCTTCTGAATCACCCTCCAGACTTCACCTTCTCCTTCTCCTTCTTCTGCTTCTTCTGATTCACCCTCCAGACATCACCTTCTCCTTCTCCTTCTTCTGCTTCTTCTGATTCACCCTCCAGACTTCACCTTCTCCTTCTCCTTCTTCTACTTCTTCTGATTCACCCTCCAGACTTCACCTTCTCCATCTCCTTCTTCTGCTTCTTCTGATTCACCCTCCAGACTTCACCTTCTCCTTCTCCTTCGTCTACTTCTTCTGATTCACCCTCCAGACTTCACCTTCTCCTTTTCCTTCTTCTGCTTCTTCTGATTCACCCTCCAGACTTCACCTTCTCCTTCTCCTTCTTCTACTTCTTCTGATTCACCCTCCAGACTTCACCTTCTCCTTCTCTTTCTTCTGCTTCTTCTGATTCACCCTCCAGACTTCACCTTCTCCTTCTCCTTCTTCTGATTCTTCTGATTCACCCTCCAGACTTCACCTTCTCCTTCTCCTTCTTCTGCTTCTTCTGATTCACCCTCCTGACTTCACCTTCTCCTTCTCCTTCTTCTACATCTTCTGATTCACCCTCCTGACTTCACCTTCTCCTTCTCCTTCTTCTACTTCTTCTGCTTCACCCTCCAGACTTCACCTTCTCCTTCTCCTTCTTCTACATCTTCTGATTCACCCTCCAGACTTCACCTTCTCCTTCTCCTTCTTCTACTTCTTCTGATTCACCCTCCAGACTTCACCTTCTCCTTCTCCTTCTTCTACTTCTTCTGATTCACCCTCCAGACTTCACCTTCTCCTTCTCCTTCTTCTGCTTCTTCTGATTCACCCTCCAGACTTCACCTTCTCCTTCTCCTTATTCTGCTTCTTCTGAATCACCCTCCAGACTTCACCTTCTCCTTCTCCTTCTTCTGCTTCTTCTGATTCACCCTCCAGACTTCACCTTCTCGTTCTCCTTCTTCTGCTTCTTCTGATTCACCCTCCAGACTTCACCTTCTCCTTCTCCTTCTTCTACTTCTTCTGATTCACCCTGCAGACTTCACCTTCTCCATCTCCTTCTTCTGCTTCATCTGATTCACCCTCCAGACTTCATCTTCTCCTTCTCCTTCGTCTACTTCTTCTGATTCACCCTCCAGACTACACCTTCTCCTTCTCCTTCTTCTACTTCTTCTGATTCACCCTCCAGACTTCACCTTCTCCTTCTCCTTATTCTGTTTCTTCTGATTCACCCTCCAGACTTCACCTTCTCCTTCTCCTTTTTCTACTACTTCTGATTCACCCTCCAGACTTCACCTTCTCCTTCTCCTTCTTCTACTTCTTCTGATTCACCCTCCAGACTTCATCTTCTCCTTCTCCTTCTTCTGCTTCTTCTGATTCACCCTCCAGACTTCACCTTCTCCTTCTCCTTCTTCTGCTTCTTCTGATTCACCCTCCAGACTTCACCTTCTCCTTCTCCTTCTTCCACTTCTTCTGATTCACCCTCCAGACTTCACCTTCTCCTTCTCCTTCTTCTACTTCTTCTGATTCACCCTCCAGTCTTCACCTTCTCCTTCTCCTTCTTCTGTTTCTTCTGCTTCACCCTCCAGACTTCACCTTCTCCTTCTCTTTCTTCTGCTTCTTCTGATTCACCCTCCAGACTTCACCTTCTCCTTCTCCTTCTTCTGATTCTTCTGATTCACCCTCCGGACTTCACCTTCTCCTTCTCCTTATTCTGCTTCTTCTGATTCACCCTCCTGACTTCACCTTCTCCTTCTCCTTCTTTTACTTCTTCTGATTCACCCACCTGACTTCACCTTCTCCTTCTCCTTCTTCTACTTCTTCTGCTTCACCCTCCAGACTTCACCTTCTCCTTCTCCTTCTTCTACTTCTTCTGATTCACCCTCCAGACTTCACCTTCTCCTTCACCTTCTTCTGCTTCTTCTGATTCACCCTCCAGACTTCACCTTCTCCTTCTCCTTATTCTGCTTCTTCTGATTCACCCTCCAGACTTCACCTTCTCCTTCTCCTTATTCTGCTTCTTCTGATTCACCCTCCAGACTTCACCTTCTCCTTCTCCTTCCTCTGCTTCTTCTGATTCACCCTCCAGACTTCACCTTCTCCTTCTCCTTCTTCTGATTCTTCTGATTCACCCTCCAGACTTCACCTTCTTCTTCTCCATCTTCTGCTTCTTCTGATTCAGCCTCCTGACTTCACCTTCTCCTTCTCCTTCTTCTACTTCTTCTGATTCACCCTCCTGACTTCAACTTCTCCTTCTCCTTCTTCTACTTCTTGATTCACCCTCCAGACTTCACCTTCTCCTTCTCCTTCTTCTGCTTCTTCTGATTCATCCTCCAGACTTCACCTTCTCCTTCTCCTTATTCTGCTTCTTCTGATTCACCCTCCAGACTTCAGCTTCTCCTTCTCCTTCTTCTGCTTCTTCTGATTCACCCTGCAGACTTCACCTTCTCCTTCTCCTTCTTCTGCTTCTTCTGATTCACCCTCCAGACTTCACCTTCTCCTTCTCCTTCTTCTGCTTCTTCTCATTCACCCTCCAGACTTCACCTTCTCCTTCTCCTTCTTCTACTTCTTCTGATTCACCCTCCAGACTTCACCTTCTCCTTCTCTTTCTTCTGCTTCTTCTGATTCACCCTCCAGACTTCACCTTCTCCTTCTCCTTCTTCTGATTCTTCTGATTCACCCTCCAGACTTCACCTTCTCCTTCTCCTTCTTCTGCTTCTTCTGATTCACCCTCCAGACTTGACCTTCTCCTTTTCCTTCTTCTACTTCTTCTGATTCACCCTCCAGACTTCACCTTCTCCTTCTCCTTCTTCTGCTTCTTCTGCTTCACCGTCTTGACTTCACCTTCTCCTTCTCCTTCTTCTACTTATTCTGCTTCATCCCCCTGACATCACCTGCTCCTTCTCCTTCTTCTGCTTCTTCTGATTCACCCTCCTAACTTCACCTTCTCCTTCTCCTTCTTCTGCTTCTTCTGATTCACCCTCCTGACTTCACCTTCTCCTTCTCCTTCTTCTGCTTCTTCTGATTCACCCTCCAGACTTCACCTTCTCCTTCTCCTTCTTCTGCTTCTTCTGATTCACCCTCCAGACTTCACCTTCTCCTTCTCCTTCTTCTGCTTCTTCTGATTCACCCTCCAAACTACACCTTCTCCTTCTCCTTCTGCTACTTCTTCTGATTCACCCTCCATACTTCACCTTCTCCTTCTCCTTCTTCTGTTTCTTCTGATTCACCCTCCAGACTTCACCTTCTCCTTCTCCTTCTTCTGCTTCTTCTGATTCACCCTCCAGACTTCACCTTCTCCTTCTCCTTCTTCTGCTTCTTCTGATTCACCCTCCAGACCTCACCTTCTCCTTCTCCTTCTTCTACTTCTTCTGATTCACCCTCCAGACTTCATCTTCTCCTTCTCCTTCTTCTGCTTCTTCTGATTCACCCTCCAGACTTCACCTTCTCCTTCTCCTTCTTCTGCTTCTTCTGATTCACCCTCCAGACTTCACCTTCTCCTTCTCCTTCTTCTACTTCTTCTGATTCACCCTCCAGACTTCACCTTCTCCTTCTCCTTCTTCTACTTCTTCTGATTCACCCTCCAGTCTTCACCTTCTCCTTCTCCTTCTTCTGTTTCTTCTGCTTCACCCTCCACACTTCACCTTCTCCTTCTCTTTCTTCTGCTTCTTCTGATTCACCCTCCAGACGTCACCTTCTCCTTCTCCTTCTTCTGATTCTTCTGATTCACCCTACAGACTTCACCTTCTCCTTCTCCTTCTTCTGCTTCTTCTGATTCACCCTCCTGATTTCACCTTCTCCTTCTCCTTCTTCTACTTCTTCTGATTCACCCTCCTGACTTCACCTTCTCCTTCTCCTTCTTCTGCTTCACCCTCCAGATTTCACCTTCTCCTTCTCCTTCTTCTACTTCTTCTGATTCACCCTCCAGACTTCACCTTCTCCTTCTCCTTCTTCTGCTTCTTCTGATTCACCCTCCAGACTTCACCTTCTCCTTCTCCTTATTCTGCTTCTTCTCATTCACCCTCCAGACTTCACCTTCTCCTTCTCCTTCTTCTGCTTCTTCTGATTCACCCTCCAGACTTCACCTTCTCCTTCTACTTCTTCTGCTTCTTCTGATTCACCCTCCAGACTTCACCTTCTCCTTCTCCTTCCTCTGCTTCTTCTGATTCACCCTCCAGACTTCACCTTCTCCTTCTCCTTCTTCTACTTCTTCTGATTCACCCTCCAGACTTCACCATCTCCTTCTCTTTCTTCTGCTTCTTCTGATTCACCCTCCAGACTTCACCTTCTCCTTCTCCTTCTTCTGATTCTTCTGATTCACCCTCCAGACTTCACCTTCTCCTTCTCCTTCTTCTGCTTCTTCTGATTCACCCTCCTGACTTCACCTTCTCCTTCTCCTTCTTCTATTTCTTCTGATTCACCCTCCTGACTTCACCTTCTCCTTCTCCTTCTTCTACTTCTTCTGCTTCACCCTCCAGACTTCACCTTCTCCTTCTCCTTCTTCTACTTCTTCTGATTCAACCTCCAGACTTCACCTTCTCCTTCTCCTTCTTCTACTTCTTCTGATTCACCCTCCAGACTTCACCTTCTCCTTCTCCTTCTTCTACTTCTTCTGATTCACCCTCCAGACTTCACCTTCTCCTTCTCCTTCTTCTGCTTCTTCTGATTCACCCTCCAGACTTCACCTTCTCCTTCTCCTTATTCTGCTTCTTCTGATTCACCCTCCAGACTTCTCCTTCTCCTTCTCCTTCTTCTGCTTCTTCTGATTCACCCTCCAGACTTCACCTTCTCCTTCTCCTTCTTCTGCTTCTTCTGATTCACCCTCCAGACTTCACCTTCTCCTTCTCCTTCTTCTACTTCTTCTGACTCACCCTCCAGACTTCACCTTCTCCATCTCCTTCTTCTGCTTCTTCTGATTCACCCTCCAGACTTCACCTTCTCCTTCTCCTTCGTCTACTTCTTCTGATTCACCCTCCAGACTACACCTTCTCCTTCTCCTTCTTCTACTTCTTCTGATTCACCCTCCAGACTTCACCTTCTCCTTCTCCTTCTTCTGTTTCTTCTGATACACCGTCCAGACTTCACCTTCTCCTTCTCCTTCTTCTACTACTTCTGATTCACCCTCCAGACTTCACCTTCTCCTTCTCCTTCTTCTACTTCTTCTGATTCACCCTCCAGACTTCATCTTCTCCTTCTCCTTCTTCTGCTTCTTCTGATTCACCCTCCAGACTTCACCTTCTCCTTCTCCTTCTTCTGCTTCTTCTGATTCACCCTCCAGACTTCACCTTCTCCTTCTCCTTCTTCTACTTCTTCTGATTCACCCTCCAGACTTCACCTTCTCCTTCTCCTTCTTCCACTTCTTCTGATTCACCCTCCAGTCTTCACCTTCTCCTTCTCCTTCTTCTGTTTCTTCTGCTTCACCCTCCAGACTTCACCTTCTCCTTCTCTTTCTTCTGCTTCTTCTGATTCACCCTCCAGACTTCACCTTCTCCTTCTCCTTCTTCTGATTCTTCTGATTCACCCTCCAGACTTCACCTTCTCCTTCTCCTTCTTCTGCTTCTTCTGATTCACCCTCCTGACTTCACCTTCTCCTTCTCCTTCTTCTACTTCTTCTGCTTCACCCTCCAGACTTCACCTTCTCCTTCTCCTTCTTCTACTTCTTCTGATTCACCCTCCAGACTTAATCTTCTCCTTCTCCTTCTTCTACTTCTTCTGATTCGCCCTCCTGACTTCACCTTCTCCTTCTCCTTCTTCTACTTCTTCTGCTTCACCCTCCAGACTTCTCCTTCTCCTTCTCCTTCTTCTACTTCTTCTGATTCACCCTCCAGACTTCACCTTCTCCTTCTCCTTCTTCTGCTTCTTCTGATTCACCCTCCATACTTCACCTTCACTTCTCCTTATTCTGCTTCTTCTGATTCACCCTCCAGACTTCAACTTCTCCTTCTCCTTCTTCTGCTTCTTCTGATTCACCCTCCAGACTTCACCTTCTCCTTCTCCTTCTTCTGCTTCTTCTGATTCACCCTCCAGACTTCACCTTCTCCTTCTCCTTCTTCTGCTTCTTCTGATTCACCCTCCAGACTTCACCTTCTCCTTCTCCTTCTTCTACTTCTTCTGATTCACCCTCCAGACTTCACCTTCTCCTTCTCTTTCTTCTGCTTCTTCTGATTCACCCTCCAGATTTCATCTTCTCCTTCTCCTTCTTCTGCTTCTTCTGATTCACACTCCAGACTTCACCTTCTCCTTCTCCTTCTTCTGCTTCTTCTGATTCACCCTCCAGACTTCACCTTCTCCTTCTCCTTCTTCTGCTTCTTCTGTTTCACCCTCCAGACTTCACCTTCTCCTTCTCCTTCTTCTACTTCTTCTGATTCACCCTCCAGACCTCACCTTCTGCTTCTCCTTCTTCTACTTCTTCTGATTCACCCTCCAGATTTCATCTTCTCCTTCTCCTTCTTCTGCTTCTTCTGATTCACCCTCCAGACTTCACCTCCTCCTTCTCCTTCTTCTGCTTCTTCTGATTCACCCTCCTGACTTCACCTTCTCCTTCTCCTTCTTCTACTTCTTCTGATTCACCCTCCTGACTTCACCTTCTCCTTCTCCTTCTTCTACTTCTTCTGCTTCACCCTCCAGACTTCACCTTCTCCTTCTCCTTCTTCTACTTCTTCTGATTCACCCTCCAGACTTGACCTTCTCCTTCTCCTTCTTCTACTTCTTCTGATTCACCCTCCAGACTTCACCTTCTCCTTCTCCTTCTTCTGCTTCTTCTGCTTCACCGTCCTGACTTCACCTTCTCCTTCTCCTTCTTCTACTTCTTCTGCTTCATCCCCCTGACATCACCTGCTCCTTCTCCTTCTTCTGCTTCTTCTGATTCACCCTCCTAACTTCACCTTCTCCTTCTCCTTCTTCTGCTTCCTCTGATTCACCCTCCTGACTTCACCTTCTCCTTCTCCTTCTTCTGCTTCTTCTGATTCACCCTCCAGACTTCACCTTCTCCTTCTCTTTCTTCTGCTTCTTCTGATTCACCCTCCAGACTTCACCTTCTCCTTCTCCTTCTTCTGATTCTTCTGATTCACCCTCCAGACTTCACCTTCTCCTTCTCCTTCTTCTGCTTCTTCTGATTCACCCTCCTGACTTCACCTTCTCCTTCTTCTTCTTCTACTTCTTCTGATTCACCCTCCTGACTTCACCTTCTCCTTCTCCTTCTTCTACTTCTTCTGCTTCACCCTCCAGACTTCACCTTCTCCTTCTCCTTCTTCTACTTCTTCTGATTCACCCTCCTGACTTGACCTTCTCCTTCTCCTTCTTCTACTTATTCTGATTCACCCTCCAGACTTCACCTTCTCCTTCTCCTTCTTCTGCTTCTTCTGCTTCACCGTCCTGACTTCACCTTCTCCTTCTCCTTCTTCTACTTCTTCTGCTTCATCCCGCTGACATCACCTGCTCCTTCTCCTTCTTCTGCTTCTTCTGATTCACCCTCCTAACTTCACCTTCTCCTTCTCCTTCTTCTGCTTCTTCTGATTCACCCTCCTGACTTCACCTTCTCCTTCTCCTTCTTCTGCTTCTTCTGATTCACCCTCCAGACTTCACCTTCTCCTTCTCCTTCTTCTGCTTCTTCTGATTCACCCTCCAGACTTCACCTTCTCCTTCTCCTTCTTCTGATTCTTCTGATTCACCCTCCAGACTTCACCTTCTCCTTCTCCTTCTTCTGCTTCTTCTGATTCACCCTCCTGACTTCACCTTCTCCTTCTCCTTCTTCTACTTCTTCTGATTCACCCTCCTGACTTCACCTTCTCCTTCTCCTTCTTCTACTTCTTCTGCTTCACCCTCCAGACTTCACCTTCTCCTTCTCCTTCTTCTGCTTCTTCTGATTCACCCTCCAGACTTCTCCTTCTCCTTCTCCTTCTTCTGCTTGTTCTGATTCACCCTCCAGACTTCAACTTCTCCTTCTCCTTCTTCTGCTTCTTCTGATTCACCCTCCAGACTTCACCTTCTCCTTCTCCTTCTTCTACTTCTTCTGATTCACCCTCCAGACTTCACCTTCTCCATTTCCTTCTTCTGCTTCTTCTGATTCACCCTCCAGACTTCACCTTCTCCTTCTCCTTCGTCTACTTCTTCTGATTCACCCTCCAGACTACACCTTCTCCATCTCCTTCTTCTACTTCTTCTGATTCTCCCTCCAGACTACACCTTCTCCTTCTCCTTCTTCTACTTCTTCTGATTCACCCTCCAGACTTCACCTTTTCCTTCTCCTTCTTCCACTTCTTCTGATTCACCCTCCAGTCTTCACCTTCTCCTTCTCCTTCTTCTGTTTCTTCTGCTTCACCCTCCAGACTTCACCTTCTCCTTCTCTTTCTTCTGCTTCTTCTGATTCACCCTCCAGACTTCACCTTCTCCTTCTCCTTCTTCTGATTCTTCTGATTCACCCTCCAGACTTCACCTTCTCCTTCTCCTTCTTCTGCTTCGTCTGATTCACCCTCCTGACTTCACCTTCTCCTTCTCCTTCTTCTACTTCTTCTGCTTCACCCTCCAGACTTCACCTTCTCCTTCTCCTTCTTCTACTTCTTCTGATTCACCCTCCAGACTTCATCTTCTCCTTCTCCTTCTTCTACTTCTTCTGATTCACCCTCCTGACTTCACCTTCTCCTTCTCCTTCTTCTACTTCTTCTGCTTCACCCTCCAGACTTCACCTTCTCCTTCTCCTTCTTCTACTTCTTCTGATTCACCCTCCAGACTTCACCTTCTCCTTCTCCTTCTTCTGCTTCTTCTGATTCACCCTCCATACTTCACCTTCACTTCTCCTTATTCTGCTTCTTCTGATTCACCCTCCAGACTTCAACTTCTCCTTCTCCTTCTTCTGCTTCTTCTGATTCACCCTCCAGACTTCACCTTCTCCTTCTCCTTCTTCTGCTTCTTCTGATTCACCCTCCAGACTTCACCTTCTCCTTCTCCTTCTTCTGCTTCTTCTGATTCACCCTCCAGACTTCACCTTCTCCTTCTCCTTCTTCTACTTCTTCTGATTCACCCTCCAGACTTCACCTTCTCCTTCTCTTTCTTCTGCTTCTTCTGATTCACCCTCCAGATTTCATCTTCTCCTTCTCCTTCTTCTGCTTCTTCTGATTCACACTCCAGACTTCACCTTCTCCTTCTCCTTCTTCTGCTTCTCCTGATTCACCCTCCAGACTTCACCTTCTCCTTCTCCTTCTTCTGCTTCTTCTGTTTTCACCCTCCAGACTTCACCTTCTCCTTCTCCTTCTTCTACTTCTTCTGATTCACCCTCCAGACCTCACCTTCTCCTTCTCCTTCTTCTACTTCTTCTGATTCACCCTCCAGATTTCATCTTCTCCTTCTCCTTCTTCTGCTTCTTCTGATTCACCCTCCAAACTTCACCTCCTCCTTCTCCTTCTTCTGCTTCTTCTGATTCACCCTCCTGACTTCACCTTCTCCTTCTCCTTCTTCTACTTCTTCTGATTCACCCTCCTGACTTCACCTTCTCCTTCTCCTTCTTCTACTTCTTCTGCTTCACCCTCCAGACTTCACCTTCTCCTTCTCCTTCTTCTACTTCTTCTGATTCACCCTCCAGACTTGACCTTCTCCTTCTCCTTCTTCTACTTCTTCTGATTCACCCTCCAGACTTCACCTTCTCCTTCTCCTTCTTCTGCTTCTTCTGCTTCACCGTCCTGACTTCACCTTCTCCTTCTCCTTCTTCTACTTCTTCTGCTTCATCCCCCTGACATCACCTGCTCCTTCTCCTTCTTCTGCTTCTTCTGATTCACCCTCCTAACTTCACCTTCTCCTTCTCCTTCTTCTGCTTCCTCTGATTCACCCTCCTGACTTCACCTTCTCCTTCTCCTTCTTCTGCTTCTTCTGATTCACCCTCCAGACTTCACCTTCTCCTTCTCTTTCTTCTGCTTCTTCTGATTCACCCTCCAGACTTCACCTTCTCCTTCTCCTTCTTCTGATTCTTCTGATTCACCCTCCAGACTTCACCTTCTCCTTCTCCTTCTTCTGCTTCTTCTGATTCACCCTCCTGACTTCACCTTCTCCTTCTTCTTCTTCTACTTCTTCTGATTCACCCTCCTGACTTCAACTTCTCCTTCTCCTTCTTCTACTTCTTCTGCTTCACCCTCCAGACTTCACCTTCTCCTTCTCCTTCTTCTACTTCTTCTGATTCACCCTCCAGACTTGACCTTCTCCTTCTCCTTCTTCTACTTATTCTGATTCACCCTCCAGACTTCACCTTCTCCTTCTCCTTCTTCTGCTTCTTCTGCTTCACCGTCCTGACTTCACCTTCTCCTTCTCCTTCTTCTACTTCTTCTGCTTCATCCCGCTGACATCACCTGCTCCTTCTCCTTCTTCTGCTTCTTCTGATTCACCCTCCTAACTTCACCTTCTCCTTCTCCTTCTTCTGCTTCTTCTGATTCACCCTCCTGACTTCACCTTCTCCTTCTCCTTCTTCTGCTTCTTCTGATTCACCCTCCAAACTTCACCTTCTCCTTCTCCTTCTTCTGCTTCTTCTGATTCACCCTCCAGACTTCACCTTCTCCTTCTCCTTCTTCTGATTCTTCTGATTCACCCTCCAGACTTCATCTTCTCCTTCTCCTTCTTCTGCTTCTTCTGATTCACCCTCCAGACTTCACCTTCTCCTTCTCCTTCTTCTGCTTCTTCTGATTCACCCTCCAGACTTCACCTTCTCCTTCTCCTTCTTCTACTTCTTCTGATTCACCCTCCAGACTTCACCTTCTCCATTTCCTTCTTCTGCTTCTTCTGATTCACCCTCCAGACTTCACCTTCTCCTTCTACTTCTTCTACTTCTTCTGATTCACCCTCCAGACTTGACCTTCTCCTTCTCCTTCTTCTACTTATTCTGATTCACCCTCCAGACTTCACCTTCTCCTTCTCCTTCTTCTGCTTCTTCTGCTTCACCGTCCTGACTTCACCTTCTCCTTCTCCTTCTTCTACTTCTTCTGCTTCATCCCGCTGACATCACCTGCTCCTTCTCCTTATTCTGCTTCTTCTGATTCACCCTCCTAACTTCACCTTCTCCTTCTCCTTCTTCTGCTTCTTCTGATTCACCCTCCTGACTTCACCTTCTCCTTCTCCTTCTTCTGCTTCTTCTGATTCACCCTCCAGACTTCACACCTTCTCCTTCTCCTTCTTCTGCTTCTTCTGATTCACCCTCCAGACTTCACCTTCTCCTTCTCCTTCTTCTGATTCTTCTGATTCACCCTCCAGACTTCACCTTCTCCTTCTCCTTCTTCTGCTTCTTCTGATTCACCCTCCAGACTTCACCTTCTCCTTCTCCTTCTTCTGCTTCTTCTGATTCACCCTCCAGACTTCACCTTCTCCTTCTCCTTCTTCTACTTCTTCTGATTCACCCTCCAGACTTCACCTTCTCCATTTCCTTCTTCTGCTTCTTCTGATTCACCCTCCAGACTTCACCTTCTCCTTCTCCTTCGTCTACTTCTTCTGATTCACCCTCCAGACTACACCTTCTCCTTCTCCTTCTTCTACTTCTTCTGATTCACCCTCCAGACTTCACCTTCTCCTTCTCCTTCTTCTGTTTCTTCTGATTCACCGTCCAGACTTCACCTTCTCCTTCTCCTTCTTCTACTACTTCTGATTCACCCTCCAGACTTTACCTTCTCCTTCTCCTTCTTCTACTTCTTCTGATTCACCCTCCAGACTTCATCTTCTCCTTCTCCTTCTTCTGCTTCTTCTGATTCACACTCCAGACTTCACCTTCTCCTTCTCCTTCTTTTGCTTCTTCTGATTCACCCTCCAGACTTCACCTTCTCCTTCTCCTTCTTCTACTTATTCTGATTCACCCTCCAGACTTCACCTTCTCCTTCTCCTTCTTCTACTTCTTCTGATTCACCCTCCAGTCTTCACCTTCTCCTTCTCCTTCTTCTGTTTCTTCTGCTTCACCCTCCAGACTTCACCTTCTCCTTCTCTTTCTTCTGCTTCTTCTGATTCACCCTCCAGACTTCACCTTCTCCTTCTCCTTCTTCTGATTCTTCTGATTCACCCTCCAGACTTCACCTTCTCCTTCTCCTTCTTCTGCTTCTTCTGATGCACCCTCCTGACTTCACCTTCTCCTTCTCCTTCTTCTACTTCTTCTGCTTCACCCTCCAGACTTCACCTTCTCCTTCTCCTTCTTCTACTTCTTCTGATTCACCCTCCAGACTTCATCTTCTCCTTCTCCTTCTTCTGCTTCTTCTGATTCACCCTCCAGACTTCACCTTCTCCTTCTCCTTATTCTGCTTCTTCTGATTCACCCTCCAGACTTCACCTTCTCCTTCTCCTTATTCTGCTTCTTCTGATTCACCCTCCAGACTTCACCTTCTCCTTCTCCTTCCTCTGCTTCTTCTGATTCACCCTCCAGACTTCACCTTCTCCTTCTCCTTCTTCTGATTCTTCTGATTCACCCTCCAGACTTCACCTTCTCCTTCTCCTTCTTCTGCTTCTTCTGATTCACCCTCCTGACTTCACCTTCTCCTTCTCCTTCTTCTACTTCTTCTGATTCACCCTCCTGACTTCACCTTCTCCTTCTCCTTCTTCTACTTCTTCTGCTTCACCCTCCAAACTTCACCTTCTCCTTCTCCTTCTTCTACTTCTTCTGATTCACCCTCCAGACTTCACCTTCTCCTTCTCCTTCTTCTGCTTCTTCTGATTCACCCTCCAGACTTCACCTTCTCCTTCTCCTTATTCTGCTTCTTCTGATTCACCCTCCAGACTTCACCTTCTCATTCTCCTTCTTCTGCTTCTTCTGATTCACACTCCAGACTTCACCTTCTCCTTCTCCTTCTTCTACTTCATCTGATTCACCCTCCAGACTTCACCTTCTCCTTCTCTTTCTTCTGCTTCTTCTGATTCACCCTCCAGACTTCACCTTCTCCTTCTCCTTCTTCTGATTCTTCTGATTCACCCTCCAGACTTCCCCTTCTTCTTCTCCTTCTTCTGCTTCTTCTGATTCACCCTCCTGACTTCACCTTCTCCTTCTCCTTCTTCTACTTCTTCTGATTCACCCTCCTGACTTCACCTTCTCCTTCTCCTTCTTCTACTTCTTCTGCTTCACCCTCCAGACTTCACCTTCTCCTTCTCCTTCTTCTACTTCTTCTGATTCACCCTCCAGACTTGACCTTCTCCTTCTCCTTCTTCTACTTCTTCTGATTCACCCTCCAGACTTCACCTTCTCCTTCTCCTTCTTCTGCTTCTTCTGATTCACCCTCCAGACTTCACCTTCTCCTTCTCCTTATTCTGCTTCTTCTGATTCACCCTCCAGACTTCACCTTCTCCTTCTCCTTCTTCTCCTTCTTCTGATTCACCCTCCAGACTTCACCTTCTCCTTCTCCTTCTTCTGCTTCTTCTGCTTCACCGTCCTGACTTCACCTTCTCCTTCTCCTTCTTCTACTTCTTCTGCTTCATCCCGCTGACATCACCTGCTCCTTCTCCTTCTTCTGCTTCTTCTGATTCACCCTCCTAACTTCACCTTCTCCTTCTCCTTCTTCTGCTTCTTCTGATTCACCCTCCTGACTTCACCTTCTCCTTCTCCTTCTTCTGCTTCTTCTGATTCACCCTCCAGACTTCACCTTCTCCTTCTCCTTCTTCTGCTTCTTCTGATTCACCCTCCAGACTTCACCTTCTCCTTCTCCTTCTTCTGATTCTTCTGATTCACCCTCCAGACTTCACCTTCTCCTTCTCCTTCTTCTGCTTCTCCTGATTCACCCTCCTGACTTCACCTTCTCCTTCTCCTTCTTCTACTTCTTCTGATTCACCCTCCTGACTTCACCTTCTCCTTCTCCTTCTTCTACTTCTTCTGCTTCACCCTCCAGACTTCACCTTCTCCTTCTCCTTCTTCTGCTTCTTCTGATTCACCCTCCAGACTTCTCCTTCTCCTTCTCCTTCTTCTGCTTCTTCTGATTCACCCTCCAGACTTCACCTTCTCCTTCTCCTTCTTCTGCTTCTTCTGATTCACCCTCCAGACTTCACCTTCTCCTTCTCCTTCTTCTACTTCTTCTGATTCACCCTCCAGACTTCACCTTCTCCTTCTCCTTCTTCTGCTTCTTCTGAATCACCCTCCAGACTTCACCTTCTCCTTCTCCTTCGTCTACTTCTTCTGATTCACCCTCCAGACTACACCTTCTCCTTCTCCTTCTTCTACTTCTTCTGATTCACCCTCCAGACTTCACCTTCTCCTTCTCCTTCTTCTGTTTCTTCTGATTCACCGTCCAGACTTCACCTTCTACTTCTCCTTCTTCTACTACTTCTGATTCACCCTCCAGACTTTACCTTCTCCTTCTCCTTCTTCTACTTCTTCTGATTCACCCTCCAGACTTCATCTTCTCCTTCTCCTTCTTCTGCTTCTTCTGATTCACCCTCCAGACTTCACCTTCTCCTTCTCCTTCTTCTGCTTCTTCTGATTCACCCTCCAGACTTCACCTTCTCCTTCTCCTTCTTCTACTTCTTCTGATTCACCCTCCAGACTTCACCTTCTCCTTCTCCTTCTTCTACTTCTTCTGATTCACCCTCCAGTCTTCACCTTCTCCTTCTCCTTCTTCTGTTTCTTCTGCTTCACCCTCCAGACTTCACCTTCTCCTTCTCTTTCTTCTGCTTCTTCTGATTCACCCTCCAGACTTCACCTTCTCCTTCTCCTTCTTCTGATTCTTCTGGTTCACCCTCCAGACTTCACCTTCTCCTTCTCCTTCTTCTGCTTCTTCTGATTCACCCTCCTGACTTCACCTTCTCCTTCTCCTTCTTCTACTTCTTCTGCTTCACCCTCCAGACTTCACCTTCTCCTTCTCCTTCTTCTACTTCTTCTGATTCACCCTCCAGACTTCATCTTCTCCTTCTCCTTCTTCTGCTTCTTCTGATTCACCCTCCAGACTTCACCTTCTCCTTCTCCTTATTCTGCTTCTTCTGATTCACCCTCCAGACTTCACCTTCTCCTTCTCCTTATTCTGCTTCTTCTGATTCACCCTCCAGACTTCCCCTTCTCCTTCTCCTTCCTCTGCTTCTTCTGATTCACCCTCCAGACTTCACCTTCTCCTTCTCCTTCTTCTGATTCTTCTGATTCACCCTCCAGACTTCACCTTCTCCTTCTCCTTCTTCTGCTTCTTCTGATTCACCCTCCTGACTTCACCTTCTCCTTCTCCTTCTTCTACTTCTTCTGATTCACCCTCCAGACTTCACCTTCTCCTTCTCCTTCTTCTACTTCTTCTGATTCACCCTTCAGACTTCACCTTCTCCTTCTCCTTTTTCTGCTTCTTCTTATTCACCCTCCAGACTTCACATTCTCCTTCTCCTTATTCTGCTTCTTCTGATTCACCCTCCAGACTTCACCTTCTCCTTCTCCTTCTTCTGCTTCTTCTGATTCACCCTCCAGACTTCACCTTCTCCTTCTCCTTCTTCTGCTTCTTCTGATTCACCCTCCAGACTTCACCTTCTCCTTCTCCTTCGTCTACTTCTTCTGATTCACCCTCCAGACAACACCTTCTCCTTCTCCTTCTTCTACTTCTTCTGATTCACCCTCCAGACTTCACCTTCTCCTTCTCCTTCTTCTGCTTCTTCTGTTTCACCCTCCTGACTTCACCTTCTCCTTCTCCTTCTTCTACTTCTTCTGATTCACCCTCCTGACTTCACCTTCTCCTTCTCCTTCTTCTACTTCTTCTGCTTCACCCTCCAGACTTCACCTTCTCCTTCTCCTTCTTCTACTTCTTCTGATTCACCTTCCAGACTTGACCTTCTCCTTCTCCTTCTTCTACTTATTCTGATTCACCCTCCAGACTTGACATTCTCCTTCTCCTTCTTCTGCTTCTTCTGCTTCACCGTCCTGACTTCACCTTCTCCTTCTTCTTCTTCTCCTTCTTCTGCTTCATCCCGCTGACATCACCTGCTCCTTCTCCTTCTTCTGCTTCTTCTGATTCACCCTCCTAACTTCACCTTCTCCTTCTCCTTCTTCTGCTTCTTCTGATTCACCCTCCTGACTTCACCTTCTCCTTCTCCTTCTTCTGCTTCTTCTGATTCACCCTCCAGACTTCACCTTCTCCTTCTCCTTCTTCGGCTTCTTCTGATTCACCCTCCAGACTTCACTTTCTCCTTCTCCTTCTTCTGATTCTTCTGATTCACCCTCCAGACTTCACCTTCTCCTTCTCCTTCTTCTGCTTCTTCTGAATCACCCTCCTGACTTCACCTTCTCCTTCTCCTTCTTCTACTTCTTCTGATTCACCCTCCTGACTTCACCTTCTCCTTCTCCTTCTTCTACTTCTTCTGCTTCACCCTCCAGACTTCACCTTCTCCTTCTCCTTCTTCTGCTTCTTCTGATTCACCCTTAGGACTTCTCCTTCTCCTTCTCCTTCTTCTGCTTCTTCTGATTCACCCTCCAGACTTCACCATCTCCTTCTCCTTCTTCTGCTTCTTCTGATTCACCCTCCAGACTTCACCTTCTCCTTCTCCTTCTTCTACTTCTTCTGATTCACCCTCCAGACTTCACCTTCTCCATTTCCTTCTTCTGCTTCTTCTGATTCACCCTCCAGACTTCACCTTCTCCTTCTCCTTCGTCTACTTCTTCTGATTCACCCTCCAGACTACACCTTCTCCTTCTCCTTCTTCTACTTCTTCTGATTCACCCTCCAGACTTCACCTTCTCCTTCTCCTTCTTCTGTTTCTTCTGATTCACCGTCCAGACTTCACCTTCTCCTTCTCCTTCTTCTACTACTTCTGATTCACCCTCCAGACTTCACCTTCTCCTTCTCCTTCTTCCACTTCTTCTGATACACCCTCCAGACTTCATCTTCTCCTTCTCCTTCTTCTGCTTCTTCTGATTCACCCTCCAGACTTCACCTTCTCCTTCTCCTTCTTCTGCTTCTTCTGATTCACCCTCCAGACTTCACCTTCTCCTTCTCCTTCTTCTACTTCTTCTGATTCACCCTCCAGACTTCACCTTCTCCTTCTCCTTCTTCTACTTCTTCTGATTCACCCTCCAGTCTTCACCTTCTCCTTCTCCTTCTTCTGTTTCTTCTGCTTCACCCTCCAGACTTCACCTTCTCCTTCTCTTTCTTCTGCTTCTTCTGATTCACCCTCCAGACTTCACCTTCTCCTTCTCCTTCTTCTGATTCTTCTGATTCACCCTCCAGACTTCACCTTCTCCTTCTCCTTCTTCTGCTTCTTCTGATTCACCCTCCTGACTTCACCTTCTCCTTCTCCTTCTTCTACTTCTTCTGATTCACCCTCCTGAGTTCACCTTCTCCTTCTCCTTCTTCTACTTCTTCTGCTTCACCCTCCAGACTTCACCTTCTCCTTCTCCTTCTTCTACTTCTTCTGATTCACCCTCCAGACTTCACCTTCTCCTTCTCCTTCTTCTGTTTCTTCTGATTCACCGTCCAGACTTCACCTTCTCCTTCTCCTTCTTCTACTACTTCTGATTCACCCTCCAGACTTCACCTTCTCCTTCTCCTTCTTCCACTTCTTCTGATTCACCCTCCAGACTTCATCTTCTCCTTCTCCTTCTTCTGCTTCTTCTGATTCACCCTCCAGACTTCACCTTCTCCTTCTCCTTCTTCTGCTTCTTCTGATTCACCCTCCAGACTTCACCTTCTCCTTCTCCTTCTTCTACTTCTTCTGATTCACCCTCCAGACTTCACCTTCTCCTTCTCCTTCTTCTACTTCTTCTGATTCACCCTCCAGTCTTCACCTTCTCCTTCTCCTTCTTCTGTTTCTTCTGCTTCACCCTCCAGACTTCACCTTCTCCTTCTCTTTCTTCTGCTTCTTCTGATTCACCCTCCAGACTTCACCTTCTCCTTCTCCTTCTTCTGATTCTTCTGATTCACCCTCCAGACTTCACCTTCTCCTTCTCCTTCTTCTGCTTCTTCTGATTCACCCTCCTGACTTCACCTTCTCCTTCTCCTTCTTCTACTTCTTCTGATTCACCCTCCTGAGTTCACCTTCTCCTTCTCCTTCTTCTACTTCTTCTGCTTCACCCTCCAGACTTCACCTTCTCCTTCTCCTTCTTCTACTTCTTCTGCTTCACCCTCCAGACTTCATCTTCTCCTTCTCCTTCTTCTGCTTCTTCTGATTCACCCTCCAGACTTCACCTTCTCCTTCTCCTTCTTCTGATTCTTCTGATTCACCCTCCAGACTTCACCTTCTCCTTCTCCTTCTTCTGCTTCTTCTGATTCACGCTCCTGACTTCACCTTCTCCTTCTCCTTCTTCTACTTCTTCTGATTCACCCTCCCGACTTCACCTTCTCCTTCTCCTTCTTCTACTTCTTCTGCTTCACCCTCCAGACTTCACCTTCTCCTTCTCCTTCTTCTGCTTCTTCTGATTCACCCTCCAGACTTCACCTTCTCCTTCTCCTTCTTCTGCTTCTTCTGATTCACCCTCCAGACTTCACCTTCTCCTTCTCCTTATTCTGCTTCTTCTGATTCACCCTCCAGACTTCACCTTCTCCTTCTCCTTCTTCTGCTTCTTCTGATTCACACTCCAGACTTCACCTTCTCCTTCTCCTTCTTCTACTTCTTCTGATTCACCCTCCAGACTTCACCTTCTCCTTCTCTTTCTTCTGCTTCTTCTGATTCACCCTCCAGACTTCACCTTCTCCTTCTCCTTCTTCTGATTCTTCTGATTCACCCTCCAGACTTCACCTTCTTCTTCTCCTTCTTCTGCTTCTTCTGATTCACCCTCCTGACTTCACATTCTCCTTCTCGTTCTTCTACTTCTTCTGATTCACCCTCCTGACTTCACCTTCTCCTTCTCCTTCTTCTACTTCTTCTGCTTCACCCTCCAGACTTCACCTTCTCCTTCTCCTTCTTCTACTTCTTCTGATTCACCCTCCAGACTTGACCTTCTCCTTCTCCTTCTTCTACTTCTTCTGATTCACCCTCCAGACTTCACCTTCCCCTTCTCCTTCTTCTGCTTCTTCTGCTTCACCGTCCTGACTTCACCTTCTCCTTCTCCTTCTTCTACTTCTTCTGCTTCATCCCCCTGACATCACATGCTCCTTCTCCTTCTTCTGCTTCTTCTGATTCACCCTCCGAACTTCACCTTCTCCTTCTCCTTCTTCTGCTTCTTCTGATTCACCCTCCTGACTTCACCTTCTCCTTCTCCTTCTTCTGCTTCTTCTGATTCACCCTCCAGACATCACCTTCTCCTTCTCCTTCTTCTGCTTCTTCTGATTCACCCTCCAGACTTCACCTTCTCCTTCTCCTTCTTCTGCTTCTTCTGATTCACCCACCAGACCTCACCTTCTCCTTCTCCTTCTTCTACTTCTTCTGATTCACCCTCCAGACTTCATCTTCTCCTTCTCCTTCTTCTGCTTCTTCTGATTCACCCTCCAGACTTCACCTTCTCCTTCTCCTTCTTCTGCTTCTTCTGATTCACCCTCCAGACTTCACCTTCTCCTTCTCCTTCTTCTACTTCTTCTGATTCACCCTCCAGACTTCACCTTCTCCATTTCCTTCTTCTGCTTCTTCTGATTCACCCTCCAGACTTCACCTTCTCCTTCTCCTTCGTCTCCTTCTTCTGATTCACCCTCCAGACTACACCTTCTCCTTCTCCTTCTTCTACTTCTTCTGATTCACCCTCCAGACTTCACCTTCTCCTTCTCCTTCTTCTGTTTCTTCTGATTCACCGTCCAGACTTCACCTTCTCCTTCTCCTTCTTCTACTACTTCTGATTCACCCTCCAGACTTCACCTTCTCCTTCTCCTTCTTCCACTTCTTCTGATTCACCCTCCAGACTTCATCTTCTCCTTCTCCTTCTTCTGCTTCTTCTGATTCACCCTCCAGACTTCACCTTCTCCTTCTCCTTCTTCTGCTTCTTCTGATTCACCCTCCAGACTTCACCTTCTCCTTCTCCTTCTTCTACTTCTTCTGATTCACCCTCCAGACTTCACCTTCTCCTTCTCCTTCTTCTACTTCTTCTGATTCACCCTCCAGTCTTCACCTTCTCCTTCTCCTTCTTCTGTTTCTTCTGCTTCACCCTCCAGACTTCACCTTCTCCTTCTCTTTCTTCTGCTTCTTCTGATTCACCCTCCAGACTTCACCTTCTCCTTCTCCTTCTTCTGATTCTTCTGATTCACCCTCCAGACTTCACCTTCTCCTTCTCCTTCTTCTGCTTCTTCTGATTCACCCTCCTGACTTCACCTGCTCCTTCTCCTTCTTCTACTTCTTCTGATTCACCCTCCTGACTTCACCTTCTCCTTCTCCTTCTTCTACTTCTTCTGCTTCACCCTCCAGACTTCACCTTCTCCTTCTCCTTCTTCTACTTCTTCTGCTTCACCCTCCAGACTTCATCTTCTCCTTCTCCTTCTTCTGCTTCTTCTGATTCACCCTCCAGACTTC
Source organism: Somniosus microcephalus (assembly GCF_052327205.1). NCBI lineage: Eukaryota > Metazoa > Chordata > Chondrichthyes > Squaliformes > Somniosidae > Somniosus > Somniosus microcephalus. The sequence goes on from NC_141004.1 coordinate 170,344, forward strand.
ACCTTCTCCTTCTCCTTATTCTGCTTCTTCTGATTCACCCTCCAGACTTCACCTTCTCCTTCTCCTTATTCTGCTTCTTCTGATTCACCCTCCAGACTTCACCTTCTCCTTCTCCTTCCTCTGCTTCTTCTGATTCACCCTCCAGACTTCACCTTCTCCTTCTCCTTCTTCTGATTCTTCTGATTCACCCTCCAGACTTCACCTTCTCCTTCTCCTTCTTCTGCTTCTTCTGATTAACCCTCCTGACTTCACCTTCTCCTTCTCCTTCTTCTACTTCTTCTGATTCACCCTCCTGACTTCACCTTCTCCTTCTCCTTCTTCTACTTCTTCTGCTTCACCCTCCAGACTTCACCTTCTCCTTCTCCTTCTTCTACTTCTTCTGATTCACCCTCCAGACTTCACCTTCTCCTTCTCCTTCTTCTGCTTCTTCTGATTCACCCTCCAGACTTCACCTTCTCCTTCTCCTTATTCTGCTTCTTCTGATTCACCCTCCAGACTTCACCTTCTCCTTCTCCTTCTTCTGCTTCTTCTGATTCACACTCCAGACTTCACCTTCTCCTTCTCCTTCTTCTGCTTCTTCTGATTCACCCTCCAGACTTCACCTTCTCCTTCTCCTTCTTCTGCTTCTTCTGATTCACCCTCCAGACTTCACCTTCTCCTTCTCCTTCGTCTGCTTCTTCTGATTCACCCTCCAGACAACACCTTCTCCTTCTCCTTCTTCTACTTCTTCTGATTCACCCTCCAGACTTCACCTTCTCCTTCTCCTTCTTCTGCTTCTTCTGTTTCACCCTCCTGACTTCACCTTCTCCTTCTCCTTCTTCTACTTCTTCTGATTCACCCTCCTGACTTCACCTTCTCCTTCTCCTTCTTCTACTTCTTCTGATTCACCCTCCAGACTTGACCTTCTCCTTCTCCTACTTCTACTTATTCTGATTCACCCTCCAGACTTCACATTCTCCTTCTCCTTCTTCTGCTTCTTCTGCTTCACCTTCCTGACTTCACCTTCTCCTTCTCCTTCTTCTCCTTCTTCTGCTTCATCCCGCTGACATCACCTGCTCCTTCTCCTTCTTCTGCTTCTTCTGATTCACCCTCCTAACTTCACCTTCTCCTTCTCCTTCTTCTGCTTCTTCTGATTCACCCTCCTGACTTCACCTTCTCCTTCTCCTTCTTCTGCTTCTTCTGATTCACCCTCCAGACTTCACCTTCTCCTTCTCCTGCTTCGGCTTCTTCTGATTCACCCTCCAGACTTCACTTTCTCCTTCTCCTTCTTCTGATTCTTCTGATTCACCCTCCAGACTTCACCTTCTCCTTCTCCTTCTTCTGCTTCTTCTGAATCACCCTCCTGACTTCACCTTCTCCTTCTCCTTCTTCTACTTCTTCTGATTCACCCTACTGACTTCACCTTCTCCTTCTCCTTCTTCTACTTCTTCTGCTTCACCCTCCAGACTTCACCTTCTCCTTCTCCTTCTTCTGCTTCTTCTGATTCACCCTCCAGACTTCTCCTTCTCCTTCTCCTTCTTCTGCTTCTTCTGATTCACCCTCCAGACTTCACCTTCTCCTTCTCCTTCTTCTGCTTCTTCTGATTCACCCTCCAGACATCACCTTCTCCTTCTCCTTCTTCTACTTCTTCTGATTCACCCTCCAGACTTCACCTTCTCCATTTCCTTCTTCTGCTTCTTCTGATTCACCCTCCAGACTTCACCTTCTCCTTCTCCTTTGTCTACTTCTTCTGATTCACCCTCCAGACTACACCTTCTCCTTCTCCTTCTTCTACTTCTTCTGATTCACCCTCCAGACTTCACCTTCTCCTTCTCCTTCTTCTGTTTCTTCTGATTCACCGTCCAGACTTCACCTTCTCCTTCTCCTTCTTCTACTACTTCTGATTCACCCTCCAGACTTCACCTTCTCCTTCTCCTTCTTCCACTTCTTCTGATTCACCCTCCAGACTTCATCTTCTCCTTCTCCTTCTTCTGCTTCTTCTGATTCACCCTCCAGACTTCACCTTCTCCTTCTCCTTCTTCTGCTTCCTCTGATTCACCCTCCAGACTTCACCTTCTCCTTCTCCTTCTTCTACTTCTTCTGATTCACCCTCCAGACTTCACCTTCTCCTTCTCCTTCTTCTACTTCTTCTGATTCACCCTCCAGTCTTCACCTTCTCCTTCTCCTTCTTCTGTTTCTTCTGCTTCACCCTCCAGACTTCACCTTCTCCTTCTCTTTCTTCTGCTTCTTCTGATTCACCCTCCAGACTTCACCTTCTCCTTCTCCTTCTTCTGCTTCTTCTGATTCACCCTCCAGACTTCTCCTTCTCCTTCTCCTTCTTCTGCTTCTTCTGATTCACCCTCCAGACTTCACCTTCTCCTTCTCCTTCTTCTGCTTCTTCTGATTCACCCTCCAGACTTCACCTTCTCCTTCTCCTTCTTCTACTTCTTCTGATTCACCCTCCAGACTTCACCTTCTCCATTTCCTTCTTCTGCTTCTTCTGATTCACCCTCCAGACTTCACCTTCTCATTCTCCTTCGTCTACTTCTTCTGATTCACCCTCCAGACTACACCTTCTCCTTCTCCTTCTTCTACTTCTTCTGATTCACCCTCCAGACTTCACCTTCTCCTTCTCCTTCTTCTGTTTCTTCTGATTCACCGTCCAGACTTCACCTTCTCCTTCTCCTTCTTCTACTACTTCTGATTCACCCTCCAGACTTCACCTTCTCCTTCTCCTTCTTCCACTTCTTCTGATACACCCTCCAGACTTCATCTTCTCCTTCTCCTTCTTCTGCTTCTTCTGATTCACCCTCCAGACTTCACCTTCTCCTTCTCCTTCTTCTGCTTCTTCTGATTCACCCTCCAGACTTCACCTTCTCCTTCTCCTTCTTCTACTTCTTCTGATTCACCCTCCAGACTTCACCTTCTCCTTCTCCTTCTTCTACTTCTGATTCACCCTCCAGTCTTCACCTTCTCCTTCTCCTTCTTCTGTTTCTTCTGCTTCACCCTCCAGACTTCACCTTCTCCTTCTCTTTCTTCTGCTTCTTCTGATTCACCCTCCAGACTTCACCTTCTCCTTCTCCTTCTTCTGATTCTTCTGATTCACCCTCCAGACTTCACCTTCTCCTTCTCCTTCTTCTGCTTCTTCTGATTCACCCTCCTGACTTCACCTTCTCCTTCTCCTTCTTCTACTTCTTCTGATTCACCCTCCTGAGTTCACCTTCTCCTTCTCCTTCTTCTACTTCTTCTGCTTCACCCTCCAGACTTCACCTTCTCCTTCTCCTTCTTCTACTTCTTCTGATTCACCCTCCAGACTTCACCTTCTCCTTCTCCTTCTTCTGTTTCTTCTGATTCACCGTCCAGACTTCACCTTCTCCTTCTCCTTCTTCTACTACTTCTGATTCACCCTCCAGACTTCACCTTCTCCTTCTCCTTCTTCCACTTCCTCTGATTCACCCTCCAGACTTCATCTTCTCCTTCTCCTTCTTCTGCTTCTTCTGATTCACCCTCCAGACTTCACCTTCTCCTTCTCCTTCTTCTGCTTCTTCTGATTCACCCTCCAGACTTCACCTTCTCCTTCTCCTTCTTCTACTTCTTCTGATTCACCCTCCAGACTTCACCTTCTCCTTCTCCTTCTTCTACTTCTTCTGATTCACCCTCCAGTCTTCACCTTCTCCTTCTCCTTCTTCTGTTTCTTCTGCTTCACCCTCCAGACTTCACCTTCTCCTTCTCTTTCTTCTGCTTCTTCTGATTCACCCTCCAGACTTCACCTTCTCCTTCTCCTTCTTCTGATTCTTCTGATTCACCCTCCAGACTTCACCTTCTCCTTCTCCTTCTTCTGCTTCTTCTGATTCACCCTCCTGACTTCACCTTCTCCTTCTCCTTCTTCTACTTCTTCTGATTCACCCTCCTGAGTTCACCTTCTCCTTCTCCTTCTTCTACTTCTTCTGCTTCACCCTCCAGACTTCACCTTCTCCTTCTCCTTCTTCTACTTCTTCTGCTTCACCCTCCAGACTTCATCTTCTCCTTCTCCTTCTTCTGCTTCTTCTGATTCACCCTCCAGACTTCACCTTCTCCTTCTCCTTCTTCTGATTCTTCTGATTCACCCTCCAGACTTCACCTTCTCCTTCTCCTTCTTCTGCTTCTTCTGATTCACGCTCCTGACTTCACCTTCTCCTTCTCCTTCTTCTACTTCTTCTGATTCACCCTCCTGACTTCACCTTCTCCTTCTCCTTCTTCTACTTCTTCTGCTTCACCCTCCAGACTTCACCTTCTCCTTCTCCTTCTTCTACTTCTTCTGATTCACCCTCCAGACTTCACCTTCTCCTTCTCCTTCTTCTGCTTCTTCTGATTCACCCTCCAGACTTCACCTTCTCCTTCTCCTTATTCTGCTTCTTCTGATTCACCCTCCAGACTTCACCTTCTCCTTCTCCTTCTTCTGCTTCTTCTGATTCACACTCCAGACTTCACCTTCTCCTTCTCCTTCTTCTACTTCTTCTGATTCACCCTCCAGACTTCACCTTCTCCTTCTCTTTCTTCTGCTTCTTCTGATTCACCCTCCAGACTTCACCTTCTCCTTCTCCTTCTTCTGATTCTTCTGATTCACCCTCCAGACTTCACCTTCTTCTTCTCCTTCTTCTGCTTCTTCTGATTCACCCTCCTGACTTCACATTCTCCTTCTCGTTCTTCTACTTCTTCTGATTCACCCTCCTGACTTCACCTTCTCCTTCTCCTTCTTCTACTTCTTCTGCTTCACCCTCCAGACTTCACCTTCTCCTTCTCCTTCTTCTACTTCTTCTGATTCACCCTCCAGACTTGACCTTCTCCTTCTCCTTCTTCTACTTCTTCTGATTCACCCTCCAGACTTCACCTTCCCCTTCTCCTTCTTCTGCTTCTTCTGCTTCACCGTCCTGACTTCACCTTCTCCTTCTCCTTCTTCTACTTCTTCTGCTTCATCCCCCTGACATCACATGCTCCTTCTCCTTCTTCTGCTTCTTCTGATTCACCCTCCTAACTTCACCTTCTCCTTCTCCTTCTTCTGCTTCTTCTGATTCACCCTCCTGACTTCACCTTCTCCTTCTCCTTCTTCTGCTTCTTCTGATTCACCCTCCAGACATCACCTTCTCCTTCTCCTTCTTCTGCTTCTTCTGATTCACCCTCCAGACTTCACCTTCTCCTTCTCCTTCTTCTGCTTCTTCTGATTCACCCACCAGACCTCACCTTCTCCTTCTCCTTCTTCTACTTCTTCTGATTCACCCTCCAGACTTCATCTTCTCCTTCTCCTTCTTCTGCTTCTTCTGATTCACCCTCCAGACTTCACCTTCTCCTTCTCCTTCTTCTGCTTCTTCTGATTCACCCTCCAGACTTCACCTTCTCCTTCTCCTTCTTCTACTTCTTCTGATTCACCCTCCAGACTTCACCTTCTCCATTTCCTTCTTCTGCTTCTTCTGATTCACCCTCCAGACTTCACCTTCTCCTTCTCCTTCGTCTCCTTCTTCTGATTCACCCTCCAGACTACACCTTCTCCTTCTCCTTCTTCTACTTCTTCTGATTCACCCTCCAGACTTCACCTTCTCCTTCTCCTTCTTCTGTTTCTTCTGATTCACCGTCCAGACTTCACCTTCTCCTTCTCCTTCTTCTACTACTTCTGATTCACCCTCCAGACTTCACCTTCTCCTTCTCCTTCTTCCACTTCTTCTGATTCACCCTCCAGACTTCATCTTCTCCTTCTCCTTCTTCTGCTTCTTCTGATTCACCCTCCAGACTTCACCTTCTCCTTCTCCTACTTCTGCTTCTTCTGATTCACCCTCCAGACTTCACCTTCTCCTTCTCCTTCTTCTACTTCTTCTGATTCACCCTCCAGACTTCACCTTCTCCTTCTCCTTCTTCTACTTCTTCTGATTCACCCTCCAGTCTTCACCTTCTCCTTCTCCTTCTTCTGTTTCTTCTGCTTCACCCTCCAGACTTCACCTTCTCCTTCTCTTTCTTCTGCTTCTTCTGATTCACCCTCCAGACTTCACCTTCTCCTTCTCCTTCTTCTGATTCTTCTGATTCACCCTCCAGACTTCACCTTCTCCTTCTCCTTCTTCTGCTTCTTCTGATTCACCCTCCTGACTTCACCTGCTCCTTCTCCTTCTTCTACTTCTTCTGATTCACCCTCCTGACTTCACCTTCTCCTTCTCCTTCTTCTACTTCTTCTGCTTCACCCTCCAGACTTCACCTTCTCCTTCTCCTTCTTCTACTTCTTCTGCTTCACCCTCCAGACTTCATCTTCTCCTTCTCCTTCTTCTGCTTCTTCTGATTCACCCTCCAGACTTCACCTTCTCCTTCTCCTTATTCTGCTTCTTCTGATTCACCCTCCAGACTTCACCTTCTCCTTCTCCTTATTCTGCTTCTTCTGATTCACCCTCCAGACTTCACCTTCTCCTTCTCCTTCCTCTGCTTCTTCTGATTCACCCTCCAGACTTCACCTTCTCCTTCTCCTTCTTCTGATTCTTCTGATTCACCCTCCAGACTTCACCTTCTCCTTCTCCTTCTTCTGCTTCTTCTGATTAACCCTCCTGACTTCACCTTCTCCTTCTCCTTCTTCTACTTCTTCTGATTCACCCTCCTGACTTCACCTTCTCCTTCTCCTTCTTCTACTTCTTCTGCTTCACCCTCCAGACTTCACCTTCTCCTTCTCCTTCTTCTACTTCTTCTGATTCACCCTCCAGACTTCACCTTCTCCTTCTCCTTCTTCTGCTTCTTCTGATTCACCCTCCAGACTTCACCTTCTCCTTCTCCTTATTCTGCTTCTTCTGATTCACCCTCCAGACTTCACCTTCTCCTTCTCCTTCTTCTGCTTCTTCTGATTCACACTCCAGACTTCACCTTCTCCTTCTCCTTCTTCTGCTTCTTCTGATTCACCCTCCAGACTTCACCTTCTCCTTCTCCTTCTTCTGCTTCTTCTGATTCACCCTCCAGACTTCACCTTCTCCTTCTCCTTCGTCTGCTTCTTCTGATTCACCCTCCAGACAACACCTTCTCCTTCTCCTTCTTCTACTTCTTCTGATTCACCCTCCAGACTTCACATTCTCCTTCTCCTTCTTCTGCTTCTTCTGCTTCACCTTCCTGACTTCACCTTCTCCTTCTCCTTCTTCTCCTTCTTCTGCTTCATCCCGCTGACATCACCTGCTCCTTCTCCTTCTTCTGCTTCTTCTGATTCACCCTCCTAACTTCACCTTCTCCTTCTCCTTCTTCTGCTTCTTCTGATTCACCCTCCTGACTTCACCTTCTCCTTCTCCTTCTTCTGCTTCTTCTGATTCACCCTCCAGACTTCACCTTCTCCTTCTCCTGCTTCGGCTTCTTCTGATTCACCCTCCAGACTTCACTTTCTCCTTCTCCTTCTTCTGATTCTTCTGATTCACCCTCCAGACTTCACCTTCTCCTTCTCCTTCTTCTGCTTCTTCTGAATCACCCTCCTGACTTCACCTTCTCCTTCTCCTTCTTCTACTTCTTCTGATTCACCCTACTGACTTCACCTTCTCCTTCTCCTTCTTCTACTTCTTCTGCTTCACCCTCCAGACTTCACCTTCTCCTTCTCCTTCTTCTGCTTCTTCTGATTCACCCTCCAGACTTCTCCTTCTCATTCTCCTTCTTCTGCTTCTTCTGATTCACCCTCCAGACTTCACCTTCTCCTTCTCCTTCTTCTGCTTCTTCTGATTCACCCTCCAGACTTCACCTTCTCCTTCTCCTTCTTCTACTTCTTCTGATTCACCCTCCAGACTTCACCTTCTCCATTTCCTTTTCTGCTTCTTCTGATTCACCCTCCAGACTTCACCTTCTCCTTCTCCTTTGTCTACTTCTTCTGATTCACCCTCCAGACTACACCTTCTCCTTCTCCTTCTTCTACTTCTTCTGATTCACCCTCCAGACTTCACCTTCTCCTTCTCCTTCTTCTGTTTCTTCTGATTCACCGTCCAGACTTCACCTTCTCCTTCTCCTTCTTCTACTACTTCTGATTCACCCTCCAGACTTCACCTTCTCCTTCTCCTTCTTCCACTTCTTCTGATTCACCCTCCAGACTTCATCTTCTCCTTCTCCTTCTTCTGCTTCTTCTGATTCACCCTCCAGACTTCACCTTCTCCTTCTCCTTCTTCTGCTTCTTCTGATTCACCCTCCAGACTTCACCTTCTCCTTCTCCTTCTTCTACTTCTTCTGATTCACCCTCCAGTCTTCACCTTCTCCTTCTCCTTCTTCTGTTTCTTCTGCTTCACCCTCCAGACTTCACCTTCTCCTTCTCTTTCTTCTGCTTCTTCTGATTCACCCTCCAGACTTCACCTTCTCCTTCTCCTTCTTCTGATTCTTCTGATTCACCCTCCAGACTTCACCTTCTCCTTCTCCTTCTTCTGCTTCTTCTGATTCACCCTCCTGACTTCACCTTCTCCTTCTCCTTCTTCTACTTCTTCTGATTCACCCTCCTGAGTTCACCTTCTACTTCTCCTTCTTCTACTTCTTCTGCTTCACCCTCCAGACTTCACCTTCTCCTTCTCCTTCTTCTACTTCTTCTGCTTCACCCTCCAGACTTCATCTTCTCCTTCTCCTTCTTCTGCTTCTTCTGATTCACCCTCCAGACTTCACCTTCTCCTTCTCCTTATTCTGCTTCTTCTGATTCACCCTCCAGACTTCACCTTCTCCTTCTCCTTATTCTGCTTCTTCTGATTCACCCTCCAGACTTCACCTTCTCCTTCTCCTTCCTCTGCTTCTTCTGATTCACCCTCCAGACTTCACCTTCTCCTTCTTCTGATTCTTCTGATTCACCCTCCAGACTTCACCTTCTCCTTCTCCTTCTTCTGCTTCTTCTGATTCACCCTCCTGACTTCACCTTCTCCTTCTCCTTCTTCTACTTCTTCTGATTCACCCTCCTGACTTCACCTTCTCCTTCTCCTTCTTCTACTTCTTCTGCTTCACCCTCCAGACTTCACCTTCTCCTTCTCCTTCTTCTACTTCTTCTGATTCACCCTCCAGACTTCACCTTCTCCTTCTCCTTCTTCTGCTTCTTCTGATTCACCCTCCAGACTTTACCTTCTCCTTCTCCTTATTCTGCTTCTTCTGATTCACCCTCCAGACTTCACCTTCTCCTACTCCTTCTTCTGCTTCTTCTGATTCACACTCCAGACTTCACCTTCTCCTTCTCCTTCTTCTACTTCTTCTGATTCACCCTCCAGACTTCACCTTCTCCTTCTCTTTCTTCTGCTTCTTCTGATTCACCCTCCAGACTTCACCTTCTCCTTCTCCTTCTTCTGATTCTTCTGATTCACCCTCCAGACTTCACCTTCTTCTTCTCCTTCTTCTGCTTCTTCTGATTCACCCTCCTGACTTCACATTCTCCTTCTCGTTCTTCTACTTCTTCTGATTCACCCTCCTGACTTCACCTTCTCCTTCTCCTTCTTCTACTTCTTCTGCTTCACCCTCCAGACTTCACCTTCTCCTTCTCCTTCTTCTACTTCTTCTGATTCACCCTCCAGACTTGACCTTCTCCTTCTCCTTCTTCTACTTCTTCTGATTCACCCTCCAGACTTCACCTTCCCCTTCTCCTTCTTCTGCTTCTTCTGCTTCACCGTCCTGACTTCACCTTCTCCTTCTCCTTCTTCTACTTCTTCTGCTTCATCCCCCTGACATCACATGCTCCTTCTCCTTCTTCTGCTTCTTCTGATTCACCCTCCTAACTTCACCTTCTCCTTCTCCTTCTTCTGCTTCTTCTGATTCACCCTCCTGACTTCACCTTCTCCTTCTCCTTCTTCTGCTTCTTCTGATTCACCCTCCAGACATCACCTTCTCCTTCTCCTTCTTCTGCTTCTTCTGATTCACCCTCCAGACTTCACCTTCTCCTTCTCCTTCTTCTGCTTCTTCTGATTCACCCACCAGACCTCACCTTCTCCTTCTCCTTCTTCTACTTCTTCTGATTCACCCTCCAGACTTCATCTTCTCCTTCTCCTTCTTCTGCTTCTTCTGATTCACCCTCCAGACTTCACCTTCTCCTTCTCCTTCTTCTGCTTCTTCTGATTCACCCTCCAGACTTCACCTTCTCCTTCTCCTTCTTCTACTTCTTCTGATTCACCCTCCAGACTTCACCTTCTCCATTTCCTTCTTCTGCTTCTTCTGATTCACCCTCCAGACTTCACCTTCTCCTTCTCCTTCGTCTACTTCTTCTGATTCACCCTCCAGACTACACCTTCTCCTTCTCCTTCTTCTACTTCTTCTGATTCACCCTCCAGACTTCACCTTCTCCTTCTCCTTCTTCTGTTTCTTCTGATTCACCGTCCAGACTTCACCTTCTCCTTCTCCTTCTTCTACTACTTCTGATTCACCCTCCAGACTTCACCTTCTCCTTCTCCTTCTTCCACTTCTTCTGATTCACCCTCCAGACTTCATCTTCTCCTTCTCCTTCTTCTGCTTCTTCTGATTCACCCTCCAGAATTCACCTTCTCCTTCTCCTTCTTCTGCTTCTTCTGATCCACCCTCCAGACTTCACCTTCTCCTTCTCCTTCTTCTACTTCTTCTGATTCACCCTCCAGACTTCACCTTCTCCTTCTCCTTCTTCTACTTCTTCTGATTCACCCTCCAGTCTTCACCTTCTCCTTCTCCTTCTTCTGTTTCTTCTGCTTCACCCTCCAGACTTCACCTTCTCCTTCTCTTTCTTCTGCTTCTTCTGATTCACCCTCCAGACTTCACCTTCTCCTTCTCCTTCTTCTGATTCTTCTGATTCACCCTCCAGACTTCACCTTCTCCTTCTCCTTCTTCTGCTTCTTCTGATTCATCCTCCTGACTTCACCTTCTCCTTCTCCTTCTTCTACTTCTTCTGATTCACCCTCCTGACTTCACCTTCTCCTTCTCCTTCTTCTACTTCTTCTGCTTCACCCTCCAGACTTCACCTTCTCCTTCTCCTTCTTCTACTTCTTCTGCTTCACCCTCCAGACTTCATCTTCTCCTTCTCCTTCTTCTGCTTCTTCTGATTCACCCTCCAGACTTCACCTTCTCCTTCTCCTTATTCTGCTTCTTCTGATTCAAGCTCCAGACTTCACCTTCTCCTTCTCCTTATTCTGCTTCTTCTGATTCACCCTCCAGACTTCACCTTCTCCTTCTCCTTCCTCTGCTTCTTCTGATTCACCCTCCAGACTTCACCTTCTCCTTCTCCTTCTTCTGATTCTTCTGATTCACCCTCCAGACTTCACCTTCTCCTTCTCCTTCTTCTGCTTCTTCTGATTAACCCTCCTGACTTCACCTTCTCCTTCTCCTTCTTCTACTTCTTCTGATTCACCCTCCAGACTTCACCTTCTCCTTCTCCTTCTTCTGCTTCTTCTGATTCACCCTCCAGACTTCACCTTCTCCTTCTCCTTATTCTGCTTCTTCTCATTCACCCTCCAGACTTCACCTTCTCCTTCTCCTTCTTCTACTTCTTCTGATTCACCCTCCAGACTTCACCTTCTCCTTCTCCTTCTTCTGCTTCTTCTGATTCACCGTCCAGACTTCACTTTCTCCTTCTCCTTCTTCTGATTCTTCTGATTCACCCTCCAGACTTCACCTTCTCCTTCTCCTTCTTCTGCTTCTTCTGAATCACCCTCCTGACTTCACCTTCTCCTTCTCCTTCTTCTACTTCTTCTGATTCACCCTCCTGACTTCACCTTCTCCTTCTCCTTCTTCTACTTCTTCTGCTTCACCCTCCAGACTTCACCTTCTCCTTCTCCTTCTTCTGCTTCTTCTGATTCACCCTCCAGACTTCTCCTTCTCCTTCTCCTTCTTCTGCTTCTTCTGATTCACCCTCCAGACTTCACCTTCTCCTTCTCCTTCTTCTGCTTCTTCTGATTCACCCTCCAGACTTCACCTTCTCCTTCTCCTTCTTTTACTTCTTCTGATTCACCCTCCAGACTTCACCTTCTCCATTTCCTTCTTCTGCTTCTTCTGATTCACCCTCCAGACTTCACCTTCTACTTCTCCTTCGTCTACTTCTTCTGATTCACCCTCCAGACTACACCTTCTCCTTCTCCTTCTTCTACTTCTTCTGATTCACCCTCCAGACTTCACCTTCTCCTTCTCCTTCTTCTGTTTCTTCTGATTCACCGTCCAGACTTCACCTTCTTCTTCTCCTTCTTCTACTACTTCTGATTCACCCTCCAGACTTCACCTTCTTCTTCTCCTTCTTCCACTTCTTCTGATTCACCCTCCAGACTTCATCTTCTCCTTCTCCTTCTTCTGCTTCTTCTGATTCACCCTCCAGACTTCACCTTCTCCTTCTACTTCTTCTGCTTCTTCTGATTCACCCTCCAGACTTCACCTTCTCCTTCTCCTTCTTCTACTTCTTCTGATTCACCCTCCAGACTTCACCTTCTCCTTCTCCTTCTTCTACTTCTTCTGATTCACCCTCCAGTCTTCACCTTCTCCTTCTCCTTCTTCTGTTTCTTCTGCTTCACCCTCCAGACTTCACCTTCTCCTTCTCTTTCTTCTGCTTCTTCTGATTCACCCTCCAGACTTCACCTTCTCCTTCTCCTTCTTCTGATTCTTCTGATTCACCCTCCAGACTTCACCTTCTCCTTCTCCTTCTTCTGCTTCTTCTGATTCACCCTCCTGACTTCACCTTCTCCTTCTCCTTCTTCTACTTCTTCTGATTCACCCTCCTGAGTTCACCTTCTCCTTCTCCTTCTTCTACTTCTTCTGCTTCACCCTCCAGACTTCACCTTCTCCTTCTCCTTCTTCTACTTCTTCTGCTTCACCCTCCAGACTTCATCTTCTCCTTCTCCTTCTTCTGCTTCTTCTGATTCACCCTCCAGACTTCACCTTCTCCTTCTCCTTATTCTGCTTCTTCTGATTCTCCCTCCAGACTTCACCTTCTCCTTCTCCTTATTCTGCTTCTTCTGATTCACCCTCCAGACTTCACCTTCTCCTTCTCCTTCCTCTGCTTCTTCTGATTCACCCTCCAGACTTCACCTTCTCCTTCTCCTTCTTCTACTTCTTCTGATTCACCCTCCAGACTTCACCTTCTCCTTCTCCTTCTTCTACTACTTCTGATTCACCCTCCAGACTTCACCTTCTCCTTCTCCTTCTTCCACTTCTTCTGATTCACCCTCCAGACTTCATCTTCTCCTTCTCCTTCTTCTGCTTCTTCTGATTCACCCTCCAGACTTCACCTTCTCCTTCTCCTTCTTCTGCTTCTTCTGATCCACCCTCCAGACTTCACCTTCTCCTTCTCCTTCTTCTACTTCTTCTGATTCACCCTCCAGACTTCACCTTCTCCTTCTCCTTCTTCTACTTCTTCTGATTCACCCTCCAGTCTTCACCTTCTCCTTCTCCTTCTTCTGTTTCTTCTGCTTCACCCTCCAGACTTCACCTTCTCCTTCTCTTTCTTCTGCTTCTTCTGATTCACCCTCCAGACTTCACCTTCTCCTTCTCCTTCTTCTGATTCTTCTGATTCACCCTCCAGACTTCACCTTCTCCTTCTCCTTCTTCTGCTTCTTCTGATTCATCCTCCTGACTTCACCTTCTCCTTCTCCTTCTTCTACTTCTTCTGATTCACCCTCCTGACTTCACCTTCTCCTTCTCCTTCTTCTACTTCTTCTGCTTCACCCTCCAGACTTCACCTTCTCCTTCTCCTTCTTCTACTTCTTCTGCTTCACCCTCCAGACTTCATCTTCTCCTTCTCCTTCTTCTGCTTCTTCTGATTCACCCTCCAGACTTCACCTTCTCCTTCTCCTTATTCTGCTTCTTCTGATTCACCCTCCAGACTTCACCTTCTCCTTCTCCTTATTCTGCTTCTTCTGATTCACCCTCCAGACTTCACCTTCTCCTTCTCCTTCCTCTGCTTCTTCTGATTCACCCTCCAGACTTCACCTTCTCCTTCTCCTTCTTCTGATTCTTCTGATTCACCCTCCAGACTTCACCTTCTCCTTCTCCTTCTTCTGCTTCTTCTGATTAACCCTCCTGACTTCACCTTCTCCTTCTCCTTCTTCTACTTCTTCTGATTCACCCTCCAGACTTCACCTTCTCCTTCTCCTTCTTCTGCTTCTTCTGATTCACCCTCCAGACTTCACCTTCTCCTTCTCCTTATTCTGCTTCTTCTCATTCACCCTCCAGACTTCACCTTCTCCTTCTCCTTCTTCTACTTCTTCTGATTCACCCTCCAGACTTCACCTTCTCCTTCTCCTTCTTCTGCTTCTTCTGATTCACCCTCCAGACTTCACTTTCTCCTTCTCCTTCTTCTGATTCTTCTGATTCACCCTCCAGACTTCACCTTCTCCTTCTCCTTCTTCTGCTTCTTCTGAATCACCCTCCTGACTTCACCTTCTCCTTCTCCTTCTTCTACTTCTTCTGATTCACCCTCCTGACTTCACCTTCTCCTTCTCCTTCTTCTACTTCTTCTGCTTCACCCTCCAGACTTCACCTTCTCCTTCTCCTTCTTCTGCTTCTTCTGATTCACCCTCCAGACTTCTCCTTCTCCTTCTCCTTCTTCTGCTTCTTCTGATTCACCCTCCAGACTTCACCTTCTCCTTCTCCTTCTTCTGCTTCTTCTGATTCACCCTCCAGACTTCACCTTCTCCTTCTCCTTCTTTTACTTCTTCTGATTCACCCTCCAGACTTCACCTTCTCCATTTCCTTCTTCTGCTTCTTCTGATTCACCCTCCAGACTTCACCTTCTACTTCTCCTTCGTCTACTTCTTCTGATTCACCCTCCAGACTACACCTTCTCCTTCTCCTTCTTTTACTTCTTCTGATTCACCCTCCAGACTTCACCTTCTCCTTCTCCTTCTTCTGTTTCTTCTGATTCACCGTCCAGACTTCACCTTCTTCTTCTCCTTCTTCTACTACTTCTGATTCACCCTCCAGACTTCACCTTCTTCTTCTCCTTCTTCCACTTCTTCTGATTCACCCTCCAGACTTCATCTTCTCCTTCTCCTTCTTCTGCTTCTTCTGATTCACCCTCCAGACTTCACCTTCTCCTTCTACTTCTTCTGCTTCTTCTGATTCACCCTCCAGACTTCACCTTCTCCTTCTCCTTCTTCTACTTCTTCTGATTCACCCTCCAGACTTCACCTTCTCCTTCTCCTTCTTCTACTTCTTCTGATTCACCCTCCAGTCTTCACCTTCTCCTTCTCCTTCTTCTGTTTCTTCTGCTTCACCCTCCAGACTTCACCTTCTCCTTCTCTTTCTTCTGCTTCTTCTGATTCACCCTCCAGACTTCACCTTCTCCTTCTCCTTCTTCTGATTCTTCTGATTCACCCTCCAGACTTCACCTTCTCCTTCTCCTTCTTCTGCTTCTTCTGATTCACCCTCCTGACTTCACCTTCTCCTTCTCCTTCTTCTACTTCTTCTGATTCACCCTCCTGAGTTCACCTTCTCCTTCTCCTTCTTCTACTTCTTCTGCTTCACCCTCCAGACTTCACCTTCTCCTTCTCCTTCTTCTACTTCTTCTGCTTCACCCTCCAGACTTCATCTTCTCCTTCTCCTTCTTCTGCTTCTTCTGATTCACCCTCCAGACTTCACCTTCTCCTTCTCCTTATTCTGCTTCTTCTGATTCTCCCTCCAGACTTCACCTTCTCCTTCTCCTTATTCTGCTTCTTCTGATTCACCCTCCAGACTTCACCTTCTCCTTCTCCTTCCTCTGCTTCTTCTGATTCACCCTCCAGACTTCACCTTCTCCTTCTCCTTCTTCTGATTCTTCTGATTCACCCTCCAGACTTCACCTTCTCCTTCTCCTTCTTCTGCTTCTTCTGATTCACCCTCCTGACTTCACCTTCTCCTTCTCCTTCTTCTACTTCTTCTGATTCACCCTCCTGACTTCACCTTCTCCTTCTCCTTCTTCTACTTCTTCTGCTTCACCCTCCAGACTTCACCTTCTCCTTCTCCTTCTTCTACTTCTTCTGATTCACCCTCCAGACTTCACCTTCTCCTTCTCCTTCTTCTGCTTCTTCTGATTCACCCTCCAGACTTCACCTTCTCCTTCTCCTTATTCTGCTTCTTCTGATTCACCCTCCAGACTTCACCTTCTCCTTCTCCTTCTTCTGCTTCTTCTGATTCACACTCCAGACTTCACCTTCTCCTTCTCCTTCTTCTACTTCTTCTGATTCACCCTCCAGACTTCACCTTCTCCTTCTCTTTCTTCTGCTTCTTCTGATTCACACTCCAGACTTCACCTTCTCCTTCTCCTTCTTCTGATTCTTCTGATTCACCCTCCAGACTTCACCTTCTTCTTCTCCTTCTTCTGCTTCTTCTGATTCACCCTCCTGACTTCACATTCTCCTTCTCGTTCTTCTAGTTCTTCTGATTCTCCCTCCTGACTTCACCTTCTCCTTCTCCTTCTTCTACTTCTTCTGCTTCACCCTCCAGACTTCACCTTCTCCTTCTCCTTCTTCTACTTCTTCTGATTCACCCTCCAGACTTGACCTTCTCCTTCTCCTTCTTCTACTTCTTCTGATTCACCCTCCAGACTTCACATTCCACTTCTCCTTCTTCTGCTTCTTCTGCTTCACCGTCCTGACTTCACCTTCTCCTTCTCCTTCTTCTACTTCTTCTGCTTCATCCCCCTGACATCACATGCTCCTTCTCCTTCTTCTGCTTCTTCTGATTCACCCTCCTAACTTCACCTTCTCCTTCTCCTTCTTCTGCTTCTTCTGATTCACCCTCCTGACTTCACCTTCTCCTTCTCCTTCTTCTGCTTCTTCTGATTCACCCTCCAGACATCACCTTCTCCTTCTCCTTCTTCTGCTTCTTCTGATTCACCCTCCAGACTTCACCTTCTCCTTCTCCTTCTTCTGCTTCTTCTGATTCACCCACCAGACCTCACCTTCTCCTTCTCCTTCTTCTACTTCTTCTGATTCACCCTCCAGACTTCATCTTCTCCTTCTCCTTCTTCTGCTTCTTCTGATTCACCCTCCAGACTTCACCTTCTCCTTCTCCTTCTTCTGCTTCTTCTGATTCACCCTCCAGACTTCACCTTCTCCTTCTCCTTCTTCTACTTCTTCTGATTCACCCTCCAGACTTCACCTTCTCCATTTCCTTCTTCTGCTTCTTCTGATTCACCCTCCAGAATTCACCTTCTCCTTCTCCTTCGTCTACTTCTTCTGATTCACCCTCCAGACTACACCTTCTCCTTCTCCTTCTTCTACTTCTTCTGATTCACCCTCCAGACTTCACCTTCTCCTTCTCCTTCTTCTGTTTCTTCTGATTCACCGTCCAGACTTCACCTTCTCCTTCTCCTTCTTCTACTACTTCTGATTCACCCTCCAGTCTTCACCTTCTCCTTCTTCCACTTCTTCTGATTCACCCTCCAGACTTCATCTTCTCCTTCTCCTTCTTCTGCTTCTTCTGATTCACCCTCCAGACTTCACCTTCTCCTTCTCCTTCTTCTGCTTCTTCTGATCCACCCTCCAGACTTCACCTTCTCCTTCTCCTTCTTCTACTTCTTCTGATTCACCCTCCAGACTTCACCTTCTCCTTCTCCTTCTTCTACTTCTTCTGATTCACCCTCCAGTCTTCACCTTCTCCTTCTCCTTCTTCTGTTTCTTCTGCTTCACCCTCCAGACTTCACCTTCTCCTTCTCTTTCTTCTGCTTCTTCTGATTCACCCTCCAGACTTCACCTTCTCCTTCTCCTTCTTCTGATTCTTCTGATTCACCCTCCAGACTTCACCTTCTCCTTCTCCTTCTTCTGCTTCTTCTGATTCATCCTCCTGACTTCACCTTCTCCTTCTCCTTCTTCTACTTCTTCTGATTCACCCTCCTGACTTCACCTTCTCCTTCTCCTTCTTCTACTTCTTCTGCTTCACCCTCCAGACTTCACCTTCTCCTTCTCCTTCTTCTACTTCTTCTGCTTCACCCTCCAGACTTCATCTTCTCCTTCTCCT
Organism: Somniosus microcephalus; assembly: GCF_052327205.1. Classification (NCBI taxonomy): domain Eukaryota; kingdom Metazoa; phylum Chordata; class Chondrichthyes; order Squaliformes; family Somniosidae; genus Somniosus; species Somniosus microcephalus. The sequence continues at coordinate 188,194 of NC_141004.1, forward strand.
TCTTCTGCTTCTTCTGATTCACCCTCCAGACTTCACCTTCTCCTTCTCCTTATTCTGCTTCTTCTGATTCACCCTCCAGACTTCACCTTCTCCTTCTCCTTATTCTGCTTCTTCTGATTCACCCTCCAGACTTCACCTTCTCCTTCTCCTTCCTCTGCTTCTTCTGATTCACCCTCCAGACTTCACCTTCTCCTTCTCCTTCTTCTGATTCTTCTGATTCACCCTCCAGACTTCACCTTCTCCTTCTCCTTCTTCTGCTTCTTCTGATTAACCCTCCTGACTTCACCTTCTCCTTCTCCTTCTTCTACTTCTTCTGATTCACCCTCCTGACTTCACCTTCTCCTTCTCCTTCTTCTACTTCTTCTGCTTCACCCTCCAGACTTCACCTTCTCCTTCTCCTTCTTCTACTTCTTCTGATTCACCCTCCAGACTTCACCTTCTCCTTCTCCTTCTTCTGCTTCTTCTGATTCACCCTCCAGACTTCACCTTCTCCTTCTCCTTATTCTGCTTCTTCTCATTCACCCTCCAGACTTCACCTTCTCCTTCTCCTTCTTCTGCTTCTTCTGATTCACACTCCAGACTTCACCTTCTCCTTCTCCTTCTTCTACTTCTTCTGATTCACCCTCCAGACTTCACCTTCTCATTCTCTTTCTTCTGCTTCTTCTGATTCACCCTCCAGACTTCACCTTCTCCTTCTCCTTCTTCTGATTCTTCTGATTCACCCTCCAGACTTCACCTTCTCCTTCTCCTTCTTCTGCTTCTTCTGATTCACCCTCCTGACTTCACATTCTCCTTCTCGTTTTTCTACTTCTTCTGATTCACCCTCCTGACTTCACTTTCTCCTTCTCCTTCTTCTACTTCTTCTGCTTCACCCTCCAGACTTCACCTTCTCCTTCTCCTTCTTCTACTTCTTCTGATTCACCCTCCAGACTTGACCTTCTCCTTCTCCTTCTTCTACTTCTTCTGATTCACCCTCCAGACTTCACCTTCTCCTTCTCCTTCTTCTGCTTCTTCTGCTTCACCGTCCTGACTTCACCTTCTCCTTCTCCTTCTTCTACTTCTTCTGCTTCATCCCCCTGACATCAACTGCTCCTTCTCCTTCTTCTGCTTCTTCTGATTCACCCTCCTAACTTCACCTTCTCCTTCTCCTTCTTCTGCTTCTTCTGATTCACCCTCCTGACTTCACCTTCTCCTTCTCCTTCTTCTGCTTCTTCTGATTCACCCTCCAGACATCACCTTCTCCTTCTCCTTCTTCTGCTTCTTCTGATTCACCCTCCAGACTTCACCTTCTCCTTCTCCTTCTTCTGCTTCTTCTGATTCACCCTCCAGACCTCACCTTCTCCTTCTCCTTCTTCTACTTCTTCTGATTCACCCTCCAGACTTCATCTTCTCCTTCTCCTTCTTCTGCTTCTTCTGATTCACCCTCCAGACTTCACCTTCTCCTTCTCCTTCTTCTGCTTCTTCTGATTCACCCTCCAGACTTCACCTTCTCCTTCTCCTTCTTCTACTTCTTCTGATTCACCCTCCAGACTTCACCTTCTCCTTCTCCTTCTTCTACTTCTTCTGATTCACCCTCCAGTCTTCACCTTCTCCTTCTCCTTCTTCTGTTTCTTCTGCTTCACCCTCCAGACTTCACCTTCTCCTTCTCTTTCTTCTGCTTCTTCTGATTCACCCTCCAGACTTCACCTTCTCCTTCTCCTTCTTCTGATTCTTCTGATTCACCCTCCAGACTTCACCTTCTCCTTCTCCTTCTTCTGCTTCTTATGATTCACCCTCCTGACTTCATCTTCTCCTTCTCCTTCTTCTACTTCTTCTGATTCACCCTCCTGACTTCACCTTCTCCTTCTCCTTCTTCTACTTCTTCTGCTTCACCCTCCAGACTTCACCTTCTCCTTCTCCTTCTTCTACTTCTTCTGATTCACCCTTCAGACTTCACCTTCTCCTTCTCCTTTTTATGCTTCTTCTGATTCACCCTCCAGACTTCACCTTCTCCTTCTCCTTATTCTGCTTCTTCTGATTCACCCTCCTGACTTCACCTTCTCCTTCTCCTTCTTCTGCTTCTTCTGATTCACCCTCCAGACTTCACCTTCTCCTTCTCCTTCTTCTGCTTCTTCTGATTCACCCTCCAGACTTCACCTTCTCCTTCTCCTTCGTCTACTTCTTCTGATTCACCCTCCAGACTACACCTTCTCCTTCTCCTTCTTCTACTTCTTCTGATTCACCCTCCAGACTTCACCTTCTCCTTCTCCTTCTTCTGTTTCTTCTGATTCACCGTCCGGACTTCACCTTCTCCTTCTCCTTCTTCCAATACTTCTGATTCACCCTCCAGACTTCACCTTCTCCTTCTCCTTCTTCTACTTCTTCTGATTCACCCTCCAGACTTCATCTTCTCCTTCTCCTTCTTCTGCTTCTTCTGATTCACCCTCCAGACTTCACCTTCTCCTTCTCCTTCTTCTGCTTCTTCTGATTCACCCTCCAGACTTCACCTTCTCCTTCTCCTTCTTCTACTTCTTCTGATTCACCCTCCAGACTTCACCTTCTCCTTCTCCTTCTTCTACTTCTTCTGATTCACCCTCCAGTCTTCACCTTCTCCTTCTCCTTCTTCTGTTTCTTCTGCTTCACCCTCCAGACTTCACCTTCTCCTTCTCTTTCTTCTGCTTCTTCTGATTCACCCTCCAGACTTCACCTTCTACTTCTCCTTCTTCTGATTCTTCTGATTCACCCTCCAGACTTCACCTTCTCCTTCTCCTTCTTCTGCTTCTTCTGATTCACCCTCCTGACTTCACCTTCTCCTTCTTCTTCTTCTACTTCTTCTGATTCACACTCCTGAATTCACCTTCTCCTTCTCCTTCTTCTACTTCTTCTGCTTCACCCTCCAGACTTCACCTTCTCCTTCTCCTTCTTCTACTTCTTCTGATTCACCCTCCAGACTTCATCTTCTCCTTCTCCTTCTTCTGCTTCTTCTGATTCACCCTCCAGACGTCACCTTCTCCTTCTCCTTATTCTGCTTCTTCTGATTCACCCTCCAGACTTCACCTTCTCCTTCTCCTTATTCTGCTTCTTCTGATTCACCCTCCAGACTTCACCTTCTCCTTCTCCTTCCTCTGCTTCTTCTGATTCACCCTCCAGACTTCACCTTCTCCTTCTCCTTCTTCTGATTCTTCTGATTCACCCTCCAGACTTCACCTTCTCCTTCTCCTTCTTCTGCTTCTTCTGATTCACCCTCCTGACTTCACCTTCTCCTTCTCCTTCTTCTACTTCTTCTGATTCACCCTCCTGACTTCACCTTCTCCTTCTCCTTCTTCTACTTCTTCTGCTTCACCCTCCAGACTTCACCTTCTCCTTCTCCTTCTTCTACTTCTTCTGATTCACCCTCCAGACTTCACCTTCTCCTTCTCCTTCTTCTGCTTCTTCTGATTCACCCTCCAGACTTCACCTTCTCCTTCTCCTTATTCTGCTTCTTCTGATTCACCCTCCAGACTTCACCTTCTCCTTCTCCTTCTTCTGCTTCTTCTGATTCACACTCCAGACTTCACCTTCTCCTTCTCCTTCTTCTACTTCTTCTGATTCACCCTCCAGACTTCACCTTCTCCTTCTCTTTCTTCTGCTTCTTCTGATTCACCCTCCAGACTTCACCTTCTCCTTCTCCTTCTTCTGATTCTTCTGATTCACCCTCCAGACTTTACCTTCTCCTTCTCCTTCTTCTGCTTCTTCTGATTCACCCTCCTGACTTCACCTTCTCCTTCTCCTTCTTCTACTTCTTCTGATTCACCCTCCTGACTTCACCTTCTCCTTCTCCTTCTTCTACTTCTTCTGCTTCACCCTCCAGACTTCACCTTCTCCTTCTCCTTATTCTACTTCTTCTGATTCACCCTCCAGACTTGACCTTCTCCTTCTCCTTCTTCTACTTCTTCTGATTCACCCTCCAGACTTCACCTTCTCCTTCTCCTTCTTCTGCTTCTTCTGCTTCACCGTCCTGACTTCACCTTCTCCTTCTCCTTCTTCTACTTCTTCTGCTTCATCCCCCTGACATCACCTGCTCCTTCTCCTTCTTCTGCTTCTTCTGATTCACCCTCCTAACTTCACCTTCTCCTTCTCCTTCTTCTGCTTCTTCTGATTCACCCTCCTGACTTCACCTTCTCCTTCTCCTTCTTCTGCTTCTTCTGATTCACCCTCCAGACTTCACCTTCTCCTTCTCCTTCTTCTGCTTCTTCTGATTCACCCTCCAGACTTCACCTTCTGCTTCTCCTTCTTCTGCTTCTTCTGATTCACCCTCCAGACCTCACCTTCTCCTTCTCCTTCTTCTACTTCTTCTGATTCACCCTCCAGACTTCATCTTCTCCTTCTCCTTCTTCTGCTTCTTCTGATTCACCCTCCAGACTTCACCTTCTCCTTCTCCTTCTTCTGCTTCTTCTGATTCACCCTCCAGACTTCACCTTCTCCTTCTCCTTCTTCTACTTCTTCTGATTCACCCTCCAGACTTCACCTTCTCCTTCTCCTTCTTCTACTTCTTCTGTTTCACCCTCCAGTCTTCACCTTCTCCTTCTCCTTCTTCTGTTTCTTCTGCTTCACCCTCCAGACTTCACCTTCTCCTTCTCTTTCTTCTGCTTCTTCTGATTCACCCTCCAGACTTCACCTTCTCCTTCTCCTTCTTCTGATTCTTCTGATTCACCCTCCAGACTTCACCTTCTCCTTCTCCTTCTTCTGCTTCTCCTGATTCACCCTCCTGACTTCACCTTCTCCTTCTCCTTCTTCTACTTCTTCTGATTCACCCTCCTGACTTCACCTTCTCCTTCTCCTTCTTCTACTTCTTCTGCTTCACCCTCCAGACTTCACCTTCTCCTTCTCCTTCTTCTACTTCTTCTGATTCACCCTTCAGACTTCACCTTCTCCTTCTCCTTTTTCTGCTTCTTCTGATTCACCCTCCAGACTTCACCTTCTCCTTCTCCTTATTCTGCTTCTTCTGATACACCCTCCAGACTTCACCTTCTCCTTCTCCTTCTTCTGCTTCTTCTGATTCACCCTCCAGACTTCACCTTCTCCTTCTCCTTCTTCTACTTCTTCTGATTCACCCTCCAGACTTCACCTTCTCCTTCTCTTTCTTCTGCTTCTTCTGATTCACCCTCCAGACTTCACCTTCTCCTTCTCCTTCTTCTGATTCTTCTGATTCACCCTCCAGACTTCACCTTCTCCTTCTCCTTCTTCTGATTCTTCTGATTCACCCTCCAGACTTCACCTTCTCCTTCTCCTTCTTCTGCTTCTTCTGATTCACCCTCCTGACTTCACCTTCTCCTTCTCCTTCTTCTACTTCTTCTGATTCACCCTCCTGACTTCACCTTCTCCTTCTCCTTCTTCTACTTCTTCTGCTTCACCCTCCAGACTTCAACTTCTCCTTCTCCTTCTTCTACTTCTTCTGATTCTCCCTCCAGACTTCACCTTCACCTTCTCCTTCTTTTGCTTCTTCTGCTTCACACTCCAGACTTCACCTTCTCCTTCTCCTTCTTCTGCTTCTTCTGCTTCACCGTCCTGACTTCACCTTCTCCTTCTCCTTCTTCTACTTCTTCTGCTTCATCCCCCTGACATCAACTGCTCCTTCTCCTTCTTCTGCTTCTTCTGATTCACCCTCCTAACTTCACCTTCTCCTTCTCCTTCTTCTGCTTCTTCTGATTCATCCTCCTGACTTCACCTTCTCCTTCTCCTTCTTCTGCTTCTTCTGATTCACCCTCCAGACATCACCTTCTCCTTCTCCTTCTTCTGCTTCTTCTGATTCACCCTCCAGACTTCACCTTCTCCTTCTCCTTCTTCTGCTTCTTCTGATTCACCCTCCAGACCTCACCTTCTCCTTCTCCTTCTTCTACTTCTTCTGATTCACCCTCCAGACTTCATCTTCTCCTTCTCCTTCTTCTGCTTCTTCTGATTCACCCTCCAGACTTCACCTTCTCCTTCTCCTTCTTCTGCTTCTTCTGATTCACCCTCCAGACTTCACCTTCTCCTTCTCCTTCTTCTACTTCTTCTGATTCACCCTCCAGACTTCACCTTCTCCTTCTCCTTCTTCTACTTCTTCTGATTCACCCTCCAGTCTTCACCTTCTCCTTCTCCTTCTTCTGTTTCTTCTGCTTCACCCTCCAGACTTCACCTTCTCCTTCTCTTTCTTCTGCTTCTTCTGATTCACCCTCCAGACTTCACCTTCCCCTTCTCCTTCTTCTGATTCTTCTGATTCACCCTCCAGACTTCACCTTCTCCTTCTCCTTCTTCTGCTTCTTATGATTCACCCTCCTGACTTCATCTTCTCCTTCTCCTTCTTCTACTTCTTCTGATTCACCCTTCAGACTTCACCTTCTCCTTCTCCTTTTTCTGCTTCTTCTGATTCACCCTCCAGACTTCACCTTCTCCTTCTCCTTATTCTGCTTCTTCTGATTCACCCTCCTGACTTCACCTTCTCCTTCTCCTTCTTCTGCTTCTTCTGATTCACCCTCCAGACTTCACCTTCTCCTTCTCCTTCTTCTGCTTCTTCTGATTCACCCTCCAGACTTCACCTTCTCCTTCTCCTTCGTCTACTTCTTCTGATTCACCCTCCAGACTACACCTTCTCCTTCTCCTTCTTCTACTTCTTCTGATTCACCCTCCAGACTTCACCTTCTCCTTCTCCTTCTTCTGTTTCTTCTGATTCACCGTCCGGACTTCACCTTCTCCTTCTCCTTCTTCCAATACTTCTGATTCACCCTCCAGACTTCACCTTCTCCTTCTCCTTCTTCTACTTCTTCTGATTCACCCTCCAGACTTCATCTTCTCCTTCTCCTTCTTCTGCTTCTTCTGATTCACCCTCCAGACTTCACCTTCTCCTTCTCCTTCTTCTGCTTCTTCTGATTCACCCTCCAGACTTCACCTTCTCCTTCTCCTTCTTCTACTTCTTCTGATTCACCCTCCAGACTTCACCTTCTCCTTCTCCTTCTTCTACTTCTTCTGATTCACCCTCCAGTCTTCACCTTCTCCTTCTCCTTCTTCTGTTTCTTCTGCTTCACCCTCCAGACTTCACCTTCTCCTTCTCTTTCTTCTGCTTCTTCTGATTCACCCTCCAGACTTCACCTTCTACTTCTCCTTCTTCTGATTCTTCTGATTCACCCTCCAGACTTCACCTTCTCCTTCTCCTTCTTCTGCTTCTTCTGATTCACCCTCCTGACTTCACCTTCTCCTTCTTCTTCTTCTACTTCTTCTGATTCACACTCCTGAATTCACCTTCTCCTTCTCCTTCTTCTACTTCTTCTGCTTCACCCTCCAGACTTCACCTTCTCCTTCTCCTTCTTCTACTTCTTCTGATTCACCCTCCAGACTTCATCTTCTCCTTCTCCTTCTTCTGCTTCTTCTGATTCACCCTCCAGACTTCACCTTCTCCTTCTCCTTATGCTGCTTCTTCTGATTCACCCTCCAAACTTCACCTTCTCCTTCTCCTTATTCTGCTTCTTCTGATTCACCCTCCAGACTTCACCTTCTCCTTCTCCTTCCTCTGCTTCTTCTGATTCACCCTCCAGACTTCACCTTCTCCTTCTCCTTCTTCTGATTCTTCTGATTCACCCTCCAGACTTCACCTTCTCCTTCTCCTTCTTCTGCTTCTTCTGATTCACCCTCCTGACTTCACCTTCTCCTTCTCCTTCTTCTACTTCTTCTGATTCACCCTCCTGACTTCACCTTCTCCTTCTCTTTCTTCTACTTCTTCTGCTTCACCCTCCAGACTTCACCTTCTCCTTCTCCTTCTTCTACTTCTTCTGATTCACCCTCCAGACTTCACCTTCTCCTTCTCCTTCTTCTGCTTCTTCTGATTCACCCTCCAGACTTCACCTTCTCCTTCTCCTTATTCTGCTTCTTCTGATTCACCCTCCAGACTTCACCTTCTCCTTCTCCTTCTTCTGCTTCTTCTGATTCACACTCCAGACTTCACCTTCTCCTTCTTCTTCTTCTACTTCTTCTGATTCACCCTCCAGACTTCACCTTCATCTTCTCTTTCTTCTGCTTCTTCTGATTCACCCTCCAGACTTCACCTTCTCCTTCTCCTTCTTCTGATTCTTCTGATTCACCCTCCAGACTTTACCTTCTCCTTCTCCTTCTTCTGCTTCTTCTGATTCACCCTCCTGACTTCACCTTCTCCTTCTCCTTCTTCTACTTCTTCTGATTCACCCTCCTGACTTCACCTTCTCCTTCTCCTTCTTCTACTTCTTCTGCTTCACCCTCCAGACTTCACCTTCTCCTTCTCCTTATTCTACTTCTTCTGATTCACCCTCCAGACTTGACCTTCTCCTTCTCCTTCTTCTACTTCTTCTGATTCACCCTCCAGACTTCACCTTCTCCTTCTCCTTCTTCTGCTTCTTCTGCTTCACCGTCCTGACTTCACCTTCTCCTTCTCCTTCTTCTACTTCTTCTGCTTCATCCCCCTGACATCACCTGCTCCTTCTCCTTCTTCTGCTTCTTCTGATTCACCCTCCTAACTTCACCTTCTCCTTCTCCTTCTTCTGCTTCTTCTGATTCACCCTCCTGACTTCACCTTCTCCTTCTCCTTCTTCTGCTTCTTCTGATTCACCCTCCAGACTTCACCTTCTCCTTCTCCTTCTTCTGCTTCTTCTGATTCACCCTCCAGACTTCACCTTCTCCTTCTCCTTCTTCTGCTTCTTCTGATTCACCCTCCAGACCTCACCTTCTCCTTCTCCTTCTTCTACTTCTTCTGATTCACCCTCCAGACTTCATCTTCTCCTTCTCCTTCTTCTGCTTCTTCTGATTCACCCTCCAGACTTCACCTTCTCCTTCTCCTTCTTCTGCTTCTTCTGATTCACCCTCCAGACTTCACCTTCTCCTTCTCCTTCTTCTACTTCTTCTGATTCACCCTCCAGACTTCACCTTCTCCTTCTCCTTCTTCTACTTCTTCTGTTTCACCCTCCAGTCTTCACCTTCTCCTTCTCCTTCTTCTGTTTCTTCTGCTTCACCCTCCAGACTTCACCTTCTCCTTCTCTTTCTTCTGCTTCTTCTGATTCACCCTCCAGACTTCACCTTCTCCTTCTCCTTCTTCTGATTCTTCTGATTCACCCTCCAGACTTCACCTTCTCCTTCTCCTTCTTCTGCTTCTCCTGATTCACCCTCCTGACTTCACCTTCTCCTTCTCCTTCTTCTACTTCTTCTGATTCACCCTCCTGACTTCACCTTCTCCTTCTCCTTCTTCTACTTCTTCTGCTTCACCCTCCAGACTTCACCTTCTCCTTCTCCTTCTTCTACTTCTTCTGATTCACCCTTCAGACTTCACCTTCTCCTTCTCCTTTTTCTGCTTCTTCTGATTCACCCTCCAGACTTCACCTTCTCCTTCTCCTTATTCTGCTTCTTCTGATACACCCTCCAGACTTCACCTTCTCCTTCTCCTTCTTCTGCTTCTTCTGATTCACCCTCCAGACTTCACCTTCTCCTTCTCCTTCTTCTACTTCTTCTGATTCACCCTCCAGACTTCACCTTCTCCTTCTCTTTCTTCTGCTTCTTCTGATTCACCCTCCAGACTTCACCTTCTCCTTCTCCTTCTTCTGATTCTTCTGATTCACCCTCCAGACTTCACCTTCTCCTTCTCCTTCTTCTGCTTCTTCTGATTCACCCTCCAGACTTCACCTTCTCCTTCTCCTTCTTCTGATTCTTCTGATTCACCCTCCAGACTTCACCTTCTCCTTCTCCTTCTTCTGCTTCTTCTGATTCACCCTCCTGACTTCACCTTCTCCTTCTCCTTCTTCTACTTCTTCTGATTCACCCTCCTGACTTCACCTTCTCCTTCTCCTTCTTCTACTTCTTCTGCTTCACCCTCCAGACTTCACCTTCTCCTTCTCCTTCTTCTACTTCTTCTGATTCTCCCTCCAGACTTCACCTTCACCTTCTCCTTCTTTTGCTTCTTCTGCTTCACACTCCAGACTTCACCTTCTCCTTCTCCTTCTTCTGCTTCTTCTGATTCACCCTCCTTACTTCACCTTCTCCTTCTCCTTCTTCTGCTTCTTCTGATTCACCCTCCAGACTTCACCTTCTCCTTCTCCTTCTTCTGCTTCTTCTGATTCACCCTCCAGACTTCACCTTCTCCTTCTCTTTCTTCTGCTTCTTCTGATTCACCCTCCAGACTTCACCTTCTCCTTCTCCTTCTTCTGCTTCTTCTGATTCACCCTCCTTACTTCACCTTCTCCTTCTCCTTCTTCTGCTTCTTCTGATTCACCCTCCAGACTTCACCTTCTCCTTCTCCTTCTTCTACTTCTTCTGATTCACCCTCCAGACTTCACCTTCTCCTTCTCTTTCTTCTGCTTCTTCTGATTCACCCTCCAGACTTCACCTTCTCCTTCTCCTTCTTTTGCTTCTTCTACTTCACACTCCAGACTTCACCTTCTCCTTCTCCTTCTTCTGCTTCTTCTGATTCACCCTCCTTACTTCACCTTCTCCTTCTCCTTCTTCTGCTTCTTCTGATTCACCCTCCAGACTTCACCTTCTCCTTCTCCTTCTTCTGCTTCTTCTGGTTCACCCTCCAGACTTCACCTTCTCCTTCTCCTTCGTCTACTTCTTCTGATTCACCCTCCAGACTACACCTTCTCCTTCTCCTTCTTCTACTTCTTCTGATTCACCCTCCAGACTTCACCTTCTCCTTCTCCTTCTTCTGTTTCTTCTGATTCACCCTCCAGACTTCACCTTCTCCTTCTCCTTCTTCTACTTCTTCTGATTCACCCTCCAGACTTCACCTTCTCCTTCTCCTTCTTCTACTTCTTCTGATTCACCCTCCAGACTTCACCTTCTCCTTCTCCTTCTTCTACTTCTTCTGCTTCTCCCTCCAGACTTCACCTTCTCCTTCTCCTTCTTCTGCTTCTTCTGATTCACCCTCCAGACTTCACCTTCTCCTTCTCTTTCTTCTGCTTCTTCTGATTCACCCTCCAGACTTCACCTTCTCCTTCTCCTTCTTCTGATTCTTCTGATTCACCCTCCAGACTTCACCTTCTCCTTCTCCTTCTTCTGCTTCTTCTGATTCACCCTCCTGACTTCACCTTCTCCTTCTCCTTCTTCTGCTTCTTCTGATTCACCCTCCTGACTTCACCTTCTCCTTCTCCTTCTTCTGCTTCTTCTGCTTCACCCTCCTGACTTCACCTTCTCCTTCTCCTTCTTCTACTTCTTCTGATTCACCCTCCAGACTTCACCTTCTCCTTCTCCTTCTTCTGCTTCCTCTGCTTCACCCTCCAGACTTCACCTTCTCCTTCTCCTTCTTCTGCTTCTTCTGCTTCGCCCTCCAGACATCACCTTCTCCTTCTCCTTCTTCTGCTTCTTCTGCTTCACCCTCCAGACTTCACCTTCTCCTTCTCCTTCTTCTGCTTCTTCTGCTTCACTCTCCTGACTTCACCTTCTCCTTCTCCTTCTTCTACTTCTTCTGATTCACCCTCCAGACTTCACCTTCTCCTTCTCCTTCTTCTGCTTCTTCTACTTCTCCCTCCAGACTTCACCTTCTCCTTCTCCTTCTTCTTCTTCTTCTGCTGCGCCCTCCAGACTTCACCTTCTCCTTCTCCTTCTTCTGCTTCTTCTGCTTCACCCTCCTGACTTCACCTTCTCCTTCTCCTTCTTCTACTTCTTCTGTTTCACCCCCCTGACTTCACCTGCTCCTTCTCCTTCTTCTGCTTCTTCTGATTCACCCTCCTAACTTTACCTTCTCCTTCTCCTTCTTCTGCTTCTTCTGATTCACCCTCCTGACTTCACCTTCTCCTTCTCCTTCTTCTGCTTCTTCTAATTCACCCTCCAGACTTCACCTTCTCCTTCTCCTTCTTCTGCTTCTTCTGATTCACCCTCCAGACTTCACCTTCTCCTTCTCCTTCTTCTGCTTCTTCTGATTGACCCTCCAGACCTCACCTTCTCCTTCTCCTTCTTCTACTTCTTCTGATTCACCCTCCAGACTTCATCTTCTCCTTCTCCTTCTTCTGCTTCTTCTGATTCACCCTCCAGACTTCACCTTCTCCTTCTCCTTCTTCTGCTTCTTCTGATTCACCCTCCAGACTTCACCTTCTCCTTCTCCTTCTTCTACTTCTTCTGATTCACCCTCCTGACTTCACCTTCTCCTTCTTCTGCTTATTCTGCTTCACCCTCCAGACTTCACCTTCTCCTGCTCCTTCTTCTGCTTCTTCTGCTTCACCCTCCAGACTTCACCTTCTCCTTCTCCTTCTTCTGCTTCTTCTGCTTCACCCTCCTGACTTCACCTTCTCCTTCTCCTTCTTCTACTTCTTCTGATTCACCCTCCAGACTTCACCTTCTCCTTCTCCTTCTTCTGCTTCTTCTGCTTCACCCTCCAGACTTCACCTTCTCCTTCTCCTTCTTCTGCTTCTTCTGCTTCGCCCTCCAGACTTCACCTTCTCCTTCTCCATCGTCTGCTTCTTCTGCTTCACTCTCCTGACTTCACCTTCTCCTTCTCCTTCTTCTACTTCTTCTGATTCACCCTCCAGACTTCACCTTCTCCTTCTCCTTCTTCTGCTTCTTCTGCTTCACCCTCCAGACTTCAGCTTCTCCTTCTCCTTCTTCTGCTTCTTCTGATTCACCCTCCAGACTTCAACTTCTCCTTCTCCTTCTTCTGCTTCTTCTGATTCACCCTCCAGACTTCACCTTCTCCTTCTCCTTCTTCTACTTCTTCTGATTCACCCTCCAGACTTCACCTTCTCCTTCTCCTTCTTCTGCTTCTTCTGGTTCACCCTCCAGACTTCACCTTCTCCTTCTCCTTCGTCTACTTCTTCTGATTCACCCTCCAGACTATACCTTCTCCTTCTCCTTCTTCTACTTCTTCTGATTCACCCTCCAGACTTCACCTTCTCCTTCTCCTTCTTCTGTTTCTTCTGATTCACCCTCCAGACTTCACCTTCTCCTTCTCCTTCTTCTACTTCTTCTGATTCACCCTCCAGACTTCACCTTCTCCTTCTCCTTCTTCTACTTCTTCTGATTCACCCTCCAGACTTCACCTTCTCCTTCTCCTTCTTCTACTTCTTCTGCTTCTCCCTCCAGACTTCACCTTCTCCTTCTCCTTCTTCTGCTTCTTCTGATTCACCCTCCAGACTTCACCTTCTCCTTCTCTTTCTTCTGCTTCTTCTGATTCACCCTCCAGACTTCACCTTCTCCTTCTCCTTCTTCTGATTCTTCTGATTCACCCTCCAGACTTCACCTTCTCCTTCTCCTTCTTCTGCTTCTTCTGATTCACCCTCCTGACTTCACCTTCTCCTTCTCCTTCTTCTACTTCTTCTGATTCACCCTCCTGACTTCACCTTCTCCTTCTCCTTCTTCTACTTCTTCTGCTTCACCCTCCAGACTTCACCTTCTCCTTCTCCTTCTTCTACTTCTTCTGATTCACCCTCCAGACTTCACCTTCTCCTTCTCCTTCTTTTGCTTCTTCTGCTTCACACTCCAGACTTCACCTTCTCCTTCTCCTTCTTCTGCTTCTTCTGATTCACCCTCCTTACTTCACCTTCTCCTTCTCCTTCTTCTGCTTCTTCTGATTCACCCTCCTGACTTCACCTTCTCCTTCTCCTTATTCTGCTTCTTCTGTTTCACCCTCCAGACTTCACCTTCTCCTTCTCCTTCTTCTGCTTCTTCTGATTCACCCTCCAGACTTCACCTTCTCCTTCTCCTTCTTCTGCTTCTTCTGATTCACCCTCCAGACTACACCTTCTCCTTCTCCTTCTTCTACTTCTTCTGATTCACCCTCCAGACTTCACCTTCTCCTTCTCCTTCTTCTGCTTCTTCTGATTCACCCTCCAGACTTCACCTTCTCCTTCTCCTTCGTCTACTTCTTCTGATTCACCCTCCAGACTACACCTTCTCCTTCTCCTTCTTCTACTTCTTCTGATTCACCCTCCAGACTTCACCTTCTCCTTCTCCTTCTTCTACTTCTTCTGATTCACCCTCCAGACTTCACCTTCTCCTTCTCCTTCTTCTACTTCTTCTGCTTCTCCCTCCAGACTTCACCTTCTCCTTCTCCTTCTTCTGCTTCTTCTGATTCACCCTCCAGACTTCACCTTCTCCTTCTCCTTCTTCTACTTCTTCTGATTCACCCTCCAGACTTCACCTTCTACTTCTCCTTCTTCTACTTCTTCTGATTCACCCTCCAGACTTCACCTTCTCCTTCTCCTTCTTCTACTTCTTCCGATTCACCCTCCTGACTTCACCTTCTCCTTCTCCTACTTCTGCTTCTTCTGCTTCACCCTCCTGACTTCACCTTCTCCTTCTCCTTCTTCTACTTCTTCTGATTCACCCTCCAGACTTCACCTTCTCCTTCTCCTTCTTCTGCTTCTTCTGGTTCACCCTCCAGACTTCACCTTCTCCTTCTCCTTCGTCTACTTCTTCTGATTCACCCTCCAGACTATACCTTCTCCTTCTCCTTCTTCTACGTCTTCTGATTCACCCTCCAGACTTCACCTTCTCCTTCTCCTTCTTCTGTTTCTTCTGATTCACCCTCCAGACTTCACCTTCTCCTTCTCCTTCTTCTACTTCTTCTGATTCACCCTCCAGACTTCACCTTCTCCTTCTCCTTCTTCTACTTCTTCTGATTCACCCTCCAGACTTCACCTTCTCCTTCTCCTTCTTCTACTTCTTCTGCTTCTCCCTCCAGACTTCACCTTCTCCTTCTCCTTCTTCTGCTTCTTCTGATTCACCCTCCAGACTTCACCTTCTCCTTCTCTTTCTTCTGCTTCTTCTGATTCACCCTCCAGACTTCACCTTCTCCTTCTCCTTCTTCTGATTCTTCTGATTCACCCTCCAGACTTCACCTTCTCCTTCTCCTTCTTCTGCTTCTTCTGATTCACCCTCCTGACTTCACCTTCTCCTTCTCCTTCTTCTACTTCTTCTGATTCACCCTCCTGACTTCACCTTCTCCTTCTCCTTCTTCTACTTCTTCTGCTTCACCCTCCAGACTTCACCTTCTCCTTCTCCTTCTTCTACTTCTTCTGATTCACCCTCCAGACTTCACCTTCTCCTTCTCCTTCTTCTGTTTCTTCTGATTCACCCTCCAGACTTCACCTTCTCCTTCTCCTTCTTCTACTTCTTCTGATTCACCCTCCAGACTTCACCTTCTCCTTCTCCTTCTTCTGCTTCTTCTGCTTCACCCTCCAGACTTCACCTTCTCCTTCTCCTTCTTCTGCTTCTTCTGCTTCGCCCTCCAGACTTCACCTTCTCCTTCTCCATCGTCTGCTTCTTCTGCTTCACTCTCCTGACTTCACCTTCTCCTTCTCCTTCTTCTACTTCTTCTGATTCACCCTCCAGACTTCACCTTCTCCTTCTCCTTCTTCTGCTTCTTCTGCTTCACCCTCCAGACTTCAGCTTCTCCTTCTCCTTCTTCTGCTTCTTCTGATTCACCCTCCAGACTTCAACTTCTCCTTCTCCTTCTTCTGCTTCTTCTGATTCACCCTCCAGACTTCACCTTCTCCTTCTCCTTCTTCTACTTCTTCTGATTCACCCTCCAGACTTCACCTTCTCCTTCTCCTTCTTCTGCTTCTTCTGGTTCACCCTCCAGACTTCACCTTCTCCTTCTCCTTCGTCTACTTCTTCTGATTCACCCTCCAGACTATACCTTCTCCTTCTCCTTCTTCTACTTCTTCTGATTCACCCTCCAGACTTCACCTTCTCCTTCTCCTTCTTCTGTTTCTTCTGATTCACCCTCCAGACTTCACCTTCTCCTTCTCCTTCTTCTACTTCTTCTGATTCACCCTCCAGACTTCACCTTCTCCTTCTCCTTCTTCTACTTCTTCTGATTCACCCTCCAGACTTCACCTTCTCCTTCTCCTTCTTCTACTTCTTCTGCTTCTCCCTCCAGACTTCACCTTCTCCTTCTCCTTCTTCTGCTTCTTCTGATTCACCCTCCAGACTTCACCTTCTCCTTCTCTTTCTTCTGCTTCTTCTGATTCACCCTCCAGACTTCACCTTCTCCTTCTCCTTCTTCTGATTCTTCTGATTCACCCTCCAGACTTCACCTTCTCCTTCTCCTTCTTCTGCTTCTTCTGATTCACCCTCCTGACTTCACCTTCTCCTTCTCCTTCTTCTACTTCTTCTGATTCACCCTCCTGACTTCACCTTCTCCTTCTCCTTCTTCTACTTCTTCTGCTTCGCCCTCCAGACTTCACCTTCTCCTTCTCCTTCTTCTACTTCTTCTGATTCACCCTCCAGACTTCACCTTCTCCTTCTCCTTCTTTTGCTTCTTCTGCTTCACACTCCAGACTTCACCTTCTCCTTCTCCTTCTGCTGCTTCTTCTGATTCACCCTCCTTACTTCACCTTCTCCTTCTCCTTCTTCTGCTTCTTCTGATTCACCCTCCTGACTTCACCTTCTCCTTCTCCTTATTCTGCTTCTTCTGTTTCACCCTCCAGACTTCACCTTCTCCTTCTCCTTCTTCTGCTTCTTCTGATTCACCCTCCAGACTTCACCTTCTCCTTCTCCTTCTTCTGCTTCTTCTGATTCACCCTCCAGACTACACCTTCCCCTTCTCCTTCTTCTACTTCTTCTGATTCACCCTCCAGACTTCACCTTCTCCTTCTCCTTCTTCTGCTTCTTCTGATTCACCCTCCAGACTTCACCTTCTCCTTCTCCTTCGTCTACTTCTTCTGATTCACCCTCCAGACTACACCTTCTCCTTCTCCTTCTTCTACTTCTTCTGATTCACCCTCCAGACTTCACCTTCTCCTTCTCCTTCTTCTGCTTCCTCTGCTTCACCCTCCTGACTTCACCTTCTCCTTCTCCTTCTTCTACTTCTTCTGCTTCACCCTCCAGACTTCACCTTCTCCTTCTCCTTCTTTTGCTTCTTCTGCTTCACACTCCAGACTTCACCTTCTCCTTCTCCTTCTTCTGCTTCTTCTGATTCACCCTCCTTACTTCACCTTCTCCTTCTCCTTCTTCTGCTTCTTCTGATTCACCCTCCTGACTTCACCTTCTCCTTCTCCTTATACTGCTTCTTCTGTTTCACCCTCCAGACTTCACCTTCTCCTTCTCCTTCTTCTGCTTCTTCTGATTCACCCTCCAGACTTCACCTTCTCCTTCTCCTTCTTCTGCTTCTTCTGATTCACCCTCCAGATTTCACCTTCTCCTTCTCCTTCTTCTACTTCTTCTGATTCACCCTCCAGACTTCACCTTCTCCTTCTCCTACTTCTGCTTCTTCTGATTCACCCTCCAGACTTCAGCTTCTCCTTCTCCTTCTTCTGCTTCCTCTGCTTCATCCTCCAGACTTCACCTTCTCCTTCTCCTTCTTCTGCTTCTTCTGCTTCGCCCTCCAGACATCACCTTCTCCTTCTCCTTCTTCTGCTTCTTCTGCTTCACCCTCCAGACTTCACCTTCTCCTTCTCCTTCTTCTGCTTCTTCTGCTTCACTCTCCTGACTTCACCTTCTCCTTCTCCTTCTTCTACTTCTTCTGATTCACCCTCCAGACTTCACCTTCTCCTTCTCCTTCTTCTGCTTCTTCTACTTCTCCCTCCAGACTTCACCTTCTCCTTCTCCTTCTTCTGCTTCTTCTGCTGCGCCCTCCAGACTTCACCTTCTCCTTCTCCTTCTTCTGCTTCTTCTGCTTCACCCTCCTGACTTCACCTTCTCCTTCTCCTTCTTCTACTTCTTCTGTTTCACCCCCCTGACTTCACCTGCTCCTTCTCCTTCTTCTGCTTCTTCTGATTCACCCTCCTAACTTTACCTTCTCCTTCTCCTTCTTCTGCTTCTTCTGATTCACCCTCCTGACTTCACCTTCTCCTTCTCCTTCTTCTGCTTCTTCTAATTCACCCTCCAGACTTCACCTTCTCCTTCTCCTTCTTCTGCTTCTTCTGATTCACCCTCCAGACTTCACCTTCTCCTTCTCCTTCTTCTGCTTCTTCTGATTGACCCTCCAGACCTCACCTTCTCCTTCTCCTTCTTCTACTTCTTCTGATTCACCCTCCAGACTTCATCTTCTCCTTCTCCTTCTACTGCTTCTTCTGATTCACCCTCCAGACTTCACCTTCTCCTTCTCCTTCTTCTGCTTCTTCTGATTCACCCTCCAGACTTCACCTTCTCCTTCTCCTTCTTCTACTTCTTCTGATTCACCCTCCTGACTTCACCTTCTCCTTCTTCTGCTTCTTCTGCTTCACCCTCCAGACTTCACCTTCTCCTGCTCCTTCTTCTGCTTCTTCTGCTTCACCCTCCAGACTTCACCTTCTCCTTCTCCTTCTTCTGCTTCTTCTGCTTCACCCTCCTGACTTCACCTTCTCCTTCTCCTTCTTCTACTTCTTCTGATTCACCCTCCAGACTTCACCTTCTCCTTCTCCTTCTTCTGCTTCACCCTCCAGACTTCACCTTCTCCTTCTCCTTCTTCTGCTTCTTCTGCTTCGCCCTCCAGACTTCACCTTCCCCTTCTCGATCGTCTGCTTCTTCTGCTTCACTCTCCTGACTTCACCTTCTCCTTCTCCTTCTTCTACTTCTTCTGATTCACCCTCCAGACTTTACCTTCTCCTTCTCCTTCTTCTGCTTCTTCTGCTTCACCCTCCAGACTTCAGCTTCTCCTTTTCCTTCTTCTGCTTCTTCTGATTCACCCTCCAGACTTCACCTTCTCCTTCTCCTTCTTCTGCTTCTTCTGATTCACCCTCCAGACTTCACCTTCTCCTTCTCCTTCTTCTACTTCTTCTGATTCACCCTCCAGACTTCACCTTCTCCTTCTCCTTCTTCTGCTTCTTCTGGTTCACCCTCCAGACTTCACCTTCTCCTTCTCCTTCGTCTACTTCTTCTGATTCACCCTCCAGACTATACCTTCTCCTTCTCCTTCTTCTACTTCTTCTGATTCACCCTCCAGACTTCACCTTCTCCTTCTCCTTCTTCTGTTTCTTCTGATTCACCCTCCAGACTTCACCTTCTCCTTCTCCTTCTTCTACTTCTTCTGATTCACCCTCCAGACTTCACATTCTCCTTCTCCTTCTTCTACTTCTTCTGATTCACCCTCCAGACTTCACCTTCTCCTTCTCCTTCTTCTACTTCTTCTGCTTCTCCCTCCAGACTTCACCTTCTCCTTCTCCTTCTTCTGCTTCTTCTGATTCACCCTCCAGACTTCACCTTCTCCTTCTCTTTCTTCTGCTTCTTCTGATTCACCCTCCAGACTTCACCTTCTCCTTCTCCTTCTTCTGATTCTTCTGATTCACCCTCCAGACTTCACCTTCTCCTTCTCCTTCTTCTGCTTCTTCTGATTCACCCTCCTGACTTCACCTTCTCCTTCTCCTTCTTCTACTTCTTCTGATTCACCCTCCTGACTTCACCTTCTCCTTCTCCTTCTTCTACTTCTTCTGCTTCACCCTCCAGACTTCACCTTCTCCTTCTCCTTCTTCTACTTCTTCTGATTCACCCTCCAGACTTCACCTTCTCCTTCTCCTTCTTTTGCTTCTTCTGCTTCACACTCCAGACTTCACCTTCTCCTTCTCCTTCTTCTGCTTCTTCTGATTCACGCTCCTTACTTCACCTTCTCCTTCTCCTTCTTCTGCTTCTTCTGATTCACCCTCCTGACTTCACCTTCTCCTTCTCCTTATTCTGCTTCTTCTGTTTCACCCTCCAGACTTCACCTTCTCCTTCTCCTTCTTCTGCTTCTTCTGATTCACCCTCCAGACTTCACCTTCTCCTTCTCCTTCTTCTGCTTCTTCTGATTCACCCTCCAGACTACACCTTCTCCTTCTCCTTCTTCTACTTCTTCTGATTCACCCTCCAGACTTCACCTTCTCCTTCTCCTTCTTCTGCTTCTTCTGATTCACCCTCCAGACTTCACCTTCTCCTTCTCCTTCGTCTACTTCTTCTGATTCACCCTCCAGACTACACCTTCTCCTTCTCCTTCTTCTACTTCTTCTGATTCACCCTCCAGACTTCACCTTCTCCTTCTCCTTCTTCTGTTTCTTCTGATTCACCCTCCAGACTTCACCTTCTCCTTCTCCTTCTTCTACTTCTTCTGATTCACCCTCCAGACTTCACCTTCTCCTTCTCCTTCTTCTACTTCTTCTGATTCACCCTCCAGACTTCACCTTCTCCTTCTCCTTCTTCTACTTCTTCTGCTTCTCCCTCCAGACTTCACCTTCTCCTTCTCCTTCTTCTGCTTCTTCTGATTCACCCTCCAGACTTCACCTTCTCCTTCTCCTTCTTCTACTTCTTCTGATTCACCCTCCAGACTTCACCTTCTACTTCTCCTTCTTCTACTTCTTCTGATTCACCCTCCAGACTTCACCTTCTCCTTCTACTTCTTCTACTTCTTCCGATTCACCCTCCTGACTTCACCTTCTCCTTCTCCTACTTCTGCTTCTTCTGCTTCACCCTCCTGACTTCACCTTCTCCTTCTCCTTCTTCTACTTCTTCTGATTCACCCTCCAGACTTCACCTTCTCCTTCTCCTTCTTCTGCTTCCTCTGCTTCACCCTCCAGACTTCACCTTCTCCTTCTCCTTCTTCTGCTTCTTCTGCTTCGCCCTCCAGACATCACCTTCTCCTTCTCCTTCTTCTGCTTCTTCTGCTTCACCCTCCAGACTTCACCTTCTCCTTCTCCTTCTTCTGCTTCTTCTGCTTCACTCTCCTGACTTCACCTTCTCCTTCTCCTTCTTCTACTTCTTCTGATTCACCCTCCAGACTTCACCTTCTCCTTCTCCTTCTTCTGCTTCTTCTGCTTCACCCTCCAGACTTCACCTTCTCCTTCTCCTTCTTCTGCTTCTTCTGCTGCGCCCTCCAGACTTCACCTTCTCCTTCTCCTTCTTCTGCTTCTTCTGCTTCACCCTCCTGACTTCACCTTCTCCTTCTCCTTCTTCTACTTCTTCTGTTTCACCACCCTGACTTCACCTTCTCCTTCTCCTTCTTCTGCTTCTTCTGATTCACCCTCCTAACTTTACCTTCTCCTTCTCCTTCTTCTGCTTCTTCTGATTCACCCTCCTGACTTCACCTTCTCCTTCTCCTTCTTCTGCTTCTTCTAATTCACCCTCCAGACTTCACCTTCTCCTTCTCCTTCTTCTGCTTCTTCTGATTCAACCTCCAGACTTCACCTTCTCCTTCTCCTTCTTCTGCTTCTTCTGATTGACCCTCCAGACCTCACCTTCTCCTTCTCCTTCTTCTACTTCTTCTGATTCACCCTCCAGACTTCATCTTCTCCTTCTCCTTCTTCTGCTTCTTCTGATTCACCCTCCAGACTTCACCTTCTCCTTCTCCTTCTTCTGCTTCTTCTGATTCACCCTCCAGACTTCACCTTCTCCTTCTCCTTCTTCTACTTCTTCTGATTCACCCTCCTGACTTCACCTTCTCCTTCTTCTGCTTCTTCTGCTTCACCCTCCAGACTTCACCTTCTCCTGCTCCTTCTTCTGCTTCTTCTGCTTCACCCTCCAGACTTCACCTTCTCCTTCTCCTTCTTCTGCTTCTTCTGCTTCACCCTCCTGACTTCACCTTCTCCTTCTCCTTCTTCTACTTCTTCTGATTCACCCTCCAGACTTCACCTTCTCCTTCTCCTTCTTCTGCTTCTTCTGCTTCACCCTCCAGACTTCACCTTCTCCTTCTCCTTCTTCTGCTTCTTCTGCTTCGCCCTCCAGACTTCACCTTCTCCTTCTCCATCGTCTGCTTCTTCTGCTTCACTCTCCTGACTTCACCTTCTCCTTCTCCTTCTTCTACTTCTTCTGATTCACCCTCCAGACTTCACCTTCTCCTTCTCCTTCTTCTGCTTCTTCTGCTTCACCCTCCAGACATCAGCTTCTCCTTCTCCTTCTTCTGCTTCTTCTGCTGCGCCCTCCAGACTTCACCTTCTCCTTCTCCTTCTTCTGCTTCTTCTGCTTCACCATCCTGACTTCACCTTCTCCTGCTCCTTCTTCTACTTCTTCTGCTTCACCCCCCTGACTTCACCTGCTCCTTCTCCTTCTTCTGCTTCTTCTGATTCACCCTCCTAACTTCACCTTCTCCTTCTCCTTCTTCTGCTTCTTCTGATTCACCCTCCTGACTTCACCTTCTCCTTCTCCTTCTTCTGCTTCTTCTGATTCACCCTCCAGACTTCACCTTCTCCTTATCCTTCTTCTGCTTCTTCTGTTTCACCCTCCAGACTTCACCTTCTCCTTCTCCTTCTTCTGCTTCTTCTGATTCACCCTCCAGACTTCATCTTCTCCTTCTCCTTCTTCTGCTTCTTCTGATTCACCCTCCAGACTTCACCTTCTCCTTCTCCTTCTTCTGCTTCTTCTGATTCACCCTCCAGACCTCACCTTCTCCTTCTCCTTCTTCTACTTCTTTTGATTCACCCTCCAGACTTCATCTTCCCTTCTCCTTCTTCTACTTCTTTAGATTCACCCTCCAGTCTTCACCTTCTCCTTCTCCTTCTTCTGTTTCTTCTGCTTCACCCTCCAGACTTCACCTTCTCCTTCTCCTTCTTCTACTTCTTCTGATTCACCCTCCAGACTTCACCTTCTCCTTCTCCTTCTTCTGCTTCTTCTGCTTCACCCTCCAGACTTCACCTTCTCCTTCTCCTTCTTCTGCTTCTTCTGCTTCGCCCTCCAGACTTCACCTTCCCCTTCTCGATCGTCTGCTTCTTCTGCTTCACTCTCCTGACTTCACCTTCTCCTTCTCCTTCTTCTACTTCTTCTGATTCACCCTCCAGACTTCACCTTCTCCTTCTCCTTCTTCTGCTTCTTCTGCTTCACCCTCCAGACTTCAGCTTCTCCTTCTCCTTCTTCTGCTTCTTCTGATTCACCCTCCAGACTTCACCTTCTCCTTCTCCTTCTTCTGCTTCTTCTGATTCACCCTCCAGACTTCACCTTCTCCTTCTCCTTCTTCTACTTCTTCTGATTCACCCTCCAGACTTCACCTTCTCCTTCTCCTTCTTCTGCTTCTTCTGGTTCACCCTCCAGACTTCACCTTCTCCTTCTCCTTCGTCTACTTCTTCTGATTCACCCTCCAGACTATACCTTCTCCTTCTCCTTCTTCTACTTCTTCTGATTCACCCTCCAGACTTCACCTTCTCCTTCTCCTTCTTCTGTTTCTTCTGATTCACCCTCCAGACTTCACCTTCTCCTTCTCCTTCTTCTACTTCTTCTGATTCACCCTCCAGACTTCACATTCTCCTTCTCCTTCTTCTACTTCTTCTGATTCACCCTCCAGACTTCACCTTCTCCTTCTCCTTCTTCTACTTCTTCTGCTTCTCCCTCCAGACTTCACCTTCTCCTTCTCCTTCTTCTGCTTCTTCTGATTCACCCTCCAGACTTCACCTTCTCCTTCTCTTTCTTCTGCTTCTTCTGATTCACCCTCCAGACTTCACCTTCTCCTTCTCCTTCTTCTGATTCTTCTGATTCACCCTCCAGACTTCACCTTCTCCTTCTCCTTCTTCTGCTTCTTCTGATTCACCCTCCTGACTTCACCTTCTCCTTCTCCTTCTTCTACTTCTTCTGATTCACCCTCCTGACTTCACCTTCTCCTTCTCCTTCTTCTACTTCTTCTGCTTCACCCTCCAGACTTCACCTTCTCCTTCTCCTTCTTCTACTTCTTCTGATTCACCCTCCAGACTTCACCTTCTCCTTCTCCTTCTTTTGCTTCTTCTGCTTCACACTCCAGACTTCACCTTCTCCTTCTCCTTCTTCTGCTTCTTCTGATTCACGCTCCTTACTTCACCTTCTCCTTCTCCTTCTTCTGCTTCTTCTGATTCACCCTCCTGACTTCACCTTCTCCTTCTCCTTATTCTGCTTCTTCTGTTTCACCCTCCAGACTTCAATTTCTCCTTCTCCTTCTTCTGCTTCTTCTGATTCACCCTCCAGACTTCACCTTCTCCTTCTCCTTCTTCTGCTTCTTCTGATTCACCCTCCAGACTACACCTTCTCCTTCTCCTTCTTCTACTTCTTCTGATTCACCCTCCAGACTTCACCTTCTCCTTCTCCTTCTTCTGCTTCTTCTGATTCACCCTCCAGACTTCACCTTCTCCTTCTCCTTCGTCTACTTCTTCTGATTCACCCTCCAGACTACACCTTCTCCTTCTCCTTCTTCTACTTCTTCTGATTCACCCTCCAGACTTCACCTTCTCCTTCTCCTTCTTCTGTTTCTTCTGATTCACCCTCCAGACTTCACCTTCTCCTTCTCCTTCTTCTACTTCTTCTGATTCACCCTCCAGACTTCACCTTCTCCTTCTCCTTCTTCTACTTCTTCTGATTCACCCTCCAGACTTCACCTTCTCCTTCTCCTTCTTCTACTTCTTCTGCTTCTCCCTCCAGACTTCACCTTCTCCTTCTCCTTCTTCTGCTTCTTCTGATTCACCCTCCAGACTTCACCTTCTCCTTCTCCTTCTTCTACTTCTTCTGATTCACCCTCCAGACTTCACCTTCTACTTCTCCTTCTTCTACTTCTTCTGATTCACCCTCCAGACTTTACCTTCTCCTTCTACTTCTTCTACTTCTTCCGATTCACCCTCCTGACTTCACCTTCTCCTTCTCCTACTTCTGCTTCTTCTGCTTCACCCTCCTGACTTCACCTTCTCCTTCTCCTTCTTCTACTTCTTCTGATTCACCCTCCAGACTTCACCTTCTCCTTCTCCTTCTTCTGCTTCTTCTGATTCAACCTCCAGACTTCACCTTCTCCTTCTCCTTCTTCTACTTCTTCTGATTCACCCTCCTGACTTCACCTTCTCCTTCTTCTGCTTCTTCTGCTTCACCCTCCAGACTTCACCTTCTCCTGCTCCTTCTTCTGCTTCTTCTGCTTCACCCTCCAGACTTCACCTTCTCCTTCTCCTTCTTCTGCTTCTTCTGCTTCACCCTCCTGACTTCACCTTCTCCTTCTCCTTCTTCTACTTCTTCTGATTCACCCTCCAGACTTCACCTTCTCCTTCTCCTTCTTCTGCTTCTTCTGCTTCACCCTCCAGACTTCACCTTCTCCTTCTCCTTCTTCTGCTTCTTCTGCTTCGCCCTCCAGACTTCACCTTCTCCTTCTCCATCGTCTGCTTCTTCTGCTTCACTCTCCTGACTTCACCTTCTCCTTCTCCTTCTTCTACTTCTTCTGATTCACCCTCCAGACTTCACCTTCTCCTTCTCCTTCTTCTGCTTCTTCTGCTTCACCCTCCAGACTTCAGCTTCTCCTTCTCCTTCTTCTGCTTCTTCTGCTGCGCCCTCCAGACTTCACCTTCTCCTTCTCCTTCTTCTGCTTCTTCTGCTTCACCATCCTGACTTCACCTTCTCCTTCTCCTTCTTCTACTTCTTCTGCTTCACCCCCCTGACTTCACCTGCTCCTTCTCCTTCTTCTGCTTCTTCTGATTCACCCTCCTAACTTCACCTTCTCCTTCTCCTTCTTCTGCTTCTTCTGATTCACCCTCCTGACTTCACCTTCTCCTTCTCCTTCTTCTGCTTCTTCTGATTCACCCTCCAGACTTCACCTTCTCCTTATCCTTCTTCTGCTTCTTCTGTTTCACCCTCCAGACTTCACCTTCTCCTTCTCCTTCTTCTGCTTCTTCTGATTCACCCTCCAGACTTCATCTTCTCCTTCTCCTTCTTCTGCTTCTTCTGATTCACCCTCCAGACTTCACCTTCTCCTTCTCCTTCTTCTGCTTCTTCTGATTCACCCTCCAGACTTCACCTTCTCCTTCTCCTTCTTCTACTTCTTTTGATTCACCCTCCAGACTTCATCTTCCCTTCTCCTTCTTCTACTTCTTTAGATTCACCCTCCAGTCTTCACCTTCTCCTTCTCCTTCTTCTGTTTCTTCTGCTTCACCCTCCAGACTTCACCTTCTCCTTCTCTTTCTTCTGCTTCTTCTGATTCACCCTCCAGACTTCACCCTCTCCTTCTCCTTCTTCTGATTCTTCTGATTCACCCTCCAGACTTAACCTTCTCCTTCTCCTTCTTCTGCTTCTTCTGATTCACCCTCCAGACTTCACCTTCTCCTTCTCCTTCTTCTGCTTCTTCTGATTCACCCTCCAGACTTCATCTTCTCCTTCTCCTTCTTCTGCTTCTTCTGATTCACCCTCCAGACTTCACCTTCTCCTTCTCCTTCTTCTGCTTCTTCTGATTCACCCTCCAGACTTCACCTTCTCCTTCTCCTTCTTCTACTTCTTCTGATTCACCCTCCAGACTTCACCTTCTCCTTCTCCTTCTTGTGCTTCTTCAGATTCACCCTCCAGTCTTCACCTTCTCCTTCTCCTTCTTCTGTTTCTTCTGCTTCACCCTCCAGACTTCACCTTCTCCTTCTCTTTCTTCTGCTTCTTCTGATTCACCCTCCAGACTTCACCTTCTCCTTCTCCTTCTTCTGATTCTTCTGATTCACCCTCCAGACTTCACCTTCTCCTTCTCCTTCTTCTGCTTCTTCTGATTCACCCTCCTGACTTCACCTTCTCCTTCTCCTTCTTCTACTTCTTCTGATTCACCCTCCTGACTTCACCTTCTCCTTCTCCTTCTTCTACTTCTTCTGCTTCACCCTCCAGACTTCACCTTCTCCTTCTCCTTCTTCTACTTCTTCTGATTCACCCTCCAGACTTCACCTTCTCCTTCTCCTTCTTTTGCTTCTTCTGCTTCACACTCCAGACTTCACCTTCTCCTTCTCCTTCTTCTGCCTCTTCTGATTCACCCTCCTTACTTCACCTTCTCCTTCTCCTTCTTCTGCTTCTTCTGATTCACCCTCCTGACTTCACCTTCTCCTTCTCCTTATTCTGCTTCTTCTGTTTCACCCTCCAGACTTCACCTTCTCCTTCTCCTTCTTCTGCTTCTTCTGATTCACCCTCCAGACTTCACCTTCTCCTTCTCCTTCTTCTGCTTCTTCCGATTCACCCTCCAGACTTCACCTTCTCCTTCTCCTTCTTCTACTTCTTCTGATTCACCCTCCAGACTTCACCTTCTCCTTCTCCTTCTTCTGCTTCTTCTGATTCACCCTCCAGACTTCACCTTCTCCTTCTCCTTCGTCTACTTCTTCTGATTCACCCTCCAGACTACACCTTCTCCTTCTCCTTCTTCTACTTCTTCTGATTCACCCTCCAGACTTCACCTTCTCCTTCTCCTTCTTCTGTTTCTTCTGATTCACCCTCCAGACTTCACCTTCTCCTTCTCCTTCTTCTACTTCTTCTGATTCACCCTCCAGACTTCA
This sequence comes from Somniosus microcephalus, assembly GCF_052327205.1. Taxonomy (NCBI): domain Eukaryota; kingdom Metazoa; phylum Chordata; class Chondrichthyes; order Squaliformes; family Somniosidae; genus Somniosus; species Somniosus microcephalus. Next base: position 215,244 of record NC_141004.1, read on the forward strand.
CCTTCTCCTTCTCCTTCTTCTACCTCTTCTGATTCACCCTCCAGACTTCACCTTCTCCTTCTCCTTCTTCTACTTCTTCTGCTTCTCCCTCCAGACTTCACCTTCTCCTTCTCCTTCTTCTGCTTCTTCTGATTCACCCTCCAGACTTCACCTTCTCCTTCTCCTTCTTCTACTTCTTCTGATTCACCCTCCAGACTTCACCTTCTCCTTCTCCTTCTTCTACTTCTTCTGATTCACCCTCCAGACTTCACCTTCTCCTTCTCCTTCTTCTACTTCTTCCGATTCACCCTACTGACTTCACCTTCTCCTTCTCCTTCTTCTGCTTCTTCTGCTTCACCCTCCTGACTTCACCTTGTCCTTCTCCTTCTTCTACTTCTTCTGATTCACCCTCCAGACTTCACCTTCTCCTTCTCCTTCTTCTGCTTCTTCTGCTTCACCCTCCAGACTTCACCTTCTCCTTCTCCTTCTTCTGCTTCTTCTGATTCGCCCTCCAGACATCACCTTCTCCTTCTCCTTCTTCTGCTTCTTCTGCTTCACCCTCCAGACTTCACTTTCTCCTTCTCCTTCTTCTGCTTCTTCTGCTTCACTCTCCTGACTTCACCTTCTCCTTCTCCTTCTTCTACTTCTTCTGATTCACCCTCCAGACTTCACCTTCTCCTTCTCCTTCTTCTGCTTCTTCTGCTTCACCCTCCAGACTTCACCTTCTCCTTCTCCTTCTTCTGCTTCTTCTGCTGCGCCCTCCAGACTTCACCTTCTCATTCTCCTTCTTCTACTTCTTCTGTTTCACCCCCCTGACTTCACCTGCTCCTTCTCCTTCTTCTGCTTCTTCTGATTCACCCTCCAGACTTCAACTTCTCCTGCTCCTTCTTCTGCTTCTTCTGCTTCACCCTCCAGACTTCACCTTCTCCTTCTCCTTCTTCTGCTTCTTCTGCTTCACCCTCCTGACTTCACCTTCTCCTTCTCCTTCTTCTACTTCTTCTGATTCACCCTCCAGACTTCACCTTCTCCTTCTCCTTCTTCTGCTTCTTCTGCTTCACCCTCCAGACTTCACATTCTCCTTCTCCTTCTTCTGCTTCTTCTGCTTCGCCCTCCAGACTTCACCTTCTCCTTCTCCATCTTCTGCTTCTTCTGCTTCACTCTCCTGACTTCACCTTCTCCTTCTCCTTCTTCTACTTCTTCTGCTTCACCCCCTGACTTCACCTGCTCCTTCTCCTTCTTCTGCTTCTTCTGATTCACCCTCCTAACTTCACCTTCTCCTTCTCCTTCTTCTGCTTCTTCTGATTCACCCTCCTGACTTCACCTTCTCCTTCTCCTTCTTCTGCTTCTTCTGATTCACCCTCCAGACTTCACCTTCTCCTTCTCCTTCTTCTGCTTCTTCTGTTTCACCCTCCAGACTTCACCTTCTCCTTCTCCTTCTTCTGCTTCTTCTGATTCACCCTCCAGACTTCATCTTCTCCTTCTCCTTCTTCTGCTTCTTCTGATTCACCCTCCAGACTTCACCTTCTCCTTCTCCTTCTTCTGCTTCTTCTGATTCACCCTCCAGACTTCACCTTCTCCTTCTCCTTCTTCTACTTCTTCTGATTCACCCTCCAGACTTCACCTTCTCCTTCTCCTTCTTCTACTTCTTCAGATTCACCCTCCAGTCTTCACCTTCTCCTTCTCCTTCTTCTGCTTCTTCTGCTTCACCCTCCAGACTTCACCTTCTCCTTCTCTTTCTTCTGCTTCTTCTGATTCACCCTCCAGACTTCACCTTCTCCTTCTTCTTCTTCTGATTCTTCTGATTCACCCTCCAGACTTCACCTTCTCCTTCTCCTTCTTCTGCTTCTTCTGATTCACCCTCCAGACTTCACCTTCTCCTTCTCCTTCTTCTGCTTCTTCTGATTCACCCTCCAGACTTCATCTTCTCCTTCTCCTTCTTCTGCTTCTTCTGATTCACCCTCCAGACTTCACCTTCTCCTTCTCCTTCTTCTGCTTCTTCTGATTCACCCTCCAGACTTCACCTTCTCCTTCTCCTTCTTCTACTTCTTCTGATTCACCCTCCAGACTTCACCTTCTCCTTCTCCTTCTTCTACTTCTTCAGATTCACCCTCCAGTCTTCACCTTCTCCTTCTCCTTCTTCTGTTTCTTCTGCTTCACCCTCCAGACTTCACCTTCTCCTTCTCTTTCTTCTGCTTCTTCTGATTCACCCTCCAGACTTCACCTTCTCCTTCTCCTTCTTCTGATTCACCCTCCAGACTTCACCTTCTCCTTCTCCTTCTTCTGCTTCTTCTGATTCACCCTCCTGACTTCACCTTCTCCTTCTCCTTCTTCTACTTCTTCTGATTCACCCTCCTGACTTCACCTTCTCCTTCTCCTTCTTCTACTTCTTCTGCTTCACCCTCCAGACTTCACCTTCTCCTTCTCCTTCTTCTACTTCTTCTGATTCACCCTCCAGACTTCACCTTCTCCTTCTCCTTCTTTTGCTTCTTCTGCTTCACACTCCAGACTTCACCTTCTCCTTCTCCTTCTTCTGCTTCTTCTGATTCACCCTCCTTACTTCACCTTCTCCTTCTCCTTCTTCTGCTTCTTCTGATTCACTCTCCTGACTTCACCTTCTCCTTCTCCTTATTCTGCTTCTTCTGTTTCACCCTCCAAACTTCACCTTCTCCTTCTCCTTCTTCTGCTTCTTCTGATTCACCCTCCAGATTTCACCTTCTCCTTCTCCTTCTTCTGCTTCTTCTGATTCACCCTCCAGACTTCACCTTCTCCTTCTCCTTCTTCTACTTCTTCTGATTCACCCTCCAGACTTCACCTTCTCCTTCTCCTTCTTCTGCTTCTTCTGATTCACCCTCCAGACTTCACCTTCTCCTTCTCCTTCGTCTACTTCTTCTGATTCACCCTCCAGACTACACCTTCTCCTTCTCCTTCTTCTACTTCTTCTGATTCACCCTCCAGACTTCACCTTCTCCTTCTCCTTCTTCTGTTTCTTCTGATTCACCCTCCAGACTTCACCTTCTCCTTCTCCTTCTTCTACTTCTTCTGATTCACCCTCCAGACTTCACCTTCTCCTTCTCCTTCTTCTACTTCTTCTGATTCACCCTCCAGACTTCACCTTCTCCTTCTCCTTCTTCTACTTCTTCTGCTTCTCCCTCCAGACTTCACCTTCTCCTTCTCCTTCTTCTGCTTCTTCTGATTCACCCTCCAGACTTCACCTTCTCATTCTCCTTCTTCTACTTCTTCTGATTCACCCTCCAGACTTCACCTTCTCCTTCTCCTTCTTCTACTTCTTCTGATTCACCCTCCAGACTTCACCTTCTCCTTCTCCTTCTTCTGCTTCTTCCGATTCACCCTCCTGACTTCACCTTCTCCTTCTCCTTCTTCTGCTTCTTCTGCTTCACCCTCCTGACTTCACCTTCTCCTTCTCCTTCTTCTACTTCTTCTGATTCACCCTCCAGACTTCACCTTCTCCTTCTCCTTCTTCTGCTTCTTCTGCTTCACCCTCCAGACTTCACCTTCTCCTTCTCCTTCTTCTGCTTCTTCTGCTTCGCCCTCCAGACATCAACTTCTCCTTCTCCTTCTTCTGCTTCTTCTGCTTCACCCTCCAGACTTCACCTTCTCCTTCTCCTTCTTCTGCTTCTTCTGCTTCACTCTCCTGACTTCTCCTTCTCCTTCACCTTCTTCTACTTCTTCTGATTCACCCTCCAGACTTCACCTTCTCCTTCTCCTTCTTCTGCTTCTTCTGCTGCGCCCTCCAGACTTCACCTTCTCCTTCTCCTTCTTCTGCTTCTTCTGCTTCACCCTCCTGACTTCACCTTCTCCTTCTCCTTCTTCTACTTCTTCTGCTTCACCCCCCTGACTTCACCTGCTCCTTCTCCTTCTTCTGCTTCTTCTGGTTCACCCTCCTAACTTTACCTTCTCCTTCTCCTTCTTCTGCTTCTTCTGATTCACCCTCCTGGCTTCACCTTCTTCTTCTCCTTCTTCTGCTTCTTCTAATTCACCCTCCAGACTTCACCTGCTCCTTGTCCTTCTTCTGCTTCTTCTGATTCACCCTCCAGACTTCACCTTCTCCTTCTCCTTCTTCTGCTTCTTCTGATTGACCCTCCAGACATCACCTTCTCCTTCTCCTTCTTCTACTTCTTCTGATTCACCCTCCAGACTTCATCTTCTCCTTCTCCTTCTTCTGCTTCTTCTGATTCACCCTCCAGACTTCACCTTCTCCTTCTCCTTCTTCTGCTTCTTCTGATTCACCCTCCAGACTTCACCTTCTCCTTCTCCTTCTTCTACTTCTTCTGATTCACCCTCCTGACTTCACCTTCTCCTTCTCCTTCTTCTGCTTCTTCTGCTTAACCCTCCAGACTTCACCTTCTCCTTCTCCTTCTTCTACTTCTTCTGATTCACCCTCCAGACTTCACCTTCTCCTTCTCCTTCTTCTACCTCTTCTGATTCACCCTCCAGACTTCACCTTCTCCTTCTCCTTCTTCTACTTCTTCTGCTTCTCCCTCCAGACTTCACCTTCTCCTTCTCCTTCTTCTGCTTCTTCTGATTCACCCTCCAGACTTCACCTTCTCCTTCTCCTTCTTCTACTTCTTCTGATTCACCCTCCAGACTTCACCTTCTCCTTCTCCTTCTTCTACTTCTTCTGATTCACCCTCCAGACTTCACCTTCTCCTTCTCCTTCTTCTACTTCTTCCGATTCACCCTACTGACTTCACCTTCTCCTTCTCCTTCTTCTGCTTCTTCTGCTTCACCCTCCTGACTTCACCTTGTCCTTCTCCTTCTTCTACTTCTTCTGATTCACCCTCCAGACTTCACCTTCTCCTTCTCCTTCTTCTGCTTCTTCTGTTTCACCCCCCTGACTTCACCTGCTCCTTCTCCTTCTTCTGCTTCTTCTGATTCACCCTCCAGACTTCAACTTCTCCTGCTCCTTCTTCTGCTTCTTCTGCTTCACCCTCCAGACTTCACATTCTCCTTCTCCTTCTTCTGCTTCTTCTGCTTCACCCTCCTGACTTCACCTTCTCCTTCTCCTTCTTCTACTTCTTCTGATTCACCCTCCAGACTTCACCTTCTCCTTCTCCTTCTTCTGCTTCTTCTGCTTCACCCTCCAGACTTCACATTCTCCTTCTCCTTCTTCTGCTTCTTCTGCTTCGCCCTCCAGACTTCACCTTCTCCTTCTCCTTCTTCTACTTCTTCTGCTTCACCCCCTGACTTCACCTGCTCCTTCTCCTTCTTCTGCTTCTTCTGATTCACCCTCCTAACTTCACCTTCTCCTTCTCCTTCTTCTGCTTCTTCTGATTCACCCTCCTGACTTCACCTTCTCCTTCTCCTTCTTCTGCTTCTTCTGATTCACCCTCCAGACTTCACCTTCTCCTTCTCCTTCTTCTACTTCTTCTGATTCACCCTCCAGACTTCACCTTCTCCTTCTCCTTCTTCTACTTCTTCTGATTCACCCTCCTGACTTCACCTTCTCCTTCTCCTTCTTCTACTTCTTCCGATTCACCCTACTGACTTCACCTTCTCCTTCTCCTTCTTCTGCTTCTTCTGCTTCACCCTCCTGACTTCACCTTGCCCTTCTCCTTCTTCTACTTCTTCTGATTCACCCTCCAGACTTCACCTTCTCCTTCTCCTTCTTCTGCTTCTTCTGCTTCACCCTCCAGACTTCACCTTCTCCTTCTCCTTCTTCTGCTTCTTCTGCTTCGCCCTCCAGACATCAACTTCTCCTTCTCCTTCTTCTGCTTCTTCTGCTTCACCCTCCAGACTTCACCTTCTCCTTCTCCTTCTTCTGCTTCTTCTGCTTCACTCTCCTGACTTCTCCTTCTCCTTCACCTTCTTCTACTTCTTCTGATTCACCCTCCAGACTTCACCTTCTCCTTCTCCTTCTTCTGCTTCTTCTGCTGCGCCCTCCAGACTTCACCTTCTCCTTCTCCTTCTTCTGCTTCTTCTGCTTCACCCTCCTGACTTCACCTTCTCCTTCTCCTTCTTCTACTTCTTCTGCTTCACCCCCCTGACTTCACCTGCTCCTTCTCCTTCTTCTGCTTCTTCTGGTTCACCCTCCTAACTTTACCTTCTCCTTCTCCTTCTTCTGCTTCTTCTGATTCACCCTCCTGGCTTCACCTTCTTCTTCTCCTTCTTCTGCTTCTTCTAATTCACCCTCCAGACTTCACCTGCTCCTTGTCCTTCTTCTGCTTCTTCTGATTCACCCTCCAGACTTCACCTTCTCCTTCTCCTTCTTCTGCTTCTTCTGATTGACCCTCCAGACATCACCTTCTCCTTCTCCTTCTTCTACTTCTTCTGATTCACCCTCCAGACTTCATCTTCTCCTTCTCCTTCTTCTGCTTCTTCTGATTCACCCTCCAGACTTCACCTTCTCCTTCTCCTTCTTCTGCTTCTTCTGATTCACCCTCCAGACTTCACCTTCTCCTTCTCCTTCTTCTACTTCTTCTGATTCACCCTCCTGACTTCACCTTCTCCTTCTCCTTCTTCTGCTTCTTCTGCTTAACCCTCCAGACTTCACCTTCTCCTTCTCCTTCTTCTACTTCTTCTGATTCACCCTCCAGACTTCACCTTCTCCTTCTCCTTCTTCTACCTCTTCTGATTCACCCTCCAGACTTCACCTTCTCCTTCTCCTTCTTCTACTTCTTCTGCTTCTCCCTCCAGACTTCACCTTCTCCTTCTCCTTCTTCTGCTTCTTCTGATTCACCCTCCAGACTTCACCTTCTCCTTCTCCTTCTTCTACTTCTTCTGATTCACCCTCCAGACTTCACCTTCTCCTTCTCCTTCTTCTACTTCTTCTGATTCACCCTCCAGACTTCACCTTCTCCTTCTCCTTCTTCTACTTCTTCTGATTCACCCTCCAGACTTCACCTTCTCCTTCTCCTTCTTCTACTTCTTCCGATTCACCCTACTGACTTCACCTTCTCCTTCTCCTTCTTCTACTTCTTCTGATTCACCCTCCTGACTTCACCTTCTCCTTCTTCTGCTTCTTCTGCTTCACCCTCCAGACTTCACCTTCTCCTGCTCCTTCTTCTGCTTCTTCTGCTTCACCCTCCAGACTTCACCTTCTCCTTCTCCTTCTTCTGCTTCTTCTGCTTCACCCTCCTGACTTCACCTTCTCCTTCTCCTTCTTCTACTTCTTCTGATTCACCCTCCAGACTTCACCTTCTCCTTCTCCTTCTTCTGCTTCTTCTGCTTCACCCTCCAGACTTCACCTTCTCCTTCTCCTTCTTCTGCTTCTTCTGCTTCGCCCTCCAGACTTCACCTTCTCCTTCTCCATCGTCTGCTTCTTCTGCTTCACTCTCCTGACTTCACCTTCTCCTTCTCCTTCTTCTACTTCTTCTGATTCACCCTCCAGACTTCACCTTCTCCTTCTCCTTCTTCTGCTTCTTCTGCTTCACCCTCCAGACTTCAGCTTCTCCTTCTCCTTCTTCTGCTTCTTCTGCTGCGCCCTCCAGACTTCACCTTCTCCTTCTCCTTCTTCTGCTTCTTCTGCTTCACCATCCTGACTTCACCTTCTCCTTCTCCTTCTTCTACTTCTTCTGCTTCACCCCCCTGACTTCACCTGCTCCTTCTCCTTCTTCTGCTTCTTCTGATTCACCCTCCTAACTTCACCTTCTCCTTCTCCTTCTTCTGCTTCTTCTGATTCACCCTCCTGACTTCACCTTCTCCTTCTCCTTCTTCTGCTTCTTCTGATTCACCCTCCAGACTTCACCTTCTCCTTATCCTTCTTCTGCTTCTTCTGTTTCACCCTCCAGACTTCACCTTCTCCTTCTCCTTCTTCTGCTTCTTCTGATTCACCCTCCAGACTTCATCTTCTCCTTCTCCTTCTTCTGCTTCTTCTGATTCACCCTCCAGACTTCACCTTCTCCTTCTCCTTCTTCTGCTTCTTCTGATTCACCCTCCAGACTTCACCTTCTCCTTCTCCTTCTTCTACTTCTTTTGATTCACCCTCCAGACTTCATCTTCCCTTCTCCTTCTTCTACTTCTTTAGATTCACCCTCCAGTCTTCACCTTCTCCTTCTCCTTCTTCTGTTTCTTCTGCTTCACCCTCCAGACTTCACCTTCTCCTTCTCTTTCTTCTGCTTCTTCTGATTCACCCTCCAGACTTCACCCTCTCCTTCTCCTTCTTCTGATTCTTCTGATTCACCCTCCAGACTTAACCTTCTCCTTCTCCTTCTTCTGCTTCTTCTGATTCACCCTCCAGACTTCACCTTCTCCTTCTCCTTCTTCTGCTTCTTCTGATTCACCCTCCAGACTTCATCTTCTCCTTCTCCTTCTTCTGCTTCTTCTGATTCACCCTCCAGACTTCACCTTCTCCTTCTCCTTCTTCTGCTTCTTCTGATTCACCCTCCAGACTTCACCTTCTCCTTCTCCTTCTTCTACTTCTTCTGATTCACCCTCCAGACTTCACCTTCTCCTTCTCCTTCTTGTGCTTCTTCAGATTCACCCTCCAGTCTTCACCTTCTCCTTCTCCTTCTTCTGTTTCTTCTGCTTCACCCTCCAGACTTCACCTTCTCCTTCTCTTTCTTCTGCTTCTTCTGATTCACCCTCCAGACTTCACCTTCTCCTTCTCCTTCTTCTGATTCTTCTGATTCACCCTCCAGACTTCACCTTCTCCTTCTCCTTCTTCTGCTTCTTCTGATTCACCCTCCTGACTTCACCTTCTCCTTCTCCTTCTTCTACTTCTTCTGATTCACCCTCCTGACTTCACCTTCTCCTTCTCCTTCTTCTACTTCTTCTGCTTCACCCTCCAGACTTCACCTTCTCCTTCTCCTTCTTCTACTTCTTCTGATTCACCCTCCAGACTTCACCTTCTCCTTCTCCTTCTTTTGCTTCTTCTGCTTCACACTCCAGACTTCACCTTCTCCTTCTCCTTCTTCTGCCTCTTCTGATTCACCCTCCTTACTTCACCTTCTCCTTCTCCTTCTTCTGCTTCTTCTGATTCACCCTCCTGACTTCACCTTCTCCTTCTCCTTATTCTGCTTCTTCTGTTTCACCCTCCAGACTTCACCTTCTCCTTCTCCTTCTTCTGCTTCTTCTGATTCACCCTCCAGACTTCACCTTCTCCTTCTCCTTCTTCTGCTTCTTCCGATTCACCCTCCAGACTTCACCTTCTCCTTCTCCTTCTTCTACTTCTTCTGATTCACCCTCCAGACTTCACCTTCTCCTTCTCCTTCTTCTGCTTCTTCTGATTCACCCTCCAGACTTCACCTTCTCCTTCTCCTTCGTCTACTTCTTCTGATTCACCCTCCAGACTACACCTTCTCCTTCTCCTTCTTCTACTTCTTCTGATTCACCCTCCAGACTTCACCTTCTCCTTCTCCTTCTTCTGTTTCTTCTGATTCACCCTCCAGACTTCACCTTCTCCTTCTCCTTCTTCTACTTCTTCTGATTCACCCTCCAGACTTCACCTTCTCCTTCTCCTTCTTCTACCTCTTCTGATTCACCCTCCAGACTTCACCTTCTCCTTCTCCTTCTTCTACTTCTTCTGCTTCTCCCTCCAGACTTCACCTTCTCCTTCTCCTTCTTCTGCTTCTTCTGATTCACCCTCCAGACTTCACCTTCTCCTTCTCCTTCTTCTACTTCTTCTGATTCACCCTCCAGACTTCACCTTCTCCTTCTCCTTCTTCTACTTCTTCTGATTCACCCTCCAGACTTCACCTTCTCCTTCTCCTTCTTCTACTTCTTCCGATTCACCCTACTGACTTCACCTTCTCCTTCTCCTTCTTCTGCTTCTTCTGCTTCACCCTCCTGACTTCACCTTGTCCTTCTCCTTCTTCTACTTCTTCTGATTCACCCTCCAGACTTCACCTTCTCCTTCTCCTTCTTCTGCTTCTTCTGCTTCACCCTCCAGACTTCACCTTCTCCTTCTCCTTCTTCTGCTTCTTCTGATTCGCCCTCCAGACATCACCTTCTCCTTCTCCTTCTTCTGCTTCTTCTGCTTCACCCTCCAGACTTCACTTTCTCCTTCTCCTTCTTCTGCTTCTTCTGCTTCACTCTCCTGACTTCACCTTCTCCTTCTCCTTCTTCTACTTCTTCTGATTCACCCTCCAGACTTCACCTTCTCCTTCTCCTTCTTCTGCTTCTTCTGCTTCACCCTCCAGACTTCACCTTCTCCTTCTCCTTCTTCTGCTTCTTCTGCTGCGCCCTCCAGACTTCACCTTCTCATTCTCCTTCTTCTACTTCTTCTGTTTCACCCCCCTGACTTCACCTGCTCCTTCTCCTTCTTCTGCTTCTTCTGATTCACCCTCCAGACTTCAACTTCTCCTGCTCCTTCTTCTGCTTCTTCTGCTTCACCCTCCAGACTTCACCTTCTCCTTCTCCTTCTTCTGCTTCTTCTGCTTCACCCTCCTGACTTCACCTTCTCCTTCTCCTTCTTCTACTTCTTCTGATTCACCCTCCAGACTTCACCTTCTCCTTCTCCTTCTTCTGCTTCTTCTGCTTCACCCTCCAGACTTCACATTCTCCTTCTCCTTCTTCTGCTTCTTCTGCTTCGCCCTCCAGACTTCACCTTCTCCTTCTCCATCTTCTGCTTCTTCTGCTTCACTCTCCTGACTTCACCTTCTCCTTCTCCTTCTTCTACTTCTTCTGCTTCACCCCCTGACTTCACCTGCTCCTTCTCCTTCTTCTGCTTCTTCTGATTCACCCTCCTAACTTCACCTTCTCCTTCTCCTTCTTCTGCTTCTTCTGATTCACCCTCCTGACTTCACCTTCTCCTTCTCCTTCTTCTGCTTCTTCTGATTCACCCTCCAGACTTCACCTTCTCCTTCTCCTTCTTCTGCTTCTTCTGTTTCACCCTCCAGACTTCACCTTCTCCTTCTCCTTCTTCTGCTTCTTCTGATTCACCCTCCAGACTTCATCTTCTCCTTCTCCTTCTTCTGCTTCTTCTGATTCACCCTCCAGACTTCACCTTCTCCTTCTCCTTCTTCTGCTTCTTCTGATTCACCCTCCAGACTTCACCTTCTCCTTCTCCTTCTTCTACTTCTTCTGATTCACCCTCCAGACTTCACCTTCTCCTTCTCCTTCTTCTACTTCTTCAGATTCACCCTCCAGTCTTCACCTTCTCCTTCTCCTTCTTCTGCTTCTTCTGCTTCACCCTCCAGACTTCACCTTCTCCTTCTCTTTCTTCTGCTTCTTCTGATTCACCCTCCAGACTTCACCTTCTCCTTCTTCTTCTTCTGATTCTTCTGATTCACCCTCCAGACTTCACCTTCTCCTTCTCCTTCTTCTGCTTCTTCTGATTCACCCTCCAGACTTCACCTTCTCCTTCTCCTTCTTCTGCTTCTTCTGATTCACCCTCCAGACTTCATCTTCTCCTTCTCCTTCTTCTGCTTCTTCTGATTCACCCTCCAGACTTCACCTTCTCCTTCTCCTTCTTCTGCTTCTTCTGATTCACCCTCCAGACTTCACCTTCTCCTTCTCCTTCTTCTACTTCTTCTGATTCACCCTCCAGACTTCACCTTCTCCTTCTCCTTCTTCTACTTCTTCAGATTCACCCTCCAGTCTTCACCTTCTCCTTCTCCTTCTTCTGTTTCTTCTGCTTCACCCTCCAGACTTCACCTTCTCCTTCTCTTTCTTCTGCTTCTTCTGATTCACCCTCCAGACTTCACCTTCTCCTTCTCCTTCTTCTGATTCACCCTCCAGACTTCACCTTCTCCTTCTCCTTCTTCTGCTTCTTCTGATTCACCCTCCTGACTTCACCTTCTCCTTCTCCTTCTTCTACTTCTTCTGATTCACCCTCCTGACTTCACCTTCTCCTTCTCCTTCTTCTACTTCTTCTGCTTCACCCTCCAGACTTCACCTTCTCCTTCTCCTTCTTCTACTTCTTCTGATTCACCCTCCAGACTTCACCTTCTCCTTCTCCTTCTTTTGCTTCTTCTGCTTCACACTCCAGACTTCACCTTCTCCTTCTCCTTCTTCTGCTTCTTCTGATTCACCCTCCTTACTTCACCTTCTCCTTCTCCTTCTTCTGCTTCTTCTGATTCACTCTCCTGACTTCACCTTCTCCTTCTCCTTATTCTGCTTCTTCTGTTTCACCCTCCAAACTTCACCTTCTCCTTCTCCTTCTTCTGCTTCTTCTGATTCACCCTCCAGATTTCACCTTCTCCTTCTCCTTCTTCTGCTTCTTCTGATTCACCCTCCAGACTTCACCTTCTCCTTCTCCTTCTTCTACTTCTTCTGATTCACCCTCCAGACTTCACCTTCTCCTTCTCCTTCTTCTGCTTCTTCTGATTCACCCTCCAGACTTCACCTTCTCCTTCTCCTTCGTCTACTTCTTCTGATTCACCCTCCAGACTACACCTTCTCCTTCTCCTTCTTCTACTTCTTCTGATTCACCCTCCAGACTTCACCTTCTCCTTCTCCTTCTTCTGTTTCTTCTGATTCACCCTCCAGACTTCACCTTCTCCTTCTCCTTCTTCTACTTCTTCTGATTCACCCTCCAGACTTCACCTTCTCCTTCTCCTTCTTCTACTTCCTCTGATTCACCCTCCAGACTTCACCTTCTCCTTCTCCTTCTTCTACTTCTTCTGCTTCTCCCTCCAGACTTCACCTTCTCCTTCTCCTTCTTCTGCTTCTTCTGATTCACCCTCCAGACTTCACCTTCTCATTCTCCTTCTTCTACTTCTTCTGATTCACCCTCCAGACTTCACCTTCTCCTTCTCCTTCTTCTACTTCTTCTGATTCACCCTCCAGACTTCACCTTCTCCTTCTCCTTCTTCTGCTTCTTCCGATTCACCCTCCTGACTTCACCTTCTCCTTCTCCTTCTTCTGCTTCTTCTGCTTCACCCTCCTGACTTCACCTTCTCCTTCTCCTTCTTCTACTTCTTCTGATTCACCCTCCAGACTTCACCTTCTCCTTCTCCTTCTTCTGCTTCTTCTGCTTCACCCTCCAGACTTCACCTTCTCCTTCTCCTTCTTCTGCTTCTTCTGCTTTGCCCTCCAGACATCAACTTCTCCTTCTCCTTCTTCTGCTTCTTCTGCTTCACCCTCCAGACTTCACCTTCTCCTTCTCCTTCTTCTGCTTCTTCTGCTTCACTCTCCTGACTTCTCCTTCTCCTTCACCTTCTTCTACTTCTTCTGATTCACCCTCCAGACTTCACCTTCTCCTTCTCCTTCTTCTGCTTCTTCTGCTGCGCCCTCCAGACTTCACCTTCTCCTTCTCCTTCTTCTGCTTCTTCTGCTTCACCCTCCTGACTTCACCTTCTCCTTCTCCTTCTTCTACTTCTTCTGCTTCACCCCCCTGACTTCACCTGCTCCTTCTCCTTCTTCTGCTTCTTCTGGTTCACCCTCCTAACTTTACCTTCTCCTTCTCCTTCTTCTGCTTCTTCTGATTCACCCTCCTGGCTTCACCTTCTTCTTCTCCTTCTTCTGCTTCTTCTAATTCACCCTCCAGACTTCACCTGCTCCTTGTCCTTCTTCTGCTTCTTCTGATTCACCCTCCAGACTTCACCTTCTCCTTCTCCTTCTTCTGCTTCTTCTGATTGACCCTCCAGACATCACCTTCTCCTTCTCCTTCTTCTACTTCTTCTGATTCACCCTCCAGACTTCATCTTCTCCTTCTCCTTCTTCTGCTTCTTCTGATTCACCCTCCAGACTTCACCTTCTCCTTCTCCTTCTTCTGCTTCTTCTGATTCACCCTCCAGACTTCACCTTCTCCTTCTCCTTCTTCTACTTCTTCTGATTCACCCTCCTGACTTCACCTTCTCCTTCTCCTTCTTCTGCTTCTTCTGCTTAACCCTCCAGACTTCACCTTCTCCTTCTCCTTCTTCGACTTCTTCTGATTCACCCTCCAGACTTCACCTTCTCCTTCTCCTTCTTCTACCTCTTCTGATTCACCCTCCAGACTTCACCTTCTCCTTCTCCTTCTTCTACTTCTTCTGCTTCTCCCTCCAGACTTCACCTTCTCCTTCTCCTTCTTCTGCTTCTTCTGATTCACCCTCCAGACTTCACCTTCTCCTTCTCCTTCTTCTACTTCTTCTGATTCACCCTCCAGACTTCACCTTCTCCTTCTCCTTCTTCTACTTCTTCTGATTCACCCTCCAGACTTCACCTTCTCCTTCTCCTTCTTCTACTTCTTCCGATTCACCCTACTGACTTCACCTTCTCCTTCTCCTTCTTCTGCTTCTTCTGCTTCACCCTCCTGACTTCACCTTGTCCTTCTCCTTCTTCTACTTCTTCTGATTCACCCTCCAGACTTCACCTTCTCCTTCTCCTTCTTCTGCTTCTTCTGTTTCACCCCCCTGACTTCACCTGCTCCTTCTCCTTCTTCTGCTTCTTCTGATTCACCCTCCAGACTTCAACTTCTCCTGCTCCTTCTTCTGCTTCTTCTGCTTCACCCTCCAGACTTCACATTCTCCTTCTCCTTCTTCTGCTTCTTCTGCTTCACCCTCCTGACTTCACCTTCTCCTTCTCCTTCTTCTACTTCTTCTGATTCACCCTCCAGACTTCACCTTCTCCTTCTCCTTCTTCTGCTTCTTCTGCTTCACCCTCCAGACTTCACATTCTCCTTCTCCTTCTTCTGCTTCTTCTGCTTCGCCCTCCAGACTTCACCTTCTCCTTCTCCATCTTCTGCTTCTTCTGCTTCACTCTCCTGACTTCACCTTCTCCTTCTCCTTCTTCTACTTCTTCTGCTTCACCCCCTGACTTCACCTGCTCCTTCTCCTTCTTCTGCTTCTTCTGATTCACCCTCCTAACTTCACCTTCTCCTTCTCCTTCTTCTGCTTCTTCTGATTCACCCTCCTGACTTCACCTTCTCCTTCTCCTTCTTCTGCTTCTTCTGATTCACCCTCCAGACTTCACCTTCTCCTTCTCCTTCTTCTACTTCTTCTGATTCACCCTCCAGACTTCACCTTCTCCTTCTCCTTCTTCTACTTCTTCTGATTCACCCTCCAGACTTCACCTTCTCCTTCTCCTTCTTCTACTTCTTCCGATTCACCCTACTGACTTCACCTTCTCCTTCTCCTTCTTCTGCTTCTTCTGCTTCACCCTCCTGACTTCACCTTGCCCTTCTCCTTCTTCTACTTCTTCTGATTCACCCTCCAGACTTCACCTTCTCCTTCTCCTTCTTCTGCTTCTTCTGCTTCACCCTCCAGACTTCACCTTCTCCTTCTCCTTCTTCTGCTTCTTCTGCTTCGCCCTCCAGACATCAACTTCTCCTTCTCCTTCTTCTGCTTCTTCTGCTTCACCCTCCAGACTTCACCTTCTCCTTCTCCTTCTTCTGCTTCTTCTGCTTCACTCTCCTGACTTCTCCTTCTCCTTCACCTTCTTCTACTTCTTCTGATTCACCCTCCAGACTTCACCTTCTCCTTCTCCTTCTTCTGCTTCTTCTGCTGCGCCCTCCAGACTTCACCTTCTCCTTCTCCTTCTTCTGCTTCTTCTGCTTCACCCTCCTGACTTCACCTTCTCCTTCTCCTTCTTCTACTTCTTCTGCTTCACCCCCCTGACTTCACCTGCTCCTTCTCCTTCTTCTGCTTCTTCTGGTTCACCCTCCTAACTTTACCTTCTCCTTCTCCTTCTTCTGCTTCTTCTGATTCACCCTCCTGGCTTCACCTTCTTCTTCTCCTTCTTCTGCTTCTTCTAATTCACCCTCCAGACTTCACCTGCTCCTTGTCCTTCTTCTGCTTCTTCTGATTCACCCTCCAGACTTCACCTTCTCCTTCTCCTTCTTCTGCTTCTTCTGATTGACCCTCCAGACATCACCTTCTCCTTCTCCTTCTTCTACTTCTTCTGATTCACCCTCCAGACTTCATCTTCTCCTTCTCCTTCTTCTGCTTCTTCTGATTCACCCTCCAGACTTCACCTTCTCCTTCTCCTTCTTCTGCTTCTTCTGATTCACCCTCCAGACTTCACCTTCTCCTTCTCCTTCTTCTACTTCTTCTGATTCACCCTCCTGACTTCACCTTCTCCTTCTCCTTCTTCTGCTTCTTCTGCTTAACCCTCCAGACTTCACCTTCTCCTTCTCCTTCTTCTACTTCTTCTGATTCACCCTCCAGACTTCACCTTCTCCTTCTCCTTCTTCTACCTCTTCTGATTCACCCTCCAGACTTCACCTTCTCCTTCTCCTTCTTCTACTTCTTCTGCTTCTCCCTCCAGACTTCACCTTCTCCTTCTCCTTCTTCTGCTTCTTCTGATTCACCCTCCAGACTTCACCTTCTCCTTCTCCTTCTTCTACTTCTTCTGATTCACCCTCCAGACTTCACCTTCTCCTTCTCCTTCTTCTACTTCTTCTGATTCACCCTCCAGACTTCACCTTCTCCTTCTCCTTCTTCTACTTCTTCCGATTCACCCTACTGACTTCACCTTCTCCTTCTCCTTCTTCTGCTTCTTCTGCTTCACCCTCCTGACTTCACCTTGTCCTTCTCCTTCTTCTACTTCTTCTGATTCACCCTCCAGACTTCACCTTCTCCTTCTCCTTCTTCTGCTTCTTCTGTTTCACCCCCCTGACTTCACCTGCTCCTTCTCCTTCTTCTGCTTCTTCTGATTCACCCTCCAGACTTCAACTTCTCCTGCTCCTTCTTCTGCTTCTTCTGCTTCACCCTCCAGACTTCACATTCTCCTTCTCCTTCTTCTGCTTCTTCTGCTTCACCCTCCTGACTTCACCTTCTCCTTCTCCTTCTTCTACTTCTTCTGATTCACCCTCCAGACTTCACCTTCTCCTTCTCCTTCTTCTGCTTCTTCTGCTTCACCCTCCAGACTTCACATTCTCCTTCTCCTTCTTCTGCTTCTTCTGCTTCGCCCTCCAGACTTCACCTTCTCCTTCTCCATCTTCTGCTTCTTCTGCTTCACTCTCCTGACTTCACCTTCTCCTTCTCCTTCTTCTACTTCTTCTGCTTCACCCCCTGACTTCACCTGCTCCTTCTCCTTCTTCTGCTTCTTCTGATTCACCCTCCTAACTTCACCTTCTCCTTCTCCTTCTTCTGCTTCTTCTGATTCACCCTCCTGACTTCACCTTCTCCTTCTCCTTCTTCTGCTTCTTCTGATTCACCCTCCAGACTTCACCTTCTCCTTCTCCTTCTTCTACTTCTTCTGATTCACCCTCCAGACTTCACCTTCTCCTTCTCCTTCTTCTACTTCTTCTGATTCACCCTCCAGACTTCACCTTCTCCTTCTCCTTCTTCTACTTCTTCCGATTCACCCTACTGACTTCACCTTCTCCTTCTCCTTCTTCTGCTTCTTCTGCTTCACCCTCCTGACTTCACCTTGTCCTTCTCCTTCTTCTACTTCTTCTGATTCACCCTCCAGACTTCACCTTCTCCTTCTCCTTCTTCTGCTTCTTCTGTTTCACCCCCCTGACTTCACCTGCTCCTTCTCCTTCTTCTGCTTCTTCTGATTCACCCTCCAGACTTCAACTTCTCCTGCTCCTTCTTCTGCTTCTTCTGCTTCACCCTCCAGACTTCACATTCTCCTTCTCCTTCTTCTGCTTCTTCTGCTTCACCCTCCTGACTTCACCTTCTCCTTCTCCTTCTTCTACTTCTTCTGATTCACCCTCCAGACTTCACCTTCTCCTTCTCCTTCTTCTGCTTCTTCTGCTTCACCCTCCAGACTTCACATTCTCCTTCTCCTTCTTCTGCTTCTTCTGCTTCGCCCTCCAGACTTCACCTTCTCCTTCTCCATCTTCTGCTTCTTCTGCTTCACTCTCCTGACTTCACCTTCTCCTTCTCCTTCTTCTACTTCTTCTGCTTCACCCCCTGACTTCACCTGCTCCTTCTCCTTCTTCTGCTTCTTCTGATTCACCCTCCTAACTTCACCTTCTCCTTCTCCTTCTTCTGCTTCTTCTGATTCACCCTCCTGACTTCACCTTCTCCTTCTCCTTCTTCTGCTTCTTCTGATTCACCCTCCAGACTTCACCTTCTCCTTCTCCTTCTTCTGCTTCTTCTGATTCACCCTCCAGACTTCACCTTCTCCTTCTCCTTCTTCTACTTCTTCTGATTCACCCTCCAGACTTCACCTTCTCCTTCTCCTTCTTCTACCTCTTCTGATTCACCCTCCAGACTTCACCTTCTCCTTCTCCTTCTTCTACTTCTTCTGCTTCTCCCTCCAGACTTCACCTTCTCCTTCTCCTTCTTCTGCTTCTTCTGATTCACCCTCCAGACTTCACCTTCTCCTTCTCCTTCTTCTACTTCTTCTGATTCACCCTCCAGACTTCACCTTCTCCTTCTCCTTCTTCTACTTCTTCTGATTCACCCTCCAGACTTCACCTTCTCCTTCTCCTTCTTCTACTTCTTCCGATTCACCCTACTGACTTCACCTTCTCCTTCTCCTTCTTCTGCTTCTTCTGCTTCACCCTCCTGACTTCACCTTGTCCTTCTCCTTCTTCTACTTCTTCTGATTCACCCTCCAGACTTCACCTTCTCCTTCTCCTTCTTCTGCTTCTTCTGTTTCACGCCCCTGACTTCACCTGCTCCTTCTCCTTCTTCTGCTTCTTCTGATTCACCCTCCAGACTTCAACTTCTCCTGCTCCTTCTTCTGCTTCTTCTGCTTCACCCTCCAGACTTCACATTCTCCTTCTCCTTCTTCTGCTTCTTCTGCTTCACCCTCCTGACTTCACCTTCTCCTTCTCCTTCTTCTACTTCTTCTGATTCACCCTCCAGACTTCACCTTCTCCTTCTCCTTCTTCTGCTTCTTCTGCTTCACCCTCCAGACTTCACATTCTCCTTCTCCTTCTTCTGCTTCTTCTGCTTCGCCCTCCAGACTTCACCTTCTCCTTCTCCATCTTCTGCTTCTTCTGCTTCACTCTCCTGACTTCACCTTCTCCTTCTCCTTCTTCTACTTCTTCTGCTTCACCCCCTGACTTCACCTGCTCCTTCTCCTTCTTCTGCTTCTTCTGATTCACCCTCCTAACTTCACCTTCTCCTTCTCCTTCTTCTGCTTCTTCTGATTCACCCTCCTGACTTCACCTTCTCCTTCTCCTTCTTCTGCTTCTTCTGATTCACCCTCCAGACTTCACCTTCTCCTTCTCCTTCTTCTACTTCTTCTGATTCACCCTCCAGACTTCACCTTCTCCTTCTCCTTCTTCTACTTCTTCTGATTCACCCTCCAGACTTCACCTTCTCCTTCTCCTTCTTCTACTTCTTCCGATTCACCCTACTGACTTCACCTTCTCCTTCTCCTTCTTCTGCTTCTTCTGCTTCACCCTCCTGACTTCACCTTGTCCTTCTCCTTCTTCTACTTCTTCTGATTCACCCTCCAGACTTCACCTTCTCCTTCTCCTTCTTCTGCTTCTTCTGCTTCACCCTCCAGACTTCACCTTCTCCTTCTCCTTCTTCTGCTTCTTCTGCTTCGCCCTCCAGACATCAACTTCTCCTTCTCCTTCTTCTGCTTCTTCTGCTTCACCCTCCAGACTTCACCTTCTCCTTCTCCTTCTTCTGCTTCTTCTGCTTCACTCTCCTGACTTCTCCTTCTCCTTCACCTTCTTCTACTTCTTCTGATTCACCCTCCAGACTTCACCTTCTCCTTCTCCTTCTTCTGCTTCTTCTGCTGCGCCCTCCAGACTTCACCTTCTCCTTCTCCTTCTTCTGCTTCTTCTGCTTCACCCTCCTGACTTCACCTTCTCCTTCTCCTTCTTCTACTTCTTCTGCTTCACCCCCCTGACTTCACCTGCTCCTTCTCCTTCTTCTGCTTCTTCTGGTTCACCCTCCTAACTTTACCTTCTCCTTCTCCTTCTTCTGCTTCTTCTGATTCACCCTCCTGGCTTCACCTTCTTCTTCTCCTTCTTCTGCTTCTTCTAATTCACCCTCCAGACTTCACCTGCTCCTTGTCCTTCTTCTGCTTCTTCTGATTCACCCTCCAGACTTCACCTTCTCCTTCTCCTTCTTCTGCTTCTTCTGATTGACCCTCCAGACATCACCTTCTCCTTCTCCTTCTTCTACTTCTTCTGATTCACCCTCCAGACTTCATCTTCTCCTTCTCCTTCTTCTGCTTCTTCTGATTCACCCTCCAGACTTCACCTTCTCCTTCTCCTTCTTCTGCTTCTTCTGATTCACCCTCCAGACTTCACCTTCTCCTTCTCCTTCTTCTAATTCTTCTGATTCACCCTCCTGACTTCACCTTCTCCTTCTCCTTCTTCTGCTTCTTCTGCTTAACCCTCCAGACTTCACCTTCTCCTTCTCCTTCTTCTACTTCTTCTGATTCACCCTCCAGACTTCACCTTCTCCTTCTCCTTCTTCTACCTCTTCTGATTCACCCTCCAGACTTCACCTTCTCCTTCTCCTTCTTCTACTTCTTCTGCTTCTCCCTCCAGACTTCACCTTCTCCTTCTCCTTCTTCTGCTTCTTCTGATTCACCCTCCAGACTTCACCTTCTCCTTCTCCTTCTTCTACTTCTTCTGATTCACCCTCCAGACTTCACCTTCTCCTTCTCCTTCTTCTACTTCTTCTGATTCACCCTCCAGACTTCACCTTCTCCTTCTCCTTCTTCTACTTCTTCCGATTCACCCTACTGACTTCACCTTCTCCTTCTCCTTCTTCTGCTTCTTCTGCTTCACCCTCCTGACTTCACCTTGTCCTTCTCCTTCTTCTACTTCTTCTGATTCACCCTCCAGACTTCACCTTCTCCTTCTCCTTCTTCTGCTTCTTCTGTTTCACCCCCCTGACTTCACCTGCTCCTTCTCCTTCTTCTGCTTCTTCTGATTCACCCTCCAGACTTCAACTTCTCCTGCTCCTTCTTCTGCTTATTCTGCTTCACCCTCCAGACTTCACATTCTCCTTCTCCTTCTTCTGCTTCTTCTGCTTCACCCTCCTGACTTCACCTTCTCCTTCTCCTTCTTCTACTTCTTCTGATTCACCCTCCAGACTTCACCTTCTCCTTCTCCTTCTTCTGCTTCTTCTGCTTCACCCTCCAGACTTCACATTCTCCTTCTCCTTCTTCTGCTTCTTCTGCTTCGCCCTCCAGACTTCACCTTCTCCTTCTCCATCTTCTGCTTCTTCTGCTTCACTCTCCTGACTTCACCTTCTCCTTCTCCTTCTTCTACTTCTTCTGCTTCACCCCCTGACTTCACCTGCTCCTTCTCCTTCTTCTGCTTCTTCTGATTCACCCTCCTAACTTCACCTTCTCCTTCTCCTTCTTCTGCTTCTTCTGATTCACCCTCCTGACTTCACCTTCTCCTTCTCCTTCTTCTGCTTCTTCTGATTCACCCTCCAGACTTCACCTTCTCCTTCTCCTTCTTCTACTTCTTCTGATTCACCCTCCAGACTTCACCTTCTCCTTCTCCTTCTTCTACTTCTTCTGATTCACCCTCCAGACTTCACCTTCTCCTTCTCCTTCTTCTACTTCTTCCGATTCACCCTACTGACTTCACCTTCTCCTTCTCCTTCTTCTGCTTCTTCTGCTTCACCCTCCTGACTTCACCTTGTCCTTCTCCTTCTTCTACTTCTTCTGATTCACCCTCCAGACTTCACCTTCTCCTTCTCCTTCTTCTGCTTCTTCTGTTTCACCCCCCTGACTTCACCTGCTCCTTCTCCTTCTTCTGCTTCTTCTGATTCACCCTCCAGACTTCAACTTCTCCTGCTCCTTCTTCTGCTTCTTCTGCTTCACCCTCCAGACTTCACATTCTCCTTCTCCTTCTTCTGCTTCTTCTGCTTCACCCTCCTGACTTCACCTTCTCCTTCTCCTTCTTCTACTTCTTCTGATTCACCCTCCAGACTTCACCTTCTCCTTCTCCTTCTTCTGCTTCTTCTGCTTCACCCTCCAGACTTCACATTCTCCTTCTCCTTCTTCTGCTTCTTCTGCTTCGCCCTCCAGACTTCACCTTCTCCTTCTCCATCTTCTGCTTCTTCTGCTTCACTCTCCTGACTTCACCTTCTCCTTCTCCTTCTTCTACTTCTTCTGCTTCACCCCCTGACTTCACCTGCTCCTTCTCCTTCTTCTGCTTCTTCTGATTCACCCTCCTAACTTCAGCTTCTCCTTCTCCTTCTTCTGCTTCTTCTGATTCACCCTCCTGACTTCACCTTCTCCTTCTCCTTCTTCTGCTTCTTCTGATTCACCCTCCAGACTTCACCTTCTCCTTCTCCTTCTTCTGCTTCTTCTGATTCACCCTCCAGACTTCACCTTCTCCTTCTCCTTCTTCTACTTCTTCTGATTCACCCTCCAGACTTCACCTTCTCCTTCTCCTTCTTCTGCTTCTTCTGATTCACCCTCCAGACTTCACCTTCTCCTTCTCCTTCTTCTGCTTCTTCTGCTTCACCCTCCAGACTTCACATTCTCCTTCTCCTTCTTCTGCTTCTTCTGCTTCGCCCTCCAGACTTCACCTTCTCCTTCTCCATCTTCTGCTTCTTCTGCTTCACTCTCCTGACTTCACCTTCTCCTTCTCCTTCTTCTACTTCTTCTGCTTCACCCCCTGACTTCACCTGCTCCTTCTCCTTCTTCTGCTTCTTCTGATTCACCCTCCTAACTTCACCTTCTCCTTCTCCTTCTTCTGCTTCTTCTGATTCACCCTCCTGACTTCACCTTCTCCTTCTCCTTCTTCTGCTTCTTCTGATTCACCCTCCAGACTTCACCTTCTCCTTCTCCTTCTTCTGCTTCTTCTGATTCACCCTCCAGACTTCACCTTCTCCTTCTCCTTCTTCTACTTCTTCTGATTCACCCTCCAGACTTCACCTTCTCCTTCTCCTTCTTCTGCTTCTTCTGATTCACCCTCCAGACTTCACCTTCTCCTTCTCCTTCTTCTACTTCTTCTGATTCACCCTCCAGACTTCACCTTCTCCTTCTCCTTCTTCTACTTCTTCAGATTCACCCTCCAGTCTTCACCTTCTCCTTCTCCTTCTTCTGTTTCTTCTGCTTCACCCTCCAGACTTCACCTTCTCCTTCTCTTTCTTCTGCTTCTTCTGATTCACCCTCCAGACTTCACCTTCTCCTTCTTCTTCTTCTGATTCTTCTGATTCACCCTCCAGACATCACCTTCTCCTTCTCCTTCTTCTGCTTCTTCTGATTCACCCTCCAGACTTCACCTTCTCCTTCTCCTTCTTCTGCTTCTTCTGATTCACCCTCCAGACTTCATCTTCTCCTTCTCCTTCTTCTGCTTCTTCTGATTCACCCTCCAGACTTCACCTTCTCCTTCTCCTTCTTCTGCTTCTTCTGATTCACCCTCCAGACTTCACCTTCTCCTTCTCCTTCTTCTACTTCTTCTGATTCACCCTCCAGACTTCACCTTCTCCTTCTCCTTCTTCTACTTCTTCAGATTCACCCTCCAGTCTTCACCTTCTCCTTCTCCTTCTTCTGTTTCTTCTGCTTCACCCTCCAGACTTCACCTTCTCCTTCTCTTTCTTCTGCTTCTTCTGATTCACCCTCCAGATTTCACCTTCTCCTTCTCCTTCTTCTGTTTCACCCCCCTGACTTCACCTGCTCCTTCTCCTTCTTCTGCTTCTTCTGATTCACCCTCCAGACTTCAACTTCTCCTGCTCCTTCTTCTGCTTCTTCTGCTTCACCCTCCAGACTTCACATTCTCCTTCTCCTTCTTCTGCTTCTTCTGCTTCACCCTCCTGACTTCACCTTCTCCTTCTCCTTCTTCTACTTCTTCTGATTCACCCTCCAGACTTCACCTTCTCCTTCTCCTTCTTCTGCTTCTTCTGCTTCACCCTCCAGACTTCACATTCTCCTTCTCCTTCTTCTGCTTCTTCTGCTTCGCCCTCCAGACTTCACCTTCTCCTTCTCCATCTTCTGCTTCTTCTGCTTCACTCTCCTGACTTCACCTTCTCCTTCTCCTTCTTCTACTTCTTCTGCTTCACCCCCTGACTTCACCTGCTCCTTCTCCTTCTTCTGCTTCTTCTGATTCACCCTCCTAACTTCACCTTCTCCTTCTCCTTCTTCTGCTTCTTCTGATTCACCCTCCTGACTTCACCTTCTCCTTCTCCTTCTTCTGCTTCTTCTGATTCACCCTCCAGACTTCACCTTCTCCTTCTCCTTCTTCTGCTTCTTCTGATTCACCCTCCAGACTTCACCTTCTCCTTCTCCTTCTTCTACTTCTTCTGATTCACCCTCCAGACTTCACCTTCTCCTTCTCCTTCTTCTGCTTCTTCTGATTCACCCTCCAGACTTGACCTTCTCCTTCTCCTTCTTCTGCTTCTTCTGCTTCACCCTCCAGACTTCACATTCTCCTTCTCCTTCTTCTGCTTCTTCTGCTTCGCCCTCCAGACTTCACCTTCTCCTTCTCCATCTTCTGCTTCTTCTGCTTCACTCTCCTGACTTCACCTTCTCCTTCTCCTTCTTCTACTTCTTCTGCTTCACCCCCTGACTTCACCTGCTCCTTCTCCTTCTTCTGCTTCTTCTGATTCACCCTCCTAACTTCACCTTCTACTTCTCCTTCTTCTGCTTCTTCTGATTCACCCTCCTGACTTCACCTTCTCCTTCTCCTTCTTCTGCTTCTTCTGATTCACCCTCCAGACTTCACCTTCTCCTTCTCCTTCTTCTGCTTCTTCTGATTCACCCTCCAGACTTCACCTTCTCCTTCTCCTTCTTCTACTTCTTCTGATTCACCCTCCAGACTTCACCTTCTCCTTCTCCTTCTTCTGCTTCTTCTGATTCACCCTCCAGACTTCACCTTCTCCTTCTCCTTCTTCTACTTCTTCTGATTCACCCTCCAGACTTCACCTTCTCCTTCTCCTTCTTCTACTTCTTCAGATTCACCCTCCAGTCTTCACCTTCTCCTTCTCCTTCTTCTGTTTCTTCTGCTTCACCCTCCAGACTTCACCTTCTCCTTCTCTTTCTTCTGCTTCTTCTGATTCACCCTCCAGACTTCACCTTCTCCTTCTTCTTCTTCTGATTCTTCTGATTCACCCTCCAGACATCACCTTCTCCTTCTCCTTCTTCTGCTTCTTCTGATTCACCCTCCAGACTTCACCTTCTCCTTCTCCTTCTTCTGCTTCTTCTGATTCACCCTCCAGACTTCATCTTCTCCTTCTCCTTCTTCTGCTTCTTCTGATTCACCCTCCAGACTTCACCTTCTCCTTCTCCTTCTTCTGCTTCTTCTGATTCACCCTCCAGACTTCACCTTCTCCTTCTCCTTCTTCTACTTCTTCTGATTCACCCTCCAGACTTCACCTTCTCCTTCTCCTTCTTCTACTTCTTCAGATTCACCCTCCAGTCTTCACCTTCTCCTTCTCCTTCTTCTGTTTCTTCTGCTTCACCCTCCAGACTTCACCTTCTCCTTCTCTTTCTTCTGCTTCTTCTGATTCACCCTCCAGATTTCACCTTCTCCTTCTCCTTCTTCTGATTCACCCTCCAGACTTCACCTTCTCCTTCTCCTTCTTCTGCTTCTTCTGATTCACCCTCCTGACTTCACCTTCTCCTTCTCCTTCTTCTACTTCTTCTGATTCACCCTCCTGACTTCACCTTCTCCTTCTCCTTCTTCTACTTCTTCTGCTTCACCCTCCAGACTTCACCTTCTCCTTCTCCTTCTTCTACTTCTTCTGATTCACCCTCCAGACTTCACCTTCTCCTTCTCCTTCTTTTGCTTCTTCTGCTTCACACTCCAGACTTCACCTTCTCCTTCTCCTTCTTCTGCTTCTTCTGATTCACCCTCCTTACTTCACCTTCTCCTTCTCCTTCTTCTGCTTCTTCTGATTCACTCTCCTGACTTCACCTTCTCCTTCTCCTTATTCTGCTTCTTCTGTTTCACCTCCAAACTTCACCTTCTCCTTCTCCTTCTTCTGCTTCTTCTGATTCACCCTCCAGATTTCACCTTCTCCTTCTCCTTCTTCTGCTTCTTCTGATTCACCCTCCAGACTTCACCTTCTCCTTCTCCTTCTTCTACTTCTTCTGATTCACCCTCCAGACTTCACCTTCTCCTTCTCCTTCTTCTGCTTCTTCTGATTCACCCCTCCAGACTTCACCTTCTCCTTCTCCTTCGTCTACTTCTTCTGATTCACCCACCAGACTACACCTTCTCCTTCTCCTTCTTCTACTTCTTCTGATTCACCCTCCAGACTTCACCTTCTCCTTCTCCTTCTTCTGTTTCTTCTGATTCACCCTCCAGACTTCACCTTCTCCTTCTCCTTCTTCTACTTCTTCTGATTCACCCTCCAGACTTCACCTTCTCCTTCTCCTTCTTCTACTTCTTCTGATTCACCCTCCAGACTTCACCTTCTCCTTCTCCTTCTTCTACTTCTTCTGCTTCTCCCTCCAGACTTCACCTTCTCCTTCTCCTTCTTCTGCTTCTTCTGATTCACCCTCCAGACTTCACCTTCTCATTCTCCTTCTTCTACTTCTTCTGATTCACCCTCCAGACTTCACCTTCTCCTTCTCCTTCTTCTACTTCTTCTGATTCACCCTCCAGACTTCACCTTCTCCTTCTCCTTCTTTTGCTTCTTCTGCTTCACACTCCAGACTTCACCTTCTCCTTCTCCTTCTTCTGCTTCTTCTGATTCACCCTCCTGACTTCACCTTCTCCTTCTCCTTCTTCTGCTTCTTCTGCTTCACCCTCCTGACTTCACCTTCTCCTTCTCCTTCTTCTACTTCTTCTGATTCACCCTCCAGACTTCACCTTCTCCTTCTCCTTCTTCTGCTTCTTCTGCTTCACCCTCCAGACTTCACCTTCTCCTTCTCCTTCTTCTGCTTCTTCTGCTTCGCCCTCCAGACATCAACTTCTCCTTCTCCTTCTTCTGCTTCTTCTGCTTCACCCTCCAGACTTCACCTTCTCCTTCTCCTTCTTCTGCTTCTTCTGCTTCACTCTCCTGACTTCTCCTTCTCCTTCACCTTCTTCTACAACTTCTGATTCACCCTCCAGACTTCACCTTCTCCTTCTCCTTCTTCTGCTTCTTCTGCTGCGCCCTCCAGACTTCACCTTCTCCTTCTCCTTCTTCTGCTTCTTCTGCTTCACCCTCCTGACTTCACCTTCTCCTTCTCCTTCTTCTACTTCTTCTGCTTCACCCCCCTGACTTCACCTGCTCCTTCTCCTTCTTCTGCTTCTTCTGGTTCACCCTCCTAACTTTACCTTCTCCTTCTCCTTCTTCTGCTTCTTCTGATTCACCCTCCTGGCTTCACCTTCTTCTTCTCCTTCTTCTGCTTCTTCTAATTCACCCTCCAGACTTCACCTGCTCCTTGTCCTTCTTCTGCTTCTTCTGATTCACACTCCAGACTTCACCTTCTCCTTCTCCTTCTTCTGCTTCTTCTGATTGACCCTCCAGACATCACCTTCTCCTTCTCCTTCTTCTACTTCTTCTGATTCACCCTCCAGACTTCATCTTCTCCTTCTCCTTCTTCTGCTTCTTCTGATTCACCCTCCAGACTTCACCTTCTCCTTCTCCTTCTTCTGCTTCTTCTGATTCACCCTCCAGACTTCACCTTCTCCTTCTCCTTCTTCTACTTCTTCTGATTCACCCTCCTGACTTCACCTTCTCCTTCTCCTTCTTCTGCTTCTTCTGCTTAACCCTCCAGACTTCACCTTCTCCTTCTCCTTCTTCTACTTCTTCTGATTCACCCTCCAGACTTCACCTTCTCCTTCTCCTTCTTCTACCTCTTCTGATTCACCCTCCAGACTTCACCTTCTCCTTCTCCTTCTTCTACTTCTTCTGCTTCTCCCTCCAGACTTCACCTTCTCCTTCTCCTTCTTCTGCTTCTTCTGATTCACCCTCCAGACTTCACCTTCTCCTTCTCCTTCTTCTACTTCTTCTGATTCACCCTCCAGACTTCACCTTCTCCTTCTCCTTCTTCTACTTCTTCTGATTCACCCTCCAGACTTCACCTTCTCCTTCTCCTTCTTCTACTTCTTCCGATTCACCCTACTGACTTCACCTTCTCCTTCTCCTTCTTCTGCTTCTTCTGCTTCACCCTCCTGACTTCACCTTGTCCTTCTCCTTCTTCTACTTCTTCTGATTCACCCTCCAGACTTCACCTTCTCCTTCTCCTTCTTCTGCTTCTTCTGCTTCACCCTCCAGACTTCACCTTCTCCTTCTCCTTCTTCTGCTTCTTCTGATTCGCCCTCCAGACATCACCTTCTCCTTCTCCTTCTTCTGCTTCTTCTGCTTCACCCTCCAGACTTCACCTTCTCCTTCTCCTTCTTCTGCTTCTTCTGCTTCACTCTCCTGACTTCATCTTCTCCTTCTCCTTCTTCTACTTCTTCTGATTCACCCTCCAGACTTCACCTTCTCCTTCTCCTTCTTCTGCTTCTTCTGCTTCACCCTCCAGACTTCACCTTCTCCTTCTCCTTCTTCTGCTTCTTCTGCTGCGCCCTCCAGACTTCACCTTCTCATTCTCCTTCTTCTACTTCTTCTGTTTCACCCCCCTGACTTCACCTGCTCCTTCTCCTTCTTCTGCTTCTTCTGATTCACCCTCCAGACTTCAACTTCTCCTGCTCCTTCTTCTGCTTCTTCTGCTTCACCCTCCAGACTTCACCTTCTCCTTCTCCTTCTTCTGCTTCTTCTGCTTCACCCTCCTGACTTCACCTTCTCCTTCTCCTTCTTCTACTTCTTCTGATTCACCCTCCAGACTTCACCTTCTCCTTCTCCTTCTTCTGCTTCTTCTGCTTCACCCTCCAGACTTCACATTCTCCTTCTCCTTCTTCTGCTTCTTCTGCTTCGCCCTCCAGACTTCACCTTCTCCTTCTCCATCTTCTGCTTCTTCTGCTTCACTCTCCTGACTTCACCTTCTCCTTCTCCTTCTTCTACTTCTTCTGCTTCACCCCCTGACTTCACCTGCTCCTTCTCCTTCTTCTGCTTCTTCTGATTCACCCTCCTAACTTCACCTTCTCCTTCTCCTTCTTCTGCTTCTTCTGATTCACCCTCCTGACTTCACCTTCTCCTTCTCCTTCTTCTGCTTCTTCTGATTCACCCTCCAGACTTCACCTTCTCCTTCTCCTTCTTCTGCTTCTTCTGTTTCACCCTCCAGACTTCACCTTCTCCTTCTCCTTCTTCTGCTTCTTCTGATTCACCCTCCAGACTTCATCTTCTCCTTCTCCTTCTTCTGCTTCTTCTGATTCACCCTCCAGACTTCACCTTCTCCTTCTCCTTCTTCTGCTTCTTCTGATTCACCCTCCAGACTTCACCTTCTCCTTCTCCTTCTTCTACTTCTTCTGATTCACCCTCCAGACTTCACCTTCTCCTTCTCCTTCTTCTACTTCTTCAGATTCACCCTCCAGTCTTCACCTTCTCCTTCTCCTTCTTCTGTTTCTTCTGCTTCACCCTCCAGACTTCACCTTCTCCTTCTCTTTCTTCTGCTTCTTCTGATTCACCCTCCAGACTTCACCTTCTCCTTCTTCTTCTTCTGATTCTTCTGATTCACCCTCCAGACTTCACCTTCTCCTTCTCCTTCTTCTGCTTCTTCTGATTCACCCTCCAGACTTCACCTTCTCCTTCTCCTTCTTCTGCTTCTTCTGATTCACCCTCCAGACTTCATCTTCTCCTTCTCCTTCTTCTGCTTCTTCTGATTCACCCTCCAGACTTCACCTTCTCCTTCTCCTTCTTCTGCTTCTTCTGATTCACCCTCCAGACTTCACCTTCTCCTTCTCCTTCTTCTACTTCTTCTGATTCACCCTCCAGACTTCACCTTCTCCTTCTCCTTCTTCTACTTCTTCAGATTCACCCTCCAGTCTTCACCTTCTCCTTCTCCTTCTTCTGTTTCTTCTGCTTCACCCTCCAGACTTCACCTTCTCCTTCTCTTTCTTCTGCTTCTTCTGATTCACCCTCCAGACTTCACCTTCTCCTTCTCCTTCTTCTGATTCACCCTCCAGACTTCACCTTCTCCTTCTCCTTCTTCTGCTTCTTCTGATTCACCCTCCTGACTTCACCTTCTCCTTCTCCTTCTTCTACTTCTTCTGATTCACCCTCCTGACTTCACCTTCTCCTTCTCCTTCTTCTACTTCTTCTGCTTCACCCTCCAGACTTCACCTTCTCCTTCTCCTTCTTCTACTTCTTCTGATTCACCCTCCAGACTTCACCTTCTCCTTCTCCTTCTTTTGCTTCTTCTGCTTCACACTCCAGACTTCACCTTCTCCTTCTCCTTCTTCTGCTTCTTCTGATTCACCCTCCTTACTTCACCTTCTCCTTCTCCTTCTTCTGCTTCTTCTGATTCACTCTCCTGACTTCACCTTCTCCTTCTCCTTATTCTGCTTCTTCTGTTTCACCCTCCAAACTTCACCTTCTCCTTCTCCTTCTTCTGCTTCTTCTGATTCACCCTCCAGATTTCACCTTCTCCTTCTCCTTCTTCTGCTTCTTCTGATTCACCCTCCAGACTTCACCTTCTCCTTCTCCTTCTTCTACTTCTTCTGATTCACCCTCCAGACTTCACTTTCTCCTTCTCCTTCTTCTGCTTCTTCTGATTCACCCTCCAGACTTCACCTTCTCCTTCTCCTTCGTCTACTTCTTCTGATTCACCCTCCAGACTACACCTTCTCCTTCTCCTTCTTCTACTTCTTCTGATTCACCCTCCAGACTTCACCTTCTCCTTCTCCTTCTTCTGTTTCTTCTGATTCACCCTCCAGACTTCACCTTCTCCTTCTCCTTCTTCTACTTCTTCTGATTCACCCTCCAGACTTCACCTTCTCCTTCTCCTTCTTCTACTTCTTCTGCTTCTCCCTCCAGACTTCACCTTCTCCTTCTCCTTCTTCTGCTTCTTCTGATTCACCCTCCAGACTTCACCTTCTCATTCTCCTTCTTCTACTTCTTCTGATTCACCCTCCAGACTTCACCTTCTCCTTCTCCTTCTTCTACTTCTTCTGATTCACCCTCCAGACTTCACCTTCTCCTTCTCCTTCTTCTGCTTCTTCCGATTCACCCTCCTGACTTCACCTTCTCCTTCTCCTTCTTCTGCTTCTTCTGCTTCACCCTCCTGACTTCACCTTCTCCTTCTCCTTCTTCTACTTCTTCTGATTCACCCTCCAGACTTCACCTTCTCCTTCTCCTTCTTCTGCTTCTTCTGCTTCACCCTCCAGACTTCACCTTCTCCTTCTCCTTCTTCTGCTTCTTCTGCTTCGCCCTCCAGACATCAACTTCTCCTTCTCCTTCTTCTGCTTCTTCTGCTTCACCCTCCAGACTTCACCTTCTCCTTCTCCTTCTTCTGCTTCTTCTGCTTCACTCTCCTGACTTCTCCTTCTCCTTCACCTTCTTCTACTTCTTCTGATTCACCCTCCAGACTTCACCTTCTCCTTCTCCTTCTTCTGCTTCTTCTGCTGCGCCCTCCAGACTTCACCTTCTCCTTCTCCTTCTTCTGCTTCTTCTGCTTCACCCTCCTGACTTCACCTTCTCCTTCTCCTTCTTCTACTTCTTCTGCTTCACCCCCCTGACTTCACCTGCTCCTTCTCCTTCTTCTGCTTCTTCTGGTTCACCCTCCTAACTTTACCTTCTCCTTCTCCTTCTTCTGCTTCTTCTGATTCACCCTCCTGGCTTCACCTTCTTCTTCTCCTTCTTCTGCTTCTTCTAATTCACCCTCCAGACTTCACCTGCTCCTTGTCCTTCTTCTGCTTCTTCTGATTCACCCTCCAGACTTCACCTTCTCCTTCTCCTTCTTCTGCTTCTTCTGATTGACCCTCCAGACATCACCTTCTCCTTCTCCTTCTTCTACTTCTTCTGATTCACCCTCCAGACTTCATCTTCTCCTTCTCCTTCTTCTGCTTCTTCTGATTCACCCTCCAGACTTCACCTTCTCCTTCTCCTTCTTCTGCTTCTTCTGATTCACCCTCCAGACTTCACCTTCTCCTTCTCCTTCTTCTACTTCTTCTGATTCACCCTCCTGACTTCACCTTCTCCTTCTCCTTCTTCTACTTCTTCAGATTCACCCTCCAGTCTTCACCTTCTCCTTCTCCTTCTTCTGTTTCTTCTGCTTCACCCTCCAGACTTCACCTTCTCCTTCTCTTTCTTCTGCTTCTTCTGATTCACCCTCCAGACTTCACCTTCTCCTTCTCCTTCTTCTGATTCACCCTCCAGACTTCACCTTCTCCTTCTCCTTCTTCTGCTTCTTCTGATTCACCCTCCTGACTTCACCTTCTCCTTCTCCTTCTTCTACTTCTTCTGATTCACCCTCCTGACTTCACCATCTCCTTCTCCTTCTTCTACTTCTTCTGCTTCACCCTCCAGACTTCACCTTCTCCTTCTCCTTCTTCTACTTCTTCTGATTCACCCTCCAGACTTCACCTTCTCCTTCTCCTTCTTTTGCTTCTTCTGCTTCACACTCCAGACTTCACCTTCTCCTTCTCCTTCTTCTGCTTCTTCTGATTCACCCTCCTTACTTCACCTTCTCCTTCTCCTTCTTCTGCTTCTTCTGATTCACTCTCCTGACTTCACCTTCTCCTTCTCCTTATTCTGCTTCTTCTGTTTCACCCTCCAAACTTCACCTTCTCCTTCTCCTTCTTCTGCTTCTTCTGATTCACCCTCCAGATTTCACCTTCTCCTTCTCCTTCTTCTGCTTCTTCTGATTCACCCTCCAGACTTCACCTTCTCCTTCTCCTTCTTCTACTTCTTCTGATTCACCCTCCAGACTTCACCTTCTCCTTCTCCTTCTTCTGCTTCTTCTGATTCACCCTCCAGACTTCACCTTCTCCTTCTCCTTCTTCTACTTCTTCTGATTCACCCTCCAGACTTCATCTTCTCCTTCTCCTTCTTCTGCTTCTTCTGATTCACCCTCCAGACTTCACCTTCTCCTTCTCCTTCTTCTGCTTCTTCTGATTCACCCTCCAGACTTCACCTTCTCCTTCTCCTTCTTCTACTTCTTCTGATTCACCCTCCTGACTTCACCTTCTCCTTCTCCTTCTTCTACTTCTTCAGATTCACCCTCCAGTCTTCACCTTCTCCTTCTCCTTCTTCTGTTTCTTCTGCTTCACCCTCCAGACTTCACCTTCTCCTTCTCTTTCTTCTGCTTCTTCTGATTCACCCTCCAGACTTCACCTTCTCCTTCTCCTTCTTCTGATTCACCCTCCAGACTTCACCTTCTCCTTCTCCTTCTTCTGCTTCTTCTGATTCACCCTCCTGACTTCACCTTCTCCTTCTCCTTCTTCTACTTCTTCTGATTCACCCTCCTGACTTCACCATCTCCTTCTCCTTCTTCTACTTCTTCTGCTTCACCCTCCAGACTTCACCTTCTCCTTCTCCTTCTTCTACTTCTTCTGATTCACCCTCCAGACTTCACCTTCTCCTTCTCCTTCTTTTGCTTCTTCTGCTTCACACTCCAGACTTCACCTTCTCCTTCTCCTTCTTCTGCTTCTTCTGATTCACCCTCCTTACTTCACCTTCTCCTTCTCCTTCTTCTGCTTCTTCTGATTCACTCTCCTGACTTCACCTTCTCCTTCTCCTTATTCTGCTTCTTCTGTTTCACCCTCCAAACTTCACCTTCTCCTTCTCCTTCTTCTGCTTCTTCTGATTCACCCTCCAGATTTCACCTTCTCCTTCTCCTTCTTCTGCTTCTTCTGATTCACCCTCCAGACTTCACCTTCTCCTTCTCCTTCTTCTACTTCTTCTGATTCACCCTCCAGACTTCACCTTCTCCTTCTCCTTCTTCTGCTTCTTCTGATTCACCCTCCAGACTTCACCTTCTCCTTCTCCTTCGTCTACTTCTTCTGATTCACCCTCCAGACTACACCTTCTCCTTCTCCTTCTTCTACTTCTTCTGATTCACCCTCCAGACTTCACCTTCTCCTTCTCCTTCTTCTACTTCTTCTGATTCACCCTCCAGACTTCACCTTCTCCTTCTCCTTCTTCTACTTCTTCTGCTTCTCCCTCCAGACTTCACCTTCTCCTTCTCCTTCTTCTGCTTCTTCTGATTCACCCTCCAGACTTCACCTTCTCATTCTCCTTCTTCTACTTCTTCTGATTCACCCTCCAGACTTCACCTTCTCCTTCTCCTTCTTCTACTTCTTCTGATTCACCCTCCAGACTTCACCTTCTCCTTCTCCTTCTTCTGCTTCTTCCGATTCACCCTCCTGACTTCACCTTCTCCTTCTCCTTCTTCTGCGTCTTCTGCTTCACCCTCCTGACTTCACCTTCTCCTTCTCCTTCTTCTACTTCTTCTGATTCACCCTCCAGACTTCACCTTCTCCTTCTCCTTCTTCTGCTTCTTCTGCTTCACCCTCCAGACTTCACCTTCTCCTTCTCCTTCTTCTGCTTCTTCTGCTTCGCCCTCCAGACATCAACTTCTCCTTCTCCTTCTTCTGCTTCTTCTGCTTCACCCTCCAGACTTCACCTTCTCCTTCTCCTTCTTCTGCTTCTTCTGCTTCACTCTCCTGACTTCTCCTTCTCCTTCACCTTCTTCTACTTCTTCTGATTCACCCTCCAGACTTCACCTTCTCCTTCTCCTTCTTCTGCTTCTTCTGCTGCGCCCTCCAGACTTCACCTTCTCCTTCTCCTTCTTCTGCTTCTTCTGCTTCACCCTCCTGACTTCACCTTCTCCTTCTCCTTCTTCTACTTCTTCTGCTTCACCCCCCTGACTTCACCTGCTCCTTCTCCTTCTTCTGCTTCTTCTGGTTCACCCTCCTAACTTTACCTTCTCCTTCTCCTTCTTCTGCTTCTTCTGATTCACCCTCCTGGCTTCACCTTCTTCTTCTCCTTCTTCTGCTTCTTCTAATTCACCCTCCAGACTTCACCTGCTCCTTGTCCTTCTTCTGCTTCTTCTGATTCACCCTCCAGACTTCACCTTCTCCTTCTCCTTCTTCTACTTCTTCTGATTCACCCTCCAGACTTCATCTTCTCCTTCTCCTTCTTCTGCTTCTTCTGATTCACCCTCCAGACTTCACCTTCTCCTTCTCCTTCTTCTGCTTCTTCTGATTCACCCTCCAGACTTCACCTTCTCCTTCTCCTTCTTCTACTTCTTCTGATTCACCCTCCTGACTTCACCTTCTCCTTCTCCTTCTTCTGCTTCTTCTGCTTAACCCTCCAGACTTCACCTTCTCCTTCTCCTTCTTCTACTTCTTCTGATTCACCCTCCAGACTTCACCTTCTCCTTCTCCTTCTTCTACCTCTTCTGATTCACCCTCCAGACTTCACCTTCTCCTTCTTCTACTTCTTCTGCTTCTCCCTCCAGACTTCACCTTCTCCTTCTCCTTCTTCTGCTTCTTCTGATTCACCCTCCAGACTTCACCTTCTCCTTCTCCTTCTTCTACTTCTTCTGATTCACCCTCCAGACTTCACCTTCTCCTTCTCCTTCTTCTACTTCTTCTGATTCACCCTCCAGACTACACCTTCTCCTTCTCCTTCTTCTACTTCTTCCGATTCACCCTACTGACTTCACCTTCTCCTTCTCCTTCTTCTGCTTCTTCTGCTTCACCCTCCTGACTTCACCTTGTCCTTCTCCTTCTTCTACTTCTTCTGATTCACCCTCCAGACTTCACCTTCTCCTTCTCCTTCTTCTGCTTCTTCTGCTTCACCCTCCAGACTTCACCTTCTCCTTCTCCTTCTTCTGCTTCTTCTGATTCGCCCTCCAGACATCACCTTCTCCTTCTCCTTCTTCTGCTTCTTCTGCTTCACCCTCCAGACTTCACCTTCTCCTTCTCCTTCTTCTGCTTCTTCTGCTTCACTCTCCTGACTTCACCTTCTCCTTCTCCTTCTTCTACTTCTTCTGATTCACCCTCCAGACTTCACCTTCTCCTTCTCCTTCTTCTGCTTCTTCTGCTTCACCCTCCAGACTTCACCTTCTCCTTCTCCTTCTTCTGCTTCTTCTGCTGCGCCCTCCAGACTTCACCTTCTCATTCTCCTTCTTCTACTTCTTCTGTTTCACCCCCCTGACTTCACCTGCTCCTTCTCCTTCTTCTGCTTCTTCTGATTCACCCTCCAGACTTCAACTTCTCCTGCTCCTTCTTCTGCTTCTTCTGCTTCACCCTCCAGACTTCACCTTCTCCTTCTCCTTCTTCTGCTTCTTCTGCTTCACCCTCCTGACTTCACCTTCTCCTTCTCCTTCTTCTACTTCTTCTGATTCACCCTCCAGACTTCACCTTCTCCTTCTCCTTCTTCTGCTTCTTCTGCTTCACCCTCCAGACTTCACATTCTCCTTCTCCTTCTTCTGCTTCTTCTGCTTCGCCCTCCAGACTTCACCTTCTCCTTCTCCATCTTCTGCTTCTTCTGCTTCACTCTCCTGACTTCACCTTCTCCTTCTCCTTCTTCTACTTCTTCTGCTTCACCCCCTGACTTCACCTGCTCCTTCTCCTTCTTCTGCTTCTTCTGATTCACCCTCCTAACTTCACCTTCTCCTTCTCCTTCTTCTGCTTCTTCTGATTCACCCTCCTGACTTCACCTTCTCCTTCTCCTTCTTCTGCTTCTTCTGATTCACCCTCCAGACTTCACCTTCTCCTTCTCCTTCTTCTGCTTCTTCTGTTTCACCCTCCAGACTTCACCTTCTCCTTCTCCTTCTTCTGCTTCTTCTGATTCTCCCTCCAGACTTCATCTTCTCCTTCTCCTTCTTCTGCTTCTTCTGATTCACCCTCCAGACTTCACCTTCTCCTTCTCCTTCTTCTGCTTCTTCTGATTCACCCTCCAGACTTCACCTTCTCCTTCTCCTTCTTCTACTTCTTCTGATTCACCCTCCAGACTTCACCTTCTCCTTCTCCTTCTTCTACTTCTTCAGATTCACCCTCCAGTCTTCACCTTCTCCTTCTCCTTCTTCTGTTTCTTCTGCTTCACCCTCCAGACTTCACCTTCTCCTTCTCTTTCTTCTGCTTCTTCTGATTCACCCTCCAGACTTCACCTTCTCCTTCTTCTTCTTCTGATTCTTCTGATTCACCCTCCAGACTTCACCTTCTCCTTCTCCTTCTTCTGCTTCTTCTGATTCACCCTCCAGACTTCACCTTCTCCTTCTCCTTCTTCTGCTTCTTCTGATTCACCCTCCAGACTTCATCTTCTCCTTCTCCTTCTTCTGCTTCTTCTGATTCACCCTCCAGACTTCACCTTCTCCTTCTCCTTCTTCTGCTTCTTCTGATTCACCCTCCAGACTTCACCTTCTCCTTCTCCTTCTTCTACTTCTTCTGATTCACCCTCCAGACTTCACCTTCTCCTTCTCCTTCTTCTACTTCTTCAGATTCACCCTCCAGTCTTCACCTTCTCCTTCTCCTTCTTCTGTTTCTTCTGCTTCACCCTCCAGACTTCACCTTCTCCTTCTCTTTCTTCTGCTTCTTCTGATTCACCCTCCAGACTTCACCTTCTCCTTCTCCTTCTTCTGATTCACCCTCCAGACTTCACCTTCTCCTTCTCCTTCTTCTGCTTCTTCTGATTCACCCTCCTGACTTCACCTTCTCCTTCTCCTTCTTCTACTTCTTCTGATTCACCCTCCTGACTTCACCTTCTCCTTCTCCTTCTTCTACTTCTTCTGCTTCACCCTCCAGACTTCACCTTCTCCTTCTCCTTCTTCTACTTCTTCTGATTCACCCTCCAGACTTCACCTTCTCCTTCTCCTTCTTTTGCTTCTTCTGCTTCACACTCCAGACTTCACCTTCTCCTTCTCCTTCTTCTGCTTCTTCTGATTCACCCTCCTTACTTCACCTTCTCCTTCTCCTTCTTCTGCTTCTTCTGATTCACTCTCCTGACTTCACCTTCTCCTTCTCCTTATTCTGCTTCTTCTGTTTCACCCTCCAAACTTCACCTTCTCCTTCTCCTTCTTCTGCTTCTTCTGATTCACCCTCCAGATTTCACCTTCTCCTTCTCCTTCTTCTGCTTCTTCTGATTCACCCTCCAGACTTCACCTTCTCCTTCTCCTTCTTCTACTTCTTCTGATTCACCCTCCAGACTTCACCTTCTCCTTCTCCTTCTTCTGCTTCTTCTGATTCACCCTCCAGACTTCACCTTCTCCTTCTCCTTCGTCTACTTCTTCTGATTCACCCTCCAGACTACACCTTCTCCTTCTCCTTCTTCTACTTCTTCTGATTCACCCTCCAGACTTCACCTTCTCCTTCTCCTTCTTCTGTTTCTTCTGATTCACCCTCCAGACTTCACCTTCTCCTTCTCCTTCTTCTACTTCTTCTGATTCACCCTCCAGACTTCACCTTCTCCTTCTCCTTCTTCTACTTCTTCTGATTCACCCTCCAGACTTCACCTTCTCCTTCTCCTTCTTCTACTTCTTCTGCTTCTCCCTCCAGACTTCACCTTCTCCTTCTCCTTCTTCTGCTTCTTCTGATTCACCCTCCAGACTTCACCTTCTCATTCTCCTTCTTCTACTTCTTCTGATTTACCCTCCAGACTTCACCTTCTCCTTCTCCTTCTTCTACTTCTTCTGATTCACCCTCCAGACTTCACCTTCTCCTTCTCCTTCTTCTGCTTCTTCCGATTCACCCTCCTGACTTCACCTTCTCCTTCTCCTTCTTCTGCTTCTTCTGCTTCACCCTCCTGACTTCACCTTCTCCTTCTCCTTCTTCTACTTCTTCTGATTCACCCTCCAGACTTCACCTTCTCCTTCTCCTTCTTCTGCTTCTTCTGCTTCACCCTCCAGACTTCACCTTCTCCTTCTCCTTCTTCTGCTTCTTCTGCTTCGCCCTCCAGACATCAACTTCTCCTTCTCCTTCTTCTGCTTCTTCTGCTTCACCCTCCAGACTTCACCTTCTCCTTCTCCTTCTTCTGCTTCTTCTGCTTCACTCTCCTGACTTCTCCTTCTCCTTCACCTTCTTCTACTTCTTCTGATTCACCCTCCAGACTTCACCTTCTCCTTCTCCTTCTTCTGCTTCTTCTGCTGCGCCCTCCAGACTTCAACTTCTCCTTCTCCTTCTTCTGCTTCTTCTGCTTCACCCTCCTGACTTCACCTTCTCCTTCTCCTTCTTCTACTTCTTCTGCTTCACCCCCCTGACTTCACCTGCTCCTTCTCCTTCTTCTGCTTCTTCTGGTTCACCCTCCTAACTTTACCTTCTCCTTCTCCTTCTTCTGCTTCTTCTGATTCACCCTCCTGGCTTCACCTTCTTCTTCTCCTTCTTCTGCTTCTTCTAATTCACCCTCCAGACTTCACCTTCTCCTTGTCCTTCTTCTGCTTCTTCTGATTCACCCTCCAGACTTCACCTTCTCCTTCTCCTTCTTCTGCTTCTTCTGATTGACCCTCCAGACATCACCTTCTCCTTCTCCTTCTTCTACTTCTTCTGATTCACCCTCCAGACTTCATCTTCTCCTTCTCCTTCTTCTGCTTCTTCTGATTCACCCTCCAGACTTCACCTTCTCCTTCTCCTTCTTCTGCTTCTTCTGATTCACCCTCCAGACTTCACCTTCTCCTTCTCCTTCTTCTACTTCTTCTGATTCACCCTCCTGACTTCACCTTCTCCTTCTCCTTCTTCTGCTTCTTCTGCTTAACCCTCCAGACTTCACCTTCTCCTGCTCCTTCTTCTGCTTCTTCTGCTTCACCCTCCAGACTTCACCTTCTCCTTCTCCTTCTTCTGCTTCTTCTGCTTCACCCTCCTGACTTCACCTTCTCCTTCTCCTTCTTCTACTTCTTCTGATTCACCCTCCAGACTTCACCTTCTCCTTCTCCTTCTTCTGCTTCTTCTGCTTCACCCTCCAGACTTCACCTTCTCCTTCTTCTTCTTCTGCTTCTTCTGCTTCGCCCTCCAGACTTCACCTTCTCCTTCTCCATCTTCTGCTTCTTCTGCTTCACTCTCCTGACTTCACCTTCTCCTTCTCCTTCTTCTACTTCTTCTGATTCACCCTCCAGACTTCACCTTCTCCTTCTCCTTCTTCTGCTTCTTCTGCTTCACCCTCCAGACTTCAGCTTCTCCTTCTCCTTCTTCTGCTTCTTCTGCTGCGCCCTCCAGACTTCACCTTCTCCTTCTCCTTCTTCTGCTTCTTCTGCTTCACCGTCCTGACTTCACCTTCTCCTTCTCCTTCTTCTACTTCTTCTGCTTCACCCCCCTGACTTCACCTGCTCCTTCTCCTTCTTCTGCTTCTTCTGATTCACCCTCCTAACTACACCTTCTCCTTCTCCTTCTTCTACTTCTTCAGATTCACCCTCCTGACTTCATCTTCTCCTTCTCCTTCTTCTGCTTCTTCTGATTCACCCTCCACACTTCACCTTCTCCTTCTCCTTCTTCTGCTTCTTCTGATTCACCCTCCAGACTTCATCTTCTCCTTCTCCTTCTTCTGCTTCTTCTGATTCACCCTCCAGACTTCACCTTTTCCTTCTCCTTCTTCTGCTTCTTCTGATTCACCCTCCAGACTTCACCTTCTCCTTCTCCTTCTTCTACTTCTTCTGATTCACCCTCCAGACTTCACCTTCTCCTTCTCCTTCTTATACTTCTTCAGATTCACCCTCCAGTCTTCACCTTCTCCTTCTACTTCTTCTGTTTCTTCTGCTTCACCCTCCAGACTTCACCTTCTTCTTCTCTTTCTTCTGCTTCTTCTGATTGACCCTCCAGACTTCACCTTCTCCTTCTCCTTCTTCTGCTTCTTCTGATTCACCCTCCAGACTTCACCTTCTCCTTCTCCTTCTTCTGCTTCTTCTGATTCACCCTCCAGACTTCACCTTCTCCTTCTCCTTCTTCTACTCCTTCTGATTCACCCTCCAGACTTCACCTTCTCCTTCTCCTTCTTCTGCTTCTTCTGATTCACCCTCCAGACTTCACCTTATCCTTCTCCTTATTCTGCTTCTTCTGATTCACCCTCCAGACTTCACCTTCTCCTTCTCCTTCTTCTGCTTCTTCTGATTCACCCTGCAGACTTCACCTTCTCCTTCTCCTACTTCTGCATCTTCTGATTCACCCTCCAGACTTCACCTTCTCCTTCTCCTTCTTCTGCTTCTTCTGATTCACCCTCCAGACTTCACCTTCTCCTTCTCCTTCTTCTACTTCTTCTGATTCACCCTCCAGACTTCACCTTCTCCTTCTCCTTCTTCTGCTTCTTCTGATTCACCCTCCAGACTTCACCTTCTCCTTCTCCTTCTTCTACTTCTTCTGCTTCACCCTCCAGACTACACCTTCTCCTTCTCCTTCTTCTATTTCTTCTGATTCACCCTCCAGACTTCACCTTCTCCTTCTCCTTATTCTGCTTCTTCTGATTCACCCTCCAGACTTCACCTTCTCCTTCTCCTTCTTCTGCTTCTTCTGATTCACCCTCCAGACTTCACCTTCTCCTTCTCCTTCTTCTGCTTCTTCTGATTCACCCTCCAGACTTCACCTTCTCCTTCTCCTTCTTCTACTTCTTCTGATTCACCCTCCAGACTTCACCTTCTCCTTCTCCTTCTTCTGCTTCTTCTGATTCACCCTCCTGACTTCACCTTCTCCTTCTCCTTCTTCTACATCTTCTGATTCACCCTCCTGACTTCACCTTCTCCTTCTCCTTCTTCTACTTCTTCTGCTTCACCCTCCAGACTTCACCTTCTCCTTGTCCTTCTTCTACTTCTTCTGATTCACCCTCCAGACTTCACCTTCTCCTTCTCCTTCTTCTGCTTCTTCTGATTCACCCTCCAGACTTCACCTTCTCCTTCTCCTTCTTCTACTTCTTCTGATTCACCCTCCAGACTTCACCTTCTCCTTCTCCTTCTTCTACTTCTTCTGATTCACCCTCCAGACTTCACCTTCTCCTTCTCCTTCTTCTACTTCTTCTGATGCAGCCTCCAGACTTCACCTTCTCCTTTTCCTTCTTCTACTTCTTCTGATTCACCCTCCAGACTTCATCTTCTCCTTCTCCTTCTTCTGCTTCCTCTGATTCACCCTCCAGACTTCACCTTCTCCTTCTCCTTCTTCTGCTTCTTCTGATTCACCCTCCAGACTTCACCTTCTCCTTCTCCTTCTTCTACTTCTTCTGATGCAGCCTCCAGACTTCACCTTCTCCTTCTCCTTCTTATACTTCTTCAGATTCACCCTCCAGTCTTCACCTTCTCCTTCTCCTTCTTCTGTTTCTTCTGCTTCACCCTCCAGACTTCACCTTCTTCTTCTCTTTCTTCTGCTTCTTCTGATTGACCCTCCAGACTTCACCTTCTCCTTCTCCTTCTTCTGCTTCTTCTGATTCACCCTCCAGACTTCACCTTCTCCTTCTCCTGCTTCTTCTGATTCACCCTCCAGAATTCACCTTCTCCTTCTCCTTCTTCTACTCCTTCTGATTCACCCTCCAGACTTCACCTTCTCCTTCTCCTTCTTCTGCTTCTTCTGATTCACCCTCCAGACTTCACCTTATCCTTCTCCTTATTCTGCTTCTTCTGATTCACCCTCCAGACTTCACCTTCTCCTTCTCCTTCTTCTGCTTCTTCTGATTCACCCTGCAGACCTCACCTTCTCCTTCTCCTACTTCTGCATCTTCTGATTCACCCTCCAGACTTCACCTTCTCCTTCTCCTTCTTCTACTTCTTTTGATTCACCCTCCAGACTTCACCTTCTCCTTCTCCTTCTTCTACTTCTTCTGATTCACCCTCCAGACTTCACCTTCTCCTTCTCCTTCTTCTACTTCTTCTGATGCAGCCTCCAGACTTCACCTTCTCCTTTTCCTTCTTCTACTTCTTCTGATTCACCCTCCAGACTTCATCTTCTCCTTCTCCTTCTTCTGCTTCCTCTGATTCACCCTCCAGACTTCACCTTCTCCTTCTCCTTCTTCTGCTTCTTCTGATTCACCCTCCAGACTTCACCTTCTCCTTCTCCTTCTTCTACTTCTTCTGATGCAGCCTCCAGACTTCACCTTCTCCTTTTCCTTCTTCTACTTCTTCTGATTCACCCTCCAGACTTCACCTTCTCCTTCTCCTTCTTCTACATCTTCTGATTCACCCTCCAGTCTTCACCTTCTTCTTCTCCTTCTTCTGCTTCTTCTGATTCACCCTCCAGACTTCACCTTCTCCTTCTCCTTCTTCTACTTCTTCTGATTCACCCTCCAGACTTCACCTTCTCCTTCTCCTTCTTCTGCTTCTTCTGATTCACCCTCCAGACTTCACCTTCTCCTTCTCCTTCTTCTACTTCTTCTGATTCACCCTCCAGACTTCACCTTCTCCTTCTCCTTCTTCTACTTCTTCTGATTCACCCTCCAGACTTCACCTTCTCCTTCTCCTTCTTCTACTTCTTCTGATGCAGCCTCCAGACTTCACCTTCTCCTTTTCCTTCTTCTACTTCTTCTGATTCACCCTCCAGACTTCATCTTCTCCTTCTCCTTCTTCTGCTTCCTCTGATTCACCCTCCAGACTTCACCTTCTCCTTCTTCTGCTTCTTCTGATTCACCCTCCAGACTTCACCTTCTCCTTCTCCTTCTTCTACTTCTTCTGATGCAGCCTCCAGACTTCACCTTCTCCTTTTCCTTCTTCTACTTCTTCTGATTCACCCTCCAGACTTCACCTTCTCCTTCTCCTTCTTCTACTTCTTCTGATTCACCCTCCAGTCTTCACCTTCTTCTTTTCCTTCTTCTGCTTCTTCTGCTTCACCCTCCAGACTTCACCTTCTCCTTCTCCTTCTTCTACTTCTTCTGATTCACCCTCCAGACTTCACCTTCTCCTTCTCCTTCTTCTGCTGCGCCCTCCAGACTTCACCTTCTCCTTCTCCTTCTTCTGCTTCTTCTGATTCACCCTCCAGACTTCACCTTCTCCTTCTCCTTCTTCTGCTTCTTCTGCTTCACCCTCCTGACTTCACCTTCTCCTTCTCCTTCTTCTACTTCTTCTGATTCACCCTCCAGACTTCACCTTCTCCTTCTCCTTCTTCTGCTTCTTCTGCTTCACCCTCCAGACTTCACCTTCTCCTTCTCCTTCTTCTGCTTCTTCTGCTGCGCCCTCCAGACTTCACCTTCTCCTTCTCCTTCTTCTGCTTCTTCTGCTTCACCCTCCTGACTTCACCTTCTCCTTCTCCTTCTTCTACTTCTTCTGCTTCACCCCCCTGACTTCACCTTCTCCTTCTCCTTTTTCTGCTTCTTCTGATTCACCCTCCTAACTTCACCTTCTCCTTCTTCTGCTTCTTCTGATTCACCC
Organism: Somniosus microcephalus; assembly: GCF_052327205.1. NCBI lineage: Eukaryota > Metazoa > Chordata > Chondrichthyes > Squaliformes > Somniosidae > Somniosus > Somniosus microcephalus. The sequence goes on from NC_141004.1 coordinate 258,957, forward strand.
TCCTGACTTCACCTTCTCCTTCTCCTTCTTCTGCTTCTTCTGATTCACCCTCCAGACTTCACCATCTCCTTCTCCTTCTTCTGCTTCTTCTGATTCACCCTCCAGACTTCACCTTCTCCTTCTCCTTCTTCTGCTTCTACTGATTCACCCTCCAGACCTCACCTTCTCCTTCTCCTTCTTCTACTTCTCCTGATACACCCTCCAGACTTCATCTTCTTCTACTCCTTCTTCTGCTTCTTCTGATTCACCCTCCAGACTTCACCTTCTCCTTCTCCTTCTTCTGCTTCTTCTGATTCAACCTCCAGACTTCACCTTCTCCTTCTCCTTCTTCTACTTCTTCTGATTCAGACTGCAGACTTCACCTTCTCCTTTTCCTTCTTCTACTTCTTCTGATTCACCCTCCAGACTTCACCTTCTCCTTCTCCTTCTTCTACTTCTTCTGATTCACCCTCCAGTCTTCACCTTCTCCTTTTCCTTCTTCTGCTTCTTCTGCTTCACCCTCCAGACATCACCTTCTCCTTCTCTTTCTTCTGCTTCTTCTGATTCACCCTCCAGACTTCAACTTCTCCTTCTCCTTCTTCTGATTCTTCTGATTCACCCTCCAGACTTCACCTTCTCCTTCTCCTTCTTCTGCTTCTTCTGATTCACCCTCCTGACTTCACCTTCTCCTTCTCCTTCTTCTACTTCTTCTGATTCACCCTCCAGACTTCACCTTCTCCTTCTCCTTCTTCTACTTCTTCTGCTTCACCCTCCAGACTTCACCTTCTCCTTCTCCTTCTTCTACTTCTTCTGATTCACCCTCCAGACTTCACCTTCTCCTTCTCCTTCTTCTGCTTCTTCTGATTCACCCTCCAGACTTCACCTTCTCCTTCTCCATATTCTGCTTCTTCTGATTCACCCTCCAGACTTCACCTTCTCCTTCTCCTTCTACTGCTTCTTCTGATTCACCCTCCAGACTTCACCTTCTCCTTCTCCTTCTACTGCTTCTTCTGATTCACCCTCCAGACTTCACCTTCTCCTTCTCCTTCTTCTGCTTCACCCTCCAGACTTCACCTTCTCCTTCTCCTTCTTCTGCTTCTTCTGCTTCACCCTCCAGACTTCACCTTCTCCTTCTCCTTCTTCTACTTCTTCTGTTTCACCCTCCAGACTTCATCTTCTCCTTCTCCTTCTTCTGCTTCTTCTGATTCACCTTCCAGACTTCACCTTCTCCTTCTCCTTCTTCTGCTTCTTCTGATTCACCCTCCAGACTTCACCTTCTCCTTCTCCTTCTTCTGCTTCTTCTGCTTCGCCCTCCAGACTTCACCTTCTCCTTCTCCTTCTTCTGCTTCACCCTCCAGACTTCACCTTCTCCTTCTCCTTCTTCTGCTTCTTCTGCTTCACCCTCCTGACTTCACCATCTCCTTCTCCTTCTTCTACTTCTTCTGATTCACCCTCCAGACTTCACCTTCTCCTTCTCCTTCTTCTGCTTCTTCTGCTTCACCCTCCAGACTTCACCTTCTCCTTCTCCTTCTTCTGCTTCTTCTGCTGCGCCCTCCAGACTTCACTTCTCCTTCTCTTTCTTCTGCTTCTTCTGCTTCACCCTCCTGACTTCACCTTCTCCTTCTCCTTCTTCTACTTCTTCTGCTTCACCCCCCTGACTTCACCTTCTCCTTCTCCTTCTTCTGCTTCTTCTGATTCACCCTCCTAACTTCACCTTCTCCTTCTCCTTCTTCTGCTTCTTCTGATTCACCCTCCTGACTTCACCTTCTCCTTCTACTTCTTCTGCTTCTTCTGATTCACCCTCCAGACTTCACCTTCTCCTTCTCCTTCTTCTGCTTCTTCTGATTCACCCTCCAGACTTCACCTTCTCCTTCTCCTTCTTCTGCTTCTTCTGATTCACACTCCAGACCTCACCTTCTCCTTCTCCTTCTTCTACTTCTTCTGATTCACCCTCCAGAATTCATCTTCTCCTTCTCCTTCTTCTGCTTCCTCTGATTCACCCTCCAGACTTCACCTTCTCCTTCTCCTTCTTCTGCTTCTTCTGATTCACCCTCCAGACTTCACCTTCTCCTTCTCCTTCTTCTACTTCTTCTGATGCAGCCTCCAGACTTCACCTTCTCCTTTTCCTTCTTCTACTTCTTCTGATTCACCCTCCAGACTTCACCTTCTCCTTCTCCTTCTTCTACTTCTTCTGATTCACCCTCCAGTCTTCACCTTCTTCTTTTCCTTCTTCTGCTTCTTCTGCTTCACCCTCCAGACTTCACCTTCTCCTTCTCCTTCTTCTACTTCTTCTGATTCACCCTCCAGTCTTCACCTTCTTCTTTTCCTTCTTCTGCTTCTTCTGCTTCACCCTCCAGACTTCACCTTCTCCTTCTCCTTCTTCTACTTCTTCTGATTCACCCTCCAGACTTCACCTTCTTCTTCTCCTTCTTCTGCTTCTTCTGCTGCGCCCTCCAGACTTCACCTTCTCCTTCTCCTTCTTCTGCTTCTTCTGATTCACCCTCCAGACTTCACCTTCTCCTTCTCCTTCTTCTGCTTCTTCTGCTTCACCCTCCTGACTTCACCTTCTCCTTCTCCTTCTTCTACTTCTTCTGATTCACCCTCCAGACTTCACCTTCTCCTTCTCCTTCTTCTGCTTCTTCTGCTTCACCCTCCAGACTTCACCTTCTCCTTCTCCTTCTTCTGCTTCTTCTGCTGCGCCCTCCAGACTTCACCTTCTCCTTCTCCTTCTTCTGCTTCTTCTGCTTCACCCTCCTGACTTCACCTTCTCCTTCTCCTTCTTCTACTTCTTCTGCTTCACCCCCCTGACTTCACCTTCTCCTTCTCCTTTTTCTGCTTCTTCTGATTCACCCTCCTAACTTCACCTTCTCCTTCTTCTGCTTCTTCTGATTCACCCTCCTGACTTCACCTTCTCCTTCTCCTTCTTCTGCTTCTTCTGATTCACCCTCCAGACTTCACCATCTCCTTCTCCTTCTTCTGCTTCTTCTGATTCACCCTCCAGACTTCACCTTCTCCTTCTCCTTCTTCTGCTTCTTCTGATTCACCCTCCAGACCTCACCTTCTCCTTCTCCTTCTTCTACTTCTCCTGATACACCCTCCAGACTTCATCTTCTTCTACTCCTTCTTCTGCTTCTTCTGATTCACCCTCCAGACTTCACCTTCTCCTTCTCCTTCTTCTGCTTCTTCTGATTCAACCTCCAGACTTCACCTTCTCCTTCTCCTTCTTCTACTTCTTCTGATTCAGACTCCAGACTTCACCTTCTCCTTTTCCTTCTTCTACTTCTTCTGATTCACCCTCCAGACTTCACCTTCTCCTTCTCCTTCTTCTACTTCTTCTGATTCACCCTCCAGTCTTCACCTTCTCCTTTTCCTTCTTCTGCTTCTTCTGCTTCACCCTCCAGACATCACCTTCTCCTTCTCTTTCTTCTGCTTCTTCTGATTCACCCTCCAGACTTCAACTTCTCCTTCTCCTTCTTCTGATTCTTCTGATTCACCCTCCAGACTTCACCTTCTCCTTCTCCTTCTTCTGCTTCTTCTGATTCACCCTCCTGACTTCACCTTCTCCTTCTCCTTCTTCTACTTCTTCTGATTCACCCTCCAGACTTCACCTTCTCCTTCTCCTTCTTCTACTTCTTCTGCTTCACCCTCCAGACTTCACCTTCTCCTTCTCCTTCTTCTACTTCTTCTGATTCACCCTCCGGACTTCACCTTCTCCTTCTCCTTCTTCTGCTTCTTCTGATTCACCCTCCAGACTTCACCTTCTCCTTCTCCATATTCTGCTTCTTCTGATTCACCCTCCAGACTTCACCTTCTCCTTCTCCTTCTACTGCTTCTTCTGATTCACCCTCCAGACTTCACCTTCTCCTTCTCCTTCTTCTGCTTCTTCTGATTCACCCTCCAGACTTCACCTTCTCCTTCTCCTTCTTCTACTTCTTCTGTTTCACCCTCCAGACTTCATCTTCTCCTTCTCCTTCTTCTGCTTCTTCTGATTCACCTTCCAGACTTCACCTTCTCCTTCTCCTTCTTCTGCTTCTTCTGATTCACCCTCCAGACTTCACCTTCTCCTTCTCCTTCTTCTGCTTCTTCTGCTTCGCCCTCCAGACTTCACCTTCTCCTTCTCCTTCTTCTGCTTCACCCTCCAGACTTCACCTTCTCCTTCTCCTTCTTCTGCTTCTTCAGCTTCACCCTCCAGACTTCACCTTCTCCTTCTCCTTCTTCTACTTCTTCTGTTTCACCCTCCAGACTTCATCTTCTCCTTCTCCTTCTTCTGCTTCTTCTGATTCACCTTCCAGACTTCACCTTCTCCTTCTCCTTCTTCTGCTTCTTCTGATTCACCCTCCAGACTTCACCTTCTCCTTCTCCTTCTTCTGCTTCTTCTGCTTCGCCCTCCAGACTTCACCTTCTCCTTCTCCTTCTTCTGCTTCACCCTCCAGACTTCACCTTCTCCTTCTCCTTCTTCTGCTTCACCCTCCTGACTTCACCATCTCCTTCTCCTTCTTCTACTTCTTCTGATTCACCCTCCAGACTTCACCTTCTCCTTCTCCTTCTTCTGCTTCTTCTGCTTCACCCTCCAGACTTCACCTTCTCCTTCTCCTTCTTCTGCTTCTTCTGCTGCGCCCTCCAGACTTCACTTCTCCTTCTCCTTCTTCTGCTTCTTCTGCTTCACCCTCCTGACTTCACCTTCTCCTTCTCCTTCTTCTAGTTCTTCTGCTTCACCCCCCTGACTTCACCTTCTCCTTCTCCTTCTTCTGCTTCTTCTGATTCACCCTCCTAACTTCACCTTCTCCTTCTCCTTCTTCTGCTTCTTCTGATTCACCCTCCTGACTTCACCTTCTCCTTCTACTTCTTCTGCTTCTTCTGATTCACCCTCCAGACTTCACCTTCTCCTTCTCCTTCTTCTGCTTCTTCTGACTCACCCTCCAGACTTCACCTTCTCCTTCTCCTTCTTCTGCTTCTTCTGATTCACCCTCCAGACCTCACCTTCTCCTTCTCCTTCTTCTACTTTTTCTGATTCACCCTCCAGAATTCATCTTCTCCTTCTCCTTCTTCTGCTTCCTCTGATTCACCCTCCAGACTTCACCTTCTCCTTCTCCTTCTTCTGCTTCTTCTGATTCACCCTCCAGACTTCACCTTCTCCTTCTCCTTCTTCTACTTCTTCTGATGCAGCCTCCAGACTTCACCTTCTCCTTTTCCTTCTTCTACTTCTTCTGATTCACCCTCCAGACTTCACCTTCTCCTTCTCCTTCTTCTACTTCTTCTGATTCACCCTCCAGTCTTCACCTTCTTCTTTTCCTTCTTCTGCTTCTTCTGCTTCACCCTCCAGACTTCACCTTCTCCTTCTCCTTCTTCTACTTCTTCTGATTCACCCTCCAGACTTCACCTTCTCCTTCTCCTTCTTCTGCTTCTTCTGCTGCGCCCTCCAGACTTCACCTTCTCCTTCTCCTTCTTCTGCTTCTTCTGCTTCACCCTCCAGACTTCACCTTCTCCTTCTCCTTCTTCTGCTTCTTCTGCTTCACCCTCCTGACTTCACCTTCTCCTTCTCCTTCTTCTACTTCTTCTGATTCACCCTCCAGACTTCACCTTCTCCTTCTCCTTCTTCTACTTCTTCTGATTCACCCTCCAGACTTCACCTTCTCCTTCTCCTTCTTCTACTTCTTCTGCTTCACCCTCCAGACTTCACCTTCTCCTTCTCCTTCTTCTACTTCTTCTGATTCACCCTCCAGACTTCACCTTCTCCTTCTCCTTCTTCTGCTTCTTCTGATTCACCCTCCAGACTTCACCTTCTCCTTCTCCATATTCTGCTTCTTCTGATTCACCCTCCAGACTTCACCTTCTCCTTCTCCTTCTACTGCTTCTTCTGATTCACCCTCCAGACTTCACCTTCTCCTTCTCCTTCTTCTGCTTCTTCTGATTCACCCTCCAGACTTCATCTTCTCCTTCTCCTTCTTCTGCTTCTTCTGATTCACCCTCCAGACTTCACCTTCTCCTTCTCCTTCTTCTGCTTCTTCTGATTCACCCTCCAGACTTCACCTTCTCCTTCTCCTTCTTCTACTTCTTCTGATTCACCCTCCAGACTTCACCTTCTCCTTCTCCTTCTTGTGCTTCTTCAGATTCACCCTCCAGTCTTCACCTTCTCCTTCTCCTTCTTCTGTTTCTTCTGCTTCACCCTCCAGACTTCACCTTCTCCTTCTCTTTCTTCTGCTTCTTCTGATTCACCCTCCAGACTTCACCTTCTCCTTCTCCTTCATCTGATTCTTCTGATTCACCCTCCAGACTTCACCTTCTCCTTCTCCTTCTTCTGCTTCTTCTGATTCACCCTCCTGACTTCACCTTCTCCTTCTCCTTCTTCTACTTCTTCTGATTCACCCTCCTGACTTCACCTTCTCCTTCTCCTTCTTCTACTTCTTCTGCTTCACCCTCCAGACTTCACCTTCTCCTTCTCCTTCTTCTACTTCTTCTGATTCACCCTCCAGACTTCACCTTCTCCTTCTCCTTCTTTTGCTTCTTCTGCTTCACCCTCCAGACTTCACCTTCTCCTTCTCCTTCTTCTGCTTCTTCTGATTCACCCTCCTTACTTCACCTTCTCCTTCTCCTTCTTCTGCTTCTTCTGATTCACCCTCTTGACTTCACCTTCTCCTTCTCCTTATTCTGCTTCTTCTGTTTCACCCTCCAGACTTCACCTTCTCCTTCTCCTTCTTCTGCTTCTTCTGATTCACCCTCCAGACTTCACCTTCTCCTTCTCCTTCTTCTGCTTCTTCCGATTCACCCTCCAGACTTCACCTTCTCCTTCTCCTTCTTCTACTTCTTCTGATTCACCCTCCAGACTTCACCTTCTCCTTCTCCTTCTTCTGCTTCTTCTGATTCACCCTCCAGACTTCACCTTCTCCTTCTCCTTCGTCTACTTCTTCTGATTCACCCTCCAGACTACACCTTCTCCTTCTCCTTCTTCTACTTCTTCTGATTCACCCTCCAGACTTCACCTTCTCCTTCTCCTTCTTCTGTTTCTTCTGATTCACCCTCCAGACTTCACCTTCTCCTTCTCCTTCTTCTACTTCTTCTGATTCACCCTCCAGACTTCACCTTCTCCTTCTCCTTCTTCTACCTCTTCTGATTCACCCTCCAGACTTCACCTTCTCCTTCTCCTTCTTCTACTTCTTCTGCTTCTCCCTCCAGACTTCACCTTCTCCTTCTCCTTCTTCTGCTTCTTCTGATTCACCCTCCAGACTTCACCTTCTCCTTCTCCTTCTTCTACTTCTTCTGATTCACCCTCCAGACTTCACCTTCTCCTTCTCCTTCTTCTACTTCTTCTGATTCACCCTCCAGACTTCACCTTCTCCTTCTCCTTCTTTTACTTCTTCCGATTCACCCTACTGACAACACCTTCTCCTTCTCCTTCTTCTGCTTCTTCTGCTTCACCCTCCTGACTTCACCTTGTCCTTCTCCTTCTTCTACTTCTTCTGATTCACCCTCCAGACTTCACCTTCTCCTTCTCCTTCTTCTGCTTCTTCTGCTTCACCCTCCAGACTTCACCTTCTCCTTCTCCTTCTTCTGCTTCTTCTGATTCGCCCTCCAGACATCACCTTCTCCTTCTCCTTCTTCTGCTTCTTCTGCTTCACCCTCCAGACTTCACCTTCTCCTTCTCCTTCTTCTGCTTCTTCTGCTTCACTCTCCTGACTTCACCTTCTCCTTCTCCTTCTTCTACTTCTTCTGATTCACCCTCCAGACTTCACCTTCTCCTTCTCCTTCTTCTGCTTCTTCTGCTTCACCCTCCAGACTTCACCTTCTCCTTCTCCTTCTTCTGCTTCTTCTGCTGCGCCCTCCAGACTTCACCTTCTCATTCTCCTTCTTCTACTTCTTCTGTTTCACCCCCCTGACTTCACCTGCTCCTTCTCCTTCTTCTGCTTCTTCTGATTCACCCTCCAGACTTCAACTTCTCCTGCTCCTTCTTCTGCTTCTTCTGCTTCACCCTCCAGACTTCACCCTCTCCTTCTCCTTCTTCTGCTTCTTCTGCTTCACCCTCCTGACTTCACCTTCTCCTTCTCCTTCTTCTACTTCTTCTGATTCACCCTCCAGACTTCACCTTCTCCTTCTCCTTCTTCTGCTTCTTCTGCTTCACCCTCCAGACTTCACCTTCTCCTTCTCCTTCTTCTGCTTCTTCTGCTTCGCCCTCCAGACTTCACCTTCTCCTTCTCCATCTTCTGCTTCTTCTGCTTCACTCTCCTGACTTCACCTTCTCCTTCTCCTTCTTCTACTTCTTCTGATTCACCCTCCAGACTTCACCTTCTCCTTCTCCTTCTTCTGCTTCTTCTGCTTCACCCTCCAGACTTCAGCTTCTCCTTCTCCTTCTTCTGCTTCTTCTGCTGCGCCCTCCAGACTTCACCTTCTCCTTCTCCTTCTTCTGCTTCTTCTGCTTCACCGTCCTGACTTCACCTTCTCCTTCTCCTTCTTCTACTTCTTCTGCTTCACCCCCTGACTTCACCTGCTCCTTCTCCTTCTTCTGCTTCTTCTGATTCACCCTCCTAACTTCACCTTCTCCTTCTCCTTCTTCTGCTTCTTCTGATTCACCCTCCTGACTTCACCTTCTCCTTCTCCTTCTTCTGCTTCTTCTGATTCACCCTCCAGACTTCACCTTCTCCTTCTCCTTCTTCTGCTTCTTCTGTTTCACCCTCCAGACTTCACCATCTCCTTCTCCTTCTTCTGCTTCTTCTGATTCACCCTCCAGACTTCATCTTCTCCTTCTCCTTCTTCTGCTTCTTCTGATTCACCCTCCAGACTTCACCTTCTCCTTCTCCTTCTTCTGCTTCTTCTGATTCACCCTCCAGACTTCACCTTCTCCTTCTCCTTCTTCTACTTCTTCTGATTCACCCTCCAGACTTCACCTTCTCCTTCTCCTTATTCTACTTCTTCAGATTCACCCTCCAGTCTTCACCTTCTCCTTCTCCTTCTTCTGTTTCTTCTGCTTCACCCTCCAGACTTCACCTTCTCCTTCTCTTTCTTCTGCTTCTTCTGATTCACCCTCCAGACTTCACCTTCTCCTTCTCCTTCTTCTGATTCTTCTGATTCACCCTCCAGACTTCACCTTCTCCTTCTCCTTCTTCTGCTTCTTCTGATTCACCCTCCAGACTTCACCTTCTCCTTCTCCTTCTTCTGCTTCTTCTGATTCACCCTCCAGACTTCATCTTCTCCTTCTCCTTCTTCTGCTTCTTCTGATTCACCCTCCAGACTTCACCTTCTCCTTCTCCTTCTTCTGCTTCTTCTGATTCACCCTCCAGACTTCACCTTCTCCTTCTCCTTCTTCTACTTCTTCTGATTCACCCTCCAGACTTCACCTTCTCCTTCTCCTTCTTCTACTTCTTCAGATTCACCCTCCAGTCTTCACCTTCTCCTTCTCCTTCTTCTGTTTCGTCTGCTTCACCCTCCAGACTTCACCTCCTCCTTCTCTTTCTTCTGCTTCTTCTGATTCACCCTCCAGACTTCACCTTCTCCTTCTCCTTCTTCTGATTCTTCTGATTCACCCTCCAGACTTCACCTTCTCCTTCTCCTTCTTCTGCTTCTTCTGATTCACCCTCCTGACTTCACCTTCTCCTTCTCCTTCTTCTACTTCTTCTGATTCACCCTCCTGACTTCACCTTCTCCTTCTCCTTCTTCTACTTCTTCTGCTTCACCCTCCAGACTTCACCTTCTCCTTCTCCTTCTTCTACTTCTTCTGATTCACCCTCCAGACTTCACCTTCTCCTTCTCCTTCTTTTGCTTCTTCTGCTTCACACTCCAGACTTCACCTTCTCCTTCTCCTTCTTCTGCTTCTTCTGATTCACCCTCCTTACTTCACCTTCTCCTTCTCCTTCTTCTGCTTGTTCTGATTCACTCTCCTGACTTCACCTTCTCCTTCTCCTTCTTCTGCTTCTTCTGATTCACCCTCCAGATTTCATCTTCTCCTTCTCCTTCTTCTGCTTCTTCTGATTCACCCTCCAGACTTCACCTTCTCCTTCTCCTTCTTCTACTTCTTCTGATTCACCCTCCAGACTTCACCTTCTCCTTCTCCTTCTTCTGCTTCTTCTGATTCACCCTCCAGACTTCACCTTCTCCTTCTCCTTCGTCTACTTCTTCTGATTCACCCTCCAGACTACACCTTCTCCTTCTCCTTCTTCTACTTCTTCTGATTCACCCTCCAGACTTCACCTTCTCCTTCTCCTTCTTCTACTTCTTCTGATTCACCCTCCAGACTTCACCTTCTCCTTCTCCTTCTTCTACTTCTTCTGATTCACCCTCCAGACTTCACCTTCTCCTTCTCCTTCTTCTCCTTCTTCTGCTTCTCCCTCCAGACTTCACCTTCTCCTTCTCCTTCTTCTGCTTCTTCTGATTCACCCTCCAGACTTCACCTTCTCATTCTCCTTCTTCTACTTCTTCTGATTCACCCTCCAGACTTCACCTTCTCCTTCTCCTTCTTCTACTTCTTCTGATTCACCCTCCAGACTTCACCTTCTCCTTCTCCTTCTTCTGCTTCTTCCGATTCACCCTCCTGACTTCACCTTCTCCTTCTCCTTCTTCTGCTTCTTCTGCTTCACCCTCCTGACTTCACCTTCTCCTTCTCCTTCTTCTACTTCTTCTGATTCACCCTCCGGACTTCACCTTCTCCTTCTCCTTCTTCTGCTTCTTCTGCTTCACCCTCCAGACTTCACCTTCTCCTTCTCCTTCTTCTGCTTCTTCTGCTTCGCCCTCCAGACATCACCTTCTCCTTCTCCTTCTTCTGCTTCTTCTGCTTCACCCTCCAGACTTCACCTTCTCCTTCTCCTTCTTCTGCTTCTTCTGCTTCACTCTCCTGACTTCTCCTTCTCCTTCACCTTCTTCTACTTCTTCTGATTCACCCTCCAGACTTCACCTTCTCCTTCTCCTTCTTCTGCTTCTTCTGCTTCACCCTCCAGACTTCACCTTCTCCTTCTCCTTCTTCTGCTTCTTCTGCTGCGCCCTCCAGACTTCACCTTCTACTTCTCCTTCTTCTGCTTCTTCTGCTTCACCCTCCTGACTTCACCTTCTCCTTCTCCTTCTTCTACTTCTTCTGCTTCACCCCCCTGACTTCACCTGCTCCTTCTCCTTCTTCTGCTTCTTCTGGTTCACCCTCCTAACTTTACCTTCTCCTTCTCCTTCTTCTGCTTCTTCTGATTCACCCTCCTGACTTCACCTTCTCCTTCTCCTTCTTCTGCTTCTTCTAATACACCCTCCAGACTTCACCTTCTCCTTGTCCTTCTTCTGCTTCTTCTGATTCACCCTCCAGACTTCACCTTCTCCTTCTCCTTCTTCTGCTTCTTCTGATTGACCCTCCAGACCTCACCTTCTCCTTCTCCTTCTTCTACTTCTTCTGATTCACCCTCCAGACTTCATCTTCTCCTTCTCCTTCTTCTGCTTCTTCTGATTCACCCTCCAGACTTCACCTTCTCCTTCTCCTTCTTCTGCTTCTTCTGATTCACCCTCCAGACTTCACCTCCTCCTTCTCCTTCTTCTACTTCTTCTGATTCACCCTCCTGACTTCACCTTCTCCTTCTCCTTCTTCTGCTTCTTCTGCTTCACCCTCCAGACTTCACCTTCTCCTGCTCCTTCTTCTGCTTCTTCTGCTTCACCCTCCAGACTTCACCTTCTCCTTCTCCTTCTTCTTCTTCTTCTGCTTCACCCTCCTGACTTCACCTTCTCCTTCTCCTTCTTCTACTTCTTCTGATTCACCCTCCAGACTTCACCTTCTCCTTCTCCTTCTTCTGCTTCTTCTGCTTCGCCCTCCAGACTTCACCTTCTCCTTCTCCATCTTCTGCTTCTTCTGCTTCACTCTCCTGACTTCACCTTCTCCTTCTCCTTCTTCTACTTCTTCTGATTCACCCTCCAGACTTCACCTTCTCCTTCTCCTTATTCTGCTTCTTCTGTTTCACCCTCCAGACTTCACCTTCTCCTTCTCCTTCTTCTGCTTCTTCTGATTCACCCTCCAGATTTCATCTTCTCCTTCTCCTTCTTCTGCTTCTTCTGATTCACCCTCCAGACTTCACCTTCTCCTTCTCCTTCTTCTACTTCTTCTGATTCACCCTCCAGACTTCACCTTCTCCTTCTCCTTCTTCTGCTTCTTCTGATTCACCCTCCAGACTTCACCTTCTCCTTCTCCTTCGTCTACTTCTTCTGATTCACCCTCCAGACTACACCTTCTCCTTCTCCTTCTTCTACTTCTTCTGATTCACCCTCCAGACTTCACCTTCTCCTTCTCCTTCTTCTGTTTCTTCTGATTCACCCTCCAGACTTCACCTTCTCCTTCTCCTTCTTCTACTTCTTCTGATTCACCCTCCAGACTTCACCTTCTCCTTCTCCTTCTTCTACTTCTTCTGATTCACCCTCCAGACTTCACCTTCTCCTTCTCCTTCTTCTCCTTCTTCTGCTTCTCCCTCCAGACTTCACCTTCTCCTTCTCCTTCTTCTGCTTCTTCTGATTCACCCTCCAGACTTCACCTTCTCATTCTCCTTCTTCTACTTCTTCTGATTCACCCTCCAGACTTCACCTTCTCCTTCTCCTTCTTCTACTTCTTCTGATTCACCCTCCAGACTTCACCTTCTCCTTCTCCTTCTTCTGCTTCTTCCGATTCACCCTCCTGACTTCACCTTCTCCTTCTCCTTCTTCTGCTTCTTCTGCTTCACCCTCCTGACTTCACCTTCTCCTTCTCCTTCTTCTACTTCTTCTGATTCACCCTCCGGACTTCACCTTCTCCTTCTCCTTCTTCTGCTTCTTCTGCTTCACCCTCCAGACTTCACCTTCTCCTTCTCCTTCTTCTGCTTCTTCTGCTTCGCCCTCCAGACATCACCTTCTCCTTCTCCTTCTTCTGCTTCTTCTGCTTCACCCTCCAGACTTCACCTTCTCCTTCTCCTTCTTCTGCTTCTTCTGCTTCACTCTCCTGACTTCTCCTTCTCCTTCACCTTCTTCTACTTCTTCTGATTCACCCTCCAGACTTCACCTTCTCCTTCTCCTTCTTCTGCTTCTTCTGCTTCACCCTCCAGACTTCACCTTCTCCTTCTCCTTCTTCTGCTTCTTCTGCTGCGCCCTCCAGACTTCACCTTCTACTTCTCCTTCTTCTGCTTCTTCTGCTTCACCCTCCTGACTTCACCTTCTCCTTCTCCTTCTTCTACTTCTTCTGCTTCACCCCCCTGACTTCACCTGCTCCTTCTCCTTCTTCTGCTTCTTCTGATTCACCCTCCTGACTTCACCTTCTCCTTCTCCTTCTTCTGCTTCTTCTAATACACCCTCCAGACTTCACCTTCTCCTTGTCCTTCTTCTGCTTCTTCTGATTCACCCTCCAGACTTCACCTTCTCCTTCTCCTTCTTCTGCTTCTTCTGATTGACCCTCCAGACCTCACCTTCTCCTTCTCCTTCTTCTACTTCTTCTGATTCACCCTCCAGACTTCATCTTCTCCTTCTCCTTCTTCTGCTTCTTCTGATTCACCCTCCAGACTTCACCTTCTCCTTCTCCTTCTTCTGCTTCTTCTGATTCACCCTCCAGACTTCACCTCCTCCTTCTCCTTCTTCTACTTCTTCTGATTCACCCTCCTGACTTCACCTTCTCCTTCTCCTTCTTCTGCTTCTTCTGCTTCACCCTCCAGACTTCACCTTCTCCTGCTCCTTCTTCTGCTTCTTCTGCTTCACCCTCCAGACTTCACCTTCTCCTTCTCCTTCTTCTTCTTCTTCTGCTTCACCCTCCTGACTTCACCTTCTCCTTCTCCTTCTTCTACTTCTTCTGATTCACCCTCCAGACTTCACCTTCTCCTTCTCCTTCTTCTGCTTCTTCTGCTTCGCCCTCCAGACTTCACCTTCTCCTTCTCCATCTTCTGCTTCTTCTGCTTCACTCTCCTGACTTCACCTTCTCCTTCTCCTTCTTCTACTTCTTCTGATTCACCCTCCAGACTTCACCTTCTCCTTCTCCTTCTTCTGCTTCTTCTGCTTCACCCTCCAGACTTCAGCTTCTCCTTCTCCTTCTTCTGCTTCTTCTGCTGCGCCCTCCAGACTTCACCTTCTCCTTCTCCTTCTTCTGCTTCTTCTGCTTCACCGTCCTGACTTCACCTTCTCCTTCTCCTTCTTCTACTTCTTCTGCTTCACCCCCCTGACTTCACCTGCTCCTTCTCCTTCTTCTGCTTCTTCTGATTCACCCTCCTAACTACACCTTCTCCTTCTCCTTCTTCTACTTCTTCAGATTCACCCTCCTGACTTCATCTTCTCCTTCTCCTTCTTCTGCTTCTTCTGATTCACCCTCCAGACTTCACCTTCTCCTTCTCCTTATTCTGCTTCTTCTGATTCACCCTCCAGACTTCATCTTCTCCTTCTCCTTCTTCTGCTTCTTCTGATTCACCCTCCAGACTTCACCTTTTCCTTCTCCTTCTTCTGCTTCTTCTGATTCACCCTCCAGACTTCACCTTCTCCTTCTCCTTCTTCTACTTCTTCTGATTCACCCTCCAGACTTCACCTTCTCCTTCTCCTTCTTATACTTCTTCAGATTCACCCTCCAGTCTTCACCTTCTCCTTCTCCTTCTTCTGTTTCTTCTGCTTCACCCTCCAGACTTCACCTTCTTCTTCTCTTTCTTCTGCTTCTTCTGATTGACCCTCCAGACTTCACCTTCTCCTTCTCCTTCTTCTGCTTCTTCTGATTCACCCTCCAGACTTCACCTTCTCCTTCTCCTTCTTCTGCTTCTTCTGATTCACCCTCCAGACTTCACCTTCTCCTTCTCCTTCTTCTACTCCTTCTGATTCACCCTCCAGACTTCACCTTCTCCTTCTCCTTCTTCTGCTTCTTCTGATTCACCCTCCAGACTTCACCTTATCCTTCTCCTTATTCTGCTTCTTCTGATTCACCCTCCAGACTTCATCTTCTCCTTCTCCTTCTTCTGCTTCTTCTGATTCACCCTCCAGACTTCACCTTCTCCTTCTACTTCTTCTGCTTCTTCTGATTCACCCTCCAGACTTCGCCTTCTCCTTCTCCTTCTTCTACTTCTTCTGATTCACCCTCCAGACTTCACCTTCTCCTTCTCCTTCTTCTACTTCTTCTGATTCACCCTCCAGTCTTCAACTTCTCCTTCTCGTTCTTCTGCTTCTTCTGATTCACCCTCCAGACTTCGCCTTCTCCTTCTCCTTCTTCTGCTTCTTCTGATTCACCCTCCTGACTTCACCTTCTCCTTCTCCTTCTTCTGCATCTTCTGATTCACCCTCCAGACTTCACCTTCTCCTTCTCCTTCTTCTACTTCTTCTGATTCACCCTCCAGACTTCACCTTCTCCTTCTACTTTTTCTGCTTCTTCTGATTCACCCTCCAGACTTTACCTTCTCCTTCTCCTTCTTCTGCTTCTTCTGATTCACACTCCAGACTTCACCTTCTCCTTCTCCATCTTCTGCTTCTTCTGATTCACCCTCCAGACTTCACCTTCTCCTTCTCCTTCTTCTGCTTCTTCTGATTCACCCTCCAGACTTCACCTTCTCCTTCTCCTTCTTCTACTTCTTCTGATTCACCCTCCAGACTTCACCTTCTCCTTCTCCTTCTTCTGCTTCTTCTGATTCACCCTCCAGACTTCACCTTCTCCTTCTCCTTCCTCTACTTCTTCTGATTCACCCTCCAGACTTCACCTTCTCCTTCTCCTTCTTCTACTTCTTCTGCTTCTCCCTCCAGACTTCACCTTCTCCTTCTCCTTCTTCTGCTTCTTCTGATTCACCCTGCAGACTTCACCTTCTCCTTCTCCTTCTTCTACTTCTTCTGATTCACCCTCCAGACTTCACCTTCTCCTTCTCCTTCTTCTACTTCTTCTGATTCACCCTCCAGACTTCACCTTCTCCTTCTCCTTCTTCTGCTTCTTCTGATTCACCCTCCAGACTTCACCTTCTCCTTCTCCTTCTTCTACTTCTTCTGATTCACCCTCCAGACTTCACCTTCTCCTTCTCCTTCTTCTACTTCTTCTGATTCACACTCCAGACTTCACCTTCTCCTTCTCCTTCTTCTACTTCTTCTGATTCACCCTCCAGACTTCACCTTCTCCTTCTCCTTCTTCTACTTCTTCTGATTCACACACCAGACTTCAACTTCTTCTTCTCCTTCTTCTACTTCTTCTGATTCACCCTCCAGACTTCACCTTCTACTTCTCCTTCTTCTGCTTCTTCTGATTCACCCTCCAGACTTCACCTTCTCCTTCTCCTTCTTCTACTTCTTCTGATTCACCCTCCAGACTTCACCTTCTCCTTCTCCTTCTTCTGCTTCTTCTGATTCACCCTCCAGACTTCACCTTCTCCTTCTCCTTCGTCTACTTCTTCTGATTCACCCTCCAGTCTACACCTTCTCCTTCTCCTTCTTCTACTTCTTCTGATTCACCCTCCAGACTTCACCTTCTCCTTCTCCTTCTTCTGTTTCTTCTGATTCACCCTCCAGACTTCACCTTCTCCTTCTCCTTCTTCTACTTCTTCTGATTCACCCTCCAGACTTCACCTTCTCCTTCTCCTTCTTCTACTTCTTCTGATTCACCCTCCAGACTTCACCTTCTCCTTCTCCTTCTTCTCCTTCTTCTGCTTCTCCCTCCAGACTTCACCTTCTCCTTCTCCTTCTTCTGCTTCTTCTGATTCACCCTCCAGACTTCACCTTCTCATTCTCCTTCTTCTACTTCTTCTGATTCACCCTCCAGACTTCACCTTCTCCTTCTCCTTCTTCTACTTCTTCTGATTCACCCTCCAGACTTCACCTTCTCCTTCTCCTTCTTCTGCTTCTTCCGATTCACCCTCCTGACTTCACCTTCTCCTTCTCCTTCTTCTGCTTCTTCTGCTTCACCCTCCTGACTTCACCTTCTCCTTCTCCTTCTTCTACTTCTTCTGATTCACCCTCCAGACTTCACCTTCTCCTTCTCCTTCTTCTGCTTCTTCTGCTTCACCCTCCAGACTTCACCTTCTCCTTCTCCTTCTTCTGCTTCTTCTGCTTCGCCCTCCAGACATCACCTTCTCCTTCTCCTTCTTCTGCTTCTTCTGCTTCACCCTCCAGACTTCACCTTCTCCTTCTCCTTCTTCTGCTTCTTCTGCTTCACTCTCCTGACTTCTCCTTCTCCTTCACCTTCTTCTACTTCTTCTGATTCACCCTCCAGACTTCACCTTCTCCTTCTCCTTCTTCTGCTTCTTCTGCTTCACCCTCCAGACTTCACCTTCTCCTTCTCCTTCTTCTGCTTCTTCTGCTGCGCCCTCCAGACTTCACCTTCTACTTCTCCTTCTTCTGCTTCTTCTGCTTCACCCTCCTGACTTCACCTTCTCCTTCTCCTTCTTCTACTTCTTCTGCTTCACCCCCCTGACTTCACCTGCTCCTTCTCCTTCTTCTGCTTCTTCTGGTTCACCCTCCTAACTTTACCTTCTCCTTCTCCTTCTTCTGCTTCTTCTGATTCACCCTCCTGACTTCACCTTCTCCTTCTCCTTCTTCTGCTTCTTCTAATACACCCTCCAGACTTCACCTTCTCCTTGTCCTTCTTCTGCTTCTTCTGATTCACCCTCCAGACTTCACCTTCTCCTTCTCCTTCTTCTGCTTCTTCTGATTGACCCTCCAGACCTCACCTTCTCCTTCTCCTTCTTCTACTTCTTCTGATTCACCCTCCAGACTTCATCTTCTCCTTCTCCTTCTTCTGCTTCTTCTGATTCACCCTCCAGACTTCACCTTCTCCTTCTCCTTCTTCTGCTTCTTCTGATTCACCCTCCAGACTTCACCTCCTCCTTCTCCTTCTTCTACTTATTCTGATTCACCCTCCTGACTTCACCTTCTCCTTCTCCTTCTTCTGCTTCTTCTGCTTCACCCTCCAGACTTCACCTTCTCCTGCTCCTTCTTCTGCTTCTTCTGCTTCACCCTCCAGACTTCACCTTCTCCTTCTCCTTCTTCTTCTTCTTCTGCTTCACCCTCCTGACTTCACCTTCTCCTTCTCCTTCTTCTACTTCTTCTGATTCACCCTCCAGACTTCACCTTCTCCTTCTCCTTCTTCTGCTTCTTCTGCTTCGCCCTCCAGACTTCACCTTCTCCTTCTCCATCTTCTGCTTCTTCTGCTTCACTCTCCTGACTTCACCTTCTCCTTCTCCTTCTTCTACTTCTTCTGATTCACCCTCCAGACTTCACCTTCTCCTTCTCCTTCTTCTGCTTCTTCTGCTTCACCCTCCAGACTTCAGCTTCTCCTTCTCCTTCTTCTGCTTCTTCTGCTGCGCCCTCCAGACTTCACCTTCTCCTTCTCCTTCTTCTGCTTCTTCTGCTTCACCGTCCTGACTTCACCTTCTCCTTCTCCTTCTTCTACTTCTTCTGCTTCACCCCCCTGACTTCACCTGCTCCTTCTCCTTCTTCTGCTTCTTCTGATTCACCCTCCTAACTACACCTTCTCCTTCTCCTTCTTCTACTTCTTCAGATTCACCCTCCTGACTTCATCTTCTCCTTCTCCTTCTTCTGCTTCTTCTGATTCACCCTCCAGACTTCACCTTCTCCTTCTCCTTCTTCTGCTTCTTCTGATTCACCCTCCAGACTTCATCTTCTCCTTTTCCTTCTTCTGCTTCTTCTGATTCTCCCTCCAGACTTCACCTTTTCCTTCTCCTTCTTCTGCTTCTTCTGATTCACCCTCCAGACTTCACCTTCTCCTTCTCCTTCTTCTACTTCTTCTGATTCACCCTCCAGACTTCACCTTCTCCTTCTCCTTCTTATACTTCTTCAGATTCACCCTCCAGTCTTCACCTTCTCCTTCTCCTTCTTCTGTTTCTTCTGCTTCACCCTCCAGACTTCACCTTGTTCTTCTCTTTCTTCTGCTTCTTCTGATTGACCCTCCAGACTTCACCTTCTCCTTCTCCTTCTTCTGCTTCTTCTGATTCACCCTCCAGACTTCACCTTCTCCTTCTCCTTCTTTTCCTTCTTCTGATTCACCCTACAGACTTCACCTTCTCCTTCTCCTTCTTCTACTCCTTCTGATTCACCCTCCAGACTTCACCTTCTCCTTCTCCTTCTTCTGCTTCTTCTGATTCACCCTCCAGACTTCACCTTATCCTTCTCCTTATTCTGCTTCTTCTGATTCACCCTCCAGACTTCATCTTCTCCTTCTCCTTCTTCTGCTTCTTCTGATTCACCCTCCAGACTTCACCTTCTCCTTCTACTTCTTCTGCTTCTTCTGATTCACCCTCCAGACTTCGCCTTCTCCTTCTCCTTCTTCTACTTCTTCTGATTCACCCTCCAGACTTCACCTTCTCCTTCTCCTTCTTCTACTTCTTCTGATTCACCCTCCAGTCTTCAACTTCTCCTTCTCGTTCTTCTGCTTCTTCTGATTCACCCTCCAGACTTCGCCTTCTCCTTCTCCTTCTTCTGCTTCTTCTGATTCACCCTCCTGACTTCACCTTCTCCTTCTCCTTCTTCTGCATCTTCTGATTCACCCTCCAGACTTCACCTTCTCCTTCTCCTTCTTCTACTTCTTCTGATTCACCCTCCAGACTTCACCTTCTCCTTCTACTTTTTCTGCTTCTTCTGATTCACCCTCCAGACTTTACCTTCTCCTTCTCCTTCTTCTGCTTCTTCTGATTCACACTCCAGACTTCACCTTCTCCTTCTCCATCTTCTGCTTCTTCTGATTCACCCTCCAGACTTCACCTTCTCCTTCTCCTTCTTCTGCTTCTTCTGATTCACCCTCCAGACTTCACCTTCTCCTTCTCCTTCTTCTACTTCTTCTGATTCACCCTCCAGACTTCACCTTCTCCTTCTCCTTCTTCTGCTTCTTCTGATTCACCCTCCAGACTTCACCTTCTCCTTCTCCTTCCTCTACTTCTTCTGATTCACCCTCCAGACTTCACCTTCTCCTTCTCCTTCTTCTACTTCTTCTGCTTCTCCCTCCAGACTTCACCTTCTCCTTCTCCTTCTTCTGCTTCTTCTGATTCACCCTGCAGACTTCACCTTCTCCTTCTCCTTCTTCTACTTCTTCTGATTCACCCTCCAGACTTCACCTTCTCCTTCTCCTTCTTCTACTTCTTCTGATTCACCCTCCAGACTTCACCTTCTCCTTCTCCTTCTTCTGCTTCTTCTGATTCACCCTCCAGACTTCACCTTCTCCTTCTCCTTCTTCTACTTCTTCTGATTCACCCTCCAGACTTCACCTTCTCCTTCTCCTTCTTCTACTTCTTCTGATTCACACTCCAGACTTCACCTTCTCCTTCTCCTTCTTCTACTTCTTCTGATTCACCCTCCAGACTTCACCTTCTCCTTCTCCTTCTTCTCCTTCTTCTGATTCACACACCAGACTTCAACTTCTCCTTCTCCTTCTTCTACTTCTTCTGATTCACCCTCCAGACTTCACCTTCTACTTCTCCTTCTTCTGCTTCTTCTGATTCACCCTCCAGACTTCACCTTCTCCTTCTCCTTCTTCTGCTTCTTCTGATTCAGCCTCCAGACTTCGCCTTCTCCTTCTCCTTCTTCTACTTCTTCTGATTCACCCTCCAGACTTCACCTTCTCCTTCTCCTTCTTCTACTTCTTCTGATTCACCCTCCAGTCATCACCTTCTCCTTCTCCTTCTTCTGCTTCTTCTGATTCACCCTCCAGACTTCACCTTCTCCTTCTCCTTCTTCTGCTTCTTCTGATTCACCCTCCTGACTTCACCTTCTCCTTCTCCTTCTTCTGCTTCTTCTGATTCACCCTCCAGACTTCACCTTCTCCTTCTACTTTTTCTGCTTCTTCTGATTCACACTCCAGACTTCACCTTCTCCTTCTCCTTCTTCTACTTCTTCTGATTCACCCTCCAGACTTCACCTTCTCCTTCTCCTTCTTCTGCTTCTTCTGCTTCACCCTCCAGACTTCACCTTCTCCTTCTCCTTCTTCTGCTTCTTCTGATTCACCCTCCAGACTTCACCTTCTCCTTCTCCTTCTTCTACTTCTTCTGATTCACCCTCCAGACTTCACCTTCTCCTTCTCCTTCTTCTGCTTCTTCTGATTCACCCTCCAGACTTCACCTTCTCCTTCTCCTTCGTCTACTTCTTCGGATTCACCCTCCAGACTACTCCTTCTCCTTCTCCTTCTTCTACTTCTTCTGATTCACCCTCCAGACTTCACCTTCTCCTTCTCCTTCTTCTGTTTCTTCTGATTCACCCTCCATACTTCACCTTCTCCTTCTCCTTCTTCTACTTCTTCTGATTCACCCTCCAGACTTCACCTTCTCCTTCTCCTTCTTCTACCTCTTCTGATTCACCCTCCAGACTTCACCTTCTCCTTCTCCTTCTTCTACTTCTTCTGCTTCTCCCTCCAGACTTCACCTTCTCCTTCTCCTTCTTCTGCTTCTTCTGATTCACCCTCCAGACTTCACCTTCTCCTTCTCCTTCTTCTACTTCTTCTGATTCACCCTCCAGACTTCACCTTCTCCTTCTCCTTCTTCTACTTCTTCTGATTCACCCTCCAGACTTCACCTTCTCCTTCTCCTTCTTCTACTTCTTCCGATTCACCCTACTGACAACACCTTCTCCTTCTCCTTCTTCTGCTTCTTCTGCTTCACCCTCCTGACTTCACCTTGTCCTTCTCCTTCTTCTACTTCTTCTGATTCACTCTCCAGACTTCACCTTCTCCTTCTCCTTCTTCTGCTTCTTCTGCTTCACCCTCCAGACTTCACCTTCTCCTTCTCCTTCTTCTGCTTCTTCTGATTCGCCCTCCAGACATCACCTTCTCCTTCTCCTTCTTCTGCTTCTTCTGCTTCACCCTCCAGACTTCACCTTCTCCTTCTCCTTCTTCTACTTCTTCTGATTCACCCTCCAGACTTCACCTTCTCCTTCTCCTTCTTCTGCTTCTTCTGCTTCACCCTCCAGACTTCACCTTCTCCTTCTCCTTCTTCTGCTTCTTCTGCTTCACCCTCCAGACTTCACCTTCTCATTCTCCTTCTTCTACTTCTTCTGTTTCACCCCCCTGACTTCACCTGCTCCTTCTCCTTCTTCTGCTTCTTCTGATTCACCCTCCAGACTTCAACTTCTCCTGCTCCTTCTTCTGCTTCTTCTGCTTCACCCTCCAGACTTCACCTTCTCCTTCTCCTTCTTCTGCTTCTTCTGCTTCACCCTCCTGACTTCACCTTCTCCTTCTCCTTCTTCTACTTCTTCTGATTCACCCTCCAGACTTCACCTTCTCCTTCTCCTTCTTCTGCTTCTTCTGCTTCACCCTCCAGACTTCACCTTCTCCTTCTCCTTCTTCTGCTTCTTCTGCTTCGCCCTCCAGACTTCACCTTCTCCTTCTCCATCTTCTGCTTCTTCTGATTCACCCTCCAGACTTCAACTTCTCCTGCTCCTTCTTCTGCTTCTTCTGCTTCACCCTCCAGACTTCACCTTCTCCTTCTCCTTCTTCTGCTTCTTCTGCTTCACCCTCCTGACTTCACCTTCTCCTTCTCCTTCTTCTACTTCTTCTGATTCACCCTCCAGACTTCACCTTCTCCTTCTCCTTCTTCTGCTTCTTCTGCTTCACCCTCCAGACTTCACCTTCTCCTTCTCCTTCTTCTGCTTCTTCTGCTTCGCCCTCCAGACATCACCTTCTCCTTCTCCTTCTTCTGCTTCTTCTGCTTCACCCTCCAGACTTCACCTTCTCCTTCTCCTTCTTCGGCTTCTTCTGCTTCACCCTCCAGACTTCACCTTCTCCTTCTCCTTCTTCTGCTTCTTCTGCTGCGCCCTCCAGACTTCACCTTCTACTTCTCCTTCTTCTGCTTCTTCTGCTTCACCCTCCTGACTTCACCTTCTCCTTCTCCTTCTTCTACTTCTTCTGCTTCACCCCCCTGACTTCACCTGCTCCTTCTCCTTCTTCTGCTTCTTCTGGTTCACCCTCCTAACTTTACCTTCTCCTTCTCCTTCTTCTGCTTCTTCTGATTCACCCTCCTGACTTCACCTTCTCCTTCTCCTTCTTCTGCTTCTTCTAATACACCCTCCAGACTTCACCTTCTCCTTGTCCTTCTTCTGCTTCTTCTGATTCACCCTCCAGACTTCACCTTCTCCTTCTCCTTCTTCTGCTTCTTCTGATTGACCCTCCAGACCTCACCTTCTCCTTCTCCTTCTTCTACTTCTTCTGATTCACCCTCCAGACTTCATCTTCTCCTTCTCCTTCTTCTGCTTCTTCTGATTCACCCTCCAGACTTCACCTTCTCCTTCTCCTTCTTCTGCTTCTTCTGATTCACCCTCCAGACTTCACCTCCTCCTTCTCCTTCTTCTACTTCTTCTGATTCACCCTCCTGACTTCACCTTCTCCTTCTCCTTCTTCTGCTTCTTCTGCTTCACCCTCCAGACTTCACCTTCTCCTGCTCCTTCTTCTGCTTCTTCTGCTTCACCCTCCAGACTTCACCTTCTCCTTCTCCTTCTTCTTCTTCTTCTGCTTCACCCTCCTGACTTCACCTTCTCCTTCTCCTTCTTCTACTTCTTCTGATTCACCCTCCAGACTTCACCTTCTCCTTCTCCTTCTTCTGCTTCTTCTGCTTCGCCCTCCAGACTTCACCTTCTCCTTCTCCATCTTCTGCTTCTTCTGCTTCACTCTCCTGACTTCACCTTCTCCTTCTCCTTCTTCTACTTCTTCTGATTCACCCTCCAGACTTCACCTTCTCCTTCTCCTTCTTCTGCTTCTTCTGCTTCACCCTCCAGACTTCAGCTTCTCCTTCTCCTTCTTCTGCTTCTTCTGCTGCGCCCTCCAGACTTCACCTTCTCCTTCTCCTTCTTCTGCTTCTTCTGCTTCACCGTCCTGACTTCACCTTCTCCTTCTCCTTCTTCTACTTCTTCTGCTTCACCCCCCTGACTTCACCTGCTCCTTCTCCTTCTTCTGCTTCTTCTGATTCACCCTCCTAACTACACCTTCTCCTTCTCCTTCTTCTACTTCTTCAGATTCACCCTCCTGACTTCATCTTCTCCTTCTCCTTCTTCTGCTTCTTCTGATTCACCCTCCAGACTTCACCTTCTCCTTCTCCTTCTTCTGCTTCTTCTGATTCACCCTCCAGACTTCATCTTCTCCTTTTCCTTCTTCTGCTTCTTCTGATTCACCCTCCAGACTTCACCTTTTCCTTCTCCTTCTTCTGCTTCTTCTGATTCACCCTCCAGACTTCACCTTCTCCTTCTCCTTCTTCTACTTCTTCTGATTCACCCTCCAGACTTCACCTTCTCCTTCTCCTTCTTATACTTCTTCAGATTCACCCTCCAGTCTTCACCTTCTCCTTCTCCTTCTTCTGTTTCTTCTGCTTCACCCTCCAGACTTCACCTTGTTCTTCTCTTTCTTCTGCTTCTTCTGATTGACCCTCCAGACTTCACCTTCTCCTTCTCCTTCTTCTGCTTCTTCTGATTCACCCTCCAGACTTCACCTTCTCCTTCTCCTTCTTTTCCTTCTTCTGATTCACCCTACAGACTTCACCTTCTCCTTCTCCTTCTTCTACTCCTTCTGATTCACCCTCCAGACTTCACCTTCTCCTTCTCCTTCTTCTGCTTCTTCTGATTCACCCTCCAGACTTCACCTTATCCTTCTCCTTATTCTGCTTCTTCTGATTCACCCTCCAGACTTCATCTTCTCCTTCTCCTTCTTCTGCTTCTTCTGATTCACCCTCCAGACTTCACCTTCTCCTTCTACTTCTTCTGCTTCTTCTGATTCACCCTCCAGACTTCGCCTTCTCCTTCTCCTTCTTCTACTTCTTCTGATTCACCCTCCAGACTTCACCTTCTCCTTCTCCTTCTTCTACTTCTTCTGATTCACCCTCCAGTCTTCAACTTCTCCTTCTCGTTCTTCTGCTTCTTCTGATTCACCCTCCAGACTTCGCCTTCTCCTTCTCCTTCTTCTGCTTCTTCTGATTCACCCTCCTGACTTCACCTTCTCCTTCTCCTTCTTCTGCATCTTCTGATTCACCCTCCAGACTTCACCTTCTCCTTCTCCTTCTTCTACTTCTTCTGATTCACCCTCCAGACTTCACCTTCTCCTTCTACTTTTTCTGCTTCTTCTGATTCACCCTCCAGACTTTACCTTCTCCTTCTCCTTCTTCTGCTTCTTCTGATTCACACTCCAGACTTCACCTTCTCCTTCTCCATCTTCTGCTTCTTCTGATTCACCCTCCAGACTTCACCTTCTCCTTCTCCTTCTTCTGCTTCTTCTGATTCACCCTCCAGACTTCACCTTCTCCTTCTCCTTCTTCTACTTCTTCTGATTCACCCTCCAGACTTCACCTTCTCCTTCTCCTTCTTCTGCTTCTTCTGATTCACCCTCCAGACTTCACCTTCTCCTTCTCCTTCCTCTACTTCTTCTGATTCACCCTCCAGACTTCACCTTCTCCTTCTCCTTCTTCTACTTCTTCTGCTTCTCCCTCCAGACTTCACCTTCTCCTTCTCCTTCTTTTGCTTCTTCTGATTCACCCTGCAGACTTCACCTTCTCCTTCTCCTTCTTCTACTTCTTCTGATTCACCCTCCAGACTTCACCTTCTCCTTCTCCTTCTTCTACTTCTTCTGATTCACCCTCCAGACTTCACCTTCTCCTTCTCCTTCTTCTGCTTCTTCTGATTCACCCTCCAGACTTCACCTTCTCCTTCTCCTTCTTCTACTTCTTCTGATTCACCCTCCAGACTTCACCTTCTCCTTCTCCTTCTTCTACTTCTTCTGATTCACACTCCAGACTTCACCTTCTCCTTCTCCTTCTTCTACTTCTTCTGATTCACCCTCCAGACTTCACCTTCTCCTTCTCCTTCTTCTACTTCTTCTGATTCACACACCAGACTTCAACTTCTCCTTCTCCTTCTTCTACTTCTTCTGATTCACCCTCCAGACTTCACCTTCTACTTCTCCTTCTTCTGCTTCTTCTGATTCACCCTCCAGACTTCACCTTCTCCTTCTCCTTCTTCTGCTTCTTCTGATTCAGCCTCCAGACTTCGCCTTCTCCTTCTCCTTCTTCTACTTCTTCTGATTCACCCTCCAGACTTCACCTTCTCCTTCTCCTTCTTCTACTTCTTCTGATTCACCCTCCAGTCATCACCTTCTCCTTCTCCTTCTTCTGCTTCTTCTGATTCACCCTCCAGACTTCACCTTCTCCTTCTCCTTCTTCTGCTTCTTCTGATTCACCCTCCTGACTTCACCTTCTCCTTCTCCTTCTTCTGCTTCTTCTGATTCACCCTCCAGACTTCACCTTCTCCTTCTACTTTTTCTGCTTC
This sequence comes from Somniosus microcephalus, assembly GCF_052327205.1. NCBI lineage: Eukaryota > Metazoa > Chordata > Chondrichthyes > Squaliformes > Somniosidae > Somniosus > Somniosus microcephalus. The sequence goes on from NC_141004.1 coordinate 285,090, forward strand.
TTCTGATTCACACTCCTGACTTCACCTTCTCCTTCTCCTTCTTCTACTTCTTCTGATTCACCCTCCAGACTTCACCTTCTCCTTCTCCTTCTTCTGCTTCTTCTGCTTCACCCTCCAGACTTCACCTTCTCCTTCTCCTTCTTCTGCTTCTTCTGATTCACCCTCCAGACTTCACCTTCTCCTTCTCCTTCTTCTACTTCTTCTGATTCACCCTCCAGACTTCACCTTCTCCTTCTCCTTCTTCTGCTTCTTCTGATTCACCCTCCAGACTTCACCTTCTCCTTCTCCTTCGTCTACTTCTTCGGATTCACCCTCCAGACTACTCCTTCTCCTTCTCCTTCTTCTACTTCTTCTGATTCACCCTCCAGACTTCACCTTCTCCTTCTCCTTCTTCTGTTTCTTCTGATTCACCCTCCATACTTCACCTTCTCCTTCTCCTTCTTCTACTTCTTCTGATTCACCCTCCAGACTTCACCTTCTCCTTCTCCTTCTTCTACCTCTTCTGATTCACCCTCCAGACTTCACCTTCTCCTTCTCCTTCTTCTACTTCTTCTGCTTCTCCCTCCAGACTTCACCTTCTCCTTCTCCTTCTTCTGCTTCTTCTGATTCACCCTCCAGACTTCACCTTCTCCTTCTCCTTCTTCTACTTCTTCTGATTCACCCTCCAGACTTCACCTTCTCCTTCTCCTTCTTCTACTTCTTCTGATTCACCCTCCAGACTTCACCTTCTCCTTCTCCTTCTTCTACTTCTTCCGATTCACCCTACTGACAACACCTTCTCCTTCTCCTTCTTCTGCTTCTTCTGCTTCACCCTCCTGACTTCACCTTGTCCTTCTCCTTCTTCTACTTCTTCTGATTCACTCTCCAGACTTCACCTTCTCCTTCTCCTTCTTCTGCTTCTTCTGCTTCACCCTCCAGACTTCACCTTCTCCTTCTCCTTCTTCTGCTTCTTCTGATTCGCCCTCCAGACATCACCTTCTCCTTCTCCTTCTTCTGCTTCTTCTGCTTCACCCTCCAGACTTCACCTTCTCCTTCTCCTTCTTCTGCTTCTTCTGCTTCACTCTCCTGACTTCACCTTCTCCTTCTCCTTCTTCTACTTCTTCTGATTCACCCTCCAGACTTCACCTTCTCCTTCTCCTTCTTCTGCTTCTTCTGCTTCACCCTCCAGACTTCACCTTCTCCTTCTCCTTCTTCTGCTTCTTCTGCTGCGCCCTCCAGACTTCACCTTCTCATTCTCCTTCTTCTACTTCTTCTGTTTCACCCCCCTGACTTCACCTGCTCCTTCTCCTTCTTCTGCTTCTTCTGATTCACCCTCCAGACTTCAACTTCTCCTGCTCCTTCTTCTGCTTCTTCTGCTTCACCCTCCAGACTTCACCTTCTCCTTCTCCTTCTTCTGCTTCTTCTGCTTCACCCTCCTGACTTCACCTTCTCCTTCTCCTTCTTCTACTTCTTCTGATTCACCCTCCAGACTTCACCTTCTCCTTCTCCTTCTTCTGCTTCTTCTGCTTCACCCTCCAGACTTCACCTTCTCCTTCTCCTTCTTCTGCTTCTTCTGCTTCGCCCTCCAGACTTCACCTTCTCCTTCTCCATCTTCTGCTTCTTCTGATTCACCCTCCAGACTTCAACTTCTCCTGCTCCTTCTTCTGCTTCTTCTGCTTCACCCTCCAGACTTCACCTTCTCCTTCTCCTTCTTCTGCTTCTTCTGCTTCACCCTCCTGACTTCACCTTCTCCTTCTCCTTCTTCTACTTCTTCTGATTCACCCTCCAGACTTCACCTTCTCCTTCTCCTTCTTCTGCTTCTTCTGCTTCACCCTCCAGACTTCACCTTCTCCTTCTCCTTCTTCTGCTTCTTCTGCTTCGCCCTCCAGACATCACCTTCTCCTTCTCCTTCTTCTGCTTCTTCTGCTTCACCCTCCAGACTTCACCTTCTCCTTCTCCTTCTTCTGCTTCTTCTGCTTCACTCTCCTGACTTCTCCTTCTCCTTCACCTTCTTCTACTTCTTCTGATTCACCCTCCAGACTTCACCTTCTCCTTCTCCTTCTTCGGCTTCTTCTGCTTCACCCTCCAGACTTCACCTTCTCCTTCTCCTTCTTCTGCTTCTTCTGCTGCGCCCTCCAGACTTCACCTTCTACTTCTCCTTCTTCTGCTTCTTCTGCTTCACCCTCCTGACTTCACCTTCTCCTTCTCCTTCTTCTACTTCTTCTGCTTCACCCCCCTGACTTCACCTGCTCCTTCTCCTTCTTCTGCTTCTTCTGGTTCACCCTCCTAACTTTACCTTCTCCTTCTCCTTCTTCTGCTTCTTCTGATTCACCCTCCTGACTTCACCTTCTCCTTCTCCTTCTTCTGCTTCTTCTAATACACCCTCCAGACTTCACCTTCTCCTTGTCCTTCTTCTGCTTCTTCTGATTCACCCTCCAGACTTCACCTTCTCCTTCTCCTTCTTCTGCTTCTTCTGATTGACCCTCCAGACCTCACCTTCTCCTTCTCCTTCTTCTACTTCTTCTGATTCACCCTCCAGACTTCATCTTCTCCTTCTCCTTCTTCTGCTTCTTCTGATTCACCCTCCAGACTTCACCTTCTCCTTCTCCTTCTTCTGCTTCTTCTGATTCACCCTCCAGACTTCACCTCCTCCTTCTCCTTCTTCTACTTCTTCTGATTCACCCTCCTGACTTCACCTTCTCCTTCTCCTTCTTCTGCTTCTTCTGCTTCACCCTCCAGACTTCACCTTCTCCTGCTCCTTCTTCTGCTTCTTCTGCTTCACCCTCCAGACTTCACCTTCTCCTTCTCCTTCTTCTTCTTCTTCTGCTTCACCCTCCTGACTTCACCTTCTCCTTCTCCTTCTTCTACTTCTTCTGATTCACCCTCCAGACTTCACCTTCTCCTTCTCCTTCTTCTGCTTCTTCTGCTTCGCCCTCCAGACTTCACCTTCTCCTTCTCCATCTTCTGCTTCTTCTGCTTCACTCTCCTGACTTCACCTTCTCCTTCTCCTTCTTCTACTTCTTCTGATTCACCCTCCAGACTTCACCTTCTCCTTCTCCTTCTTCTGCTTCTTCTGCTTCACCCTCCAGACTTCAGCTTCTCCTTCTCCTTCTTCTGCTTCTTCTGCTGCGCCCTCCAGACTTCACCTTCTCCTTCTCCTTCTTCTGCTTCTTCTGCTTCACCGTCCTGACTTCACCTTCTCCTTCTCCTTCTTCTACTTCTTCTGCTTCACCCCCCTGACTTCACCTGCTCCTTCTCCTTCTTCTGCTTCTTCTGATTCACCCTCCTAACTACACCTTCTCCTTCTCCTTCTTCTACTTCTTCAGATTCACCCTCCTGACTTCATCTTCTCCTTCTCCTTCTTCTGCTTCTTCTGATTCACCCTCCAGACTTCACCTTCTCCTTCTCCTTCTTCTGCTTCTTCTGATTCACCCTCCAGACTTCATCTTCTCCTTCTCCTTCTTCTGCTTCTTCTGATTCACCCTCCAGACTTCACCTTTTCCTTCTCCTTCTTCTGCTTCTTCTGATTCACCCTCCAGACTTCACCTTCTCCTTCTCCTTCTTCTACTTCTTCTGATTCACCCTCCAGACTTCACCTTCTCCTTCTCCTTCTTATACTTCTTCAGATTCACCCTCCAGTCTTCACCTTCTCCTTCTCCTTCTTCTGTTTCTTCTGCTTCACCCTCCAGACTTCACCTTCTTCTTCTCTTTCTTCTGCTTCTTCTGATTGACCCTCCAGACTTCACCTTCTCCTTCTCCTTCTTCTGCTTCTTCTGATTCACCCTCCAGACTTCACCTTCTCCTTCTCCTTCTTTTCCTTCTTCTGATTCACCCTACAGACTTCACCTTCTCCTTCTCCTTCTTCTACTCCTTCTGATTCACCCTCCAGACTTCACCTTCTCCTTCTCCTTCTTCTGCTTCTTCTGATTCACCCTCCAGACTTCACCTTCTCCTTCTCCTTCTTCTGCTTCTTCTGATTCACCCTCCAGACTTCACCTTCTCCTTCTCCTTCTTCTACTTCTTCTGATTCACCCTCCAGACTTCACCTTCTCCTTCTCCTTCTTCTACTTCTTCTGATTCACACTCCAGACTTCACCTTCTCCTTCTCCTTCTTCTACTTCTTCTGATTCACCCTCCAGACTTCACCTTCTCCTTCTCCTTCTTCTACTTCTTCTGATTCACACACCAGACTTCAACTTCTCCTTCTCCTTCTTCTACTTCTTCTGATTCACCCTCCAGACTTCACCTTCTACTTCTCCTTCTTCTGCTTCTTCTGATTCACCCTCCAGACTTCACCTTCTCCTTCTCCTTCTTCTGCTTCTTCTGATTCAGCCTCCAGACTTCGCCTTCTCCTTCTCCTTCTTCTACTTCTTCTGATTCACCCTCCAGACTTCACCTTCTCCTTCTCCTTCTTCTACTTCTTCTGATTCACCCTCCAGTCATCACCTTCTCCTTCTCCTTCTTCTGCTTCTTCTGATTCACCCTCCAGACTTCACCTTCTCCTTCTCCTTCTTCTGCTTCTTCTGATTCACCCTCCTGACTTCACCTTCTCCTTCTCCTTCTTCTGCTTCTTCTGATTCACCCTCCAGACTTCACCTTCTCCTTCTACTTTTTCTGCTTCTTCTGATTCACACTCCTGACTTCACCTTCTCCTTCTCCTTCTTCTACTTCTTCTGATTCACCCTCCAGACTTCACCTTCTCCTTCTCCTTCTTCTGCTTCTTCTGCTTCACCCTCCAGACTTCACCTTCTCCTTCTCCTTCTTCTGCTTCTTCTGATTCACCCTCCAGACTTCACCTTCTCCTTCTCCTTCTTCTACTTCTTCTGATTCACCCTCCAGACTTCACCTTCTCCTTCTCCTTCTTCTGCTTCTTCTGATTCACCCTCCAGACTTCACCTTCTCCTTCTCCTTCGTCTACTTCTTCGGATTCACCCTCCAGACTACTCCTTCTCCTTCTCCTTCTTCTACTTCTTCTGATTCACCCTCCAGACTTCACCTTCTCCTTCTCCTTCTTCTGTTTCTTCTGATTCACCCTCCATACTTCACCTTCTCCTTCTCCTTCTTCTACTTCTTCTGATTCACCCTCCAGACTTCACCTTCTCCTTCTCCTTCTTCTACCTCTTCTGATTCACCCTCCAGACTTCACCTTCTCCTTCTCCTTCTTCTACTTCTTCTGCTTCTCCCTCCAGACTTCACCTTCTCCTTCTCCTTCTTCTGCTTCTTCTGATTCACCCTCCAGACTTCACCTTCTCCTTCTCCTTCTTCTACTTCTTCTGATTCACCCTCCAGACTTCACCTTCTCCTTCTCCTTCTTCTACTTCTTCTGATTCACCCTCCAGACTTCACCTTCTCCTTCTCCTTCTTCTACTTCTTCCGATTCACCCTACTGACAACACCTTCTCCTTCTCCTTCTTCTGCTTCTTCTGCTTCACCCTCCTGACTTCACCTTGTCCTTCTCCTTCTTCTACTTCTTCTGATTCACTCTCCAGACTTCACCTTCTCCTTCTCCTTCTTCTGCTTCTTCTGCTTCACCCTCCAGACTTCACCTTCTCCTTCTCCTTCTTCTGCTTCTTCTGATTCGCCCTCCAGACATCACCTTCTCCTTCTCCTTCTTCTGCTTCTTCTGCTTCACCCTCCAGACTTCACCTTCTCCTTCTCCTTCTTCTGCTTCTTCTGCTTCACTCTCCTGACTTCACCTTCTCCTTCTCCTTCTTCTACTTCTTCTGATTCACCCTCCAGACTTCACCTTCTCCTTCTCCTTCTTCTGCTTCTTCTGCTTCACCCTCCAGACTTCACCTTCTCCTTCTCCTTCTTCTGCTTCTTCTGCTGCGCCCTCCAGACTTCACCTTCTCATTCTCCTTCTTCTACTTCTTCTGTTTCACCCCCCTGACTTCACCTGCTCCTTCTCCTTCTTCTGCTTCTTCTGATTCACCCTCCAGACTTCAACTTCTCCTGCTCCTTCTTCTGCTTCTTCTGCTTCACCCTCCAGACTTCACCTTCTCCTTCTCCTTCTTCTGCTTCTTCTGCTTCACCCTCCTGACTTCACCTTCTCCTTCTCCTTCTTCTACTTCTTCTGATTCACCCTCCAGACTTCACCTTCTCCTTCTCCTTCTTCTGCTTCTTCTGCTTCACCCTCCAGACTTCACCTTCTCCTTCTCCTTCTTCTGCTTCTTCTGCTTCGCCCTCCAGACTTCACCTTCTCCTTCTCCATCTTCTGCTTCTTCTGATTCACCCTCCAGACTTCAACTTCTCCTGCTCCTTCTTCTGCTTCTTCTGCTTCACCCTCCAGACTTCACCTTCTCCTTCTCCTTCTTCTGCTTCTTCTGCTTCACCCTCCTGACTTCACCTTCTCCTTCTCCTTCTTCTACTTCTTCTGATTCACCCTCCAGACTTCACCTTCTCCTTCTCCTTCTTCTGCTTCTTCTGCTTCACCCTCCAGACTTCACCTTCTCCTTCTCCTTCTTCTGCTTCTTCTGCTTCGCCCTCCAGACATCACCTTCTCCTTCTCCTTCTTCTGCTTCTTCTGCTTCACCCTCCAGACTTCACCTTCTCCTTCTCCTTCTTCTGCTTCTTCTGCTTCACTCTCCTGACTTCTCCTTCTCCTTCACCTTCTTCTACTTCTTCTGATTCACCCTCCAGACTTCACCTTCTCCTTCTCCTTCTTCGGCTTCTTCTGCTTCACCCTCCAGACTTCACCTTCTCCTTCTCCTTCTTCTGCTTCTTCTGCTGCGCCCTCCAGACTTCACCTTCTACTTCTCCTTCTTCTGCTTCTTCTGCTTCACCCTCCTGACTTCACCTTCTCCTTCTCCTTCTTCTACTTCTTCTGCTTCACCCCCCTGACTTCACCTGCTCCTTCTCCTTCTTCTGCTTCTTCTGGTTCACCCTCCTAACTTTACCTTCTCCTTCTCCTTCTTCTGCTTCTTCTGATTCACCCTCCTGACTTCACCTTCTCCTTCTCCTTCTTCTGCTTCTTCTAATACACCCTCCAGACTTCACCTTCTCCTTGTCCTTCTTCTGCTTCTTCTGATTCACCCTCCAGACTTCACCTTCTCCTTCTCCTTCTTCTGCTTCTTCTGATTGACCCTCCAGACCTCACCTTCTCCTTCTCCTTCTTCTACTTCTTCTGATTCACCCTCCAGACTTCATCTTCTCCTTCTCCTTCTTCTGCTTCTTCTGATTCACCCTCCAGACTTCACCTTCTCCTTCTCCTTCTTCTGCTTCTTCTGATTCACCCTCCAGACTTCACCTCCTCCTTCTCCTTCTTCTACTTCTTCTGATTCACCCTCCTGACTTCACCTTCTCCTTCTCCTTCTTCTGCTTCTTCTGCTTCACCCTCCAGACTTCACCTTCTCCTGCTCCTTCTTCTGCTTCTTCTGCTTCACCCTCCAGACTTCACCTTCTCCTTCTCCTTCTTCTTCTTCTTCTGCTTCACCCTCCTGACTTCACCTTCTCCTTCTCCTTCTTCTACTTCTTCTGATTCACCCTCCAGACTTCACCTTCTCCTTCTCCTTCTTCTGCTTCTTCTGCTTCGCCCTCCAGACTTCACCTTCTCCTTCTCCATCTTCTGCTTCTTCTGCTTCACTCTCCTGACTTCACCTTCTCCTTCTCCTTCTTCTACTTCTTCTGATTCACCCTCCAGACTTCACCTTCTCCTTCTCCTTCTTCTGCTTCTTCTGCTTCACCCTCCAGACTTCAGCTTCTCCTTCTCCTTCTTCTGCTTCTTCTGCTGCGCCCTCCAGACTTCACCTTCTCCTTCTCCTTCTTCTGCTTCTTCTGCTTCACCGTCCTGACTTCACCTTCTCCTTCTCCTTCTTCTACTTCTTCTGCTTCACCCCCCTGACTTCACCTGCTCCTTCTCCTTCTTCTGCTTCTTCTGATTCACCCTCCTAACTACACCTTCTCCTTCTCCTTCTTCTACTTCTTCAGATTCACCCTCCTGACTTCATCTTCTCCTTCTCCTTCTTCTGCTTCTTCTGATTCACCCTCCAGACTTCACCTTCTCCTTCTCCTTCTTCTGCTTCTTCTGATTCACCCTCCAGACTTCATCTTCTCCTTCTCCTTCTTCTGCTTCTTCTGATTCACCCTCCAGACTTCACCTTTTCCTTCTCCTTCTTCTGCTTCTTCTGATTCACCCTCCAGACTTCACCTTCTCCTTCTCCTTCTTCTACTTCTTCTGATTCACCCTCCAGACTTCACCTTCTCCTTCTCCTTCTTATACTTCTTCAGATTCACCCTCCAGTCTTCACCTTCTCCTTCTCCTTCTTCTGTTTCTTCTGCTTCACCCTCCAGACTTCACCTTCTTCTTCTCTTTCTTCTGCTTCTTCTGATTGACCCTCCAGACTTCACCTTCTCCTTCTCCTTCTTCTGCTTCTTCTGATTCACCCTCCAGACTTCACCTTCTCCTTCTCCTTCTTTTCCTTCTTCTGATTCACCCTACAGACTTCACCTTCTCCTTCTCCTTCTTCTACTCCTTCTGATTCACCCTCCAGACTTCACCTTCTCCTTCTCCTTCTTCTGCTTCTTCTGATTCACCCTCCAGACTTCACCTTATCCTTCTCCTTATTCTGCTTCTTCTGATTCACCCTCCAGACTTCATCTTCTCCTTCTCCTTCTTCTGCTTCTTCTGATTCACCCTCCAGACTTCACCTTCTCCTTCTACTTCTTCTGCTTCTTCTGATTCACCCTCCAGACTTCGCCTTCTCCTTCTCCTTCTTCTACTTCTTCTGATTCACCCTCCAGACTTCACCTTCTCCTTCTCCTTCTTCTACTTCTTCTGATTCACCCTCCAGTCTTCAACTTCTCCTTCTCGTTCTTCTGCTTCTTCTGATTCACCCTCCAGACTTCGCCTTCTCCTTCTCCTTCTTCTGCTTCTTCTGATTCACCCTCCTGACTTCACCTTCTCCTTCTCCTTCTTCTGCATCTTCTGATTCACCCTCCAGACTTCACCTTCTCCTTCTCCTTCTTCTACTTCTTCTGATTCACCCTCCAGACTTCACCTTCTCCTTCTACTTTTTCTGCTTCTTCTGATTCACCCTCCAGACTTTACCTTCTCCTTCTCCTTCTTCTGCTTCTTCTGATTCACACTCCAGACTTCACCTTCTCCTTCTCCATCTTCTGCTTCTTCTGATTCACCCTCCAGACTTCACCTTCTCCTTCTCCTTCTTCTGCTTCTTCTGATTCACCCTCCAGACTTCACCTTCTCCTTCTCCTTCTTCTACTTCTTCCGATTCACCCTACTGACAACACCTTCTCCTTCTCCTTCTTCTGCTTCTTCTGCTTCACCCTCCTGACTTCACCTTGTCCTTCTCCTTCTTCTACTTCTTCTGATTCACTCTCCAGACTTCACCTTCTCCTTCTCCTTCTTCTGCTTCTTCTGCTTCACCCTCCAGACTTCACCTTCTCCTTCTCCTTCTTCTGCTTCTTCTGATTCGCCCTCCAGACATCACCTTCTCCTTCTCCTTCTTCTGCTTCTTCTGCTTCACCCTCCAGACTTCACCTTCTCCTTCTCCTTCTTCTGCTTCTTCTGCTTCACTCTCCTGACTTCACCTTCTCCTTCTCCTTCTTCTACTTCTTCTGATTCACCCTCCAGACTTCACCTTCTCCTTCTCCTTCTTCTGCTTCTTCTGCTTCACCCTCCAGACTTCACCTTCTCCTTCTCCTTCTTCTGCTTCTTCTGCTGCGCCCTCCAGACTTCACCTTCTCATTCTCCTTCTTCTACTTCTTCTGTTTCACCCCCCTGACTTCACCTGCTCCTTCTCCTTCTTCTGCTTCTTCTGATTCACCCTCCAGACTTCAACTTCTCCTGCTCCTTCTTCTGCTTCTTCTGCTTCACCCTCCAGACTTCACCTTCTCCTTCTCCTTCTTCTGCTTCTTCTGCTTCACCCTCCTGACTTCACCTTCTCCTTCTCCTTCTTCTACTTCTTCTGATTCACCCTCCAGACTTCACCTTCTCCTTCTCCTTCTTCTGCTTCTTCTGCTTCACCCTCCAGACTTCACCTTCTCCTTCTCCTTCTTCTGCTTCTTCTGCTTCGCCCTCCAGACTTCACCTTCTCCTTCTCCATCTTCTGCTTCTTCTGATTCACCCTCCAGACTTCAACTTCTCCTGCTCCTTCTTCTGCTTCTTCTGCTTCACCCTCCAGACTTCACCTTCTCCTTCTCCTTCTTCTGCTTCTTCTGCTTCACCCTCCTGACTTCACCTTCTCCTTCTCCTTCTTCTACTTCTTCTGATTCACCCTCCAGACTTCACCTTCTCCTTCTCCTTCTTCTGCTTCTTCTGCTTCACCCTCCAGACTTCACCTTCTCCTTCTCCTTCTTCTGCTTCTTCTGCTTCGCCCTCCAGACATCACCTTCTCCTTCTCCTTCTTCTGCTTCTTCTGCTTCACCCTCCAGACTTCACCTTCTCCTTCTCCTTCTTCTGCTTCTTCTGCTTCACTCTCCTGACTTCTCCTTCTCCTTCACCTTCTTCTACTTCTTCTGATTCACCCTCCAGACTTCACCTTCTCCTTCTCCTTCTTCGGCTTCTTCTGCTTCACCCTCCAGACTTCACCTTCTCCTTCTCCTTCTTCTGCTTCTTCTGCTGCGCCCTCCAGACTTCACCTTCTACTTCTCCTTCTTCTGCTTCTTCTGCTTCACCCTCCTGACTTCACCTTCTCCTTCTCCTTCTTCTACTTCTTCTGCTTCACCCCCCTGACTTCACCTGCTCCTTCTCCTTCTTCTGCTTCTTCTGGTTCACCCTCCTAACTTTACCTTCTCCTTCTCCTTCTTCTGCTTCTTCTGATTCACCCTCCTGACTTCACCTTCTCCTTCTCCTTCTTCTGCTTCTTCTAATACACCCTCCAGACTTCACCTTCTCCTTGTCCTTCTTCTGCTTCTTCTGATTCACCCTCCAGACTTCACCTTCTCCTTCTCCTTCTTCTGCTTCTTCTGATTGACCCTCCAGACCTCACCTTCTCCTTCTCCTTCTTCTACTTCTTCTGATTCACCCTCCAGACTTCATCTTCTCCTTCTCCTTCTTCTGCTTCTTCTGATTCACCCTCCAGACTTCACCTTCTCCTTCTCCTTCTTCTGCTTCTTCTGATTCACCCTCCAGACTTCACCTCCTCCTTCTCCTTCTTCTACTTCTTCTGATTCACCCTCCTGACTTCACCTTCTCCTTCTCCTTCTTCTGCTTCTTCTGCTTCACCCTCCAGACTTCACCTTCTCCTGCTCCTTCTTCTGCTTCTTCTGCTTCACCCTCCAGACTTCACCTTCTCCTTCTCCTTCTTCTTCTTCTTCTGCTTCACCCTCCTGACTTCACCTTCTCCTTCTCCTTCTTCTACTTCTTCTGATTCACCCTCCAGACTTCACCTTCTCCTTCTCCTTCTTCTGCTTCTTCTGCTTCGCCCTCCAGACTTCACCTTCTCCTTCTCCATCTTCTGCTTCTTCTGCTTCACTCTCCTGACTTCACCTTCTCCTTCTCCTTCTTCTACTTCTTCTGATTCACCCTCCAGACTTCACCTTCTCCTTCTCCTTCTTCTGCTTCTTCTGCTTCACCCTCCAGACTTCAGCTTCTCCTTCTCCTTCTTCTGCTTCTTCTGCTGCGCCCTCCAGACTTCACCTTCTCCTTCTCCTTCTTCTGCTTCTTCTGCTTCACCGTCCTGACTTCACCTTCTCCTTCTCCTTCTTCTACTTCTTCTGCTTCACCCCCCTGACTTCACCTGCTCCTTCTCCTTCTTCTGCTTCTTCTGATTCACCCTCCTAACTACACCTTCTCCTTCTCCTTCTTCTACTTCTTCAGATTCACCCTCCTGACTTCATCTTCTCCTTCTCCTTCTTCTGCTTCTTCTGATTCACCCTCCAGACTTCACCTTCTCCTTCTCCTTCTTCTGCTTCTTCTGATTCACCCTCCAGACTTCATCTTCTCCTTCTCCTTCTTCTGCTTCTTCTGATTCACCCTCCAGACTTCACCTTTTCCTTCTCCTTCTTCTGCTTCTTCTGATTCACCCTCCAGACTTCACCTTCTCCTTCTCCTTCTTCTACTTCTTCTGATTCACCCTCCAGACTTCACCTTCTCCTTCTCCTTCTTATACTTCTTCAGATTCACCCTCCAGTCTTCACCTTCTCCTTCTCCTTCTTCTGTTTCTTCTGCTTCACCCTCCAGACTTCACCTTCTTCTTCTCTTTCTTCTGCTTCTTCTGATTGACCCTCCAGACTTCACCTTCTCCTTCTCCTTCTTCTGCTTCTTCTGATTCACCCTCCAGACTTCACCTTCTCCTTCTCCTTCTTTTCCTTCTTCTGATTCACCCTACAGACTTCACCTTCTCCTTCTCCTTCTTCTACTCCTTCTGATTCACCCTCCAGACTTCACCTTCTCCTTCTCCTTCTTCTGCTTCTTCTGATTCACCCTCCAGACTTCACCTTATCCTTCTCCTTATTCTGCTTCTTCTGATTCACCCTCCAGACTTCATCTTCTCCTTCTCCTTCTTCTGCTTCTTCTGATTCACCCTCCAGACTTCACCTTCTCCTTCTACTTCTTCTGCTTCTTCTGATTCACCCTCCAGACTTCGCCTTCTCCTTCTCCTTCTTCTACTTCTTCTGATTCACCCTCCAGACTTCACCTTCTCCTTCTCCTTCTTCTACTTCTTCTGATTCACCCTCCAGTCTTCAACTTCTCCTTCTCGTTCTTCTGCTTCTTCTGATTCACCCTCCAGACTTCGCCTTCTCCTTCTCCTTCTTCTGCTTCTTCTGATTCACCCTCCTGACTTCACCTTCTCCTTCTCCTTCTTCTGCATCTTCTGATTCACCCTGCAGACTTCACCTTCTCCTTCTCCTTCTTCTACTTCTTCTGATTCACCCTCCAGACTTCACCTTCTCCTTCTCCTTCTTCTACTTCTTCTGATTCACCCTCCAGACTTCACCTTCTCCTTCTCCTTCTTCTGCTTCTTCTGATTCACCCTCCAGACTTCACCTTCTCCTTCTCCTTCTTCTACTTCTTCTGATTCACCCTCCAGACTTCACCTTCTCCTTCTCCTTCTTCTACTTCTTCTGATTCACACTCCAGACTTCACCTTCTCCTTCTCCTTCTTCTACTTCTTCTGATTCACCCTCCAGACTTCACCTTCTCCTTCTCCTTCTTCTACTTCTTCTGATTCACACACCAGACTTCAACTTCTCCTTCTCCTTCTTCTACTTCTTCTGATTCACCCTCCAGACTTCACCTTCTACTTCTCCTTCTTCTGCTTCTTCTGATTCACCCTCCAGACTTCACCTTCTCCTTCTCCTTCTTCTGCTTCTTCTGATTCAGCCTCCAGACTTCGCCTTCTCCTTCTCCTTCTTCTACTTCTTCTGATTCACCCTCCAGACTTCACCTTCTCCTTCTCCTTCTTCTACTTCTTCTGATTCACCCTCCAGTCATCACCTTCTCCTTCTCCTTCTTCTGCTTCTTCTGATTCACCCTCCAGACTTCACCTTCTCCTTCTCCTTCTTCTGCTTCTTCTGATTCACCCTCCTGACTTCACCTTCTCCTTCTCCTTCTTCTGCTTCTTCTGATTCACCCTCCAGACTTCACCTTCTCCTTCTACTTTTTCTGCTTCTTCTGATTCACACTCCAGACTTCACCTTCTCCTTCTCCTTCTTCTACTTCTTCTGATTCACCCTCCAGACTTCACCTTCTCCTTCTCCTTCTTCTGCTTCTTCTGCTTCACCCTCCAGACTTCACCTTCTCCTTCTCCTTCTTCTGCTTCTTCTGATTCACCCTCCAGACTTCACCTTCTCCTTCTCCTTCTTCTACTTCTTCTGATTCACCCTCCAGACTTCACCTTCTCCTTCTCCTTCTTCTGCTTCTTCTGATTCACCCTCCAGACTTCACCTTCTCCTTCTCCTTCGTCTACTTCTTCGGATTCACCCTCCAGACTACTCCTTCTCCTTCTCCTTCTTCTACTTCTTCTGATTCACCCTCCAGACTTCACCTTCTCCTTCTCCTTCTTCTGTTTCTTCTGATTCACCCTCCATACTTCACCTTCTCCTTCTCCTTCTTCTACTTCTTCTGATTCACCCTCCAGACTTCACCTTCTCCTTCTCCTTCTTCTACCTCTTCTGATTCACCCTCCAGACTTCACCTTCTCCTTCTCCTTCTTCTACTTCTTCTGCTTCTCCCTCCAGACTTCACCTTCTCCTTCTCCTTCTTCTGCTTCTTCTGATTCACCCTCCAGACTTCACCTTCTCCTTCTCCTTCTTCTACTTCTTCTGATTCACCCTCCAGACTTCACCTTCTCCTTCTCCTTCTTCTACTTCTTCTGATTCACCCTCCAGACTTCACCTTCTCCTTCTCCTTCTTCTACTTCTTCCGATTCACCCTACTGACAACACCTTCTCCTTCTCCTTCTTCTGCTTCTTCTGCTTCACCCTCCTGACTTCACCTTGTCCTTCTCCTTCTTCTACTTCTTCTGATTCACTCTCCAGACTTCACCTTCTCCTTCTCCTTCTTCTGCTTCTTCTGCTTCACCCTCCAGACTTCACCTTCTCCTTCTCCTTCTTCTGCTTCTTCTGATTCGCCCTCCAGACATCACCTTCTCCTTCTCCTTCTTCTGCTTCTTCTGCTTCACCCTCCAGACTTCACCTTCTCCTTCTCCTTCTTCTGCTTCTTCTGCTTCACTCTCCTGACTTCACCTTCTCCTTCTCCTTCTTCTACTTCTTCTGATTCACCCTCCAGACTTCACCTTCTCCTTCTCCTTCTTCTGCTTCTTCTGCTTCACCCTCCAGACTTCACCTTCTCCTTCTCCTTCTTCTGCTTCTTCTGCTGCGCCCTCCAGACTTCACCTTCTCATTCTCCTTCTTCTACTTCTTCTGTTTCACCCCCCTGACTTCACCTGCTCCTTCTCCTTCTTCTGCTTCTTCTGATTCACCCTCCAGACTTCAACTTCTCCTGCTCCTTCTTCTGCTTCTTCTGCTTCACCCTCCAGACTTCACCTTCTCCTTCTCCTTCTTCTGCTTCTTCTGCTTCACCCTCCTGACTTCACCTTCTCCTTCTCCTTCTTCTACTTCTTCTGATTCACCCTCCAGACTTCTCCTTCTCCTTCTCCTTCTTCTGCTTCTTCTGCTTCACCCTCCAGACTTCACCTTCTCCTTCTCCTTCTTCTGCTTCTTCTGCTTCGCCCTCCAGACTTCACCTTCTCCTTCTCCATCTTCTGCTTCTTCTGCTTCACTCTCCTGACTTCACCTTCTCCTTCTCCTTCTTCTACTTCTTCTGATTCACCCTCCAGACTTCACCTTCTCCTTCTCCTTCTTCTGCTTCTTCTGCTTCACCCTCCAGACTTCAGCTTCTCCTTCTCCTTCTTCTGCTTCTTCTGCTGCGCCCTCCAGACTTCACCTTCTCCTTCTCCTTCTTCTGCTTCTTCTGCTTCACCGTCCTGACTTCACCTTCTCCTTCTCCTTCTTCTACTTCTTCTGCTTCACCCCCTGACTTCACCTGCTCCTTCTCCTTCTTCTGCTTCTTCTGATTCACCCTCCTAACTTCACCTTCTCCTTCTCCTTCTTCTGCTTCTTCTGATTCACCCTCCTGACTTCACCTTCTCCTTCTCCTTCTTCTGCTTCTTCTGATTCACCCTCCAGACTTCACCTTCTCCTTCTCCTTCTTCTGCTTCTTCTGTTTCACCCTCCAGACTTCACCTTCTCCTTCTCCTTCTTCTGCTTCTTCTGATTCACCCTCCAGACTTCATCTTCTCCTTCTCCTTCTTCTGCTTCTTCTGATTCACCCTCCAGACTTCACCTTCTCCTTCTCCTTCTTCTGCTTCTTCTGATTCACCCTCCAGACTTCACCTTCTCCTTTTCCTTCTTCTACTTCTTCTGATTCACCCTCCAGACTTCACCTTCTCCTTCTCCTTCTTCTACTTCTTCAGATTCACCCTCCAGTCTTCACCTTCTCATTCTCCTTCTTCTGTTTCTTCTGCTTCACCCTCCAGACTTCACCTTCTCCTTCTCTTTCTTCTGCTTCTTCTGATTCACCCTCCAGACTTCACCTTCTCCTTCTCCTTCTTCTGATTCTTCTGATTCACCCTCCAGACTTCACCTTCTCCTTCTCCTTCTTCTGCTTCTTCTGATTCACCCTCCAGACTTCACCTTCTCCTTCTCCTTCTTCTGCTTCTTCTGATTCACCCTCCAGACTTCATCTTCTCCTTCTCCTTCTTCTGCTTCTTCTGATTCACCCTCCAGACTTCACCTTCTCCTTCTCCTTCTTCTGCTTCTTCTGATTCACCCTCCAGACTTCACCTTCTCCTTCTCCTTCTTCTACTTCTTCTGATTCACCCTCCAGACTTCACCTTCTCCTTCTCCTTCTTCTACTTCTTCAGATTCACCCTCCAGTCTTCACCTTCTCCTTCTCCTTCTTCTGTTTCGTCTGCTTCACCCTCCAGACTTCACCTCCTCCTTCTCTTTCTTCTGCTTCTTCTGATTCACCCTCCAGACTTCACCTTCTCCTTCTCCTTCTTCTGATTCTTCTGATTCACCCTCCAGACTTCACCTTCTCCTTCTCCTTCTTCTGCTTCTTCTGATTCACCCTCCTGACTTCACCTTCTCCTTCTCCTTCTTCTACTTCTTCTGATTCACCCTCCTGACTTCACCTTCTCCTTCTCCTTCTTCTACTTCTTCTGCTTCACCCTCCAGACTTCACCTTCTCCTTCTCCTTCTTCTACTTCTTCTGATTCACCCTCCAGACTTCACCTTCTCCTTCTCCTTCTTTTGCTTCTTCTGCTTCACACTCCAGACTTCACCTTCTCCTTCTCCTTCTTCTGCTTCTTCTGATTCACCCTCCTTACTTCACCTTCTCCTTCTCCTTCTTCTGCTTGTTCTGATTCACTCTCCTGACTTCACCTTCTCCTTCTCCTTATTCTGCTTCTTCTGTTTCACCCTCCAGACTTCACCTTCTCCTTCTCCTTCTTCTGCTTCTTCTGATTCACCCTCCAGATTTCATCTTCTCCTTCTCCTTCTTCTGCTTCTTCTGATTCACCCTCCAGACTTCACCTTCTCCTTCTCCTTCTTCTACTTCTTCTGATTCACCCTCCAGACTTCACCTTCTCCTTCTCCTTCTTCTGCTTCTTCTGATTCACCCTCCAGACTTCACCTTCTCCTTCTCCTTCGTCTACTTCTTCTGATTCACCCTCCAGACTACACCTTCTCCTTCTCCTTCTTCTACTTCTTCTGATTCACCCTCCAGACTTCACCTTCTCCTTCTCCTTCTTCTGTTTCTTCTGATTCACCCTCCAGTCTTCACCTTCTCCTTCTCCTTCTTCTACTTCTTCTGATTCACCCTCCAGACTTCACCTTCTCCTTCTCCTTCTTCTACTTCTTCTGATTCACCCTCCAGACTTCACCTTCTCCTTCTCCTTCTTCTCCTTCTTCTGCTTCTCCCTCCAGACTTCACCTTCTCCTTCTCCTTCTTCTGCTTCTTCTGATTCACCCTCCAGACTTCACCTTCTCATTCTCCTTCTTCTACTTCTTCTGATTCACCCTCCAGACTTCAACTTCTCCTTCTCCTTCTTCTACTTCTTCTGATTCACCCTCCAGACTTCACCTTCTCCTTCTCCTTCTTCTGCTTCTTCCGATTCACCCTCCTGACTTCACCTTCTCCTTCTCCTTCTTCTGCTTCTTCTGCTTCACCCTCCTGACTTCACCTTCTCCTTCTCCTTCTTCTACTTCTTCTGATTCACCCTCCAGACTTCACCTTCTCCTTCTCCTTCTTCTGCTTCTTCTGCTTCACCCTCCAGACTTCACCTTCTCCTTCTCCTTCTTCTGCTTCTTCTGCTTCGCCCTCCAGACATCACCTTCTCCTTCTCCTTCTTCTGCTTCTTCTGCTTCACCCTCCAGACTTCACCTTCTCCTTCTCCTTCTTCTGCTTCTTCTGCTTCACTCTCCTGACTTCTCCTTCTCCTTCACCTTCTTCTACTTCTTCTGATTCACCCTCCAGACTTCACCTTCTCCTTCTCCTTCTTCTGCTTCTTCTGCTTCACCCTCCAGACTTCACCTTCTCCTTCTCCTTCTTCTGCTTCTTCTGCTGCGCCCTCCAGACTTCACCTTCTACTTCTCCTTCTTCTGCTTCTTCTGCTTCACCCTCCTGACTTCACCTTCTCCTTCTCCTTCTTCTACTTCTTCTGCTTCACCCCCCTGACTTCACCTGCTCCTTCTCCTTCTTCTGGTTCTTCTGGTTCACCCTCCTAACTTTACCTTCTCCTTCTCCTTTTTCTGCTTCTTCTGATTCACCCTCCTGACTTCACCTTCTCCTTCTCCTTCTTCTGCTTCTTCTAATACACCCTCCAGACTTCACCTTCTCCTTGTCCTTCTTCTGCTTCTTCTGATTCACCCTCCAGACTTCACCTTCTCCTTCTCCTTCTTCTGCTTCTTCTGATTGACCCTCCATACCTCACCTTCTCCTTCTCCTTCTTCTACTTCTTCTGATTCACCCTCCAGACTTCATCTTCTCCTTCTCCTTCTTCTGCTTCTTCTGATTCACCCTCCAGACTTCACCTTCTCCTTCTCCTTCTTCTGCTTCTTCTGATTCACCCTCCAGACTTCACCTCCTCCTTCTCCTTCTTCTACTTCTTCTGATTCACCCTCCTGACTTCACCTTCTCCTTCTCCTTCTTCTGCTTCTTCTGCTTCACCCTCCAGACTTCACCTTCCCCTGCTCCTTCTTCTGCTTCTTCTGCTTCACCCTCCAGACTTCACCTTCTCCTTCTCCTTCTTCTGCTTCTTCTGCTTCACCCTCCTGACTTCACCTTCTCCTTCTCCTTCTTCTACTTCTTCTGATTCACCCTCCAGACTTCACCTTCTCCTTCTCCTTCTTCTGCTTCTTCTGCTTCGCCCTCCAGACTTCACCTTCTCCTTCTCCATCTTCTGCTTCTTCTGCTTCACTCTCCTGACTTCACCTTCTCCTTCTCCTTCTTCTACTTCTTCTGATTCACCCTCCAGACTTCACCTTCTCCTTCTCCTTCTTCTGCTTCTTCTGCTTCACCCTCCAGACTTCAGCTTCTCCTTCTCCTTCTTCTGCTTCTTCTGCTGCGCCCTCCAGACTTCACCTTCTCCTTCTCCTTCTTCTGCTTCTTCTGCTTCACCGTCCTGACTTCACCTTCTCCTTCTCCTTCTTCTACTTCTTCTGCTTCACCCCCCTGACTTCACCTGCTCCTTCTCCTTCTTCTGCTTCTTCTGATTCACCCTCCTAACTACACCTTCTCCTTCTCCTTCTTCTACTTCTTCAGATTCACCCTCCTGACTTCATCTTCTCCTTCTCCTTCTTCTGCTTCTTCTGATTCACCCTCCAGACTTCACCTTCTCCTTCTCCTTCTTCTGCTTCTTCTGATTCACCCTCCAGACTTCATCTTCTCCTTCTCCTTCTTCTGCTTCTTCTGATTCACCCTCCAGACTTCACCTTTTCCTTCTCCTTCTTCTGCTTCTTCTGATTCACCCTCCAGACTTCACCTTCTCCTTCTCCTTCTTCTACTTCTTCTGATTCACCCTCCAGACTTCACCTTCTCCTTCTCCTTCTTATACTTCTTCAGATTCACCCTCCAGTCTTCACCTTCTCCTTCTCCTTCTTCTGTTTCTTCTGCTTCACCCTCCAGACTTCACCTTCTTCTTCTCTTTCTTCTGCTTCTTCTGATTGACCCTCCAGACTTCACCTTCTCCTTCTCCTTCTTCTGCTTCTTCTGATTCACCCTCCAGACTTCACCTTCTCCTTCTCCTTCTTCTGCTTCTTCTGATTCACCCTCCAGACTTCACCTTCTCCTTCTCCTTCTTCTACTCCTTCTGATTCACCCTCCAGACTTCACCTTCTCCTTCACCTTCTTCTGCTTCTTCTGATTCACCCTCCAGACTTCACCTTATCCTTCTCCTTATTCTGCTTCTTCTGATTCACCCTCCAGACTTCACCTTCTCCTTCTCCTTCTTCTGCTTCTTCTGATTCACCCTGCAGACTTCACCTTCTCCTTCTCCTACTTCTGCATCTTCTGATTCACCCTCCAGACTTCACCTTCTCCTTCTCCTTCTTCTGCTTCTTCTGATTCACCCTCCAGACTTCACCTTCTCCTTCTCCTTCTTCTACTTCTTCTGATTCACCCTCCAGACTTCACCTTCTCCTTCTCCTTCTTCTGCTTCTTCTGATTCACCCTCCAGACTTCACCTTCTCCTTCTCCTTCTTCTACTTCTTCTGCTTCACCCTCCAGACTACACCTTCTCCTTCTCCTTCTTCTACTTCTTCTGATTCACCCTCCAGACTTCACCTTCTCCTTCTCCTTATTCTGCTTCTTCTGATTCACCCTCCAGACTTCACCTTCTCCTTCTCCTTCTTCTGCTTCTTCTGATTCACCCTCCAGACTTCACCTTCTCCTTCTCCTTCTTCTGCTTCTTCTGATTCACCCTCCAGACTTCACCTTCTCCTTCTCCTTCTTCTACTTCTTCTGATTCACCCTCCAGACTTCACCTTCTCCTTCTCCTTCTTCTGCTTCTTCTGATTCACCCTCCTGATTTCACCTTCTCCTTCTCCTTCTTCTACATCTTCTGATTCACCCTCCTGACTTCACCTTCTCCTTCTCCTTCTTCTACTTCTTCTGCTTCACCCTCCAGACTTCACCTTCTCCTTGTCCTTCTTCTACTTCTTCTGATTCACCCTCCAGACTTCACCTTCTCCTTCTCCTTCTTCTACTTCTTCTGATTCACCCTCCAGACTTCACCTTCTCCTTCTCCTTCTTCTACTTCTTCTGATTCACCCTCCAGACTTCACCTTCTCCTTCTCCTTCTTCTGCTTCTTCTGTTTCACCCTCCAGACTTCACCTTCTCCTTCTCCTTATTCTGCTTCTTCTGAATCACCCTCCAGACTTCACCTTCTCCTTCTCCTTCTTCTGCTTCTTCTGATTCACCCTCCAGACTTCACCTTCTCCTTCTCCTTCTTCTGCTTCTTCTGATTCACCCTCCAGACTTCACCTTCTCCTTCTCCTTCTTCTACTTCTTCTGATTCACCCTCCAGACTTCACCTTCTCCATCTCCTTCTTCTGCTTCTTCTGATTCACCCTCCAGACTTCACCTTCTCCTTCTCCTTCGTCTACTTCTTCTGATTCACCCTCCAGACTTCACCTTCTCCTTCTCCTTCTTCTGCTTCTTCTGATTCACCCTCCAGACTTCACCTTCTCCTTCTCCTTCTTCTACTTCTTCTGATTCACCCTCCAGACTTCACCTTCTCCTTCTCTTTCTTCTGCTTCTTCTGATTCACCCTCCAGACTTCACCTTCTCCTTCTCCTTCTTCTGATTCTTCTGATTCACCCTCCAGACTTCACCTTCTCCTTCTCCTTCTTCTGCTTCTTCTGATTCACCCTCCTGACTTCACCTTCTCCTTCTCCTTCTTCTACATCTTCTGATTCACCATCCTGACTTCACCTTCTCCTTCTCCTTCTTCTACTTCTTCTGCTTGACCCTCCAGACTTCAGCTTCTCCTTCTCCTTTTCTACTTCTTCTGATTCACCCTCCAGACTTCACCTTCTCCTTCTCCTTCTTCTACTTCTTCTGATTCACCCTGCAGATTTCACCTTCTCCTTCTCCTTCTTCTACTTCTTCTGATTCACCCTCCAGACTTCACCTTTTCCTTCTCCTTCTTCTGCTTCTTCTGATTCACCCTCCAGACTTCACCTTCTCCTTCTCCTTATTCTGCTTCTTCTGAATCACCCTCCAGACTTCACCTTCTCCTTCTCCTTCGTCTACTTCTTCTGATTCACCCTCCAGACTACACCTTCTCCTTCTCCTTCTTCTACTTCTTCTGATTCACCCTCCAGACTTCACCTTCTCCTTCTCCTTCTTCTGTTTCTTCTGATTCACCCTCCAGACTTCACCTTCTCCTTCTCCTTCTTCTACTACTTCTGATTCACCCTCCAGACTTCACCTTCTCCTTCTCCTTCTTCTACTTCTTCTGATTCACCCTCCAGACTTCATCTTCTCCTTCTCCTTCTTCTGATTCTTCTGATTCACCCTCCAGACTTCACCTTCTCCTTCTCCTTCTTCTGTTTCTTCTGCTTCACCCTCCAGACTTCACCTTCTCCTTCTCTTTCTTCTGCTTCTTCTGATTCACCCTCCAGACTTCACCTTCTCCTTCTCCTTCTTCTGATTCTTCTGATTCACCCTCCAGACTTCACCTTCTCCTTCTCCTTCTTCTGCTTCTTCTGATTCACCCTCCTGACTTCACCTTCTCCTTCTCCTTCTTCTACTTCTTCTGATTCACCCACCTGACTTCACCTTCTCCTTCTCCTTCTTCTACTTCTTCTGCTTCACCCTCCAGACTTCACCTTCTCCTTCTCCTTCTTCTACTTCTTCTGATTCACCCTCCAGACTTCACCTTCTCCTTCTCCTTCTTCTGCTTCTTCTGATTCACCCTCCAGACTTCACCTTCTCCTTCTCCTTATTCTGCTTCTTCTGATTCACCCTCCAGACTTCACCTTCTCCTTCTCCTTCCTCTGCTTCTTCTGATCCACCCTCCAGACTTCACCTTCTCCTTCTCCTTCTTCTGATTCTTCTGATTCACCCTCCAGACTTCACCTTCTCCTTCTCCATCTTCTGCTTCTTCCGATTCACCCTCCTGACTTCACCTTCTCCTTCTCCTTCTTCTACTTCTTCTGATTCACCCTCCTGACTTCACCTTCTCCTTCTCCATCTTCTAATTCTTCTGCTTCACCCTCCAGACTTCAACTTCTCCTTCTCCTTCTTCTACTTCTTCTGATTCACCCTCCAACTTCACCTTCTCCTTCTCCTTCTTCTGCTTCTTCTGATTCACCCTCCAGACTTCACCTTCTCCTTCTCCTTATTCTACTTCTTCTGATTCACCCTCCAGACTTCACCTTCTCCTTCTCCTTCTTCTGCTTCTTCTGATTCACCCTGCAGACTTCACCTTCTCCTTCTCCTTCTTCTGCTTCTTCTGATTCACCCTCCAGACTTCACCTTCTCCTTCTCCTTCTTCTGATTCTTCTGATTCACCCTCCAGACTTCAGCTTCTCCTTCTCCTTCTTCTGCTTCTTCTGATTCACCCTCCTGACTTCACCTTCTCCTTCTCCTTCTTCTACTTCTTCTGATTCACCCTCCTGACTTCACCTTCTCCTTCTCCTTCTTCTACTTCTTCTGCTTCACCCTCCAGACTTCACCTTCTCCTTCTCCTTCTTCTACTTCTTCTGATTCACCCTCCAGACTTGACCTTCTCCTTTTCCTTCTTCTACTTCTTCTGATTCACCCTCCAGACTTCACCTTCTCCTTCTCCTTCTTTTGCTTCTTCTGCTTCACCGTCCTGACTTCACCTTCTCCTTCTCCTTCTTCTACTTCTTCTGCTTCATCCCCCTGACATCACCTGCTCCTTCTCCTTCTTCTGCTTCTTCTGATTCACCCTCCTAACTTCACCTTCTCCTTCTCCTTCTTCTGCTTCTTCTGATTCACCCTCCTGACTTCACCTTCTCCTTCTCCTTCTTCTGCTTCTTCTGATTCACCCTCCAGACTTCACCTTCTCCTTCTCCTTCTTCTGCTTCTTCTGATTCACCCTCCAGACTTCACCTTCTCCTTCTCCTTCTTCTGCTTCTTCTGATTCACCCTCCAGACTTCACCTTCTCCTTCTTCTGTTTCTTCTGATTCACCCTCCAGACTTCACCTTCTCCTTCTCCTTCTTCTGCTTCTTCTGATTCACCCTCCAGACTTCACCTTCTCCTTCTCCTTCTTCTGCTTCTTCTGATTCACCCTCCAGACCTCACCTTCTCCTTCTCCTTCTTCTACTTCTTCTGATTCACCCTCCAGACTTCATCTTCTCCTTCTCCTTCTTCTGCTTCTTCTGATTCACCCTCCAGACTTCACCTTCTCCTTCTCCTTCTTCTGCTTCTTCTGATTCACCCTCCAGACTTCACCTTCTCCTTCTCCTTCTTCTACTTCTTCTGATTCACCCTCCAGACTTCACCTTCTCCTTCTCCTTCTTCTACTTCTTCTGATTCACCCTCCAGTCTTCACCTTCTCCTTCTCCTTCTTCTGTTTCTTCTGCTTCACCCTCCAGACTTCACCTTCTCCTTCTCTTTCTTCTGCTTCTTCTGATTCACCCTCCAGACTTCACCTTCTCCTTCTCCTTCTTCTGATTCTTCTGATTCATCCTACAGACTTCACCTTCTCCTTCTCCTTCTTCTGCTTCTTCTGATTCACCCTCCTGATTTCACCTTCTCCTTCTCCTTCTTCTACTTCTTCTGATTCACCCTCCTGACTTCAACTTCTCCTTCTCCTTCTTCTGCTTCACCCTCCAGACTTCACCTTCTCCTTCTCCTTCTTCTACTTCTTCTGATTCACCCTCCAGACTTCACCTTCTCCTTCTCCTTCTTCTGCTTCTTCTGATTCACCCTCCAGACTTCACCTTCTCCTTCTCCTTATTCTGCTTCTTCTCATTCACCCTCCAGACTTCACCTTCTCCTTCTCCTTCTTCTGCTTCTTCTGATTCACCCTCCAGACTTCACCTTCTCCTTCTACTTCTTCTGCTTCTTCTGATTCACCCTCCTGACTTCACCTTCTCCTTCTCCTTCTTCTACTTCTTCTGATTCACCCTCCTGACTTCACCTTCTCCTTCTCCTTCTTCTACTTCTTCTGCTTCACCCTCCAGACTTCACCTTCTCCTTCTCCTTCTTCTACTTCTTCTGATTCAACCTCCAGACTTCACCTTCTCCTTCTCCTTCTTCTACTTCTTCTGATTCACCCTCCAGACTTCACCTTCTCCTTCTCCTTCTTCTACTTCTTCTGATTCACCCTCCAGACTTCACCTTCTCCTTCTCCTTCTTCTGCTTCTTCTGATTCACCCTCCAGACTTCACCTTCTCCTTCTCCTTATTCTGCTTCTTCTGATTCACCCTCCAGTCTTCTCCTTCTCCTTCTCCTTCTTCTGCTTCTTCTGATTCACCCTCCAGACTTCACCTTCTCCTTCTCCTTCTTCTGCTTCTTCTGATTCACCCTCCAGACTTCACCTTCTCCTTCTCCTTCTTCTACTTCTTCTGATTCACCCTCCAGACTTCACCTTCTCCATCTCCTTCTTCTGTTTCTTCTGCTTCACCCTCCAGACTTCACCTTCTCCTTCTCTTTCTTCTGCTTCTTCTGATTCACCCTCCAGACTTCACCTTCTCCTTCTCCTTCTTCTGATTCTTCTGATTCACCCTCCAGACTTCACCTTCTCCTTCTCCTTCTTCTGCTTCTTCTGATTCACCCTCCTGACTTCACCTTCTCCTTCTCCTTCTTCTACTTCTTCTGATTCACCCACCTGACTTCACCTTCTCCTTCTCCTTCTTCTACTTCTTCTGCTTCACCCTCCAGACTTCACCTTCTCCTTCTCCTTCTTCTACTTCTTCTGATTCACCCTCCAGACTTCACCTTCTCCTTCTCCTTCTTCTACTTCTTCTGATTCACCCTCCAGACTTGACCTTCTCCTTTTCCTTCTTCTACTTCTTCTGATTCACCCTCCAGACTTCACCTTCTCCTTCTCCTTCTTCTGCTTCTTCTGCTTCACCGTCCTGACTTCACCTTCTCCTTCTCCTTCTTCTACTTCTTCTGCTTCATCCCCCTGACATCACCTTCTCCTTCTCTTTCTTCTGCTTCTTCTGATTCACCCTCCAGATTTCATCTTCTCCTTCTCCTTCTTCTGCTTCTTCAGATTCACCCTCCAGACTTCACCTTCTCCTTCTCCTTTTCTGCTTCTTCTGATTCACCCTCCAGACTTCACCTTCTCCTTCTCCTTCTTCTGCTTCTTCTGATTCACCCTCCAGACTTCACCTTCTCCTTCTCCTTTTTCTACTTCTTCTGATTCACCCTCCAGACCTCACCTTCTCCTTCTCCTTCTTCTACTTCTTCTGATTCACCCTCCAGATTTCATCTTCTCCTTCTCCTTCTTCTGCTTCTTCTGATTCACCCTCCAGACTTCACCTTCTCCTTCTCCTTCTTCTGCTTCTTCTGATTCACCCTCCAGACTTCACCTTCTCCTTCTCCTTTTTCTACTTCTTCTGATTCACCCTCCAGACCTCACCTTCTCCTTCTCCTTCTTCTACTTCTTCTGATTCACCCTCCAGATTTCATCTTCTCCTTCTCCTTCTTCTGCTTCTTCTGATTCACCCTCCAGATTTCATCTTCTCCTTCTCCTTCTTCTGCTTCTTCTGCTTCACCGTCCTGACTTCACCTTCTCCTTCTCCTTCTTCTACTTCTTCTGCTTCATCCCCCTGACATCACCTGCTCCTTCTCCTTCTTCTGCTTCTTCTGATTCACCCTCCTAACTTCACCTTCTCCTTCTCCTTCTTCTGCTTCTTCTGATTCACCCTCCTGACTTCACCTTCTCCTTCTCCTTCTTCTGCTTCTTCTGATTCACCCTCCAGACTTCACCTTCTCCTTCTCTTTCTTCTGCTTATTCTGATTCACCCTCCAGACTTCACCTTCTCCTTCTCCTTCTTCTGATTCTTCTGATTCACCCTCCAGACTTCACCTTCTCCTTCTCCTTCTTCTACTTCTTCTGATTCACCCTCCTGACTTCACCTTCTCCTTCTCCTTCTTCTACTTCTTCTGCTTCACCCTCCAGACTTCACCTTCTCCTTCTCCTTCTTCTACTTCTTCTGATTCACCCTCCAGACTTGACCTTCTCCTTTTCCTTCTTCTACTTCTTCTGATTCACCCTCCAGACTTCACCTTCTCCTTCTCCTTCTTCTGCTTCTTCTGCTTCACCGTCCTGACTTCACCTTCTCCTTCTCCTTCTTCTACTTCTTCTGCTTCATCCCCCTGACATCACCTGCTCCTTCTCCTTCTTCTGCTTCTTCTGATTCACCCTCCTAACTTCACCTTCTCCTTCTCCTTCTTCTGCTTCTTCTGATTCACCCTCCTGACTTCACCTTCTCCTTCTCCTTCTTCTGCTTCTTCTGATTCACCCTCCAGACTTCACCTTCTCCTTCTCCTTCTTCTGCTTCTTCTGATTCACCCTCCAGACTTCACCTTCTCCTTCTCCTTCTTCTGCTTCTTCTGATTCACCCTCCAGACTATACCTTCTCCTTCTCCTTCTTCTACTTCTTCTGATTCACCCTCCAGACTTCACCTTCTCCTTCTCCTTCTTCTGTTTCTTCTGATTCACCCTCCAGACTTCACCTTCTCCTTCTCCTTCTTCTGCTTCTTCTGATTCACCCTCCAGACTTCACCTTCTCCTTCTCCTTCTTCTGCTTCTTCTGATTCACCCTCCAGACCTCACCTTCTCCTTCTCCTTCTTCTACTTCTTCTGATTCACCCTCCAGACTTCATCTTCTCCTTCTCCTTCTTCTGCTTCTTCTGATTCACCCTCCAGACTTCACCTTCTCCTTCTCCTTCTTCTGCTTCTTCTGATTCACCCTCCAGACTTCACCTTCTCCTTCTCCTTCTTCTACTTCTTCTGATTCACCCTCCAGACTTCACCTTCTCCTTCTCCTTCTTCTCCTTCTTCTGATTCACCCTCCAGTCTTCACCTTCTCCTTCTCCTTCTTCTGTTTCTTCTGCTTCACCCTCCAGACTTCACCTTCTCCTTCTCTTTCTTCTGCTTCTTCTGATTCACCCTCCAGACTTCACCTTCTCCTTCTCCTTCTTCTGATTCTTCTGATTCACCCTACAGACTTCACCTTCTCCTTCTCCTTCTTCTGCTTCTTCTGATTCACCCTCCTGATTTCACCTTCTCCTTCTCCTTCTTCTACTTCTTCTGATTCACCCTCCTGACTTCACCTTCTCCTTCTCCTTCTTCTGCTTCACCCTCCAGACTTCACCTTCTCCTTCTCCTTCTTCTACTTCTTCTGATTCACCCTCCAGACTTCACCTTCTCCTTCTCCTTCTTCTGCTTCTTCTGATTCACCCTCCAGACTTCAGCTTCTCCTGCTCCTTATTCTGCTTCTTCTCATTCACCCTCCAGACTTCACCTTCTCCTTCTCCTTCTTCTGCTTCTTCTGATTCACCCTCCAGACTTCACCTTCTCCTTCTACTTCTTCTGCTTCTTCTGATTCACCCTCCAGACTTCACCTTCTCCTTCTCCTTCCTCTGCTTCTTCTGATTCACCCTCCAGACTTCACCTTCTCCTTCTCCTTCTTCTACTTCTTCTGATTCACCCTCCAGACTTCACCATCTCCTTCTCTTTCTTCTGCTTCTTCTGATTCACCCTCCAGACTTCACATTCTCCTTCTCCTTCTTCTGATTCTTCTTATTCACCCTCCAGACTTCACCTTCTCCTTCTCCTTCTTCTGCTTCTTCTGATTCACCCTCCTGACTTCACCTTCTCCTTCTCCTTCTTCTACTTCTTCTGATTCACCCTCCTGACTTCACCTTCTCCTTCTCCTTCTTCTACTTCTTCTGCTTCACCCTCCAGACTTCACCTTCTCCTTCTCCTTCTTCTACTTCTTCTGATTCAACCTCCAGACTTCACCTTCTCCTTCTCCTTCTTCTACTTCTTCTGATTCACCCTCCAGACTTCACCTTCTCCTTCTCCTTCTTCTACTTCTTCTGATTCACCCTCCAGACTTCACCTTCTCCTTCTCCTTCTTCTGCTTCTTCTGATTCACCCTCCAGACTTCACCTTCTCCTTCTCCTTATTCTGCTTCTTCTGATTCACCCTCCAGACTTCTCCTTCTCCCTCTCCTTCTTCTACTTCTTCTGATTCACCCTCCTGACTTCACCTTCTCCTTCTCCTTCTTCTACTTCTTCTGCTTCACCCTCCAGACTTCACCTTCTCCTTCTCCTTCTTCTACTTCTTCTGATTCACCCTCCAGACTTGACCTTCTCCTTTTCCTTCTTCTACTTCTTCTGATTCACCCTCCAGACTTCACCTTCTCCTTCTCCTTCTTCTGCTTCTTCTGCTTCACCGTCCTGACTTCACCTTCTCCTTCTCCTTCTTCTACTTCTTCTGCTTCATCCCCCTGACATCACCTGCTCCTTCTCCTTCTTCTGCTTCTTCTGATTCACCCTCCTAACTTCACCTTCTCCTTCTCCTTCTTCTGCTTCTTCTGATTCACCCTCCTGACTTCACCTTCTCCTTCTCCTTCTTCTGCTTCTTCTGATTCACCCTCCAGACTTCACCTTCTCCTTCTCCTTCTTCTGCTTCTTCTGATTCACCCTCCAGACTTCACCTTCTCCTTCTCCTTCTTCTGCTTCTTCTGATTCACCCTCCAGACTATACCTTCTCCTTCTCCTTCTTCTACTTCTTCTGATTCACCCTCCAGACTTCACCTTCTCCTTCTCCTTCTTCTGTTTCTTCTGATTCACCCTCCAGACTTCACCTTCTCCTTCTCCTTCTTCTGCTTCTTCTGATTCACCCTCCAGACTTCACCTTCTCCTTCTCCTTCTTCTGCTTCTTCTGATTCACCCTCCAGACCTCACCTTCTCCTTCTCCTTCTTCTACTTCTTCTGATTCACCCTCCAGACTTCATCTTCTCCTTCTCCTTCTTCTGCTTCTTCTGATTCACCCTCCAGACTTCACCTTCTCCTTCTCCTTCTTCTGCTTCTTCTGATTCACCCTCCAGACTTCACCTTCTCCTTCTCCTTCTTCTACTTCTTCTGATTCACCCTCCAGACTTCACCTTCTCCTTCTCCTTCTTCTCCTTCTTCTGATTCACCCTCCAGTCTTCACCTTCTCCTTCTCCTTCTTCTGTTTCTTCTGCTTCACCCTCCAGACTTCACCTTCTCCTTCTCTTTCTTCTGCTTCTTCTGATTCACCCTCCAGACTTCACCTTCTCCTTCTCCTTCTTCTGATTCTTCTGATTCACCCTACAGACTTCACCTTCTCCTTCTCCTTCTTCTGCTTCTTCTGATTCACCCTCCTGATTTCACCTTCTCCTTCTCCTTCTTCTACTTCTTCTGATTCACCCTCCTGACTTTACCTTCTCCTTCTCCTTCTTCTGCTTCACCCTCCAGACTTCACCTTCTCCTTCTCCTTCTTCTACTTCTTCTGATTCACCCTCCAGACTTCACCTTCTCCTTCTCCTTCTTCTGCTTCTTCTGATTCACCCTCCAGACTTCAGCTTCTCCTGCTCCTTATTCTGCTTCTTCTCATTCACCCTCCAGACTTCACCTTCTCCTTCTCCTTCTTCTGCTTCTTCTGATTCACCCTCCAGACTTCACCTTCTCCTTCTACTTCTTCTGCTTCTTCTGATTCACCCTCCAGACTTCACCTTCTCCTTCTCCTTCCTCTGCTTCTTCTGATTCACCCTCCAGACTTCACCTTCTCCTTCTCCTTCTTCTACTTCTTCTGATTCACCCTCCAGACTTCACCATCTCCTTCTCTTTCTTCTGCTTCTTCTGATTCACCCTCCAGACTTCACATTCTCCTTCTCCTTCTTCTGATTCTTCTTATTCACCCTCCAGACTTCACCTTCTCCTTCTCCTTCTTCTGCTTCTTCTGATTCACCCTCCTGACTTCACCTTCTCCTTCTCCTTCTTCTACTTCTTCTGATTCACCCTCCTGACTTCACCTTCTCCTTCTCCTTCTTCTACTTCTTCTGCTTCACCCTCCAGACTTCACCTTCTCCTTCTCCTTCTTCTACTTCTTCTGATTCAACCTCCAGACTTCACCTTCTCCTTCTCCTTCTTCTACTTCTTCTGATTCACCCTCCAGACTTCACCTTCTCCTTCTCCTTCTTCTACTTCTTCTGATTCACCCTCCAGACTTCACCTTCTCCTTCTCCTTCTTCTGCTTCTTCTGATTCACCCTCCAGACTTCACCTTCTCCTTCTCCTTATTCTGCTTCCTCTGATTCACCCTCCAGACTTCTCCTTCTCCCTCTCCTTCTTCTACTTCTTCTGATTCACCCTCCTGACTTCACCTTCTCCTTCTCCTTCTTCTACTTCTTCTGCTTCACCCTCCAGACTTCACCTTCTCCTTCTCCTTCTTCTACTTCTTCTGATTCACCCTCCAGACTTGACCTTCTCCTTTTCCTTCTTCTACTTCTTCTGATTCACCCTCCAGACTTCACCTTCTCCTTCTCCTTCTTCTGCTTCTTCTGCTTCACCGTCCTGACTTCACCTTCTCCTTCTCCTTCTTCTACTTCTTCTGCTTCATCCCCCTGACATCACCTGCTCCTTCTCCTTCTTCTGCTTCTTCTGATTCACCCTCCTAACTTCACCTTCTCCTTCTCCTTCTTCTGCTTCTTCTGATTCACCCTCCTGACTTCACCTTCTCCTTCTCCTTCTTCTGCTTCTTCTGATTCACCCTCCAGACTTCACCTTCTCCTTCTCCTTCTTCTGCTTCTTCTGATTCACCCTCCAGACTTCACCTTCTCCTTCTCCTTCTTCTGCTTCTTCTGATTCACCCTCCAGACTATACCTTCTCCTTCTCCTTCTTCTACTTCTTCTGATTCACCGTCCAGACTTCACCTTCTCCTTCTCCTTCTTCTGTTTCTTCTGATTCACCCTCCAGACTTCACCTTCTCCTTCTCCTTCTTCTGCTTCTTCTGATTCACCCTCCAGACTTCACCTTCTCCTTCTCCTTCTTCTGCTTCTTCTGATTCACCCTCCAGACCTCACCTTCTCCTTCTCCTTCTTCTACTTCTTCTGATTCACCCTCCAGACTTCATCTTCTCCTTCTCCTTCTTCTGCTTCTTCTGATTCACCCTCCAGACTTCACCTTCTCCTTCTCCTTCTTCTGCTTCTTCTGATTCAACCTCCAGACTTCACCTTCTCCTTCTCCTTCTTCTACTTCTTCTGATTCACCCTCCAGACTTCACCTTCTCCTTCTCCTTCTTCTCCTTCTTCTGATTCACCCTCCAGTCTTCACCTTCTCCTTCTCCTTCTTCTGTTTCTTCTGCTTCACCCTCCAGACTTCACCTTCTCCTTCTCTTTCTTCTGCTTCTTCTGATTCACCCTCCAGACTTCACCTTCTCCTTCTCCTTCTTCTGATTCTTCTGATTCACCCTACAGACTTCACCTTCTCCTTCTCCTTCTTCTGCTTCTTCTGATTCACCCTCCTGATTTCACCTTCTCCTTCTCCTTCTTCTACTTCTTCTGATTCACCCTCCTGACTTCACCTTCTCCTTCTCCTTCTTCTGCTTCGCCCTCCAGACTTCACCTTCTCCTTCTCCTTCTTCTACTTCTTCTGATTCTCCCTCCAGACTTCACCTTCTCCTTCTCCTTCTTCTGCTTCTTCTGATTCACCCTCCAGACTTCACCTTCTCCTTCTCTTTCTTCTGCTTCTTCTGATTCACCCTCCAGACTTCACATTCTCCTTCTCCTTCTTCTGATTCTTCTTATTCACCCTCCAGACTTCACCTTCTCCTTCTCCTTCTTCTGCTTCTTCTGATTCACCCTCCTGACTTCACCTTCTCCTTCTCCTTCTTCTACTTCTTCTGATTCACCCTCCTGACTTCACCTTCTCCTTCTCCTTCTTCTACTTCTTCTGCTTCACCCTCCAGACTTCACCTTCTCCTTCTCCTTCTTCTACTTCTTCTGATTCAACCTCCAGACTTCACCTTCTCCTTCTCCTTCTTCTACTTCTTCTGATTCACCCTCCAGACTTCACCTTCTCCTTCTCCTTCTTCTACTTCTTCTGATTCACCCTCCAGACTTCACCTTCTCCTTCTCCTTCTTCTGCTTCTTCTGATTCACCCTCCAGACTTCACCTTCTCCTTCTCCTTATTCTGCTTCTTCTGATTCAACCTCCAGACTTCTCCTTCTCCTTCTCCTTCTTCTGCTTCTTCTGATTCACCCTCCAGACTTCACCTTCTCCTTCTCCTTCTTCTGCTTCTTCTGATTCAGCCTCCAGACTTCACCTTCTCCATCTCCTTCTTCTACTTCTTCTGATTCACACTCCAGACTTTACCTTCTCCATCTCCTTCTTCTGCTTCTTCTGATTCACCCTCCAGACTTCACCTTCTCCTTCTCCTTCGTCTACTTCTTCTGATTCACCCTCCAGACTACACCTTCTCCTTCTCCTTCTTCTACTTCTTCTGATTCACCCTCCAGACTTCACCTTCTCCTTCTTCTGTTTCTTCTGATTCACCGTCCAGACTTCACCTTCTCCTTCTCCTTCTTCTACTACTTCTGATTCACCCTCCAGACTTCACCTTCTCCTTCTCCTTCTTCTACTTCTTCTGATTCACCCTCCAGACTTCATCTTCTCCTTCTCCTTCTTCTGCTTCTTCTGATTCAACCTCCAGACTTCACCTTCTCCTTCTCCTTCTTCTGCTTCTTCTGATTCACCCTCCAGACTTCACCTTCTCCTTCTCCTTCTTCTGCTTCTTCTGATTCACCCTCCAGACTTCACCTTCTCCTTCTCCTTCTTCTGCTTCTTCTGATTCACCCTCCAGACCTCACCTTCTCCTTCTCCTTCTTCTACTTCTTCTGATTCACCCTCCAGACTTCATCTTCTCCTTCTTCTGTTTCTTCTGATTCACCGTCCAGACTTCACCTTCTCCTTCTCCTTCTTCTACTACTTCTGATTCACCCTCCAGACTTCACCTTCTCCTTCTCCTTCTTCTACTTCTTCTGATTCACCCTCCAGACTTCATCTTCTCCTTCTCCTTCTTCTGCTTCTTCTGATTCAACCTCCAGACTTCACCTTCTCCTTCTCCTTCTTCTGCTTCTTCTGATTCACCCTCCAGACTTCACCTTCTCCTTCTCCTTCTTCTGCTTCTTCTGATTCACCCTCCAGACTTCACCTTCTCCTTCTCCTTCTTCTGCTTCTTCTGATTCACCCTCCAGACCTCACCTTCTCCTTCTCCTTCTTCTACTTCTTCTGATTCACCCTCCAGACTTCATCTTCTCCTTCTCCTTCTTCTGCTTCTTCTGATTCACCCTCCAGACTTCACCTTCTCCTTCTCCTTCTTCTGCTTCTTCTGATTCACCCTCCAGACTTCACCTTCTCCTTCTCCTTCTTCTACTTCTTCTGATTCACCCTCCAGACTTCACCTTCTCCTTCTCCTTCTTCTCCTTCTTCTGATTCACCCTCCAGTCTTCACCTTCTCCTTCTCCTTCTTCTGTTTCTTCTGCTTCACCCTCCAGACATCACCTTCTCCTTCTCTTTCTTCTGCTTCTTCTGATTCACCCTCCAGACTTCACCTTCTCCTTCTCCTTCTTCTGATTCTTCTGATTCACCCTACAGACTTCACCTTCTCCTTCTCCTTCTTCTGCTTCTTCTGATTCACCCTCCTGATTTCACCTTCTCCTTCTCCTTCTTCTACTTCTTCTGATTCACCCTCCTGACTTCACCTTCTCCTTCTCCTTCTTCTGCTTCACCCTCCAGACTTCACCTTCTCCTTCTCCTTCTTCTACTTCTTCTGATTCACCCTCCAGACTTCACCTTCTCCTTCTCCTTCTTCTGCTTCTTCTGATTCACCCTCCAGACTTCACCTTCTCCTTCTCCTTATTCTGCTTCTTCTCATTCACCCTCCAGACTTCACCTTCTCCTTCTCCTTCTTCTGCTTCTTCTGATTCACCCTCCAGACTTCACCTTCTCCTTCTACTTCTTCTGCTTCTTCTGATTCACCCTCCAGACTTCACCTTCTCCTTCTCCTTCCTCTGCTTCTTCTGATTCACCCTCCAGACTTCACCTTCTCCTTCTCCTTCTTCTACTTCTTCCGATTCACCCTCCAGACTTCACCATCTCCTTCTCTTTCTTCTGCTTCTTCTGATTCACCCTCCAGACTTCACATTCTCCTTCTCCTTCTTCTGATTCTTCTTATTCACCCTCCAGACTTCACCTTCTCCTTCTCCTTCTTCTGCTTCTTCTGATTCACCCTCCTGACTTCACCTTCTCCTTCTCCTTCTTCTACTTCTTCTGATTCACCCTCCTGACTTCACCTTCTCCTTCTCCTTCTTCTACTTCTTCTGCTTCACCCTCCAGACTTCACCTTCTCCTTCTCCTTCTTCTACTTCTTCTGATTCAACCTCCAGACTTCACCTTCTCCTTCTCCTTCTTCTACTTCTTCTGATTCACCCTCCAGACTTCACCTTCTCCTTCTCCTTCTTCTACTTCTTCTGATTCACCCTCCAGACTTCACCTTCTCCTTCTCCTTCTTCTGCTTCTTCTGTTTCACCCTCCAGACTTCACCTTCTCCTTCTCCTTATTCTGCTTCTTCTGATTCAACCTCCAGACTTCTCCTTCTCCTTCTCCTTCTTCTGCTTCTTCTGATTCACCCTCCAGACTTCACCTTCTCCTTCTCCTTCTTCTGCTTCTTCTGATTCACCCTCCAGACTTCACCTTCTCCATCTCCTTCTTCTACTTCTTCTGATTCACACTCCAGACTTTACCTTCTCCATCTCCTTCTTCTGCTTCTTCTGATTCACCCTCCAGACTTCACCTTCTCCTTCTCCTTCGTCTACTTCTTCTGATTCACCCTCCAGACTACACCTTCTCCTTCTCCTTCTTCTACTTCTTCTGATTCACCCTCCAGACTTCACCTTCTCCTTCTTCTGTTTCTTCTGATTCACCGTCCAGACTTCACCTTCTCCTTCTCCTTCTTCTACTACTTCTGATTCACCCTCCAGACTTCACCTTCTCCTTCTCCTTCTTCTACTTCTTCTGATTCACCCTCCAGACTTCATCTTCTCCTTCTCCTTCTTCTGCTTCTTCTGATTCAACCTCCAGACTTCACCTTCTCCTTCTCCTTCTTCTGCTTCTTCTGATTCACCCTCCAGACTTCACCTTCTCCTTCTCCTTCTTCTGCTTCTTCTGATTCACCCTCCAGACTTCACCTTCTCCTTCTCCTTCTTCTGCTTCTTCTGATTCACCCTCCAGACCTCACCTTCTCCTTCTCCTTCTTCTACTTCTTCTGATTCACCCTCCAGACTTCATCTTCTCCTTCTCCTTCTTCTGCTTCTTCTGATTCACCCTCCAGACTTCACCTTCTCCTTCTCCTTCTTCTGCTTCTTCTGATTCACCCTCCAGACTTCACCTTCTCCTTCTCCTTCTTCTACTTCTTCTGATTCACCCTCCAGACTTCACCTTCTCCTTCTCCTTCTTCTCCTTCTTCTGATTCACCCTCCAGTCTTCACCTTCTCCTTCTCCTTCTTCTGTTTCTTCTGCTTCACCCTCCAGACATCACCTTCTCCTTCTCTTTCTTCTGCTTCTTCTGATTCACCCTCCAGACTTCACCTTCTCCTTCTCCTTCTTCTGATTCTTCTGATTCACCCTACAGACTTCACCTTCTCCTTCTCCTTCTTCTGCTTCTTCTGATTCACCCTCCTGATTTCACCTTCTCCTTCTCCTTCTTCTACTTCTTCTGATTCACCCTCCTGACTTCACCGTCTCCTTCTCCTTCTTCTGCTTCACCCTCCAGACTTCACCTTCTCCTTCTCCTTCTTCTACTTCTTCTGATTCACCCTCCAGACTTCACCTTCTCCTTCTCCTTCTTCTGCTTCTTCTGATTCACCCTCCAGACTTCACCTTCTCCTTCTCCTTATTCTGCTTCTTCTCATTCACCCTCCAGACTTCACCTTCTCCTTCTCCTTCTTCTGCTTCTTCTGATTCACCCTCCAGACTTCACCTTCTCCTTCTACTTCTTCTGCTTCTTCTGATTCACCCTCCAGACTTCACCTTCTCCTTCTCCTTCCTCTGCTTCTTCTGATTCACCCTCCAGACTTCACCTTCTCCTTCTCCTTCTTCTACTTCTTCCGATTCACACTCCAGACTTCACCATCTCCTTCTCTTTCTTCTGCTTCTTCTGATTCACCCTCCAGACTTCACATTCTCCTTCTCCTTCTTCTGATTCTTCTTATTCACCCTCCAGACTTCACCTTCTCCTTCTCCTTCTTCTGCTTCTTCTGATTCACCCTCCTGACTTCACCTTCTCCTTCTCCTTCTTCTACTTCTTCTGATTCACCCTCCTGACTTCACCTTCTCCTTCTCCTTCTTCTACTTCTTCTGCTTCACCCTCCAGACTTCACCTTCTCCTTCTCCTTCTTCTACTTCTTCTGATTCAACCTCCAGACTTCACCTTCTCCTTCTCCTTCTTCTACTTCTTCTGATTCACCCTCCAGACTTCACCTTCTCCTTCTCCTTCTTCTACTTCTTCTGATTCACCCTCCAGACTTCACCTTCTCCTTCTCCTTCTTCTGCTTCTTCTGTTTCACCCTCCAGACTTCACCTTCTCCTTCTCCTTATTCTGCTTCTTCTGATTCAACCTCCAGACTTCTCCTTCTCCTTCTCCTTCTTCTGCTTCTTCTGATTCACCCTCCAGACTTCACCTTCTCCTTCTCCTTCTTCTGCTTCTTCTGATTCACCCTCCAGACTTCACCTTCTCCATCTCCTTCTTCTACTTCTTCTGATTCACACTCCAGACTTTACCTTCTCCATCTCCTTCTTCTGCTTCTTCTGATTCACCCTCCAGACTTTACCTTCTCCTTCTCCTTCGTCTACTTCTTCTGATTCACCCTCCAGACTTCACCTTCTCCTTCTCCTTCTTCTCCTTCTTCTGATTCACCCTCCAGTCTTCACCTTCTCCTTCTCCTTCTTCTGTTTCTTCTGCTTCACCCTCCAGACTTCACCTTCTCCTTCTCTTTCTTCTGCTTCTTCTGATTCACCCTCCAGACTTCACCTTCTCCTTCTCCTTCTTCTGATTCTTCTGATTCACCCTACAGACTTCACCTTCTCCTTCTCCTTCTTCTGCTTCTTCTGATTCACCCTCCTGATTTCACCTTCTCCTTCTCCTTCTTCTACTTCTTCTGATTCACCCTCCTGACTTCACCTTCTCCTTCTCCTTCTTCTGCTTCACCCTCCAGACTTCACCTTCTCCTTCTCCTTCTTCTACTTCTTCTGATTCACCCTCCAGACTTCACCTTCTCCTTCTCCTTCTTCTGCTTCTTCTGATTCACCCTCCAGACTTCACCTTCTCCTTCTCCTTATTCTGCTTCTTCTCATTCACCCTCCAGACTTCACCTTCTCCTTCTCCTTCTTCTGCTTCTTCTGATTCACCCTCCAGACTTCACCTTCTCCTTCTACTTCTTCTGCTTCTTCTGATTCACCCTCCAGACTTCACCTTCTCCTTCTCCTTCCTCTGCTTCTTCTGATTCACCCTCCAGACTTCACCTTCTCCTTCTCCTTCTTCTACTTCTTCCGATTCACCCTCCAGACTTCACCATCTCCTTCTCTTTCTTCTGCTTCTTCTGATTCACCCTCCAGACTTCACATTCTCCTTCTCCTTCTTCTGATTCTTCTTATTCACCCTCCAGACTTCACCTTCTCCTTCTCCTTCTTCTGCTTCTTCTGATTCACCCTCCTGACTTCACCTTCTCCTTCTCCTTCTTCTACTTCTTCTGATTCACCCTCCTGACTTCACCTTCTCCTTCTCCTTCTTCTACTTCTTCTGCTTCACCCTCCAGACTTCACCTTCTCCTTCTCCTTCTTCTACTTCTTCTGATTCAACCTCCAGACTTCACCTTCTCCTTCTCCTTCTTCTACTTCTTCTGATTCACCCTCCAGACTTCACCTTCTCCTTCTCCTTCTTCTACTTCTTCTGATTCACCCTCCAGACTTCACCTTCTCCTTCTCCTTCTTCTGCTTCTTCTGATTCACCCTCCAGACTTCACCTTCTCCTTCTCCTTATTCTGCTTCTTCTGATTCAACCTCCAGACTTCTCCTTCTCCTTCTCCTTCTTCTGCTTCTTCTGATTCACCCTCCAGACTTCACCTTCTCCTTCTCCTTCTTCTGCTTCTTCTGATTCACCCTCCAGACTTCACCTTCTCCATCTCCTTCTTCTACTTCTTCTGATTCACACTCCAGACTTTACCTTCTCCATCTCCTTCTTCTGCTTCTTCTGATTCACCCTCCAGACTTCACCTTCTCCTTCTCCTTCGTCTACTTCTTCTGATTCACCCTC
Organism: Somniosus microcephalus; assembly: GCF_052327205.1. Taxonomy (NCBI): domain Eukaryota; kingdom Metazoa; phylum Chordata; class Chondrichthyes; order Squaliformes; family Somniosidae; genus Somniosus; species Somniosus microcephalus. The sequence continues at coordinate 323,864 of NC_141004.1, forward strand.
CAGACTACACCTTCTCCTTCTCCTTCTTCTACTTCTTCTGATTCACCCTCCAGACTTCACCTTCTCCTTCTTCTGTTTCTTCTGATTCACCGTCCAGACTTCACCTTCTCCTTCTCCTTCTTCTACTACTTCTGATTCACCCTCCAGACTTCACCTTCTCCTTCTCCTTCTTCTACTTCTTCTGATTCACCCTCCAGACTTCATCTTCTCCTTCTCCTTCTTCTGCTTCTTCTGATTCAACCTCCAGACTTCACCTTCTCCTTCTCCTTCTTCTGCTTCTTCTGATTCACCCTCCAGACTTCACCTTCTCCTTCTCCTTCTTCTACTTCTTCTGATTCACCCTCCAGACTTCACCTTCTCCTTCTTCCACTTCTTCTGATTCACCCTCCAGTCTTCACCTTCTCCTTCTCCTTCTTCTGTTTCTTCTGCTTCACCCTCCAGACTTCACCTTCTCCTTCTCTTTCTTCTGCTTCTTCTGATTCACCCTCCAGACTTCACCTTCTCCTTCTCCTTCTTCTGATTCTTCTGATTCACCCTCCAGACTTCACCTTCTCCTTCTCCTTCTTCTGCTTCTTCTGATTCACCCTCCTGACTTCAACTTCTCCTTCTCCTTCTTCTACTTCTTCTGATTCACGCTCCTGACTTCACCTTCTCCTTCTCCTTCTTCTACTTCTTCTGCTTCACCCTCCAGACTTCACCTTCTCCTTCTCCTTCTTCTACTTCTTCTGATTCACCCTCCAGACTTCATCTTCTCCTTCTCCTTCTTCTGCTTCTTCTGATTCACCCTCCAGACTTCACCTTCTCCTTCTCCTTATTCTGCTTCTTCTGATTCACCCTCCAGACTTCACCTTCTCCTTCTCCTGATTCTGCTTCTTCTGATTCACCCTCCAGACTTCACCTTCTCGTTCTCCTTCTTCTGCTTCTTCTGATTCACCCTCCTGACTTCACCTTCTCCTTCTCCTTCTTCTACTTCATCTGATTCACCCTCCTGACTTCACCTTCTCCTTCTCCTTCTTAAACTTCTTCTGCTTCACCCTCCAGACTTCACCTTCTCCTTCTCCTTCTTCTACTTCTTCTGATTCACCCTCCAGACTTCACCTTCTCCTTCTCCTTCTTCTGCTTCTTCTGATTCACCCTCCATACTTCACCTTCACTTCTCCTTATTCTGCTTCTTCTGATTCACCCTCCAGACTTCAACTTCTCCTTCTCCTTCTTCTGCTTCTTCTGATTCACCCTCCAGACTTCGCCTTCTCCTTCTCCTTCTTCTGCTTCTTCTGATTCACCCTCCAGACTTCACCTTCTCCTTCTCCTTCTGCTGCTTCTTCTGATTCACCCTCCAGACTTCACCTTCTCCTTCTCCTTCTTCTACTTCTTCTGATTCACCCTCCAGACTTCACCTTCTCCTTCTCTTACTTCTGCTTCTTCTGATTCACCCTCCAGATTTCATCTTCTCCTTCTCCTTCTTCTGCTTCTTCTGATTCACCCTCCAGACTTCACCTTCTCCTTCTCCTTTTCTGCTTCTTCTGATTCACCCTCCAGACTTCACCTTCTCCTTCTCCTTCTTCTGCTTCTTCTGATTCACCCTCCAGACTTCATCTTCTCCTTCTCCTTCTTCTACTTCTTCTGATTCACCCTCCAGACCTCACCTTCTCCTTCTCCTTCTTCTACTTCTTCTGATTCACCCTCCAGATTTCATCTTCTCCTTCTCCTTCTTCTGCTTCTTCTGATTCACCCTCCTGACTTCACCTTCTCCTTCTCCTTCTTCTACTTCTTCTGATTCACCCTCCACACTTGACCTTCTCCTTCTCCTTCTTCTACTTCTTCTGATTCACCCTCCAGACTTCACCTTCTCCTTCTCCTTCTTCTGCTTCTTCTGCTTCACCGTCCTGACTTCACTTTCTCCTTCTCCTTCTTCTACTTCTTCTGCTTCATCCCCCTGACATCACCTGCTCCTTCTCCTTCTTCTGCTTCTTCTGATTCACCCTCCTAACTTCACCTTCTCCTTCTCCTTCTTCTGCTTCTTCTGATTCACCCTCCTGACTTCACCTTCTCCTTCTCCTTCTTCTGCTTCTTCTGATTCACCCTCCAGACTTCACCTTCTCCTTCTCTTTCTTCTGCTTCTTCTGATTCACCCTGCAGACTTCACCTTCTCCTTCTCCTTCTTCTGATTCTTCTGATTCACCCTCCAGACTTCACCTTCTCCTTCTCCTTCTTCTGCTTCTTCTGATTCACCCTCCTGACTTCACCTTCTCCTTCTCCTTCTTCTACTTCTTCTGATTCACCCTCCTGACTTCACCTTCTCCTTCTCCTTCTTCTGCTTCTTCTGATTCACCCTCCATACTTCACCTTCACTTCTCCTTATTCTGCTTCTTCTGATTCACCCTCCAGACTTCAACTTCTCCTTCTCCTTCTTCTGCTTCTTCTGATTCACCCTCCAGACTTCGCCTTCTCCTTCTCCTTCTTCTGCTTCTTCTGATTCACCCTCCAGACTTCACCTTCTCCTTCTCCTTCTGCTGCTTCTTCTGATTCACCCTCCAGACTTCACCTTCTCCTTCTCCTTCTTCTACTTCTTCTGATTCACCCTCCAGACTTCACCTTCTCCTTCTCTTACTTCTGCTTCTTCTGATTCACCCTCCAGATTTCATCTTCTCCTTCTCCTTCTTCTGCTTCTTCTGATTCACCCTCCAGACTTCACCTTCTCCTTCTCCTTTTCTGCTTCTTCTGATTCACCCTCCAGACTTCACCTTCTCCTTCTCCTTCTTCTGCTTCTTCTGATTCACCCTCCAGACTTCATCTTCTCCTTCTCCTTCTTCTACTTCTTCTGATTCACCCTCCAGACCTCACCTTCTCCTTCTCCTTCTTCTACTTCTTCTGATTCACCCTCCAGATTTCATCTTCTCCTTCTCCTTCTTCTGCTTCTTCTGATTCACCCTCCTGACTTCACCTTCTCCTTCTCCTTCTTCTACTTCTTCTGATTCACCCTCCACACTTGACCTTCTCCTTCTCCTTCTTCTACTTCTTCTGATTCACCCTCCAGACTTCACCTTCTCCTTCTCCTTCTTCTGCTTCTTCTGCTTCACCGTCCTGACTTCACTTTCTCCTTCTCCTTCTTCTACTTCTTCTGCTTCATCCCCCTGACATCACCTGCTCCTTCTCCTTCTTCTGCTTCTTCTGATTCACCCTCCTAACTTCACCTTCTCCTTCTCCTTCTTCTGCTTCTTCTGATTCACCCTCCTGACTTCACCTTCTCCTTCTCCTTCTTCTGCTTCTTCTGATTCACCCTCCAGACTTCACCTTCTCCTTCTCTTTCTTCTGCTTCTTCTGATTCACCCTGCAGACTTCACCTTCTCCTTCTCCTTCTTCTGATTCTTCTGATTCACCCTCCAGACTTAACCTTCTCCTTCTCCTTCTTCTGCTTCTTCTGATTCACCCTCCTGACTTCACCTTCTCCTTCTCCTTCTTCTACTTCTTCTGATTCACCCTCCTGACTTCACCTTCTCCTTCTCCTTCTTCTGCTTCACCCTCCAGACTTCACCTTCTCCTTCTCCTTCTTCTACTTCTTCTGATTCACCCTCCAGACTTGACCTTCTCCTTCTCCTTCTTCTACTTATTCTGATTCACCCTCCAGACTTCACCTTCTCCTTCTCCTTCTTCTCCTTCTTCTGCTTCACCCTCCAGACTTCACCTTCTCCATTTCCTTCTTCTGCTTCTTCTGATTCACCCTCCAGACTTCACCTTCTCCATTTCCTTCTTCTGCTTCTTCTGATTCACCCTCCAGACTTCACCTTCTCCTTCTCCTTCGTCTACTTCTTCTGATTGACCCTCCAGACTACACCTTCTCCTTCTCCTTCTTCTACTTCTTCTGATTCACCCTCCAGACTTCACCTTCTCCTTCTCCTTCTTCTGTTTCTTCTGATTCACCGTCCAGACTTCACCTTCTCCTTCTCCTTCTTCTAGTACTTCTGATTCATCCTCCAGACTTCACCTTCTCCTTCTCCTTCTTCTACTTCTTCTGATTCACCCTCCAGACTTCATCTTCTCCTTCTCCTTCTTCTCCTTCTTCTGATTCACCCTCCAGACTTCACCTTCTCCTTCTCCTTCTTCTGCTTCTTCTGATTCACCCTCCAGACTTCACCTTCTCCTTCTCCTTCTTCTACTTCTTCTGATTCACCCTCCAGACTTCACCTTCTCCTTCTCCTTCTTCTACTTCTTCTGATTCACCCTCCAGTCTTCACCTTCTCCTTCTCCTTCTTCTGTTTCTTCTGCTTCACCCTCCAGACTTCACCTTCTCCTTCTCTTTCTTCTGCTTCTTCTGATTCACCCTCCAGACTTCACCTTCTCCTTCTCCTTCTTCTGATTCTTCTGATTCACCCTCCAGACTTCACCTTCTCCTTCTCCTTCTTCTGCTTCTTCTGATTCACCCTCCTGACTTCACCTTCTCCTTCTCCTTCTTCTACTTCTTCTGCTTCACCCTCCAGACTTCACCTTCTCCTTCTCCTTCTTCTACTTCTTCTGATTCACCCTCCAGACTTCATCTTCTCCTTCTCCTTCTTCTGCTTCTTCTGATTCACCCTCCAGACTTCACCTTCTCCTTCTCCTTATTCTGCTTCTTCTGATTCACCCTCCAGACTTCACCTTCTCCTTCTCCTTATTCTGCTTCTTCTGATTCACCCTCCAGACTTCACCTTCTCCTTCTCCTTCCTCTGCTTCTTCTGATTCACCCTGCAGACTTCACCTTCTCCTTCTCCTTCTTCTGATTCTTCTGATTCACCCTCCAGACTTCACCTTCTCCTTCTCCTTCTTCTGCTTCTTCTGATTCACCCTCCTGACTTCACCTTCTCCTTCTCCTTCTTCTACTTCTTCTGATTCACCCTCCTGACTTCACCTTCTCCTTCTCCTTCTTCTACTTCTTCTGATTCACCCACCAGACTTCACCTTCTCCTTCTCCTTCTTCTACTTCTTCTGATTCACCCTCCAGACTTCACCTTCTCCTTCTCCTTCTTCTGCTTCTTCTGATTCACCCTCCAGACTTCACCTTCTACTTCTCCTTATTCTGCTTCTTCTGATTCACCCTCCAGTCTTCACCTTCTCCTTCTCCTTCTTCTGCTTCTTCTGATTCACACTCCAGACTTCACCTTCTCCTTCTCCTTCTTCTACTTCTTCTGATTCACCCTCCAGACTTCACCTTCTCCTTCTCTTTCTTCTGCTTCATCTGATTCACCCTCCAGACTTCACCTTCTCCTTCTCCTTCTTCTGATTCTTCTGATTCACCCTCCAGACCTCACCTTCTTCTTCTCCTTCTTCTACTTCTTCTGATGCAACCTCCAGACTTCACCTTCTCCTTCTCCTTCTTCTGCTTCTTCTGCTTCACCGTCCTGACTTCACCTTCTCCTTCTCCTTCTTCTACTTCTTCTGCTTCATCCCCCTGACATCACCTGCTCCTTCTCCTTCTTCTGCTTCTTCTGATTCACCCTCCTAACTTCACCTTCTCCTTCTCCTTCTTCTGCTTCTTCTGATTCACCCTCCTGACTTCACCTTCTCCTTCTCCTTCTTCTGCTTCTTCTGATTCACCCTCCAGACTTCACCTTCTCCTTCTCTTTCTTCTGCTTCTTCTGATTCACCCTGCAGACTTCACCTTCTCCTTCTCCTTCTTCTGATTCTTCTGATTCACCCTCCAGACTTCACCTTCTCCTTCTCCTTCTTCTGCTTCTTCTGATTCACCCTCCTGACTTCACCTTCTCCTTCTCCTTCTTCTACTTCTTCTGATTCACCCTCCTGACTTCACCTTCTCCTTCTCCTTCTTCTGCTTCACCCTCCAGACTTCACCTTCTCCTTCTCCTTCTTCTACTTCTTCTGATTCACCCTCCAGACTTGACCTTCTCCTTCTCCTTCTTCTACTTATTCTGATTCACCCTCCAGACTTCACCTTCTCCTTCTCCTTCTTCTGCTTCTTCTGCTTCACCGTCCTGACTTCACCTTCTCCTTCTCCTTCTTCTACTTCTTCTGATTCAACCTCCTGACTTCACCTTCTCCTTCTCCTTCTTCTGCTTCACCCTCCAGACTTCACCTTCTCCATTTCCTTCTTCTGCTTCTTCTGATTCACCCTCCAGACTTCACCTTCTCCTTCTCCTTCGTCTACTTCTTCTGATTGACCCTCCAGACTACACCTTCTCCTTCTCCTTCTTCTACTTCTTCTGATTCACCCTCCAGACTTCACCTTCTCCTTCTCCTTCTTCTAGTACTTCTGATTCATCCTCCAGACTTCACCTTCTCCTTCTCCTTCTTCTACATCTTCTGATTCACCCTCCAGACTTCATCTTCTCCTTCTCCTTCTTCTGCTTCTTCTGATTCACCCTCCAGACTTCACCTTCTCCTTCTCCTTCTTCTGCTTCTTCTGATTCACCCTCCAGACTTCACCTTCTCCTTCTCCTTCTTCTACTTCTTCTGATTCACCCTCCAGACTTCACCTTCTCCTTCTCCTTCTTCTACTTCTTCTGATTCACCCTCCAGTCTTCACCTTCTCCTTCTCCTTCTTCTGTTTCTTCTGCTTCACCCTCCAGACTTCACCTTCTCCTTCTCTTTCTTCTGCTTCTTGTGATTCACCCTCCAGACTTCACCTTCTCCTTCTCTTTCTTCTGATTCTTCTGATTCACCCTCCAGACTTCACCTTCTCCTTCTCCTTCTTCTGCTTCTTCTGATTCACCCTCCTGACTTCACCTTCTCCTTCTCCTTCTTCTACTTCTTCTGCTTCACCCTCCAGACTTCACCTTCTCCTTCTCCTTCTTCTACTTCTTCTGATTCACCCTCCAGACTTCATCTTCTCCTTCTCCTTCTTCTGCTTCTTCTGATTCACCCTCCAGACTTCACCTTCTCCTTCTCCTTATTCTGCTTCTTCTGATTCACCCTCCAGACTTCACCTTCTCCTTCTCCTTATTCTGCTTCTTCTGATTCACCCTCCAGACTTCACCTTCTCCTTCTCCTTCCTCTGCTTCTTCTGATTCACCCTGCAGACTTCACCTTCTCCTTCTCCTTCTTCTGATTCTTCTGATTCACCCTCCAGACTTCACCTTCTCCTTCTCCTTCTTCTGCTTCTTCTGATTCACCCTCCTGACTTCACCTTCTCCTTCTCCTTCTTCTACTTCTTCTGATTCACCCTCCTGACTTCACCTTCTCCTTCTCCTTCTTCTACTTCTTCTGATTCACCCACCAGACTTCACCTTCTCCTTCTCCTTCTTCTACTTCTTCTGATTCACCCTCCAGACTTCACCTTCTCCTTCTCCTTCTTCTGCTTCTTCTGATTCACCCTCCAGACTTCACCTTCTACTTCTCCTTATTCTGCTTCTTCTGATTCACCCTCCAGACTTCACCTTCTCCTTCTCCTTCTTCTGCTTCTTCTGATTCACACTCCAGACTTCACCTTCTCCTTCTCCTTCTTCTACTTCTTCTGATTCACCCTCCAGACTTCACCTTCTCCTTCTCTTTCTTCTGCTTCATCTGATTCACCCTCCAGACTTCACCTTCTCCTTCTCCTTCTTCTGATTCTTCTGATTCACCCTCCAGACCTCACCTTCTTCTTCTCCTTCTTCTGCTTCTTCTGAATCACCCTCCTGACTTCACCTTCTCCTTCTCCTTCTTCTACTTCTTCTGATTCACCCTCCTGACTTCAACTTCTCCTTCTCCTTCTTCTACTTCTTCTGCTTCACCCTCCAGACTTCACCTTCTCCTTCTCCTTCTTCTACTTCTTCTGATTCACCCTCCAGACTTGACTTTCTCCTTCTCCTTCTTCTACTTCTTCTGATTCACCCTCCAGACTTCACCTTCTCCTTCTCCTACTTCTGCTTCTTCTGCTTCACCGTCCTGACTTCACCTTCTCCTTCTCCTTCTTCTACTTCTTCTGCTTCATCCCCCTGACATCACCTGCTCCTTCTCCTTCTTCTACTTCTTCTGATTCACCCTCCTGACTTCACCTTCTCCTTCTCCTTCTTCTACTTCTTCTGCTTCACCCTCCAGACTTCACCTTCTCCTTCTCCTTCTTCTACTTCTTCTGATTCACCCTTCAGACATCACCTTCTCCTTCTCCTTTTTCTGCTTCTTCTGATTCACCCTCCAGACTTCACCTTCTCCTTCTCCTTATTCTGCTTCTTCTGATTCACCCTCCAGACTTCACCTTCTCCATCTCCTTCTTCTGCTTCTTCTGATTCACCCTCCAGACTTCACCTTCTCCTTCTCCTTCGTCTACTTCTTCTGATTCACCCTCCAGACAACACCTTCTCCTTCTCCTTCTTCTACTTCTTCTGATTCACCCTCCAGACTTCACCTTCTCCTTGTCCTTCTTCTGCTTCTTCTGATTCACCCTCCTGACTTCACCTTCTCCTTCTCCTTCTTCTACTGCTTCTGATTCACCCTCCTGACTTCAACTTCTCCTTCTCCTTCTTCTACTTCTTCTGCTTCACCCTCCAGACTTCACCTTCTCCTTCTCCTTCTTCTACTTCTTCTGATTCACCCTCCAGACTTGACCTTCTCCTTCTCCTTCTTCTACTTATTCTGATTCACCCTCCAGACTTCACATTCTCCTTCTCCTTCTTCTGCTTCTTCTGCTTCACCGTCCTGACTTCACCTTCTCCTTCTCCTTCTTCTACTTCTTCTGCTTCATCCCGCTGACATCACCTGCTCCTTCTCCTTCTTCTGCTTCTTCTGATTCACCCTCCTAACTTCACCTTCTCCTTCTCCGTCTTCTGCTTCTTCTGATTCACCCTCCTGACTTCACCTTCTCCTTCTCCTTCTTCTGCTTCTTCTGATTCACCCTCCAGACTTCACCTTCTCCTTCTCCTTCTTCTGCTTCTTCTGATTCACCCTCCAGACTTCACCTTCTCCTTCTCCTTCTTCTGATTCTTCTGATTCACCCTCCAGACTTCACCTTCTCCTTCTCCTTCTTCTGCTTCTTCTGATTCACCCTCCAGACTTCACCTTCTCCTTCTCCTTCTTCTACTTCTACTGCTTCACCCTCCAGACTTCACCTTCTCCTTCTCCTTCTTCTGCTTCTTCTGATTCACCCTCCAGACTTCTCCTTCTCCTTCTCCTTCTTCTGCTTCTTCTGATTCACCCTCCAGACTTCACCTTCTCCTTCTCCTTCTTCTGCTTCTTCTGATTCACCCTCCAGACTTCACCTTCTCCTTCTCCTTCTTCTACTTCTTCTGATTCACCCTCCAGACTTCACATTCTCCATTTCCTTCTTCTGCTTCTTCTGATTCACCCTCCAGACTTCACCTTCTCCTTCTCCTTCGTCTACTTCTTCTGATTCACCCTCCAGACTACACCTTCTCCTTCTCCTTCTTCTACTTCTTCTGATTCACCCTCCAGACTTCACCTTCTCCTTCTCCTTCTTCTGTTTCTTCTGATTCACCGTCCAGACTTCACCTTCTCCTTCTCCTTCTTCTACTACTTCTGATTCACCCTCCAGACTTCACCTTCTCCTTCTCCTTCTTCTACTTCTTCTGATTCACCCTCCAGACTTCATCTTCTCCTTCTCCTTCTTCTGCTTCTTCTGATTCACCCTCCAGACTTCACCTTCTCCTTCTCCTTCTTCTGCTTCTTCTGATTCACGCTCCAGACTTCACCTTCTCCTTCTCCTTCTTCTACTTCTTCTGATTCACCCTCCAGACTTCACCTTCTCCTTCTCCTTCTTCTACTTCTTCTGATTCACCCTCCAGTCTTCACCTTCTCCTTCTCCTTCTTCTGTTTCTTCTGCTTCACCCTCCAGACTTCACCTTCTCCTTCTCTTTCTTCTGCTTCTTCTGATTCACCCTCCAGACTTCACCTTCTCCTTCTCCTCCTTCTGATTCTTCTGATTCACCCTCCAGACTTCACCTTCTCCTTCTCCTTCTTCTGCTTCTTCTGATTCACCCTCCTGACTTCACCTTCTCCTTCTCCTTCTACTTCTTCTGATTCACCCTCCTGACTTCACCTTCTCCTTCTCCTTCTTCTACTTCTTCTGCTTCACCCTCCAGACTTCACCTTCTCCTTCTCCTTCTTCTACTTCTTCTGCTTCACCCTCCAGACTTCATCTTCTCCTTCTCCTTCTTCTGCTTCTTCTGATTCACCGTCCAGACTTCACCTTCTCCTTCTCCTTATTCTGCTTCTTCTGATTCACGCTCCAGACTTCACCTTCTCCTTCTCCTTATTCTGCTTCTTCTGATTCACCCTCCAGACTTCACCTTCTCCTTCTCCTTCCTCTGCTTCTTCTGATTCACCCTCCAGACTTCACCTTCTCCTTCTCCTTCTTCTGATTCTTCTGATTCACCCTCCAGACTTCACCTTCTCCTTCTCCTTCTTCTGTTTCTTCTGATTCACCCTTCTGACTTCACCTTCTCCTTCTCCTTCTTCTACTTCTTCTGATTCACCCTCCTGACTTCACCTTCTCCTTCTCCTTCTTCTACTTCTTCTGCTTCACCCTCCAGACTTCACCTTCTCCTTCTCCTTCTTCTACTTCTTCTGATTCACCCTCCAGACTTCACCTCCTCCTTCTCCTTCTTCTGCTGCTTCTGATTCACCCTCCAGACTTCACCTTCTCCTTCTCCTTATTCTGCTTCTTCTGATTCACCCTCCAGACTTCACCTTCTCCTTCTCCTTCTTCTGCTTCTTCTGATTCACACTCCAGACTTCACCTTCTCCTTCTCCTTCTTGTACTTCTTCTGATTCACCCTCCAGACTTCACCTTCTCATTCTCTTTCTTCTGCTTCTTCTGATTCACCCTCCAGACTTCACCTTCTCCTTCTCCTTCTTCTGATTCTTCTGATTCACCCTCCAGACTTCACCTTCTTCTTCTCCTTCTTCTGCTTCTTCTGATTCACCCTCCTGACTTCACCTTCTCCTTCTCCTTCTTCTACTTCTTCTGCTTCACCCTCCAGACTTCACCTTCTCCTTCTCCTTCTTCTACTTATTCTGATTCACCCTCCAGACTTGACCTTCTCCTTCTCCTTCTTCTACTTCTTCTGATTCACCCTCCAGACTTCACCTTCTCCTGCTCCTTCTTCTGCTTCTTCTGCTTCACCGACCTGACTTCACCTTCTCCTTCTCCTTCTTCTACTTCTTCTGCTTCATCCCCCTGACATCACCTGCTCCTTCTCCTTCTTCTGCTTCTTCTGATTCACCCTCCTAACTTCACCTTCTCCTTCTCCTTCTTCTGCTTCTTCTGATTCACCCTCCTGACTTCACCTTCTCCTTCTCCTTCTTCTGCTTCTTCTGATTCACCCTCCAGACTTCACCTTCTCCTTCTCCTTCTTCTGCTTCTTCTGATTCACCCTCCAGACTTCACCTTCTCCTTCTCCTTCTTCTGCTTCTTCTGATTCACCCTCCAGACCTCACCTTCTACTTCTCCTTCTTCTACTTCTTCTGATTCACCCTCCAGACTTCATCTTCTCCTTCTCCTTCTTCTGCTTCTTCTGATTCACCCTCCAGACTTCACCTTCTCCTTCTCCTTCTTCTGCTTCTTCTGATTCACCCTCCAGACTTCACCTTCTCCTTCTCCTTCTTCTACTTCTTCTGATTCACCCTCCAGACTTCACCTTCTCCTTCTCCTTCTTCTACTTCTTCTGATTCACCCTCCAGTCTTCACCTTCTCCTTCTCCTTCTTCTGTTTCTTCTGCTTCACCCTCCAGACTTCACCTTCTCCTTCTCTTTGTTCTGCTTCTTCTGATTCACCCTCCAGACTTCACCTTCTCCTTCTCCTTCTTCTGATTCTTCTGATTCACCCTCCAGACTTCACCTTCTCCTTCTCCTTTTTCTGCTTCTTATGATTCACCCTCCTGACTTCACCTTCTCCTTCTCCTTCTTCTACTTCTTCTGATTCACCCTCCTGACTTCACCTTCTCCTTCTCCTTCTTCTACTTCTTCTGCTTCACCCTCCAGACTTCACCTTCTCCTTCTCCTTCTTCTACTTCTTCTGATTCACCCTTCAGACTTCACCTTCTCCTTCTCCTTTTTCTGCTTCTTCTGATTCACCCTCCAGACTTCACCTTCTCCTTCTCCTTATTCTGCTTCTTCTGATTCACCCTCCAGACTTCACCTTCTCCTTCTCCTTCTTCTGCTTCTTCTGATTCACCCTCCAGACTTCACCTTCTCCTTCTCCTTCTTCTGCTTCTTCTGATTCACCTTCCAGACTTCACCTTCTCCTTCTCCTTCTTCTGCTTCTTCTGATTCACCCTCCTGAATTCACCTTCTCCTTCTCCTTCTTCTACTTCTTCTGATTCACCCTCCTGACTTCAACTTCTCCTTCTCCTTCTTCTACTTCTTCTGCTTCACCCTCCCGACTTCACCTTCTCCTTCTCCTTCTTCTACTTATTCTGATTCACCCTCCAGACTTCACATTCTCCTTCTCCTTCTTCTGCTTCTTCTGCTTCACCGTCCTGACTTCACCTTCTCCTTCTCCTTCTTCTACTTCTTCTGCTTCATCCCGCTGACATCACCTGCTCCTTCTCCTTCTTCTGCTTCTTCTGATTCACCCTCCTGACTTCACCTTCTCCTTCTCCTTCTTCTGCTTCTTCTGATTCACCCTCCAGACTTCACCTTCTCCTTCTCCTTCTTCTGCTTCTTCTGATTCACCCTCCAGACTTCACCTTCTCCTTCTCCTTCTTCTGATTCTTCTGATTCACCCTCCAGACTTCACCTTCTCCTTCTCCTTCTTCTGCTTCTTCTGATTCACCCTCCTGACTTCACCTTCTCCTTCTCCTTTTTCTACTTCTTCTGATTCACCCTCCTGGCTTCACCTTCTCCTTCTCCTTCTTCTACTTCTTCTGCTTCACCCTCCAGACTTCACCTTCTCCTTCTCCTTCTTCTGCTTCTTCTGATTCACCCTCCTGACTTCACCTTCTCCTTCTCCTTCTTCTACTTCTTCTGATTCACCCTCCAGACTTCACATTCTCCTTCTCCTTCTTCTGCTTCTTCTGCTTCACCGTCCTGACTTCACCTTCTCCTTCTCCTTCTTCTACTTCTTCTGCTTCATCCCGCTGACATCACCTGCTCCTTCTCCTTCTTCTGCTTCTTCTGATTCACCCTCCTGACTTCACCTTCTCCTTCTCCTTCTTCTGCTTCTTCTGATTCACCCTCCAGACTTCACCTTCTCCTTCTCCTTCTTCTGCTTCTTCTGATTCACCCTCCAGACTTCACCTTCTCCTTCTCCTTCTTCTGATTCTTCTGATTCACCTTCCAGACTTCACCTTCTCCTTCTCCTTCTTCTGCTTCTTCTGATTCACCCTCCTGACTTCACCTTCTCCTTCTCCTTCTTCTACTTCTTCTGATTCACCCTCTTGGCTTCACCTTCTCCTTCTCCTTCTTCTACTTCTTCTGCTTCACCCTCCAGACTTCACCTTCTCCTTCTCCTTCGTCTACTTCTTCTGATTCACCCTCCAGACAACACCTTCTCCTTCTCCTTCTTCTACTTCTTCTGATTCACCCTCCAGACTTCACCTTCTCCTTGTCCTTCTTCTGCTTCTTCTGATTCACCCTCCTGACTTCACCTTCTCCTTCTCCTTCTTCTACTTCTTCTGATTCACCCTCCTGACTTCAACTTCTTCTTCTCCTTCTTCTACTTCTTCTGCTTCACCCTCCAGACTTCACCTTCTCCTTCTCCTTCTTCTACTTCTTCTGATTCACCCTCCAGACTTGACCTTCTCCTTCTCCTTCTTCTACTTATTCTGATTCACCCTCCAGACTTCACATTCTCCTTCTCCTTCTTCTGCTTCTTCTGCTTCACCGTCCTGACTTCACCTTCTCCTTCTCCTTCTTCTACTTCTTCTGCTTCATCCCGCTGACATCACCTGCTCCTTCTCCTTCTACTGCTTCTTCTGATTCACCCTCCTAACTTCACCTTCTCCTTCTCCTTCTTCTACTTATTCTGATTCACCCTCCAGACTTCACCTTCTCCTTCTCCTTCTTCTGATTCTTCTGATTCACCCTCCAGACTTCACCTTCTCCTTCTCCTTCTTCTGCTTCTTCTGATTCACCCTCCAGACTTCACCTTCTCCTTCTCCTTCTTCTACTTCTTCTGCTTCACCCTCCAGATTTCACCTTCTCCTTCTCCTTCTTCTGCTTCTTCTGATTCACCCTCCAGACTTCTCCTTCTCCTTCTCCTTCTTCTGCTTCTTCTGATTCACCCTCCAGACTTCACCTTCTCCTTCTCCTTCTTCTGCTTCTTCTGATTCACCCTCCAGACTTCACCTTCTCCTTCTCCTTCTTCTACTTCTTCTGATTCACCCTCCAGACTTCACATTCTCCATTTCCTTCTTCTGCTTCTTCTGATTCACCCTCCAGACTTCACCTTCTCCTTCTCCTTCGTCTACTTCTTCTGATTCACCCTCCAGACTACACCTTCTCCTTCTCCTTCTTCTACTTCTTCTGATTCACCCTCCAGACTTCACCTTCTCCTTCTCCTTCTTCTGTTTCTTCTGATTCACCGTCCAGACTTCACCTTCTCCTTCTCCTTCTTCTACTACTTCTGATTCACCCTCCAGACTTCACCTTCTCCTTCTCCTTCTTCTACTTCTTCTGATTCACCCTCCAGACTTCATCTTCTCCTTCTCCTTCTTCTGCTTCTTCTGATTCACCCTCCAGACTTCACCTTCTCCTTCTCCTTCTTCTGCTTCTTCTGATTCACGCTCCAGACTTCACCTTCTCCTTCTCCTTCTTCTACTTCTTCTGATTCACCCTCCAGACTTCACCTTCTCCTTCTCCTTCTTCTACTTCTTCTGATTCACCCTCCAGTCTTCACCTTCTCCTTCTCCTCCTTCTGATTCTTCTGATTCACCCTCCAGACTTCACCTTCTCCTTCTCCTTCTTCTGCTTCTTCTGATTCACCCTCCTGACTTCACCTTCTCCTTCTCCTTCTACTTCTTCTGATTCACCCTCCTGACTTCACCTTCTCCTTCTCCTTCTTCTACTTCTTCTGCTTCACCCTCCAGACTTCACCTTCTCCTTCTCCTTCTTCTACTTCTTCTGCTTCACCCTCCAGACTTCATCTTCTCCTTCTCCTTCTTCTGCTTCTTCTGATTCACCGTCCAGACTTCACCTTCTCCTTCTCCTTATTCTGCTTCTTCTGATTCACGCTCCAGACTTCACCTTCTCCTTCTCCTTATTCTGCTTCTTCTGATTCACCCTCCAGACTTCACCTTCTCCTTCTCCTTCCTCTGCTTCTTCTGATTCACCCTCCAGACTACACCTTCTCCTTCTCCTTCTTCTGATTCTTCTGATTCACCCTCCAGACTTCACCTTCTCCTTCTCCTTCTTCTGATTCTTCTGATTCACCCTCCAGACTTCACCTTCTCCTTCTCCTTTTTCTGCTTCTTATGATTCACCCTCCTGACTTCACCTTCTCCTTCTCCTTCTTCTACTTCTTCTGATTCACCCTCCTGACTTCACCTTCTCCTTCTCCTTCTTCTACTTCTTCTGCTTCACCCTCCAGACTTCACCTTCTCCTTCTCCTTCTTCTACTTCTTCTGATTCACCCTTCAGACTTCACCTTCTCCTTCTCCTTTTTCTGCTTCTTCTGATTCACCCTCCAGACTTCACCTTCTCCTTCTCCTTATTCTGCTTCTTCTGATTCACCCTCCAGACTTCACCTTCTCCTTCTCCTTCTTCTGCTTCTTCTGATTCACCCTCCAGACTTCACCTTCTCCTTCTCCTTCTTCTGCTTCTTCTGATTCACCTTCCAGACTTCACCTTCTCCTTCTCCTTCTTCTGCTTCTTCTGATTCACCCTCCTGAATTCACCTTCTCCTTCTCCTTCTTCTACTTCTTCTGATTCACCCTCCTGACTTCAACTTCTCCTTCTCCTTCTTCTACTTCTTCTGCTTCACCCTCCCGACTTCACCTTCTCCTTCTCCTTCTTCTACTTATTCTGATTCACCCTCCAGACTTCACATTCTCCTTCTCCTTCTTCTGCTTCTTCTGCTTCACCGTCCTGACTTCACCTTCTCCTTCTCCTTCTTCTACTTCTTCTGCTTCATCCCGCTGACATCACCTGCTCCTTCTCCTTCTTCTGCTTCTTCTGATTCACCCTCCTGACTTCACCTTCTCCTTCTCCTTCTTCTGCTTCTTCTGATTCACCCTCCAGACTTCACCTTCTCCTTCTCCTTCTTCTGCTTCTTCTGATTCACCCTCCAGACTTCACCTTCTCCTTCTCCTTCTTCTGATTCTTCTGATTCACCCTCCAGACTTCACCTTCTCCTTCTCCTTCTTCTGCTTCTTCTGATTCACCCTCCTGACTTCACCTTCTCCTTCTCCTTTTTCTACTTCTTCTGATTCACCCTCCTGGCTTCACCTTCTCCTTCTTCTACTTCTTCTGCTTCACCCTCCAGACTTCACCTTCTCCTTCTCCTTCTTCTGCTTCTTCTGATTCACCCTCCTGACTTCACCTTCTCCTTCTCCTTCTTCTACTTCTTCTGATTCACCCTCCAGACTTCACATTCTCCTTCTCCTTCTTCTGCTTCTTCTGCTTCACCGTCCTGACTTCACCTTCTCCTTCTCCTTCTTCTACTTCTTCTGCTTCATCCCGCTGACATCACCTGCTCCTTCTCCTTCTTCTGCTTCTTCTGATTCACCCTCCTGACTTCACCTTCTCCTTCTCCTTCTTCTGCTTCTTCTGATTCACCCTCCAGACTTCACCTTCTCCTTCTCCTTCTTCTGCTTCTTCTGATTCACCCTCCAGACTTCACCTTCTCCTTCTCCTTCTTCTGATTCTTCTGATTCACCCTCCAGACTTCACCTTCTCCTTCTCCTTCTTCTGCTTCTTCTGATTCACCCTCCTGACTTCACCTTCTCCTTCTCCTTCTTCTACTTCTTCTGATTCACCCTCTTGGCTTCACCTTCTCCTTCTCCTTCTTCTACTTCTTCTGCTTCACCCTCCAGACTTCACCTTCTCCTTCTCCTTCGTCTACTTCTTCTGATTCACCCTCCAGACAACACCTTCTCCTTCTCCTTCTTCTACTTCTTCTGATTCACCCTCCAGACTTCACCTTCTCCTTGTCCTTCTTCTGCTTCTTCTGATTCACCCTCCTGACTTCACCTTCTCCTTCTCCTTCTTCTACTTCTTCTGATTCACCCTCCTGACTTCAACTTCTTCTTCTCCTTCTTCTACTTCTTCTGCTTCACCCTCCAGACTTCACCTTCTCCTTCTCCTTCTTCTACTTCTTCTGATTCACCCTCCAGACTTGACCTTCTCCTTCTCCTTCTTCTACTTATTCTGATTCACCCTCCAGACTTCACATTCTCCTTCTCCTTCTTCTGCTTCTTCTGCTTCACCGTCCTGACTTCACCTTCTCCTTCTCCTTCTTCTACTTCTTCTGCTTCATCCCGCTGACATCACCTGCTCCTTCTCCTTCTACTGCTTCTTCTGATTCACCCTCCTAACTTCACCTTCTCCTTCTCCTTCTTCTACTTATTCTGATTCACCCTCCAGACTTCACCTTCTCCTTCTCCTTCTTCTGATTCTTCTGATTCACCCTCCAGACTTCACCTTCTCCTTCTCCTTCTTCTGCTTCTTCTGATTCACCCTCCAGACTTCACCTTCTCCTTCTCCTTCTTCTACTTCTTCTGCTTCACCCTCCAGATTTCACCTTCTCCTTCTCCTTCTTCTGCTTCTTCTGATTCACCCTCCAGACTTCTCCTTCTCCTTCTCCTTCTTCTGCTTCTTCTGATTCACCCTCCAGACTTCACCTTCTCCTTCTCCTTCTTCTGCTTCTTCTGATTCACCCTCCAGACTTCACCTTCTCCTTCTCCTTCTTCTACTTCTTCTGATTCACCCTCCAGACTTCACATTCTCCATTTCCTTCTTCTGCTTCTTCTGATTCACCCTCCAGACTTCACCTTCTCCTTCTCCTTCGTCTACTTCTTCTGATTCACCCTCCAGACTACACCTTCTCCTTCTCCTTCTTCTACTTCTTCTGATTCACCCTCCAGACTTCACCTTCTCCTTCTCCTTCTTCTGTTTCTTCTGATTCACCGTCCAGACTTCACCTTCTCCTTCTCCTTCTTCTACTACTTCTGATTCACCCTCCAGACTTCACCTTCTCCTTCTCCTTCTTCTACTTCTTCTGATTCACCCTCCAGACTTCATCTTCTCCTTCTCCTTCTTCTGCTTCTTCTGATTCACCCTCCAGACTTCACCTTCTCCTTCTCCTTCTTCTGCTTCTTCTGATTCACGCTCCAGACTTCACCTTCTCCTTCTCCTTCTTCTACTTCTTCTGATTCACCCTCCAGACTTCACCTTCTCCTTCTCCTTCTTCTACTTCTTCTGATTCACCCTCCAGTCTTCACCTTCTCCTTCTCCTCCTTCTGATTCTTCTGATTCACCCTCCAGACTTCACCTTCTCCTTCTCCTTCTTCTGCTTCTTCTGATTCACCCTCCTGACTTCACCTTCTCCTTCTCCTTCTACTTCTTCTGATTCACCCTCCTGACTTCACCTTCTCCTTCTCCTTCTTCTACTTCTTCTGCTTCACCCTCCAGACTTCACCTTCTCCTTCTCCTTCTTCTACTTCTTCTGCTTCACCCTCCAGACTTCATCTTCTCCTTCTCCTTCTTCTGCTTCTTCTGATTCACCGTCCAGACTTCACCTTCTCCTTCTCCTTATTCTGCTTCTTCTGATTCACGCTCCAGACTTCACCTTCTCCTTCTCCTTATTCTGCTTCTTCTGATTCACCCTCCAGACTTCACCTTCTCCTTCTCCTTCCTCTGCTTCTTCTGATTCACCCTCCAGACTACACCTTCTCCTTCTCCTTCTTCTGATTCTTCTGATTCACCCTCCAGACTTCACCTTCTCCTTCTCCTTCTTCTGCTTCTTCTGATTCACCCTCCTGACTTCACCTTCTCCTTCTCCTTCTTCTACTTCTTCTGATTCACCCTCCTGACTTCACCTTCTCCTTCTCCTTCTTCTACTTCTTCTGCTTCACCCTCCAGACTTCACCTTCTCCTTCTCCTTCTTCTACTTCTTCTGATTCACCCTCCAGACTTCACCTCCTCCTTCTCCTTCTTCTGCTTCTTCTGATTCACCCTCCAGACATCACCTTCTCCTTCTCCTTATTCTGCTTCTTCTGATTCACCCTCCAGACTTCACCTTCTCCTTCTCCTTCTTCTGCTTCTTCTGATTCACACTCCATACTTCACCTTCTCCTTCTCCTTCTTGTACTTCTTCTGATTCCCCCTCCAGACTTCACCTTCTCCTTCTCTTTCTTCTGCTTCTTCTGATTCACCCTCCAGACTTCACCTTCTCCTTCTCCTTCTTCTGATTCTTATGATTCACCCTCCAGACTTCACCTTCTTCTTCTCCTTCTTCTGCTTCTTCTGATTCACCCTCCTGACTTCACCTTCTCCTTCTCCTTCTTCTACTTCTTCTGATTCACCCTCCTGACTTCACCTTCTCCTTCTCCTTCTTCTACTTCTTCTGCTTCACCCTCCAGACTTCACCTTCTCCTTCTCCTTCTTCTACTTCTTCTGATTCACCCTCCAGACTTGATCTTCTCCTTCTCCTTCTTCTACTTCTTCTGATTCACCCTCCAGACTTCACCTTCTCCTGCTCCTTCTTCTGCTTCTTCTGCTTCACCGTCCTGACTTCACCTTCTCCTTCTCCTTCTTCTACTTCTTCTGCTTCATCCCCCTGACATCACCTGCTCCTTCTCCTTCTTCTGCTTCTTCTGATTCACCCTCCTAACTTCACCTTCTCCTTCTCCTTCTTCTGCTTCTTCTGATTCACCCTCCTGACTTCACCTTCTCCTTCTCCTTCTTCTGCTTCTTCTGATTCACCCTCCCGACTTCACCTTCTCCTTCTCCTTCTTCTGCTTCTTCTGATTCACCCTCCAGACTTCACCTTCTCCTTCTCCTTCTTCTGCTTCTTCTGATTCACCCTCCAGACCTCACCTTCTCCTTCTCCTTCTTCTACTTCTTCTGATTCACCCTCCAGACTTCATCTTCTCCTTCTCCTTCTTCTGCTTCTTCTGATTCACCCTCCAGACTTCACCTTCTCCTTCTCCTTCTTCTGCTTCTTCTGATTCACCCTCCAGACTTCACCTTCTCCTTCTCCTTCTTCTACTTCTTCTGATTCACCCTCCAGACTTCACCTTCTCCTTCTCCTTCTTCTACTTCTTCTGATTCACCCTCCAGTCTTCACCTTCTCCTTCTCCTTCTTCTGTTTCTTCTGCTTCACCCTCCAGACTTCACCTTCTCCTTCTCTTTGTTCTGCTTCTTCTGATTCACCCTCCAGACTTCACCTTCTCCTTCTCCTTCTTCTGATTCTTCTGATTCACCCTCCAGACTTCACCTTCTCCTTCTCCTTTTTCTGCTTCTTATGATTCACCCTCCTGACTTCACCTTCTCCTTCTCCTTCTTCTACTTCTTCTGATTCACCCTCCTGACTTCACCTTCTCCTTCTCCTTCTTCTACTTCTTCTGCTTCACCCTCCAGACTTCACCTTCTCCTTCTCCTTCTTCTACTTCTTCTGATTCACCCTTCAGACTTCACCTTCTCCTTCTCCTTTTTCTGCTTCTTCTGATTCACCCTCCAGACTTCACCTTCTCCTTCTCCTTATTCTGCTTCTTCTGATTCACCCTCCAGACTTCACCTTCTCCTTCTCCTTCTTCTGCTTCTTCTGATTCACCCTCCAGACTTCACCTTCTCCTTCTCCTTCTTCAGCTTCTTCTGATTCACCTTCCAGACTTCACCTTCTCCTTCTCCTTCTTCTGCTTCTTCTGATTCACCCTCCTGAATTCACCTTCTCCTTCTCCTTCTTCTACTTCTTCTGATTCACCCTCCTGACTTCAACTTCTCCTTCTCCTTCTTCTACTTCTTCTGCTTCACCCTCCCGACTTCACCTTCTCCTTCTCCTTCTTCTACTTCTTCTGATTCACCCTCCAGACTTGACCTTCTCCTTCTCCTTCTTCTACTTATTCTGATTCACCCTCCAGACTTCACATTCTCCTTCTCCTTCTTCTGCTTCTTCTGCTTCACCGTCCTGACTTCACCTTCTCCTTCTCCTTCTTCTACTTCTTCTGCTTCATCCCGCTGACATCACCTGCTCCTTCTCCTTCTTCTGCTTCTTCTGATTCACCCTCCTGACTTCACCTTCTCCTTCTCCTTCTTCTGCTTCTTCTGATTCACCCTCCAGACTTCACCTTCTCCTTCTCCTTCTTCTACTTCTTCTGCTTCACCCTCCAGACTTCACCTTCTCCTTCTCCTTCTTCTACTTCTTCTGATTCACCCTTCAGACTTCACCTTCTCCTTCTCCTTTTTCTGCTTCTTCTGATTCACCCTCCAGACTTCACCTTCTCCTTCTCCTTATTCTGCTTCTTCTGATTCACCCTCCAGACTTCACCTTCTCCTTCTCCTTCTTCTGCTTCTTCTGATTCACCCTCCAGACTTCACCTTCTCCTTCTCCTTCTTCTGCTTCTTCTGATTCACCTTCCAGACTTCACCTTCTCCTTCTCCTTCTTCTGCTTCTTCTGATTCACCCTCCTGAATTCACCTTCTCCTTCTCCTTCTTCTACTTCTTCTGATTCACCCTCCTGACTTCAACTTCTCCTTCTCCTTCTTCTACTTCTTCTGCTTCACCCTCCCGACTTCACCTTCTCCTTCTCCTTCTTCTACTTATTCTGATTCACCCTCCAGACTTCACATTCTCCTTCTCCTTCTTCTGCTTCTTCTGCTTCACCGTCCTGACTTCACCTTCTCCTTCTCCTTCTTCTACTTCTTCTGCTTCATCCCGCTGACATCACCTGCTCCTTCTCCTTCTTCTGCTTCTTCTGATTCACCCTCCTGACTTCACCTTCTCCTTCTCCTTCTTCTGCTTCTTCTGATTCACCCTCCAGACTTCACCTTCTCCTTCTCCTTCTTCTGCTTCTTCTGATTCACCCTCCAGACTTCACCTTCTCCTTCTCCTTCTTCTGATTCTTCTGATTCACCCTCCAGACTTCACCTTCTCCTTCTCCTTCTTCTGCTTCTTCTGATTCACCCTCCTGACTTCACCTTCTCCTTCTCCTTTTTCTACTTCTTCTGATTCACCCTCCTGGCTTCACCTTCTCCTTCTCCTTCTTCTACTTCTTCTGCTTCACCCTCCAGACTTCACCTTCTCCTTCTCCTTCTTCTGCTTCTTCTGATTCACCCTCCTGACTTCACCTTCTCCTTCTCCTTCTTCTACTTCTTCTGATTCACCCTCCAGACTTCACATTCTCCTTCTCCTTCTTCTGCTTCTTCTGCTTCACCGTCCTGACTTCACCTTCTCCTTCTCCTTCTTCTACTTCTTCTGCTTCATCCCGCTGACATCACCTGCTCCTTCTCCTTCTTCTGCTTCTTCTGATTCACCCTCCTGACTTCACCTTCTCCTTCTCCTTCTTCTGCTTCTTCTGATTCACCCTCCAGACTTCACCTTCTCCTTCTCCTTCTTCTGCTTCTTCTGATTCACCCTCCAGACTTCACCTTCTCCTTCTCCTTCTTCTGATTCTTCTGATTCACCCTCCAGACTTCACCTTCTCCTTCTCCTTCTTCTGCTTCTTCTGATTCACCCTCCTGACTTCACCTTCTCCTTCTCCTTCTTCTACTTCTTCTGATTCACCCTCTTGGCTTCACCTTCTCCTTCTCCTTCTTCTACTTCTTCTGCTTCACCCTCCAGACTTCACCTTCTCCTTCTCCTTCGTCTACTTCTTCTGATTCACCCTCCAGACAACACCTTCTCTTTCTCCTTCTTCTACTTCTTCTGATTCACCCTCCAGACTTCACCTTCTCCTTCTCCTTCTTCTGCTTCTTCTGATTCACCCTCCAGACTTCACCTTCTCCTTGTCCTTCTTCTGCTTCTTCTGATTCACCCTCCTGACTTCACCTTCTCCTTCTCCTTCTTCTACTTCTTCTGATTCACCCTCCTGACTTCAACTTCTTCTTCTCCTTCTTCTACTTCTTCTGCTTCACCCTCCAGACTTCACCTTCTCCTTCTCCTTCTTCTACTTCTTCTGATTCACCCTCCAGACTTGACCTTCTCCTTCTCCTTCTTCTACTTATTCTGATTCACCCTCCAGACTTCACATTCTCCTTCTCCTTCTTCTGCTTCTTCTGCTTCACCGTCCTGACTTCACCTTCTCCTTCTCCTTCTTCTACTTCTTCTGCTTCATCCCGCTGACATCACCTGCTCCTTCTCCTTCTACTGCTTCTTCTGATTCACCCTCCTAACTTCACCTTCTCCTTCTCCTTCTTCTACTTATTCTGATTCACCCTCCAGACTTCACCTTCTCCTTCTCCTTCTTCTGATTCTTCTGATTCACCCTCCAGACTTCACCTTCTCCTTCTCCTTCTTCTGCTTCTTCTGATTCACCCTCCAGACTTCACCTTCTCCTTCTCCTTCTTCTACTTCTTCTGCTTCACCCTCCAGATTTCACCTTCTCCTTCTCCTTCTTCTGCTTCTTCTGATTCACCCTCCAGACTTCTCCTTCTCCTTCTCCTTCTTCTGCTTCTTCTGATTCACCCTCCAGACTTCACCTTCTCCTTCTCCTTCTTCTGCTTCTTCTGATTCACCCTCCAGACTTCACCTTCTCCTTCTCCTTCTTCTACTTCTTCTGATTCACCCTCCAGACTTCACATTCTCCATTTCCTTCTTCTGCTTCTTCTGATTCACCCTCCAGACTTCACCTTCTCCTTCTCCTTCGTCTACTTCTTCTGATTCACCCTCCAGACTACACCTTCTCCTTCTCCTTCTTCTACTTCTTCTGATTCACCCTCCAGACTTCACCTTCTCCTTCTCCTTCTTCTGTTTCTTCTGATTCACCGTCCAGACTTCACCTTCTCCTTCTCCTTCTTCTACTACTTCTGATTCACCCTCCAGACTTCACCTTCTCCTTCTCCTTCTTCTACTTCTTCTGATTCACCCTCCAGACTTCATCTTCTCCTTCTCCTTCTTCTGCTTCTTCTGATTCACCCTCCAGACTTCACCTTCTCCTTCTCCTTCTTCTGCTTCTTCTGATTCACGCTCCAGACTTCACCTTCTCCTTCTCCTTCTTCTACTTCTTCTGATTCACCCTCCAGACTTCACCTTCTCCTTCTCCTTCTTCTACTTCTTCTGATTCACCCTCCAGTCTTCACCTTCTCCTTCTCCTCCTTCTGATTCTTCTGATTCACCCTCCAGACTTCACCTTCTCCTTCTCCTTCTTCTGCTTCTTCTGATTCACCCTCCTGACTTCACCTTCTCCTTCTCCTTCTACTTCTTCTGATTCACCCTCCTGACTTCACCTTCTCCTTCTCCTTCTTCTACTTCTTCTGCTTCACCCTCCAGACTTCACCTTCTCCTTCTCCTTCTTCTACTTCTTCTGCTTCACCCTCCAGACTTCATCTTCTCCTTCTCCTTCTTCTGCTTCTTCTGATTCACCGTCCAGACTTCACCTTCTCCTTCTCCTTATTCTGCTTCTTCTGATTCACGCTCCAGACTTCACCTTCTCCTTCTCCTTATTCTGCTTCTTCTGATTCACCCTCCAGACTTCACCTTCTCCTTCTCCTTCCTCTGCTTCTTCTGATTCACCCTCCAGACTACACCTTCTCCTTCTCCTTCTTCTGATTCTTCTGATTCACCCTCCAGACTTCACCTTCTCCTTCTCCTTCTTCTGCTTCTTCTGATTCACCCTCCTGACTTCACCTTCTCCTTCTCCTTCTTCTACTTCTTCTGATTCACCCTCCTGACTTCACCTTCTCCTTCTCCTTCTTCTACTTCTTCTGCTTCACCCTCCAGACTTCACCTTCTCCTTCTCCTTCTTCTACTTCTTCTGATTCACCCTCCAGACTTCACCTCCTCCTTCTCCTTCTTCTGCTTCTTCTGATTCACCCTCCAGACTTCACCTTCTCCTTCTCCTTATTCTGCTTCTTCTGATTCACCCTCCAGACTTCACCTTCTCCTTCTCCTTCTTCTGCTTCTTCTGATTCACACTCCATACTTCACCTTCTCCTTCTCCTTCTTGTACTTCTTCTGATTCCCCCTCCAGACTTCACCTTCTCCTTCTCTTTCTTCTGCTTCTTCTGATTCACCCTCCAGACTTCACCTTCTCCTTCTCCTTCTTCTGATTCTTATGATTCACCCTCCAGACTTCACCTTCTTCTTCTCCTTCTTCTGCTTCTTCTGATTCACCCTCCTGACTTCACCTTCTCCTTCTCCTTCTTCTACTTCTTCTGATTCACCCTCCTGACTTCACCTTCTCCTTCTCCTTCTTCTACTTCTTCTGCTTCACCCTCCAGACTTCACCTTCTCCTTCTCCTTCTTCTACTTCTTCTGATTCACCCTCCAGACTTGACCTTCTCCTTCTCCTTCTTCTACTTCTTCTGATTCACCCTCCAGACTTCACCTTCTCCTGCTCCTTCTTCTGCTTCTTCTGCTTCACCGTCCTGACTTCACCTTCTCCTTCTCCTTCTTCTACTTCTTCTGCTTCATCCCCCTGACATCACCTGCTCCTTCTCCTTCTTCTGCTTCTTCTGATTCACCCTCCTAACTTCACCTTCTCCTTCTCCTTCTTCTGCTTCTTCTGATTCACCCTCCTGACTTCACCTTCTCCTTCTCCTTCTTCTGCTTCTTCTGATTCACCCTCCCGACTTCACCTTCTCCTTCTCCTTCTTCTGCTTCTTCTGATTCACCCTCCAGACTTCACCTTCTCCTTCTCCTTCTTCTGCTTCTTCTGATTCACCCTCCAGACCTCACCTTCTCCTTCTCCTTCTTCTACTTCTTCTGATTCACCCTCCAGACTTCATCTTCTCCTTCTCCGTCTTCTGCTTCTTCTGATTCACCCTCCAGACTTCACCTTCTCCTTCTCCTTCTTCTGCTTCTTCTGATTCACCCTCCAGACTTCACCTTCTCCTTCTCCTTCTTCTACTTCTTCTGATTCACCCTCCAGACTTCACCTTCTCCTTCTCCTTCTTCTACTTCTTCTGATTCACCCTCCAGTCTTCACCTTCTCCTTCTCCTTCTTCTGTTTCTTCTGCTTCACCCTCCAGACTTCACCTTCTCCTTCTCTTTGTTCTGCTTCTTCTGATTCACCCTCCAGACTTCACCTTCTCCTTCTCCTTCTTCTGATTCTTCTGATTCACCCTCCAGACTTCACCTTCTCCTTCTCCTTTTTCTGCTTCTTATGATTCACCCTCCTGACTTCACCTTCTCCTTCTCCTTCTTCTACTTCTTCTGATTCACCCTCCTGACTTCACCTTCTCCTTCTCCTTCTTCTACTTCTTCTGCTTCACCCTCCAGACTTCACCTTCTCCTTCTCCTTCTTCTACTTCTTCTGATTCACCCTTCAGACTTCACCTTCTCCTTCTCCTTTTTCTGCTTCTTCTGATTCACCCTCCAGACTTCACCTTCTCCTTCTCCTTATTCTGCTTCTTCTGATTCACCCTCCAGACTTCACCTTCTCCTTCTCCTTCTTCTGCTTCTTCTGATTCACCCTCCAGACTTCACCTTCTCCTTCTCCTTCTTCAGCTTCTTCTGATTCACCTTCCAGACTTCACCTTCTCCTTCTCCTTCTTCTGCTTCTTCTGATTCACCCTCCTGAATTCACCTTCTCCTTCTCCTTCTTCTACTTCTTCTGATTCACCCTCCTGACTTCAACTTCTCCTTCTCCTTCTTCTACTTCTTCTGCTTCACCCTCCCGACTTCACCTTCTCCTTCTCCTTCTTCTACTTCTTCTGATTCACCCTCCAGACTTGACCTTCTCCTTCTCCTTCTTCTACTTATTCTGATTCACCCTCCAGACTTCACATTCTCCTTCTCCTTCTTCTGCTTCTTCTGCTTCACCGTCCTGACTTCACCTTCTCCTTCTCCTTCTTCTACTTCTTCTGCTTCATCCCGCTGACATCACCTGCTCCTTCTCCTTCTTCTGCTTCTTCTGATTCACCCTCCTGACTTCACCTTCTCCTTCTCCTTCTTCTGCTTCTTCTGATTCACCCTCCAGACTTCACCTTCTCCTTCTCCTTCTTCTGCTTCTTCTGATTCACCCTCCAGACTTCACCTTCTCCTTCTCCTTGATCTGATTCTTCTGGTTCACCCTCCAGACTTCACCTTCTCCTTCTCCTTCTTCTGCTTCTTCTGATTCACCCTCCTGACTTCACCTTCTCCTTCTCCTTTTTCTACTTCTTCTGATTCACCCTCCTGGCTTCACCTTCTCCTTCTCCTTCTTCTACTTCTTCTGCTTCACCCTCCAGACTTCACCTTCTCCTTCTCCTTCTTCTACTTCTTCTGATTCACCCTCCAGACTTGACCTTCTCCTTCTCCTTCTTCTACTTCTTCTGATTCACCCTCCAGACTTCACCTTCTCCTGCTCCTTCTTCTGCTTCTTCTGCTTCACCGTCCTGACTTCACCTTCTCCTTCTCCTTCTTCTACTTCTTCTGCTTCATCCCCCTGACATCACCTGCTCCTTCTCCTTCTTCTGCTTCTTCTGATTCACCCTCCTAACTTCACCTTCTCCTTCTCCTTCTTCTGCTTCTTCTGATTCACCCTCCTGACTTCACCTTCTCCTTCTCCTTCTTCTGCTTCTTCTGATTCACCCTCCAGACTTCACCTTCTCCTTCTCCTTCTTCTGCTTCTTCTGATTCACCCTCCAGACTTCACCTTCTCCTTCTCCTTCTTCTGCTTCTTCTGATTCACCCTCCAGACCTCACCTTCTCCTTCTCCTTCTTCTACTTCTTCTGATTCACCCTCCAGACTTCATCTTCTCCTTCTCCTTCTTCTGCTTCTTCTGATTCACCCTCCAGACTTCACCTTCTCCTTCTCCTTCTTCTGCTTCTTCTGATTCACCCTCCAGACTTCACCTTCTCCTTCTCCTTCTTCTACTTCTTCTGATTCACCCTCCAGACTTCACCTTCTCCTTCTCCTTCTTCTACTTCTTCTGATTCACCCTCCTGACTTCACCTTCTCCTTCTCCTTCTTCTACTTCTTCTGCTTCACCCTCCAGACTTCACCTTCTCCTTCTCCTTCTTCTACTTCTTCTGATTCACCCTTCAGACTTCACCTTCTCCTTCTCCTTTTTCTGCTTCTTCTGATTCACCCTCCAGACTTCACCTTCTCCTTCTCCTTATTCTGCTTCTTCTGATTCACCCTCCAGACTTCACCTTCTCCTTCTCCTTCTTCTGCTTCTTCTGATTCACCCTCCAGACTTCACCTTCTCCTTCTCCTTCTTCTGCTTCTTCTGATTCACCTTCCAGACTTCACCTTCTCCTTCTCCTTCTTCTACTTCTTCTGATTCACCCTCCTGACTTCAACTTCTCCTTCTCCTTCTTCTACTTCTTCTGCTTCACCCTCCCGACTTCACCTTCTCCTTCTCCTTCTTCTACTTCTTCTGATTCACCCTCCAGACTTGACCTTCTCCTTCTCCTTCTTCTACTTATTCTGCTTCACCCTCCAGACTTCACCTTCTCCTTCTCCTTCTTCTACATCTTCTGATTCACCCTCCAGACTTCACCTCCTCCTTCTCCTTCTTCTGCTTCTTCTGATTCACCCTCCAGACTTCACCTTCTCCTTCTCCTTATTCTGCTTCTTCTGATTCACCCTCCAGACTTCACCTTCTCCTTCTCCTTCTTCTGCTTCTTCTGATTCACACTCCAGACTTCACCTTCTCCTTCTCCTTCTTGTACTTCTTCTGATTCACCCTCCAGACTTCACCTTCTCCTTCTCTTTCTTCTGCTTCTTCTGATTCACCCTCCAGACTTCACCTTCTCCTTCTCCTTCTTCTGATTCTTCTGATTCACCCTCCAGACTTCACCTTCTTCTTCTCCTTCTTCTGCTTCTTCTGATTCACCCTCCTGACTTCACCTTCTCCTTCTCCTTCTTCTACTTCTTCTGATTCACCCTCCTGACTTCACCTTCTCCTTCTCCTTCTTCTACTTATTCTGCTTCACCCTCCAGACTTCACCTTCTCCTTCTCCTTCTTCTACTTCTTCTGATTCACCCTCCAGACTTCACCTCCTCCTTCTCCTTCTTCTGCTTCTTCTGATTCACCCTCCAGACTTCACCTTCTCCTTCTCCTTATTCTGCTTCTTCTGATTCACCCTCCTGACTTCACCTTCTCCTTCTCCTTCTTCTGCTTCTTCTGATTCACCCTCCAGACTTCACCTTCTCCTTCTCCTTCTTCTGCTTCTTCTGATTCACCCTCCAGACTTCACCTTCTCCTTCTCCTTCTTCTGCTTCTTCTGATTCACCCTCCAGACCTCACCTTCTCCTTCTCCTTCTTCTACTTCTTCTGATTCACCCTCCAGACTTCATCTTCTCCTTCTCCTTCTTCTGCTTCTTCTGATTCACCCTCCAGACTTCACCTTCTCCTTCTCCTTCTTCTGCTTCTTCTGATTCACCCTCCAGACTTCACCTTCTCCTTCTCCTTCTTCTACTTCTTCTGATTCACCCTCCAGACTTCACCTTCTCCTTCTCCTTCTTCTACTTCTTCTGATTCACCCTCCAGTCTTCACCTTCTCCTTCTCCTTCTTTTGTTTCTTCTGCTTCACCCTCCAGACTTCACCTTCTCCTTCTCTTTGTTCTGCTTCTTCTGATTCACCCTCCAGACTTCACCTTCTCCTTCTCCTTCTTCTGATTCTTCTGATTCACCCTCCAGACTTCACCTTCTCCTTCTCCTTTTTCTGCTTCTTATGATTCACCCTCCTGACTTCACCTTCTCCTTCTCCTTCTTCTACTTCTTCTGATTCACCCTCCTGACTTCACCTTCTCCTTCTCCTTCTTCTACTTCTTCTGCTTCACCCTCCAGACTTCACCTTCTCCTTCTCCTTCTTCTACTTGTTCTGATTCACCCTTCAGACTTCACCTTCTCCTTCTCCTTTTTCTGCTTCTTCTGATTCACCCTCCAGACTTCACCTTCTCCTTCTCCTTATTCTGCTTCTTCTGATTCACCCTCCAGACTTCACCTTCTCCTTCTCCTTCTTCTGCTTCTTCTGATTCACCCTCCAGACTTCACCTTCTCCTTCTCCTTCTTCTGCTTCTTCTGATTCACCTTCCAGACTTCACCTTCTCCTTCTCCTTCTTCTGCTTCTTCTGATTCACCCTCCTGAATTCACCTTCTCCTTCTCCTTCTTCTACTTCTTCTGATTCACCCTCCTGACTTCAACTTCTCCTTCTCCTTCTTCTACTTCTTCTGCTTCACCCTCCCGACTTCACCTTCTCCTTCTCCTTCTTCTACTTATTCTGATTCACCCTCCAGACTTCACATTCTCCTTCTCCTTCTTCTGCTTCTTCTGCTTCACCGTCCTGACTTCACCTTCTCCTTCTCCTTCTTCTACTTCTTCTGCTTCATCCCGCTGACATCACCTGCTCCTTCTCCTTCTTCTGCTTCTTCTGATTCACCCTCCTGACTTCACCTTCTCCTTCTCCTTCTTCTGCTTCTTCTGATTCACCCTCCAGACTTCACCTTCTCCTTCTCCTTCTTCTGCTTCTTCTGATTCACCCTCCAGACTTCACCTTCTCCTTCTCCTTCTTCTGATTCTTCTGATTCACCCTCCAGACTTCACCTTCTCCTTCTCCTTCTTCTGCTTCTTCTGATTCACCCTCCTGACTTCACCTTCTCCTTCTCCTTTTTCTACTTCTTCTGATTCACCCTCCTGGCTTCACCTTCTCCTTCTCCTTCTTCTACTTCTTCTGCTTCACCCTCCAGACTTCACCTTCTCCTTCTCCTTCTTCTGCTTCTTCTGATTCACCCTCCTGACTTCACCTTCTCCTTCTCCTTCTTCTACTTCTTCTGATTCACCCTCCAGACTTCACATTCTCCTTCTCCTTCTTCTGCTTCTTCTGCTTCACCGTCCTGACTTCACCTTCTCCTTCTCCTTCTTCTACTTCTTCTGCTTCATCCCGCTGACATCACCTGCTCCTTCTCCTTCTTCTGCTTCTTCTGATTCACCCTCCTGACTTCACCTTCTCCTTCTCCTTCTTCTGCTTCTTCTGATTCACCCTCCAGACTTCACCTTCTCCTTCTCCTTCTCCTGCTTCTTCTGATTCACCCTCCAGACTTCACCTTCTCCTTCTCCTTCTTCTGATTCTTCTGATTCACCCTCCAGACTTCACCTTCTCCTTCTCCTTCTTCTGCTTCTTCTGATTCACCCTCCTGACTTCACCTTCTCCTTCTCCTTCTTCTACTTCTTCTGATTCACCCTCCTGGCTTCACCTTCTCCTTCTCCTTCTTCTACTTCTTCTGCTTCACCCTCCAGACTTCACCTTCTCCTTCTCCTTCGTCTACTTCTTCTGATTCACCCTCCAGACAACACCTTCTCCTTCTCCTTCTTCTACTTCTTCTGATTCACCCTCCAGACTTCACCTTCTCCTTGTCCTTCTTCTGCTTCTTCTGATTCACCCTCCTGACTTCACCTTCTCCTTCTCCTTCTTCTACTTCTTCTGATTCACCCTCCTGACTTCAACTTCTTCTTCTCCTTCTTCTACTTCTTCTGCTTCACCCTCCAGACTTCACCTTCTCCTTCTCCTTCTTCTACTTCTTCTGATTCACCCTCCAGACTTGACCTTCTCCTTCTCCTTCTTCTACTTATTCTGATTCACCCTCCAGACTTCACATTCTCCTTCTCCTTCTTCTGCTTCTTCTGCTTCACCGTCCTGACTTCACCTTCTCCTTCTCCTTCTTCTACTTCTTCTGCTTCATCCCGCTGACATCACCTGCTCCTTCTCCTTCTACTGCTTCTTCTGATTCACCCTCCTAACTTCACCTTCTCCTTCTCCGTCTTCTGCTTCTTCTGATTCACCCTCCTGACTTCACCTTCTCCTTCTCCTTCTTCTGCTTCTTCTGATTCACCCTCCAGACTTCACCTTCTCCTTCTCCTTCTTCTGCTTCTTCTGATTCACCCTCCAGACTTCACCTTCTCCTTCTCCTTCTTCTGATTCTTCTGATTCACCCTCCAGACTTCACCTTCTCCTTCTCCTTCTTCTGCTTCTTCTGATTCACCCTCCAGACTTCACCTTCTCCTTCTCCTTCTTCTACTTCTTCTGCTTCACCCTCCAGATTTCACCTTCTCCTTCTCCTTCTTCTGCTTCTTCTGATTCACCCTCCAGACTTCTCCTTCTCCTTCTCCTTCTTCTGCTTCTTCTGATTCACCCTCCAGACTTCACCTTCTCCTTCTCCTTCTTCTGCTTCTTCTGATTCACCCTCCAGACTTCACCTTCTCCTTCTCCTTCTTCTACTTCTTCTGATTCACCCTCCAGACTTCACATTCTCCATTTCCTTCTTCTGCTTCTTCTGATTCACCCTCCAGACTTCACCTTCTCCTTCTCCTTCGTCTACTTCTTCTGATTCACCCTCCAGACTACACCTTCTCCTTCTCCTTCTTCTACTTCTTCTGATTCACCCTCCATAATTCACCTTCTCCTTCTCCTTCTTCTGTTTCTTCTGATTCACCGTCCAGACTTCACCTTCTCCTTCTCCTTCTTCTACTACTTCTGATTCACCCTCCAGACTTCACCTTCTCCTTCTCCTTCTTCTACTTCTTCTGATTCACCCTCCAGACTTCATCTTCTCCTTCTCCTTCTTCTGCTTCTTCTGATTCACCCTCCAGACTTCACCTTCTCCTTCTCCTTCTTCTGCTTCTTCTGATTCACGCTCCAGACTTCACCTTCTCCTTCTCCTTCTTCTACTTCTTCTGATTCACCCTCCAGACTTCACCTTCTCCTTCTCCTTCTTCTACTTCTTCTGATTCACCCTCCAGTCTTCACCTTCTCCTTCTCCTCCTTCTGATTCTTCTGATTCACCCTCCAGACTTCACCTTCTCCTTCTCCTTCTTCTGCTTCTTCTGATTCACCCTCCTGACTTCACCTTCTCCTTCTCCTTCTACTTCTTCTGATTCACCCTCCTGACTTCACCTTCTCCTTCTCCTTCTTCTACTTCTTCTGCTTCACCCTCCAGACTTCACCTTCTCCTTCTCCTTCTTCTACTTCTTCTGCTTCACCCTCCAGACTTCATCTTCTCCTTCTCCTTCTTCTGCTTCTTCTGATTCACCGTCCAGACTTCACCTTCTCCTTCTCCTTATTCTGCTTCTTCTGATTCACGCTCCAGACTTCACCTTCTCCTTCTCCTTCTTCTACTACTTCTGATTCACCCTCCAGACTTCACCTTCTCCTTCTCCTTCTTCTACTTCTTCTGATTCACCCTCCAGACTTCATCTTCTCCTTCTCCTTCTTCTGCTTCTTCTGATTCACCCTCCAGACTTCACCTTCTCCTTCTCCTTCTTCTGCTTCTTCTGATTCACGCTCCAGACTTCACCTTCTCCTTCTCCTTCTTCTACTTCTTCTGATTCACCCTCCAGACTTCACCTTCTCCTTCTCCTTCTTCTACTTCTTCTGATTCACCCTCCAGTCTTCACCTTCTCCTTCTCCTCCTTCTGATTCTTCTGATTCACCCTCCAGACTTCACCTTCTCCTTCTCCTTCTTCTGCTTCTTCTGATTCACCCTCCTGACTTCACCTTCTCCTTCTCCTTCTACTTCTTCTGATTCACCCTCCTGACTTCACCTTCTCCTTCTCCTTCTTCTACTTCTTCTGCTTCACCCTCCAGACTTCACCTTCTCCTTCTCCTTCTTCTACTTCTTCTGCTTCACCCTCCAGACTTCATCTTCTCCTTCTCCTTCTTCTGCTTCTTCTGATTCACCGTCCAGACTTCACCTTCTCCTTCTCCTTATTCTGCTTCTTCTGATTCACGCTCCAGACTTCACCTTCTCCTTCTCCTTATTCTGCTTCTTCTGATTCACCCTCCAGACTTCACCTTCTCCTTCTCCTTCCTCTGCTTCTTCTGATTCACCCTCCAGACTTCACCTTCTCCTTCTCCTTCTTCTGATTCTTCTGATTCACCCTCCAGACTTCACCTTCTCCTTCTCCTTCTTCTGCTTCTTCTGATTCACCCTCCTGACTTCACCTTCTCCTTCTCCTTCTTCTACTTCTTCTGATTCACCCTCCTGACTTCACCTTCTCCTTCTCCTTCTTCTACTTCTTCTGCTTCACCCTCCAGACTTCACCTTCTCCTTCTCCTTCTTCTACTTCTTCTGATTCACCCTCCAGACTTCACCTCCTCCTTCTCCTTCTTCTGCTTCTTCTGATTCACCCTCCAGACTTCACCTTCTCCTTCTCCTTATTCTGCTTCTTCTGATTCACCCTCCAGACTTCACCTTCTCCTTCTCCTTCTTCTGCTTCTTCTGATTCACACTCCATACTTCACCTTCTCCTTCTCCTTCTTGTACTTCTTCTGATTCCCCCTCCAGACTTCACCTTCTCCTTCTCTTTCTTCTGCTTCTTCTGATTCACCCTCCAGACTTCACCTTCTCCTTCTCCTTCTTCTGATTCTTATGATTCACCCTCCAGACTTCACCTTCTTCTTCTCCTTCTTCTGCTTCTTCTGATTCACCCTCCTGACTTCACCTTCTCCTTCTCCTTCTTCTACTTCTTCTGATTCACCCTCCTGACTTCACCTTCTCCTTCTCCTTCTTCTACTTCTTCTGCTTCACCCTCCAGACTTCACCTTCTCCTTCTCCTTCTTCTACTTCTTCTGATTCACCCTCCAGACTTGACCTTCTCCTTCTCCTTCTTCTACTTCTTCTGATTCACCCTCCAGACTTCACCTTCTCCTGCTCCTTCTTCTGCTTCTTCTGCTTCACCGTCCTGACTTCACCTTCTCCTTCTCCTTCTTCTACTTCTTCTGCTTCATCCCCCTGACATCACCTGCTCCTTCTCCTTCTTCTGCTTCTTCTGATTCACCCTCCTAACTTCACCTTCTCCTTCTCCTTCTTCTGCTTCTTCTGATTCACCCTCCTGACTTCACCTTCTCCTTCTCCTTCTTCTGCTTCTTCTGATTCACCCTCCCGACTTCACCTTCTCCTTCTCCTTCTTCTGCTTCTTCTGATTCACCCTCCAGACTTCACCTTCTCCTTCTCCTTCTTCTGCTTCTTCTGATTCACCCTCCAGACCTCACCTTCTCCTTCTCCTTCTTCTACTTCTTCTGATTCACCCTCCAGACTTCATCTTCTCCTTCTCCTTCTTCTGCTTCTTCTGATTCACCCTCCAAACTTCACCTTCTCCTTCTCCTTCTTTTGCTTCTTCTGATTCACCCTCCAGACTTCACCTTCTCCTTCTCCTTCTTCTACTTCTTCTGATTCACCCTCCAGACTTCACCTTCTCCTTCTCCTTCTTCTACTTCTTCTGATTCACCCTCCAGACTTCACCTCCTCCTTCTCCTTCTTCTGCTTCTTCTGATTCACCCTCCAGACTTCACCTTCTCCTTCTCCTTATTCTGCTTCTTCTGATTCACCCTCCAGACTTCACCTTCTCCTTCTCCTTCTTCTGCTTCTTCTGATTCACACTCCATACTTCACCTTCTCCTTCTCCTTCTTGTACTTCTTCTGATTCCCCCTCCAGACTTCACCTTCTCCTTCTCTTTCTTCTGCTTCTTCTGATTCACCCTCCAGACTTCACCTTCTCCTTCTCCTTCTTCTGATTCTTATGATTCACCCTCCAGACTTCACCTTCTCCTTCTCCTTCTTCTACTTCTTCTGATTCACCCTCCTGACTTCACCTTCTCCTTCTCCTTCTTCTACTTCTTCTGCTTCACCCTCCAGACTTCACCTTCTCCTTCTCCTTCTTCTACTTCTTCTGATTCACCCTCCAGACTTGACCTTCTCCTTCTCCTTCTTCTACTTCTTCTGATTCACCCTCCAGACTTCACCTTCTCCTGCTCCTTCTTCTGCTTCTTCTGCTTCACCGTCCTGACTTCACCTTCTCCTTCTCCTTCTTCTACTTCTTCTGCTTCATCCCCCTGACATCACCTGCTCCTTCTCCTTCTTCTGCTTCTTCTGATTCACCCTCCTAACTTCACCTTCTCCTTCTCCTTCTTCTGCTTCTTCTGATTCACCCTCCTGACTTCACCTTCTCCTTCTCCTTCTTCTGCTTCTTCTGATTCACCCTCCCGACTTCACCTTCTCCTTCTCCTTCTTCTGCTTCTTCTGATTCACCCTCCAGACTTCACCTTCTCCTTCTCCTTCTTCTGCTTCTTCTGATTCACCCTCCAGACCTCACCTTCTCCTTCTCCTTCTTCTACTTCTTCTGATTCACCCTCCAGACTTCATCTTCTCCTTCTCCTTCTTCTGCTTCTTCTGATTCACCCTCCAGACTTCACCTTCTCCTTCTCCTTCTTCTGCTTCTTCTGATTCACCCTCCAGACTTCACCTTCTCCTTCTCCTTCTTCTACTTCTTCTGATTCACCCTCCAGACTTCACCTTCTCCTTCTCCTTCTTCTACTTCTTCTGATTCACCCTCCAGTCTTCACCTTCTCCTTCTCCTTCTTCTGTTTCTTCTGCTTCACCCTCCAGACTTCACCTTCTCCTTCTCTTTGTTCTGCTTCTTCTGATTCACCCTCCAGACTTCACCTTCTCCTTCTCCTTCTTCTGATTCTTCTGATTCACCCTCCAGACTTCACCTTCTCCTTCTCCTTTTTCTGCTTCTTATGATTCACCCTCCTGACTTCACCTTCTCCTTCTCCTTCTTCTACTTCTTCTGATTCACCCTCCTGACTTCACCTTCTCCTTCTCCTTCTTCTACTTCTTCTGCTTCACCCTCCAGACTTCACCTTCTCCTTCTCCTTCTTCTACTTCTTCTGATTCACCCTTCAGACTTCACCTTCTCCTTCTCCTTTTTCTGCTTCTTCTGATTCACCCTCCAGACTTCACCTTCTCCTTCTCCTTATTCTGCTTCTTCTGATTCACCCTCCAGACTTCACCTTCTCCTTCTCCTTCTTCTGCTTCTTCTGATTCACCCTCCAGACTTCACCTTCTCCTTCTCCTTCTTCAGCTTCTTCTGATTCACCTTCCAGACTTCACCTTCTCCTTCTCCTTCTTCTGCTTCTTCTGATTCACCCTCCTGAATTCACCTTCTCCTTCTCCTTCTTCTACTTCTTCTGATTCACCCTCCTGACTTCAACTTCTCCTTCTCCTTCTTCTACTTCTTCTGCTTCACCCTCCCGACTTCACCTTCTCCTTCTCCTTCTTCTACTTCTTCTGATTCACCCTCCAGACTTGACCTTCTCCTTCTCCTTCTTCTACTTATTCTGATTCACCCTCCAGACTTCACATTCTCCTTCTCCTTCTTCTGCTTCTTCTGCTTCACCGTCCTGACTTCACCTTCTCCTTCTCCTTCTTCTACTTCTTCTGCTTCATCCCGCTGACATCACCTGCTCCTTCTCCTTCTTCTGCTTCTTCTGATTCACCCTCCTGACTTCACCTTCTCCTTCTCCTTCTTCTGCTTCTTCTGATTCACCCTCCAGACTTCACCTTCTCCTTCTCCTTCTTCTGCTTCTTCTGATTCACCCTCCAGACTTCACCTTCTCCTTCTCCTTGATCTGATTCTTCTGATTCACCCTCCAGACTTCACCTTCTCCTTCTCCTTCTTCTGCTTCTTCTGATTCACCCTCCTGACTTCACCTTCTCCTTCTCCTTTTTCTACTTCTTCTGATTCACCCTCCTGGCTTCACCTTCTCCTTCTCCTTCTTCTACTTCTTCTGCTTCACCCTCCAGACTTCACCTTCTCCTTCTCCTTCTTCTACTTCTTCTGATTCACCCTCCAGACTTGACCTTCTCCTTCTCCTTCTTCTACTTCTTCTGATTCACCCTCCAGACTTCACCTTCTCCTGCTCCTTCTTCTGCTTCTTCTGCTTCACCGTCCTGACTTCACCTTCTCCTTCTCCTTCTTCTACTTCTTCTGCTTCATCCCCCTGACATCACCTGCTCCTTCTCCTTCTTCTGCTTCTTCTGATTCACCCTCCTAACTTCACCTTCTCCTTCTCCTTCTTCTGCTTCTTCTGATTCACCCTCCTGACTTCACCTTCTCCTTCTCCTTCTTCTGCTTCTTCTGATTCACCCTCCAGACTTCACCTTCTCCTTCTCCTTCTTCTGCTTCTTCTGATTCACCCTCCAGACTTCACCTTCTCCTTCTCCTTATTCTGCTTCTTCTGATTCACCCTCCAGACTTCACCTTCTCCTTCTCCTTCTTCTGCTTCTTCTGATTCACCCTCCAGACTTCACCTTCTCCTTCTCCTTCTTCAGCTTCTTCTGATTCACCTTCCAGACTTCACCTTCTCGTTCTCCTTCTTCTGCTTCTTCTGATTCACCCTCCTGAATTCACCTTCTCCTTCTCCTTCTTCTACTTCTTCTGATTCACCCTCCTGACTTCAACTTCTCCTTCTCCTTCTTCTACTTCTTCTGCTTCACCCTCCCGACTTCACCTTCTCCTTCTCCTTCTTCTACTTCTTCTGATTCACCCTCCAGACTTGACCTTCTCCTTCTCCTTCTTCTACTTATTCTGATTCACCCTCCAGACTTCACATTCTCCTTCTCCTTCTTCTGCTTCTTCTGCTTCACCGTCCTGACTTCACCTTCTCCTTCTCCTTCTTCTACTTCTTCTGCTTCATCCCGCTGACATCACCTGCTCCTTCTCCTTCTTCTGCTTCTTCTGATTCACCCTCCAGACTTCACCTTCTCCTTCTCCTTCTTCTGCTTCTTCTGATTCACCCTCCAGACTTCACCTTCTCCTTCTCCTTGATCTGATTCTTCTGATTCACCCTCCAGACTTCACCTTCTCCTTCTCCTTCTTCTGCTTCTTCTGATTCACCCTCCTGACTTCACCTTCTCCTTCTCCTTTTTCTACTTCTTCTGATTCACCCTCCTGGCTTCACCTTCTCCTTCTCCTTCTTCTACTTCTTCTGCTTCACCCTCCAGACTTCACCTTCTCCTTCTCCTTCTTCTACTTCTTCTGATTCACCCTCCAGACTTGACCTTCTCCTTCTCCTTCTTCTACTTATTCTGATTCACCCTCCAGACTTCACATTCTCCTTCTCCTTCTTCTGCTTCTTCTGCTTCACCGTCCTGACTTCACCTTCTCCTTCTCCTTCTTCTACTTCTTCTGCTTCATCCCGCTGACATCACCTGCTCCTTCTCCTTCTTCTGCTTCTTCTGATTCACCCTCCAGACTTCACCTTCTCCTTCTCCTTCTTCTGCTTCTTCTGATTCACCCTCCCGACTTCACCTTCTCCTTCTCCTTCTTCTACTTCTTCTGATTCACCCTCCAGACTTGACCTTCTCCTTCTCCTTCTTCTACTTATTCTGATTCACCCTCCAGACTTCACATTCTCCTTCTCCTTCTTCTGCTTCTTCTGCTTCACCGTCCTGACTTCACCTTCTCCTTCTCCTTCTTCTACTTCTTCTGCTTCATCCCGCTGACATCACCTGCTCCTTCTCCTTCTTCTGCTTCTTCTGATTCACCCTCCAGACTTCACCTTCTCCTTCTCCTTCTTCTGCTTCTTCTGATTCACCCTCCAGACTTCACCTTCTCCTTCTCCTTGATCTGATTCTTCTGATTCACCCTCCAGACTTCACCTTCTCCTTCTCCTTCTTCTGCTTCTTCTGATTCACCCTCCTGACTTCACCTTCTCCTTCTCCTTTTTCTACTTCTTCTGATTCACCCTCCTGGCTTCACCTTCTCCTTCTCCTTCTTCTACTTCTTCTGCTTCACCCTCCAGACTTCACCTTCTCCTTCTCCTTCTTCTACTTCTTCTGATTCACCCTCCAGACTTGACCTTCTCCTTCTCCTTCTTCTACTTCTTCTGATTCACCCTCCAGACTTCACCTTCTCCTGCTCCTTCTTCTGCTTCTTCTGCTTCACCGTCCTGACTTCACCTTCTCCTTCTCCTTCTTCTACTTCTTCTGCTTCATCCCCCTGACATCACCTGCTCCTTCTCCTTCTTCTGCTTCTTCTGATTCACCCTCCTAACTTCACCTTCTCCTTCTCCTTCTTCTGCTTCTTCTGATTCACCCTCCTGACTTCACCTTCTCCTTCTCCTTCTTCTGCTTCTTCTGATTCACCCTCCAGACTTCACCTTCTCCTTCTCCTTCTTCTGCTTCTTCTGATTCACCCTCCAGACTTCACCTTCTCCTTCTCCTTCTTCTGCTTCTTCTGATTCACCCTCCAGACCTCACCTTCTCCTTCTCCTTCTTCTACTTCTTCTGATTCACCCTCCAGACTTCATCTTCTCCTTCTCCTTCTTCTGCTTCTTCTGATTCACCCTCCAGACTTCACCTTCTCCTTCTCCTTCTTCTGCTTCTTCTGATTCACCCTCCAGACTTCACCTTCTCCTTCTCCTTCTTCTACTTCTTCTGATTCACCCTCCAGACTTCACCTTCTCCTTCTCCTTCTTCTACTTCTTCTGATTCACCCTCCAGTCTTCACCTTCTCCTTCTCCTTCTTCTGTTTCTTCTGCTTCACCCTCCAGACTTCACCTTCTCCTTCTCTTTGTTCTGCTTCTTCTGATTCACCCTCCAGACTTCACCTTCTCCTTCTCCTTCTTCTGATTCTTCTGATTCACCCTCCAGACTTCACCTTCTCCTTCTCCTTTTTCTGCTTCTTATGATTCACCCTCCTGACTTCACCTTCTCCTTCTCCTTCTTCTACTTCTTCTGATTCACCCTCCTGACTTCACCTTCTCCTTCTCCTTCTTCTACTTCTTCTGCTGCACCCTCCAGACTTCACCTTCTCCTTCTCCTTCTTCTACTTCTTCTGATTCACCCTTCAGACTTCACCTTCTCCTTCTCCTTTTTCTGCTTCTTCTGATTCACCCTCCAGACTTCACCTTCTCCTTCTCCTTATTCTGCTTCTTCTGATTCACCCTCCAGACTTCACCTTCTCCTTCTCCTTCTTCTGCTTCTTCTGATTCACCCTCCAGACTTCACCTTCTCCTTCTCCTTCTTCTGCTTCTTCTGATTCACCTTCCAGACTTCACCTTCTCCTTCTCCTTCTTCTACTTCTTCTGATTCACCCTCCTGACTTCAACTTCTCCTTCTCCTTCTTCTACTTCTTCTGCTTCACCCTCCCGACTTCACCTTCTCCTTCTCCTTCTTCTACTTCTTCTGATTCACCCTCCAGACTTGACCTTCTCCTTCTCCTTCTTCTACTTATTCTGCTTCACCCTCCAGACTTCACCTTCTCCTTCTCCTTCTTCTACTTCTTCTGATTCACCCTCCAGACTTCACCTCCTCCTTCTCCTTCTTCTGCTTCTTCTGATTCACCCTCCAGACTTCACCTTCTCCTTCTCCTTATTCTGCTTCTTCTGATTCACCCTCCAGACTTCACCTTCTCCTTCTCCTTCTTCTGCTTCTTCTGATTCACACTCCAGACTTCACCTTCTCCTTCTCCTTCTTGTACTTCTTCTGATTCACCCTCCAGACTTCACCTTCTCCTTCTCTTTCTTCTGCTTCTTCTGATTCACCCTCCAGGCTTCACCTTCTCCTTCTCCTTCTTCTGATTCTTCTGATTCACCCTCCAGACTTCACCTTCTTCTTCTCCTTCTTCTGCTTCTTCTGATTCACCCTCCTGACTTCACCTTCTCCTTCTCCTTCTTCTACTTCTTCTGATTCACCCTCCTGACTTCACCTTCTCCTTCTCCTTCTTCTACTTCTTCTGCTTCACCCTCCAGACTTCACCTTCTCCTTCTCCTTCTTCTACTTCTTCTGATTCACCCTCCAGACTTGACCTTCTCCTTCTCCTTCTTCTACTTCTTCTGATTCACCCTCCAGACTTCACCTTCTCCTGCTCCTTCTTCTGCTTCTTCTGCTTCACCGTCCTGACTTCACCTTCTCCTTCTCCTTCTTCTACTTCTTCTGCTTCATCCCCCTGACATCACCTGCTCCTTCTCCTTCTTCTGCTTCTTCTGATTCACCCTCCTAACTTCACCTTCTCCTTCTCCTTCTTCTGCTTCTTCTGATTCACCCTCCTGACTTCACCTTCTCCTTCTCCTTCTTC
The DNA here is from genome assembly GCF_052327205.1 of Somniosus microcephalus. NCBI lineage: Eukaryota > Metazoa > Chordata > Chondrichthyes > Squaliformes > Somniosidae > Somniosus > Somniosus microcephalus. The sequence goes on from NC_141004.1 coordinate 365,676, forward strand.
TGCTTCTTCTGATTCACCCTCCCGACTTCACCTTCTCCTTCTCCTTCTTCTGCTTCTTCTGATTCACCCTCCAGACTTCACCTTCTCCTTCTCCTTCTTCTGCTTCTTCTGATTCACCCTCCAGACCTCACCTTCTCCTTCTCCTTCTTCTACTTCTTCTGATTCACCCTCCAGACTTCATCTTCTCCTTCTCCTTCTTCTGCTTCTTCTGATTCACCCTCCAGACTTCACCTTCTCCTTCTCCTTCTTCTGCTTCTTCTGATTCACCCTCCAGACTTCACCTTCTCCTTCTCCTTCTTCTACTTCTTCTGATTCACCCTCCAGACTTCACCTTCTCCTTCTCCTTCTTCTACTTCTTCTGATTCACCCTCCAGTCTTCACCTTCTCCTTCTCCTTCTTCTGTTTCTTCTGCTTCACCCTCCAGACTTCACCTTCTCCTTCTCTTTGTTCTGCTTCTTCTGATTCACCCTCCAGACTTCACCTTCTCCTTCTCCTTCTTCTGATTCTTCTGATTCACCCTCCAGACTTCACCTTCTCCTTCTCCTTTTTCTGCTTCTTATGATTCACCCTCCTGACTTCACCTTCTCCTTCTCCTTCTTCTACTTCTTCTGATTCACCCTCCTGACTTCACCTTCTCCTTCTCCTTCTTCTACTTCTTCTGCTTCACCCTCCAGACTTCACCTTCTCCTTCTCCTTCTTCTGCTTCTTCTGATTCACCCTCCTGAATTCACCTTCTCCTTCTCCTTCTTCTACTTCTTCTGATTCACCCTCCTGACTTCAACTTCTCCTTCTCCTTCTTCTACTTCTTCTGCTTCACCCTCCCGACTTCACCTTCTCCTTCTCCTTCTTCTACTTCTTCTGATTCACCCTCCAGACTTGACCTTCTCCTTCTCCTTCTTCTACTTATTCTGATTCACCCTCCAGACTTCACATTCTCCTTCTCCTTCTTCTGCTTCTTCTGCTTCACCGTCCTGACTTCACCTGCTCCTTCTCCTTCTTCTGCTTCTTCTGATTCACCCTCCTGACTTCACCTTCTCCTTCTCCTTCTTCTGCTTCTTCTGATTCACCCTCCAGACTTCACCTTCTCCTTCTCCTTCTTCTGCTTCTTCTGATTCACCCTCCAGACTTCACCTTCTCCTTCTCCTTCTTCTGATTCTTCTGATTCACCCTCCAGACTTCACCTTCTCCTTCTCCTTCTTCTGCTTCTTCTGATTCACCCTCCTGACTTCACCTTCTCCTTCTCCTTTTTCTACTTCTTCTGATTCACCCTCCTGGCTTCACCTTCTCCTTCTCCTTCTTCTACTTCTTCTGCTTCACCCTCCAGACTTCACCTTCTCCTTCTCCTTCTTCTACTTCTTCTGATTCACCCTCCAGACTTGACCTTCTCCTTCTCCTTCTTCTACTTCTTCTGATTCACCCTCCAGACTTCACCTTCTCCTGCTCCTTCTTCTGCTTCTTCTGCTTCACCGTCCTGACTTCACCTTCTCCTTCTCCTTCTTCTACTTCTTCTGCTTCATCCCCCTGACATCACCTGCTCCTTCTCCTTCTTCTGCTTCTTCTGATTCACCCTCCTAACTTCACCTTCTCCTTCTCCTTCTTCTGCTTCTTCTGATTCACCCTCCTGACTTCACCTTCTCCTTCTCCTTCTTCTGCTTCTTCTGATTCACCCTCCAGACTTCACCTTCTCCTTTTCCTTCTTCTGCTTCTTCTGATTCACCCTCCAGACTTCACCTTCTCCTTCTCCTTCTTCTGCTTCTTCTGATTCACCCTCCAGACCTCACCTTCTCCTTCTCCTTCTTCTACTTCTTCTGATTCACCCTCCAGACTTCATCTTCTCCTTCTCCTTCTTCTGCTTCTTCTGATTCACCCTCCAGACTTCACCTTCTCCTTCTCCTTCTTCTGATTCTTCTGATTCACCCTCCAGACTTCACCTTCTCCTTCTCCTTTTTCTGCTTCTTATGATTCACCCTCCTGACTTCACCTTCTCCTTCTCCTTCTTCTACTTCTTCTGATTCACCCTCCTGACTTCACCTTCTCCTTCTCCTTCTTCTACTTCTTCTGCTTCACCCTCCAGACTTCACCTTCTCCTTCTCCTTCTTCTACTTCTTCTGATTCACCCTTCAGACTTCACCTTCTCCTTCTCCTTTTTCTGCTTCTTCTGATTCACCCTCCAGACTTCACCTTCTCCTTCTCCTTATTCTGCTTCTTCTGATTCACCCTCCAGACTTCACCTTCTCCTTCTCCTTCTTCTGCTTCTTCTGATTCACCCTCCAGACTTCACCTTCTCCTTCTCCTTCTTCTGCTTCTTCTGATTCACCTTCCAGACTTCACCTTCTCCTTCTCCTTCTTCTACTTCTTCTGATTCACCCTCCTGACTTCAACTTCTCCTTCTCCTTCTTCTACTTCTTCTGCTTCACCCTCCCGACTTCACCTTCTCCTTCTCCTTCTTCTACTTCTTCTGATTCACCCTCCAGACTTGACCTTCTCCTTCTCCTTCTTCTACTTATTCTGATTCACCCTCCAGACTTCACATTCTCCTTCTCCTTCTTCTGCTTCTTCTGCTTCACCGTCCTGACTTCACCTTCTCCTTCTCCTTCTTCTACTTCTTCTGCTTCATCCCGCTGACATCACCTGCTCCTTCTCCTTCTTCTGCTTCTTCTGATTCACCCTCCTGACTTCACCTTCTCCTTCTCCTTCTTCTGCTTCTTCTGATTCACCCTCCAGACTTCACCTTCTCCTTCTCCTTCTTCTGCTTCTTCTGATTCACCCTCCAGACTTCACCTTCTCCTTCTCCTTCTTCTGATTCTTCTAATTCACCCTCCAGACTTCACCTTCTCCTTCTCCTTCTTCTGCTTCTTCTGATTCACCCTCCTGACTTCACCTTCTCCTTCTCCTTTTTCTACTTCTTCTGATTCACCCTCCTGGCTTCACCTTCTCCTTCTCCTTCTTCTACTTCTTCTGCTTCACCCTCCAGACTTCACCTTCTCCTTCTCCTTCTTCTGCTTCTTCTGATTCACCCTCCTGACTTCACCTTCTCCTTCTCCTTCTTCTACTTCTTCTGATTCACCCTCCAGACTTCACATTCTCCTTCTCCTTCTTCTGCTTCTTCTGCTTCACCGTCCTGACTTCACCTTCTTCTTCTCCTTCTTCTACTTCTTCTGCTTCATCCCGCTGACATCACCTGCTCCTTCTCCTTCTTCTGCTTCTTCTGATTCACCCTCCTGACTTCACCTTCTCCTTCTCCTTCTTCTGCTTCTTCTGATTCACCCTCCAGACTTCACCTTCTCCTTCTCCTTCTTCTGCTTCTTCTGATTCACCCTCCAGACTTCACCTTCTCCTTCTTCTGATTCTTCTGATTCACCCTCCAGACTTCACCTTCTCCTTCTCCTTCATCTGCTTCTTCTGATTCACCCTCCTGACTTCACCTTCTCCTTCTCCTTCTTCTACTTCTTCTGATTCACCCTCCTGGCTTCACCTTCTCCTTCTCCTTCTTCTACTTCTTCTGCTTCACCCTCCAGACTTCACCTTCTCCTTCTCCTTCTTCTGCTTCTTCTGATTCACCCTCCAGACTTCTCCTTCTCCTTCTTCTGCTTCTTCTGATTCACCCTCCACACTTCACCTTCTCCTTCTCCTTCTTCTGCTTCTTCTGATTCACCCTCCAGACTTCACCTTCTCCTTCTCCTTCTTCTACTTCTTCTGATTCACCCTCCAGACTTCACCTTCTCCATTTCCTTCTTCTGCTTCTTCTGATTCACCCTCCAGACTTCACCTTCTCCTTCTCCTACGTCTACTTCTTCTGATTCACCCTCCAGACTACACCTTCTCCTTCTCCTTCTTCTACTTCTTCTGATTCACCCTCCAGACTTCACCTTCTCCTTCTCCTTCATCTGTTTCTTCTGATTCACCGTCCAGACTTCACCTTCTCCTTCTCCTTCTTCTACTACTTCTGATTCACCCTCCAGACTTCACCTTCTCCTTCTCCTACGTCTACTTCTTCTGATTCACCCTCCAGACTACACCTTCTCCTTCTCCTTCTTCTACTTCTTCTGATTCACCCTCCAGACTTCACCTTCTCCTTCTCCTTCATCTGTTTCTTCTGATTCACCGTCCAGACTTCACCTTCTCCTTCTCCTTCTTCTACTACTTCTGATTCACCCTCCAGACTTCACCTTCTCCTTCTCCTTCTTCTACTTCTTCTGATTCACCCTCCAGACTTCATCTTCTCCTTCTCCTTCTTCTGCTTCTTCTGATTCACCCTCCAGACTTCACCTTCTCCTTCTCCTTCTTCTGCTTCTTCTGATTCACCCTCCAGACTTCACCTTCTCCTTCTCCTTCTTCTACTTCTTCTGATTCACCCTCCAGACTTCACCTTCTCCTTCTCCTTCTTCTACTTCTTCTGATTCACCCTCCAGTCTTCACCTTCTCCTTCTCCTTCTTCTGTTTCTTCTGCTTCACCCTCCAGACTTCAGCTTCTCCTTCTCTTTCTTCTGCTTCTTCTGATTCACCGTCCTGACTTCACCTTCTCCTTCTCCTTCTTCTACTTCTTCTGATTCACACTCCTGACTTCACCTTCTCCTTCTCCTTCTTCTACTTCTTCTGATTCACACTCCAGACTTCACCTTCTCCTTCTCCTTCTTCTACTTCTTCTGATTCACCCTCCAGACTTCACCTTCTCCTTCTCTTTCTTCTGCTTCTTCTGATTCGCCCTCCAGACTTCACCTTCTCCTTCTCCTTCTTCTACTTCTTCTGATTCACCCTCCTGACTTCACCTTCTCCTTCTCCTTCTTCTACTTCTTCTGCTTCACCCTCCAGACTTCACCTTCTCCTTCTCCTTCTTCTACTTCTTCTGATTCACCCTCCAGACTTGACCTTCTCCTTCTCCTTCTTCTACTTCTTCTGATTCACCCTCCAGACTTCACCTTCTCCTGCTCCTTCTTCTGCTTCTTCTGCTTCACCGTCCAGACTTCACCTTCTCCTTCTCCTTCTTCTGTTTCTTCTGATTCACCGTCCAGACTTCACCTTCTCCTTCTCCTTCTTCTACTACTTCTGATTCACCCTCCAGACTTCACCTTCTCCTTCTCCTTCTTCTACTTCTTCTGATTCACCCTCCAGACTTCATCTTCTCCTTCTCCTTCTTCTGCTTCTTCTGATTCACCCTCCAGACTTCACCTTCTCCTTCTCCTTCTTCTGCTTCTTCTGATTCACCCTCCAGACTTCACCTTCTCCTTCTCCTTCTTCTACTTCTTCTGATTCACCCTCCAGACTTCACCTTCTCCTTCTCCTTCTTCTACTTCTTCTGATTCACCCTCCAGTCTTCACCTTCTCCTTCTCCTTCTTCTGTTTCTTCTGCTTCACCCTCCAGACTTCACCTTCTCCTTCTCTTTCTTCTGCTTCTTCTGATTCACCCTCCAGACTTCACCTTCTCCTTCTCCTTCTTCTGATTCTTCTGATTCACCCTCCAGACTTCACCTTCTCCTTCTCCTTCTTCTGCTTCTTCTGATTCACCGTCCTGACTTCACCTTCTCCTTCTCCTTCTTCTACTTCTTCTGATTCACCCTCCTGACTTCACCTTCTCCTTCTCCTTCTTCTACTTCTTCTGCTTCACCCTCCAGACTTCACCTTCTCCTTCTCCTTCTTCTACTTCTTCTGCTTCACCCTCCAGACTTCATCTTCTCCTTCTCCTTCTTCTGCTTCTTCTGATTCACCGTCCAGACTTCTCCTTCTCCTTCTCCTTATTTTGCTTCTTCTGCTTCACCCTCCAGACTTCACCTTCTCCTTCTCCTTCTTCTACTTCTTCTGCTTCACCCTCCAGACTTCATCTTCTCCTTCTCCTTCTTCTGCTTCTTCTGATTCACCCTCCAGACTTCACCTTCTCCTTCTCCTTATTCTGCTTCTTCTGATTCACCCTCCAGCCTTCACCTTCTCCTTCTCCTTCTTCTGCTTCTTCTGATTCACACTCCAGACTTCACCTTCTCCTTCTCCTTCTTCTACTTCTTCTGATTCACCCTCCAGACTTCACCTTCTCCTTCTCTTTCTTCTGCTTCTTCTGATTCACCCTCCAGACTTCACCTTCTCCTTCTCCTTCTTCTGATTCTTCTGATTCACCCTCCAGACTTCACCTTCCTCTTCTCCTTCTTCTGCTTCTTCTGATTCACCCTCCTGACTTCACCTTCTCCTTCTCCTTCTTCTACTTCTTCTGATTCACCCTCCTGACTTCACCTTCTCCTTCTCCTTCTTCTACTTCTTCTGCTTCATCCTCCAGACTTCACCTTCTCCTTCTCCTTCTTCTACTTCTTCTGATTCACCCTCCAGACTTGACCTTCTCCTTCTCCTTCTTCTACTTCTTCTGATTCACCCTCCAGACTTCACCTTCTCCTGCTCCTTCTTCTGCTTCTTCTGCTTCACCGTCCTGACTTCACCTTCTCCTTCTCCTTCTTCTACTTCTTCTGCTTCATCCCCCTGACATCACCTGCTCCTTCTCCTTCTTCTGCTTCTTCTGATTCACCCTCCTAACTTCACCTTCTCCTTCTCCTTCTTCTGCTTCTTCTGATTCACCCTCCTGACTTCACCTTCTCCTTCTCCTTCTTCTGATTCTTCTGATTCACCCTCCAGACTTCACCTTCTCCTTCTCCTTCTTCTGCTTCTTCTGATTCACCCTCCAGACTTCACCTTCTCCTTCTCCTTCTTCTGCTTCTTCTGATTCACCCTCCAGACCTCACCTTCTCCTTCTCCTTCTTCTACTTCTTCTGATTCACCCTCCAGACTTCATCTTCTCCTTCTCCTTCTTCTGCTTCTTCTGATTCACCCTCCAGACTTCACCTTCTTCTTCTCCTTCTTCTGCTTCTTCTGATTCACCCTCCAGACTTCACCTTCTCCTTCTCCTTCTTCTACTTCTTCGGATTCACCCTCCTGACTTCACCTTCTCCTTCTCCTTCTTCTACTTTTTCTGCTTCACCCTCCAGACTTCACCTTCTCCTTCTCCTTCTTCTACTTCTTCTGATTCACCCTCCAGACTTGACCTTCTCATTCTCCTTCTTCTACTTCTTCTGATTCACCCTCCAGACTTCACCTTCTCCTTCTCCTACTTCTGCTTCTTCTGCTTCACCGTCCTGACTTCACCTTCTCCTTCTCCTTCTTCTACTTCTTCTGCTTCATCCCCCTGACATCACCTGCTCCTTCTCCTTCTTCTACTTCTTCTGATTCACCCTCCAGACTTCACCTTCTCCTGCTCCTTCTTCTGCTTCTTCTGCTTCACCGTCCAGACTTCACCTTCTCCTTCTCCTTCTTCTGTTTCTTCTGATTCACCGTCCAGACTTCACCTTCTCCTTCTCCTTCTTCTACTACTTCTGATTCACCCTCCAGACTTCACCTTCTCCTTCTCCTTCTTCTACTTCTTCTGATTCACCCTCCAGACTTCATCTTCTCCTTCTCCTTCTTCTGCTTCTTCTGATTCACCCTCCAGACTTCACCTTCTCCTTCTCCTTCTTCTGCTTCTTCTGATTCACCCTCCAGACTTCACCTTCTCCTTCTCCTTCTTCTACTTCTTCTGATTCACCCTCCAGACTTCACCTTCTCCTTCTCCTTCTTCTACTTCTTCTGATTCACCCTCCAGTCTTCACCTTCTCCTTCTCCTTCTTCTGTTTCTTCTGCTTCACCCTCCAGACTTCACCTTCTCCTTCTCTTTCTTCTGCTTCTTCTGATTCACCCTCCAGACTTCACCTTCTCCTTCTCCTTCTTCTGATTCTTCTGATTCACCCTCCAGACTTCACCTTCTCCTTCTCCTTCTTCTGCTTCTTCTGATTCACCGTCCTGACTTCACCTTCTCCTTCTCCTTCTTCTACTTCTTCTGATTCACCCTCCTGACTTCACCTTCTCCTTCTCCTTCTTCTACTTCTTCTGCTTCACCCTCCAGACTTCACCTTCTCCTTCTCCTTCTTCTACTTCTTCTGCTTCACCCTCCAGACTTCATCTTCTCCTTCTCCTTCTTCTGCTTCTTCTGATTCACCGTCCAGACTTCTCCTTCTCCTTCTCCTTATTTTGCTTCTTCTGATTCACCCTCCAGACTTCACCTTCTCCTTCTCCTTATTCTGCTTCTTCTGATTCACCCTCCAGACTTCACCTTCTCCTTCTCCTTCCTCTGCTTCTTCTGATTCACCCTCCTGACTTCACCTTCTCCTTCTCCTTCTTCTGATTCTTCTGATTCACCCTCCAGACTTCACCTTCTCCTTCTCCTTCTTCTGCTTCTTCTGATTCACCATCCTGACTTCACCTTCTCCTTCTCCTTCTTCTACTTCTTCTGATTCACCCTCCTGACTTCACCTTCTCCTTCTCCTTCTTCTACTTCTTCTGCTTCACCCTCCAGACTTCACCTTCTCCTTCTCCTTCTTCTACTTCTTCTGATTCACCCTCCAGACTTCACCTTCTCCTTCTCCTTCTTCTGCTTCTTCTGATTCACCCTCCAGACTTCACCTTCTCCTTCTCCTTATTCTGCTTCTTCTGATTCACCCTCCAGCCTTCACCTTCTCCTTCTCCTTCTTCTGCTTCTTCTGATTCACACTCCAGACTTCACCTTCTCCTTCTCCTTCTTCTACTTCTTCTGATTCACCCTCCAGACTTCACCTTCTCCTTCTCTTTCTTCTGCTTCTTCTGATTCACCCTCCAGACTTCACCTTCTCCTTCTCCTTCTTCTGATTCTTCTGATTCACCCTCCAGACTTCACCTTCTTCTTCTCCTTCTTCTGCTTCTTCTGATTCACCCTCCTGACTTCACCTTCTCCTTCTCCTTCTTCTACTTCTTCTGATTCACCCTCCTGACTTCACCTTCTCCTTCTCCTTCTTCTACTTCTTCTGCTTCATCCTCCAGACTTCACCTTCTCCTTCTCCTTCTTCTACTTCTTCTGATTCACCCTCCAGACTTGACCTTCTCCTTCTCCTTCTTCTACTTCTTCTGATTCACCCTCCAGACTTCACCTTCTCCTGCTCCTTCTTCTGCTTCTTCTGCTTCACCGTCCTGACTTCACCTTCTCCTTCTCCTTCTTCTACTTCTTCTGCTTCATCCCCCTGACATCACCTGCTCCTTCTCCTTCTTCTGCTTCTTCTGATTCACCCTCCTAACTTCACCTTCTCCTTCTCCTTCTTCTGCTTCTTCTGATTCACCCTCCTGACTTCACCTTCTCCTTCTCCTTCTTCTGATTCTTCTGATTCACCCTCCAGACTTCACCTTCTCCTTCTCCTTCTTCTGCTTCTTCTGATTCACCCTCCAGACTTCACCTTCTCCTTCTCCTTCTTCTGCTTCTTCTGATTCACCCTCCAGACCTCACCTTCTCCTTCTCCTTCTTCTACTTCTTCTGATTCACCCTCCAGACTTCATCTTCTCCTTCTCCTTCTTCTGCTTCTTCTGATTCACCCTCCAGACTTCACCTTCTCCTTCTCCTTCTTCTGCTTCTTCTGATTCACCCTCCAGACTTCACCTTCTCCTTCTCCTTCTTCTACTTCTTCTGATTCACCCTCCTGACTTCACCTTCTCCTTCTCCTTCTTCTACTTTTTCTGCTTCACCCTCCAGACTTCACCTTCTCCTTCTCCTTCTTCTACTTCTTCTGATTCACCCTCCAGACTTGACCTTCTCATTCTCCTTCTTCTACTTCTTCTGATTCACCCTCCAGACTTCACCTTCTCCTTCTCCTACTTCTGCTTCTTCTGCTTCACCGTCCTGACTTCACCTTCTCCTTCTCCTTCTTCTACTTCTTCTGCTTCATCCCCCTGACATCACCTGCTCCTTCTCCTTCTTCTGCTTCTTCTGATTCACCCTCCTAACTTCACCTTCTCCTTCTCCTTCTTCTGCTTCTTCTGATTCACCCTCCTGACTTCACCTTCTCCTTCTCCTTCTTCTGCTTCTTCTGATTCACCCTCCAGACTTCACCTTCTCCTTCTCCTTCTTCTGCTTCTTCTGATTCACCCTCCAGACTTCACCTTCTCCTTCTCCTTATTCTGCTTCTTCTGATTCACCCTCCAGACCTCACCTTCTCCTTCTCCTTCTTCTACTTCTTCTGATTCACCCTCCAGACTTCATCTGTTCCTTCTCCTTCTTCTACTTCTTCTGATTCACCCTCCAGACTTCACCTTCTCCTTCTCCTTCTTCTACTTCTTCTGATTCACCCTCCAGTCTTCACCTTCTCCTTCTCCTTCTTCTGTTTCTTCTGCTTCACCCTCCAGACTTCACCTTCTCCTTCTCTTTCTTCTGCTTCTTCTGATTCACCCTCCAGACTTCACCTTCTCCTTCTCCTTCTTCTGATTCTTCTGATTCACCCTCCAGACTTCACCTTCTCCTTCTCCTCCTTCTGCTTCTTCTGATTCTCCCTCCTGACTTCAACTTCTCCTTCTCCTTCTTCTACTTCTTCTGATTCACCCTCCTGACTTCACCTTCTCCTTCTCCTTCTTCTACTTCTTCTGCTTCACCCTCCAGACTTCACCTTCTCCTTCTCCTTCTTCTACTTCTTCTGATTCACCCTTCAGACTTCACCTTCTCCTTCTCCTTTTTCTGCTTCTTCTGATTCACCCTCCAGACTTCACCTTCTCCTTCTCCTTATTCTGCTTCTTCTGATTCACCCTCCAGACTTCACCTTCTCCATCTCCTTCTTCTGCTTCTTCTGATTCACCCTCCAGACTTCACCTTCTCCTTCTCCTTCGTCTACTTCTTCTGATTCACCCTCCAGACAACACCTTCTCCTTCTCCTTCTTCTACTTCTTCTGATTCACCCTCCAGACTTCACCTTCTCCTTGTCCTTCTTCTGCTTCTTCTGATTCACCCTCCTGACTTCACCTTCTCCTTCTCCTTCTTCTACTTCTTCTGATTCACCCTCCTGACTTCAACTTCTCCTTCTCCTTCTTCTACTTCTTCTGCTTCACCCTCCAGACTTCACCTTCTCCTTCTCCTTCTTCTACTTCTTCTGATCCACCCTCCAGACTTGACCTTCTCCTTCTCCTTCTTCTACTTATTCTGATTCACCCTCCAGACTTCACATTCTCCTTCTCCTTCTTCTGCTTCTTCTGCTTCATCCGGCTGACATCACCTGCTCCTTCTCCTTCTTCTGCTTCTTCTGATTCACCCTCCTAACTTCACCTTCTCCTTCTCCGTCTTCTGCTTCTTCTGATTCACTCTCCTGACTTCACCTTCTCCTTCTCCTTCTTCTGCTTCTTCTGATTCACCCTCCAGACTTCACCTTCTCCTTCTCCTTCTTCTGCTTCTTCTGATTCACCCTCCAGACTTCACCTTCTCCTTCTCCTTCTTCTGATTCTTCTGATTCACCCTCCAGACTTCACCTTCTCCTTCTCCTTCTTCTGCTTCTTCTGATTCACCCTCCTGACTTCACCTTCTCCTTCTCCTTCTTCTACTTCATCTGATTCACCCTCCTGACTTCACCTTCTCCTTCTCCTTCTTCTACTTCTTCTGCTTCACCCTCCAGACTTCACCTTCTCCTTCTCCTTCTTCTGCTTCTTCTGATTCACCCTCCAGACTTCTCCTTCTCCTTCTCCTTCTTCTGCTTCTTCTGATTCACCCTCCAGACTACACCTTCTCCTTCTCCTTCTTCTACTTCTTCTGATTCACCGTCCAGACTTCACCTTCTCCTTCTCCTTCTTCTACTACTTCTGATTCATCCTCCAGACTTCACCTTCTCCTTCTCCTTCTTCTACTTCTTCTGATTCACCCTCCAGACTTCATCTTCTCCTTCTCCTTCTTCTGCTTCTTCTGATTCACCCTCCAGACTTCACCTTCTCCTTCTCCTTCTTCTGCTTCTTCTGATTCACGCTCCAGACTTCACCTTCTACTTCTCCTTCTTCTACTTCTTCTGATTCACCCTCCAGACTTCACCTTCTCCTTCTCCTTCTTCTACTTCTTCTGATTCACCCTCCAGTCTTCACCTTCTCCTTCTCCTTCTTCTGTTTCTTCTGCTTCACCCTCCAGACTTCACCTTCTCCTTCTCTTTCTTCTGCTTCTTCTGATTCACCCTCCAGACTTCACCTTCTCCTTCTCCTCCTTCTGATTCTTCTGATTCACCCTCCAGACTTCACCTTCTCCTTCTCCTTCTTCTGCTTCTTCTGATTCACCCTCCTGACTTCACCTTCTCCTTCTCCTTCTACTTCTTCTGATTCACCCTCCTGACTTCACCTTCTCCTTCTCCTTCTTCTACTTCTTCTGCTTCACCCTCCAGACTTCACCTTCTCCTTCTCCTTCTTCTACTTCTTCTGCTTCACCCTCCAGACTTCATCTTCTCCTTCTCCTTCTTCTGCATCTTCTGATTCACCGTCCAGACTTCACCTTCTCCTTCTCCTTATTCTGCTTCTTCTGATTCACCCTCCAGACTTCACCTTCTCCTTCTCCTTATTCTGCTTCTTCTGATTCACCCTCCAGACTTCACCTTCTCCTTCTCCTTCCTCTGCTTCTTCTGATTCACCCTCCAGACTTCACCTTCTCCTTCTCCTTCTTCTGATTCTTCTGATTCACCCACCAGACTTCACCTTCTCCTTCTCCTTCTTCTGCTTCTTCTGATTCACCCTCCTGACTTCACCTTCTCCTTCTCCTTCTTCTACTTCTTCTGATTCACCCTCCTGACTTCACCTTCTCCTTCTCCTTCTTCTACTTCTTCTGCTTCACCCTCCAGACTTCACCTTCTCCTTCTCCTTCTTCTACTTCTTCTGATTCACCCTCCAGACTTCACCTCCTCCTTCTCCTTCTTCTGCTTCTTCTGATTCACCCTCCAGACTTCACCTTCTCCTTCTCCTTATTCTGCTTCTTCTGATTCACCCTCCAGACTTCACCTTCTCCTTCTCCTTCTTCTGCTTCTTCTGATTCACACTCCAGACTTCACCTTCTCCTTCTCCTTCTTCTACTTCTTCTGATTCACCCTCCAGACTTCACCTTCTCCTTCTCTTTCTTCTGCTTCTTCTGATTCACCCTCCAGACTTCACCTTCTCCTTCTCCTTCTTCTGATTCTTCTGATTCACCCTCCAGCCTTCACCTTCTTCTTCTCCTTCTTCTGCTTCTTCTGATTCACCCTCCTGACTTCACCTTCTCCTTCTCCTTCTTCTACTTCTTCTGATTCACCCTCCTGACTTCACCTTCTCCTTCTCCTTCTTCTACTTCTTCTGCTTCACCCTCCAGACTTCACCTTCTCCTTCTCCTTCTTCTACTTCTTCTGATTCACCCTCCAGACTTGACCTTCTCCTTCTCCTTCTTCTACTTCTTCTGATTCACCCTCCAGACTTCAACTTCTCCTGCTCCTTTATCTGCTTCTTCTGCTTCACCGTCCTGACTTCACCTTCTCCTTCTCCTTCTTCTACTTCTTCTGCTTCATCCCCCTGACATCACCTGCTCCTTCTCCTTCTTCTGCTTCTTCTGATTCACCCTCCTAACTTCACCTTCTCCTTCTCCTTCTTCTGCTTCTTCTGATTCACCCTCCTGACTTCACCTTCTCCTTCTCCTTCTTCTGCTTCTTCTGATTCACCCTCCAGACTTCATCTTCTCCTTCTCCTTCTTCTGCTTCTTCTGATTCACCCTCCAGACTTCACCTTCTCCTTCTCCTTCTTCTACTTCTTCTGATTCACGCTCCAGACTTCACCTTCTACTTCTCCTTCTTCTACTACTTCTGATTCATCCTCCAGACTTCACCTTCTCCTTCTCCTTCTTCTACTTCTTCTGATTCACCCTCCAGACTTCATCTTCTCCTTCTCCTTCTTCTGCTTCTTCTGATTCACCCTCCAGACTTCACCTTCTCCTTCTCCTTCTTCTGCTTCTTCTGATTCACGCTCCAGACTTCACCTTCTACTTCTCCTTCTTCTACTTCTTCTGATTCACCCTCCAGACTTCACCTTCTCCTTCTCCTTCTTCTACTTCTTCTGATTCACCCTCCAGTCTTCACCTTCTCCTTCTCCTTCTTCTGTTTCTTCTGCTTCACCCTCCAGACTTCACCTTCTCCTTCTCTTTCTTCTGCTTCTTCTGATTCACCCTCCAGACTTCACCTTCTCCTTCTCCTCCTTCTGATTCTTCTGATTCACCCTCCAGACTTCACCTTCTCCTTCTCCTTCTTCTGCTTCTTCTGATTCACCCTCCTGACTTCACCTTCTCCTTCTCCTTCTACTTCTTCTGATTCACCCTCCTGACTTCACCTTCTCCTTCTCCTTCTTCTACTTCTTCTGCTTCACCCTCCAGACTTCACCTTCTCCTTCTCCTTCTTCTACTTCTTCTGCTTCACCCTCCAGACTTCATCTTCTCCTTCTCCTTCTTCTGCTTCTTCTGATTCACCGTCCAGACTTCACCTTCTCCTTCTCCTTATTCTGCTTCTTCTGATTCACCCTCCAGACTTCACCTTCTCCTTCTCCTTATTCTGCTTCTTCTGATTCACCCTCCAGACTTCACCTTCTCCTTCTCCTTCCTCTGCTTCTTCTGATTCACCCTCCAGACTTCACCTTCTCCTTCTCCTTCTTCTGATTCTTCTGATTCACCCACCAGACTTCACCTTCTCCTTCTCCTTCTTCTGCTTCTTCTGATTCACCCTCCTGACTTCACCTTCTCCTTCTCCTTCTTCTACTTCTTCTGATTCACCCTCCTGACTTCACCTTCTCCTTCTCCTTCTTCTACTTCTTCTGCTTCACCCTCCAGACTTCACCTTCTCCTTCTCCTTCTTCTACTTCTTCTGATTCACCCTCCAGACTTCACCTCCTCCTTCTCCTTCTTCTGCTTCTTCTGATTCACCCTCCAGACTTCACCTTCTCCTTCTCCTTATTCTGCTTCTTCTGATTCACCCTCCAGACTTCACCTTCTCCTTCTCCTTCTTCTGCTTCTTCTGATTCACACTCCAGACTTCACCTTCTCCTTCTCCTTCTTCTACTTCTTCTGATTCACCCTCCAGACTTCACCTTCTCCTTCTCTTTCTTCTGCTTCTTCTGATTCACCCTCCAGACTTCACCTTCTCCTTCTCCTTCTTCTGATTCTTCTGATTCACCCTCCAGACTTCACCTTCTTCTTCTCCTTCTTCTGCTTCTTCTGATTCACCCTCCTGACTTCACCTTCTCCTTCTCCTTCTTCTACTTCTTCTGATTCACCCTCCTGACTTCACCTTCTCCTTCTCCTTCTTCTACTTCTTCTGCTTCACCCTCCAGACTTCACCTTCTCCTTCTCCTTCTTCTACTTCTTCTGATTCACCCTCCAGACTTGACCTTCTCCTTCTCCTTCTTCTACTTCTTCTGATTCACCCTCCAGACTTCAACTTCTCCTGCTCCTTTATCTGCTTCTTCTGCTTCACCGTCCTGACTTCACCTTCTCCTTCTCCTTCTTCTACTTCTTCTGCTTCATCCCCCTGACATCACCTGCTCCTTCTCCTTCTTCTGCTTCTTCTGATTCACCCTCCTAACTTCACCTTCTCCTTCTCCTTCTTCTGCTTCTTCTGATTCACCCTCCTGACTTCACCTTCTCCTTCTCCTTCTTCTGCTTCTTCTGATTCACCCTCCAGACTTCACCTTCTCCTTCTCCTTCTTCTGCTTCTTCTGATTCACCCTCCAGACTTCACCTTCTCCTTCTCCTTCTTCTGCTTCTTCTGATTCACCCTCCAGACCTCACCTTCTCCTTCTCCTTCTTCTACTTCTTCTGATTCACCCTCCAGACTTCATCTTCTCCTTCTCCTTCTTCTGCTTCTTCTGATTCACCCTCCAGACTTCACCTTCTCCTTCTCCTTCTTCTGCTTCTTCTGATTCACCCTCCAGACTTCACCTTCTCCTTCTCCTTCTTCTACTTCTTCTGATTCACCCTCCAGACTTCACCTTCTCCTTCTCCTTCTTCTACTTCTTCTGATTCACCCTCCAATCTTCACCTTCTCCTTCTCCTTCTTCTGTTTCTTCTGCTTCACCCTCCAGACTTCACCTTCTCCTTCTCTTTCTTCTGCTTCTTCTGATTCACCCTCCAGACTTCACCTTCTCCTTCTCCTTCTTCTGATTCTTCTGATTCACCCTCCAGACTTCACCTTCTCCTTCTCCTTTTTCTGCTTCTTATGATTCACCCTCCTGACTTCACCTTCTCCTTCTCCTTCTTCTACTTCTTCTGATTCACCCTCCTGACTTCACCTTCTCCTTCTCCTTCTTCTACTTCTTCTGCTTCACCCTCCAGACTTCACCTTCTCCTTCTCCTTCTTCTACTTCTTCTGATTCACCCTTCAGACTTCACCTTCTCCTTCTCCTTTTTCTGCTTCTTCTGATTCACCCTCCAGACTTCACCTTCTCCTTCTCCTTATTCTGCTTCTTCTGATTCACCCTCCAGACTTCACCTTCTCCTTCTCCTTCTTCTGCTTCTTCTGATTCACCCTCCAGACTTCACCTTCTCCTTCTCCTTCTTCTGCTTCTTCTGATTCACCTTCCAGACTTCACCTTCTCCTTCTCCTTCTTCTGCTTCTTCTGATTCACCCTCCTGAATTCACCTTCTCCTTCTCCTTCTTCTACTTCTTCTGATTCACCCTCCTGACTTCAACTTCTCCTTCTCCTTCTTCTACTTCTTCTGCTTCACCCTCCCGACTTCACCTTCTCCTTCTCCTTCTTCTACTTCTTCTGATTCACCCTCCAGACTTGACCTTCTCCTTCTCCTTCTTCTACTTATTCTGATTCACCCTCCAGACTTCACATTCTCCTTCTCCTTCTTCTGCTTCTTCTGCTTCACCGTCCTGACTTCACCTTCTCCTTCTCCTTCTTCTACTTCTTCTGCTTCATCCCGCTGACATCACCTGCTCCTTCTCCTTCTTCTGCTTCTTCTGATTCACCCTCCTGACTTCACCTTCTCCTTCTCCTTCTTCTGCTTCTTCTGATTCACCCTCCAGACTTCACCTTCTCCTTCTCCTTCTTCTGCTTCTTCTGATTCACCCTCCAGACTTCACCTTCTCCTTCTCCTTCTTCTGATTCTTCTGATTCACCCTCCAGACTTCACCTTCTCCTTCTCCTTCTTCTGCTTCTTCTGATTCACCCTCCTGACTTCACCTTCTCCTTCTCCTTTTTCTACTTCTTCTGATTCACCCTCCTGGCTTCACCTTCTCCTTCTCCTTCTTCTACTTCTTCTGCTTCACCCTCCAGACTTCACCTTCTCCTTCTCCTTCTTCTGCTTCTTCTGATTCACCCTCCTGACTTCACCTTCTCCTTCTCCTTCTTCTACTTCTTCTGATTCACCCTCCAGACTTCACATTCTCCTTCTCCTTCTTCTGCTTCTTCTGCTTCACCGTCCTGACTTCACCTTCTCCTTCTCCTTCTTCTACTTCTTCTGCTTCATCCCGCTGACATCACCTGCTCCTTCTCCTTCTTCTGCTTCTTCTGATTCACCCTCCTGACTTCACCTTCTCCTTCTCCTTCTTCTGCTTCTTCTGATTCACCCTCCAGACTTCACCTTCTCCTTCTCCTTCTTCTGCTTCTTCTGATTCACCCTCCAGACTTCACCTTCTCCTTCTCCTTCTTCTGATTCTTCTGATTCACCCTCCAGACTTCACCTTCTCCTTCTCCTTCTTCTGCTTCTTCTGATTCACCCTCCTGACTTCACCTTCTCCTTCTCCTTCTTCTACTTCTTCTGATTCACCCTCCTGGCTTCACCTTCTCCTTCTCCTTCTTCTACTTCTTCTGCTTCACCCTCCAGACTTCACCTTCTCCTTCTCCTTCTTCTGCTTCTTCTGATTCACCCTCCAGACTTCTCCTTCTCCTTCTCCTTCTTCTGCTTCTTCTGATTCACCCTCCAGACTTCACCTTCTCCTTCTCCTTCTTCTGCTTCTTCTGATTCACCCTCCAGACTTCACCTTCTCCATTTCCTTCTTCTGCTTCTTCTGATTCACCCTCCAGACTTCACCTTCTCCTTCTCCTACGTCTACTTCTTCTGATTCACCCTCCAGACTACACCTTCTCCTTCTCCTTCTTCTACTTCTTCTGATTCACCCTCCAGACTTCACCTTCTCCTTCTCCTTCTTCTGTTTCTTCTGATTCACCGTCCAGACTTCACCTTCTCCTTCTCCTTCTTCTACTACTTCTGATTCACCCTCCAGACTTCACCTTCTCCTTCTCCTTCTTCTACTTCTTCTGATTCACCCTCCAGACTTCATCTTCTCCTTCTCCTTCTTCTGCTTCTTCTGATTCACCCTCCAGACTTCACCTTCTCCTTCTCCTTCTTCTGCTTCTTCTGATTCACCCTCCAGACTTCACCTTCTCCTTCTCCTTCTTCTACTTCTTCTGATTCACCCTCCAGACTTCACCTTCTCCTTCTCCTTCTTCTACTTCTTCTGATTCACCCTCCAGTCTTCACCTTCTCCTTCTCCTTCTTCTGTTTCTTCTGCTTCACCCTCCAGACTTCACCTTCTCCTTCTCTTTCCTCTGCTTCTTCTGATTCACCGTCCTGACTTCACCTTCTCCTTCTCCTTCTTCTACTTCTTCTGATTCACCCTCCTGACTTCACCTTCTCCTTCTCCTTCTTCTACTTCTTCTGATTCACACTCCAGACTTCACCTTCTCCTTCTCCTTCTTCTACTTCTTCTGATTCACCCTCCAGACTTCACCTTCTCCTTCTCTTTCTTCTGCTTCTTCTGATTCACCCTCCAGACTTCACCTTCTCCTTCTCCTTCTTCTACTTCTTCTGATTCACCCTCCTGACTTCACCTTCTCCTTCTCCTTCTTCTACTTCTTCTGCTTCACCCTCCAGACTTCACCTTCTCCTTCTCCTTCTTCTACTTCTTCTGATTCACCCTCCAGACTTGACCTTCTCCTTCTCCTTCTTCTACTTCTTCTGATTCACCCTCCAGACTTCACCTTCTCCTGCTCCTTCTTCTGCTTCTTCTGCTTCACCGTCCAGACTTCACCTTCTCCTTCTCCTTCTTCTGTTTCTTCTGATTCACCGTCCAGACTTCACCTTCTCCTTCTCCTTCTTCTACTACTTCTGATTCACCCTCCAGACTTCACCTTCTCCTTCTCCTTCTTCTACTTCTTCTGATTCACCCTCCAGACTTCATCTTCTCCTTCTCCTTCTTCTGCTTCTTCTGATTCACCCTCCAGACTTCACCTTCTCCTTCTCCTTCTTCTGCTTCTTCTGATTCACCCTCCAGACTTCACCTTCTCCTTCTCCTTCTTCTACTTCTTCTGATTCACCCTCCAGACTTCACCTTCTCCTTCTCCTTCTTCTACTTCTTCTGATTCACCCTCCAGTCTTCACCTTCTCCTTCTCCTTCTTCTGTTTCTTCTGCTTCACCCTCCAGACTTCACCTTCTCCTTCTCTTTCTTCTGCTTCTTCTGATTCACCCTCCAGACTTCACCTTCTCCTTCTCCTTCTTCTGATTCTTCTGATTCACCCTCCAGACTTCACCTTCTCCTTCTCCTTCTTCTGCTTCTTCTGATTCACCGTCCTGACTTCACCTTCTCCTTCTCCTTCTTCTACTTCTTCTGATTCACCCTCCTGACTTCACCTTCTCCTTCTCCTTCTTCTACTTCTTCTGCTTCACCCTCCAGACTTCACCTTCTCCTTCTCCTTCTTCTACTTCTTCTGCTTCACCCTTCAGACTTCATCTTCTCCTTCTCCTTCTTCTGCTTCTTCTGATTCACCGTCCAGACTTCACCTTCTCCTTCTCCTTATTTTGCTTCTTCTGATTCACCCTCCAGACTTCACCTTCTCCTTCTCCTTATTCTGCTTCTTCTGATTCACCCTCCAGACTTCACCTTCTCCTTCTCCTTCCTCTGCTTCTTCTGATTCACCCTCCTGACTTCACCTTCTCCTTCTCCTTCTTCTGATTCTTCTGATTCACCCTCCAGACTTCACCTTCTCCTTCTCCTTCTTCTGCTTCTTCTGATTCACCCTCCTGACTTCACCTTCTCCTTCTCCTTCTTCTACTTCTTCTGATTCACCCTCCTGACTTCACCTTCTCCTTCTCCTTCTTCTACTTCTTCTGCTTCACCCTCCAGACTTCACCTTCTCCTTCTCCTTCTTCTACTTCTTCTGATTCACCCTCCAGACTTCACCTTCTCCTTCTCCTTCTTCTGCTTCTTCTGATTCACCCTCCAGACTTCACCTTCTCCTTCTCCTTATTCTGCTTCATCTGATTCACCCTCCAGCCTTCACCTTCTCCTTCTCCTTCTTCTGCTTCTTCTGATTCACACTCCAGACTTCACCTTCTCCTTCTCCTTCTTCTACTTCTTCTGATTCACCCTCCAGACTTCACCTTCTCCTTCTCTTTCTTCTGCTTCTTCTGATTCACCCTCCAGACTTCACCTTCTCCTTCTCCTTCTTCTGATTCTTCTGATTCACCCTCCAGACTTCACCTTCTTCTTCTCCTTCTTCTGCTTCTTCTGATTCACCCTCCTGACTTCACCTTCTCCTTCTCCTTCTTCTACTTCTTCTGATTCACCCTCCTGACTTCACCTTCTCCTTCTCCTTCTTCTACTTCTTCTGCTTCACCCTCCAGACTTCACCTTCTCCTTCTCCTTCTTCTACTTCTTCTGATTCACCCTCCAGACTTGACCTTCTCCTTCTCCTTCTTCTACTTCTTCTGATTCACCCTCCAGACTTCACCTTCTCCTGCTCCTTCTTCTGCTTCTTCTGCTTCACCGTCCTGACTTCACCTTCTCCTTCTCCTTCTTCTACTTCTTCTGCTTCATCCCCCTGACATCACCTGCTCCTTCTCCTTCTTCTGCTTCTTCTGATTCACCCTCCTAACTTCACCTTCTCCTTCTCCTTCTTCTGCTTCTTCTGATTCACCCTCCTGACTTCACCTTCTCCTTCTCCTTCTTCTGATTCTTCTGATTCACCCTCCAGACTTCACCTTCTCCTTCTCCTTCTTCTGCTTCTTCTGATTCACCCTCCAGACTTCACCTTCTCCTTCTCCTTCTTCTGCTTCTTCTGATTCACCCTCCAGACCTCACCTTCTCCTTCTCCTTCTTCTACTTCTTCTGATTCACCCTCCAGACTTCATCTTCTCCTTCTCCTTCTTCTGCTTCTTCTGATTCACCCTCCAGACTTCACCTTCTCCTTCTCCTTCTTCTGCTTCTTCTGATTCACCCTCCAGACTTCACCTTCTCCTTCTCCTTCTTCTACTTCTTCTGATTCACCCTCCAGACTTCACCTTCTCCTTCTCCTTCTTCTACTTCTTCTGATTCAGCCTCCAGTCTTCACCTTCTCCTTCTCCTTCTTCTGTTTCTTCTGCTTCACCCTCCAGACTTCACCTTCTCCTTCTCTTTCTTCTGCTTCTTCTGATTCACCCTCCAGACTTCACCTTCTCCTTCTCCTTCTTCTGATTCTTCTGATTCACCCTCCAGACTTCACCTTCTCCTTCTCCTTCTTCTGCTTCTTATGATTCACCCTCCTGACTTCACCTTCTCCTTCTCCTTCTTCTACTTCTTCTGATTCACCCTCCTGACTTCACCTTCTCCTTCTCCTTCTTCTACTTCTTCTGCTTCACCCTCCAGACTTCACCTTCTCCTTCTCCTTCTTCTACTTCTTCTGATTCACCCTTCAGTCTTCACCTTCTCCTTCTCCTTTTTCTGCTTCTTCTGATTCACCCTCCAGACTTCACCTTCTCCTTCTCCTTATTCTGCTTCTTCTGATTCACCCTCCAGACTTCACCTTCTCCTTCTCCTTCTTCTGCTTCTTCTGATTCACCCTCCAGACTTCACCTTCTCCTTCTCCTTCTTCTGCTTCTTCTGATTCACCCTCCAGACTTCACCTTCTCCTTCTCCTTCTTCTACTTCTTCTGATTCACCCTCCAGACTACACCTTCTCCTTCTCCTTCTTCTACTTCTTCTGATTCACCCTCCAGACTTCACCTTCTCCTTCTCCTTCTTCTGTTTCTTCTGATTCACCGTCCAGACTTCACCTTCTCCTTCTCCTTCTTCTACTACTTCTGATTCACCCTCCAGACTTCACCTTCTCCTTCTCCTTCTTCTACTTCTTCTGATTCACCCTCCAGACTTCATCTTCTCCTTCTCCTTCTTCTGCTTCTCCTGATTCACCCTCCAGACTTCAACTTCTCCTTCTCCTTCTTCTGCTTCTTCTGATTCACCCTCCAGACTTCACCTTCTCCTTCTCCTTCTTCTACTTCTTCTGATTCACCCTCCAGACTTCACCTTCTCCTTCTCCTTCTTCTACTTCTTCTGATACATCCTCCAGTCTTCATCTTCTCCTTCTCCTTCTTCTGTTTCTTCTGCTTCACCCTCCAGACTTCACCTTCTCCTTCTTTCTTCTGCTTCTTCTGATTCACCCTCCAGACTTCACCTTCTCCTTCTCCTTCTTCTGATTCTTCTGATTCACCCTCCAGACTTCACCTTCTCCTCCTCCTTCCTCTGCTTCTTCTGATTCACCCTCCTGACTTCACCTTCTCCTTCTCCTTCTTCTACTTCTTCTGATTCACCCTCCAGACTTCATCTTCTCCTTCTCCTTCTTCTGCTTCTTCTGATTCACCCTCCAGACTTCACCTTCTCCTTCTCCTTCCTCTGCTCCTTCTGATTCACCCTCCAGACTTCACCTTCTCCTTCTCCTTCCTCTGATTCTTCTGATTCACCCTCCAGACTTCACCTTCTCTTTCTCCTTCTTCTGCTTCTTCTGATTCACCCTCCTGACTTCACCTTCTCCTTCTCCTTCTTCTACTTCTTCTGATTCACCCTCCTGACTTCACCTTCTCCTTCTCCTTCTTCTACTTCTTCTGCTTCACCCTCCAGACTTCACCTTCTCCTTCTCCTTCTTCTACTTCTTCTGATTCACCCTCCAGACTTCACCTTCTCCTTCTCCTTCTTCTGCTTCTTCTGATTCACCCTCCAGACTTCACCTTCTCCTTCTCCTTATTCTGCTTCTTCTGATTCACCCTCCAGACTTCACCTTCTCCTTCTTCTGCTTCTTCTGATTCACACTCCAGACTTCACCTTCTCCTTCTCTTTCTTCTACTTCTTCTGATTCACCCTCCAGACTTCACCTTCTCCTTCTCTTTCTTCTGCTTCTTCTGAATCACCCTCCAGACTTCACCTTCTCCTTCTCCTTCTTCTGATTCTTCTGATTCACCCTCCAGACTTCACCTTCTCCTTCTCCTTCTTCTGCTTCTTCTGATTCACCCTCCTGACTTCACCTTCTCCTTCTCCTTCTTCTACTTCTTCTGATTCACCCTCCTGACTTCACCTTCTCCTGCTCCTTCTTCTACTTCTTCTGCTTCAGCCTCCAGACTTCACCTTCTCCTTCTCCTTATTCTACTTCTTCTGATTCACCCTCCAGACTTGACCTGCTCCTTCTCCTTCTTCTACTTCTTCTGATTCACCCTCCAGACTTCACCTTCTCCTTCTCCTTCTTCTGCTTCTTCTGCTTCACCGTCCAGACTTCACCTTCTCCTTCTCCTTCTTCTACTTCTTCTGCTTCATCCCCCTGACATCACCTGCTCCTTCTCCTTCTTCTGCTTCTTCTGATTCACCCTCCTAACTTCACCTTCTCCTTCTCCTTCTTCTGCTTCTTCTGATTCACCCTCCTGACTTCACCTTCTCCTTCTCCTTCTTCTGCTTCTTCTGATTCACCCTCCAGACTTCACCTTCTCCTTCTGCTTCTTCTGCTTCTTCTGATTCACCCTCCAGACTTCACCTTCTCCTTCTCCTTCTTCTGCTTCTTCTGATTCACCCTCCAGACCTCACCTTCTCCTTCTCCTTCTTCTACTTCTTCTGATTCACCCTCCAGACTTCATCTTCTCCTTCTCCTTCTTCTGCTTCTTCTGATTCACCCTCCAGACTTCACCTTCTCCTTCTCCTTCTTCTGCTTCTTCTGATTCACCGTCCAGACTTCACCTTCTCCTTCTCCTTCTTCTACTTCTTCTGATTCACCCTCCAGACTTCACCTTCTCCTTCTCCTTCTTCTACTTCTTCTGATTCACCCTCCAGTCTTCACCTTCTCCTTCTCCTTCTTCTGTTTCTTCTGCTTCACCCTCCAGACTTCACCTTCTCCTTCTCTTTCTTCTGCTTCTTCTGATTCACCCTCCAGACTTCACCTTCTCCTTCTCCTTCTTCTGATTCTTCTGATTCACCCTCCAGACTTCACCGTCTCCTTCTCCTTCTTCTGCTTCTTCTAATTCACCCTCCTGACTTCACCTTCTCCTTCTCCTTCTTCTACTTCTTCTGATTCACCCTCCTGACTTCACCTTCTCCTTCTCCTTCTTCTACTTCTTCTGCTTCACCCTCCAGACTTCACCTTCTCCTTCTCCTTCTTCTACTTCTTCTGATTCACCCTTCAGACTTCACCTTCTCCTTCTCCTTTTTCTGCTTCTTCTGATTCATCCTCCAGACTTCACCTTCTCCTTCTCCTTCTTCTGCTTCTTCTGATTCACCCTCAAGACTTCACCTTCTCCTTCTCCTTCTTCTGCTTCTTCTGATTCACCCTCCAGACTTCACCTTCTCCTTCTCCTTCTTCTGCTTCTTCTGATTCACCCTCCAGACTTCACCTTCTCCTTCTCCTTCTTCTGCTTTTTCTGATTCACCCTCCAGACTTCACCTTCTCCTTCTCCTTCTTCTACTTCTTCTGATTCACCCTCCAGACTTCACCTTCTCCTTCTCTTTCTTCTGCTTCTTCTGATTCACCCTCCAGACTTCACCTTCTCCTTCTCCTTCTTCTGATTATTCTGATTCACCCTCCAGACTTCACCTTCTCCTTCTCCTTCTTCTACTTCTTCTGATTCACCCTCCAGACTTCACCTTCTCCTTCTCTTTATTCTGCTTCTTCTGATTCACCCTCCAGACTTCACCTTCTCCTTCTCCTTCTTCTACTTCTTCTGCTTCACCCTCCAGACTTCACCTTCTCCTTCTCCTTCTTCTACTTCTTCTGATTCACCCTCCAGACTTCACCTTCTCCTTCTCCTTCTTCTGCTTCTTCTGATTCACCCTCCAGACTTCACCTTCTCCTTCTCCTTCTTCTGCTTCTTCTGATTCACCCTCCAGACTTCACCTTCTCCTTCTCCTTCTTCTACTCCTTCTGATTCACCCTCCAGACTTCACCTTCTCCTTCTCCTTCTTCTGCTTCTTCTGATTCACCCTCCAGAATTCACCTTCTCCTTCTCCTTATTCTGCTTCTTCTGATTCACCCTCCAGACTTCACCTTCTCCTTCTCCTTCTTCTGCTTCTTCTGATTCACCCTGCAGACTTCACCTTCTCCTTCTCCTTCTTCTGCTTCTTCTGATTCACCCTCCAGACTTCACCTTCTCCTTCTCCTTCTTCTACTTCTTCTGATTCACCCTCCAGACTTCACCTTCTCCTTCTCCTTCTTCTGCTTCTTCTGATTCACCCTCCAGACTTCACCTTCTCCTTCTCCTTCGTCTACTTCTACTGATTCACCCTCCAGACTACACCTTCTCCTTCTCCTTCTTCTACTTCTTCTGATTCACCCTCCAGACTTCACCTTCTCCTTCTCCTTCTTCTACTTCTTCTGCTTCTCCCTCCAGACTTCACCTTCTCCTTCTCCTTCTTCTGCTTCTTCTGAATCACCCTCCAGACTTCACCTTCTCCTTCTCCTTCTTCTACTTCTTCTGATTCACCCTCCAGACTTCAGCTTCTCCTTCTCCTTCTTCTACTTCTTCTGATTCACCCTCCAGACTTCACCTTCTCCTTCTCCTTCTTCTCCTTCTTCTGATTCACCCTCCTGACTTCACGTTCTCCTTCTCCTTCTTCTGCTTCTTCTGCTTCACCCTCCAGACTTCACCTTCTCCTTCTCCTTCTTCTGCTTCTTCTGCTTCACCCTCCAGACTTTATTTCTCCTGCTCCTTCTTCTGCTTCTTCTGCTTCACCCTCCTGACTTCACCTTCTCCTTCTCCTTCTTCTACTTCTTCTGATTCACCCTCCAGACTTCACCTTCTCCTTCTCCTTCTTCTGCTTCTTCTGCTTCACCCTCCAGACTTCACCTTCTCCTTCCCCTTCTTCTGCTTCTTCTGCTTCGCCCTCCAGACTTCACCTTCTCCTTCTCCTTCTTCTGCTTCTTCTGCTTCACCCTCCAGACTTCACCTTCTCCTTCTCCTTCTTCTGCTTCTTCTGCTTCACTCTCCTGACTTCACCTTCTCCTTCTCCTCCTTCTACTTCTTCTGATTCACCCTCCAGACTTCACCTTCTCCTTCTCCTTCTTCTGCTTCTTCTGCTTCACCCTCCAGACTTCACCTTCTCCTTCTCCTTCTTCTGCTTCTTCTGCTGCGCCCTCCAGACTTCACCTTCTCCTTCTCCTTCTTCTGCTTCTTCTGCTTCACCCTCCTGACTTCACCTTCTCCTTCTCCTTCTTCTACTTCTTCTGCTTCACCCCCCTGACTTCACCTGCTCCTTCTCCTTCTTCTGCTTCTTCTGATTCACCCTCCTAACTTTACCTTCTCCTTCTCCTTCTTCTGCTTCTTCTGATTCACCCTCCTGACTTCACCTTCTCCTTCTCCTTCTTCTGCTTCTTCTAATTCACCCTCCAGACTTCACCTTCTCCTTCTCCTTCTTCTGCTTCTTCTGATTCACCCTCCAGACTTCACCTTCTCCTTCTCCTTCTTCTGCTTCTTCTGATTCACCCTCCTAACTTCACCTTCTCCTTCTCCTTCTTCTGCTTCTTCTGATTCACCCTCCTGACTTCACCTTCTCCTTCTCCTTCTTCTGCTTCTTCTGATGCACCCTCCAGACTTCACCTTCTCCTTCTCCTTCTTCTGCTTCTTCTGATTCACCCTCCAGACTTCACCTTCTCCTTCTCCTTCTTCTGCTTCTTCTGATTCACCCTCCAGACCTCACCTTCTCCTTCTTCTACTTCTTATGATTCACCCTCCAGACTTCATCTTTTCCTTCTCCTTCTTCTACTTCTTCTGATTCATCCTCCAGACTTCACCTTCTCCTTCTCCTTCTTCTACTTCTTCTGATTCACCCTCCAGTCTTCACCTTCTCCTTCTCCTTCTTCTGTTTCTTCTGCTTCACCCTCCAGACTTCACTTTCTCCTTCTCTTTCTTCTGCTTCTTCTGATTCACCCTCCAGACTTCACCTTCTCCTTCTCCTTATAATGCTTCTTCTGATTCACCCTCCAGACTTCACCTTCTCCTCCTCCTTCTTCTGCTTCTTCTGATTCACCCTCCAGACTTCACCTTCTCCTTCTCCTTCTTCTGCTTCTTCTGATTCACCCTCCAGACTTCACCTTCTCCTTCTCCTTCTTCTGCTTCTTCTGATTCACCCTACAGACCTCACCTTCTCCTTCTCCTTCGTCTACTTCTTCTGATACACCCTCCAGACTTCATCTTCTCCTTCTCCTTCTTCTACTTCTTCTGGTTCATCCTCCAGACTTCACCTTCTCCTTCTCCTTCTTCTACTTCTTCTGATTCACCCTCCAGTCTTCACCTTCTCCTTCTCCTTCTTCTGTTTCTTCTGCTTCACCCTCCAGACTTCACTTTCTCCTTCTCTTTCTTCTGCTTCTTCTGATTCACCCTCCAGACTTCACCTTCTCCTTCTCCTTATAATGCTTCTTCTGATTCACCCTCCAGACTTCACCTTCTCCTCCTCCTTCTTCTGCTTCTTCTGATTCACCCTCCAGACTTCACCTTCTCCTTCTCCTTCTTCTGCTTCTTCTGATTCACCCTCCAGACCTCACCTTCTCCTTCTCCTTCTTCTACTTATTCTGATTCACCCTCCAGACTTCATCTTCTCCTTCTCCTTCTTCTGCTTCTTCCGATTCACCCTCCAGACTTCACCTTCTCCTTCTCCTTCTTCTGCTTCTTCTGATTCACTCTCCAGACTTCACCTTCTCCTTCTCCTTCTTCTACTTCTTCTGATTCAGCCTCCACACTTCCCCTTCTCCTTTTCCTTCTTCTACTTCTTCTGATTCACCCTCCAGACTTCACCTTCTCCTTCTCCTTCTTCTACTTCTTCTGATTCACCCTCCAGTCTTCACCTTCTCCTTTTCCTTCTTCTGCTTCTTCTGCTTCACCCTCCAGACTTCACCTTCTCCTTCTCTTTCTTCTACTTCTTTCGATTCACCCTCCAGACTTCACCTTCTCCTTCTCCTTCTTCTGCTTCTTCTGATTCACCCTCCAGACTTCACCTTCTCCTTCTCCTTATTCTGCTTCTTCTGATTCACCCTCCAGACTTCACCTTCTCCTTCTCCTTCTAATGCTTCTTCTGATTCACCCTCCAGACTTCACCTTCTCCTTCTCCTTCTTCTGCTTCTTCTGATTCACCCTCCAGACTTCACCTTCTCCTTCTCCTTCTTCTACTTCTTCTGATTCACCCTCCAGACTTCATCTTCTCCTTCTCCTTTTTCTGCTTCATCTGATTCACCTTCCAGACTTCACCTTCTCCTTCTCCTTCTTCTGCTTCTTCTGATTCACCCTCCAGACTTCACCTTCTCCTTCTCCTTCTTCTACTTCTTCTGATTCACCCTCCAGACTTCACCTTCTCCTTCTCCTTCTTCTACTTCTTCTGATTCACCCTCCAGACTTCACCTTCTCCTTCTCCTTCTTCTGCTTCTTCTGATTCACCCTCCAGACTTCACCTTCTCCTTCTCCTTCTTCTGCTTCTTCTGATTCACCCTCCAGTCTTCACCTTCTCCTTCTCCTTCTTCTGCTTCTTCTGATTCATCCTCCAGACTTCACCTTCTCCTTCTCCTTCTTCTGCTTCTTCTGATTCACCCTCCTGACTTCACCTTCTCCTTCTCCTTCTTCTGCTTCTTCTGATTCACCCTCCAGACTTCACCTTCTCCTTCTCCTTCGTCTACTTCTTCTGATTCACTCTCCAGACTACACCTTCTCCTTCTCCTTCTTCTACTTCTTCTGATTCACCCTCCAGACTTCACCTTCTCCTTCTCCTTCTTCTGCTTCTTCTGATTCACCCTGCAGACTTCACCTTCTCCTTCTCCTTCTTCTACTTCTTCTGATTCACCCTCCAGACTTCCCCTTCTCCTTCTCCTTCTTCTACTTCTTCTGCTTCACCCTCCAGACTTCACCTTGTCCTTCTCCTTCTTCTGCATCTTCTGCTGCGCCCTCCAGACTTCACCTTCTCCTTCTCCTTCTTCTGCTTCTTCTGCTTCACCCTCCAGACCTCACCTTCTCCTTCTCCTTCTTCTGCTTCTTCTGATTCACCCTCCAGACTTCATCTTCTCCTGCCCCTTCTTCTGCTTCTTCTGATTCACCCTCCAGACTTCACCTTCTCCTTCTCCTTCTTCTGCTTCTTCTGCTTCACCCTCCAGACTTCACCTTCTCCTTCTCCTTCTTCTGCATCTTCTGCTGCGCCCTCCAGACTTCACCTTCTCCTTCTCTTTCTTCTGCTTCTTCTGCTTCACCCTCCTAACATCACCTTCTCCTTCTCCTTCTTCTACTTCTTCTGCTTCACCCCCCTGACTTCACCTTCTCCTTCTCCTTCTTCTGCTTCTTCTGATTCACCCTCCTAACTTCACCTTCTCCTTCTCCTTCTTCTGCTTCTTCTGATTCACCCTCCTGACTTCACCTTCTCCTTCTGCTTCTTCTGCTTCTTCTGATTCACCCTCCAGACTTCACCTTCTCCTTCTCCTTCTTCTGCTTCTTCTGATTCACCCTCCAGACTTCACCTTCTCCTTCTCCTTCTTCTGCTTCTTCTGATTCACTCTCCAGACTTCACCTTCTCCTTCTCCTTCTTCTGCTTCTTCTGATTCACCCTCCAGACTTCACCTTCTCCTTCTCCTTCTTCTGCTTCTTCTGATTCACCCTCCAGACTTCACCTTCTCCTTCTCCTTCTTCTGCTTCTTCTGATTCACCCTACAGACCTCACCTTCTCCTTCTCCTTCTTCTACTTCTTCTGATACACCCTCCAGACTTCATCTTCTCCTTCTCCTTCTTCTACTTCTTCTGGTTCATCCTCCAGACTTCACCTTCTCCTTCTCCTTCTTCTACTTCTTCTGATTCACCCTCCAGTCTTCACCTTCTCCTTCTCCTTCTTCTGTTTCTTCTGCTTCACCCTCCAGACTTCACTTTCTCCTTCTCTTTCTTCTGCTTCTTCTGATTCACCCTCCAGACTTCACCTTCTCCTTCTCCTTATAATGCTTCTTCTGATTCACCCTCCAGACTTCACCTTCTCCTCCTCCTTCTTCTGCTTCTTCTGATTCACCCTCCAGACTTCACCGTCTCCTTCTCCTTCTTCTGTTTCTTCTGATTCACCCTCCAGACTTCACCTTCTCCTTCTCCTTCTTCTGCTTCTTCTGATTCACCCTCCAGACCTCACCTTCTCCTTCTCCTTCTTCTACTTATTCTGATTCACCCTCCAGACTTCATCTTCTCCTTCTCCTTCTTCTGCTTCTTCCGATTCACCCTCCAGACTTCACCTTCTCCTTCTCCTTCTTCTGCTTCTTCTGATTCACTCTCCAGACTTCACCTTCTCCTTCTCCTTCTTCTACTTCTTCTGATTCAGCCTCCACACTTCCCCTTCTCCTTTTCCTTCTTCTACTTCTTCTGATTCACCCTCCAGACTTCACCTTCTCCTTCTCCTTCTTCTACTTCTTCTGATTCACCCTCCAGTCTTCACCTTCTCCTTTTCCTTCTTCTGCTTCTTCTGCTTCACCCTCCAGACTTCACCTTCTCCTTCTCTTTCTTCTACTTCTTTCGATTCACCCTCCAGACTTCACCTTCTCCTTCTCCTTCTTCTGCTTCTTCTGATTCACCCTCCAGACTTCACCTTCTCCTTCTCCTTATTCTGCTTCTTCTGATTCACCCTCCAGACTTCACCTTCTCCTTCTCCTTCTAATGCTTCTTCTGATTCACCCTCCAGACTTCACCTTCTCCTTCTCCTTCTTCTGCTTCTTCTGATTCACCCTCCAGACTTCACCTTCTCCTTCTCCTTCTTCTACTTCTTCTGATTCACCCTCCAGACTTCATCTTCTCCTTCTCCTTCTTCTGCCTCATCTGATTCACCTTCCAGACTTCACCTTCTCCTTCTCCTTCTTCTGCTTCTTCTGATTCACCCTCCAGACTTCACCTTCTCCTTCTCCTTCTTCTACTTCTTCTGATTCATCCTCCAGACTTCACCTTCTCCTTCTCCTTCTTCTACTTCTTCTGATTCACCCTCCAGACTTCACCTTCTCCTTCTCCTTCTTCTGCTTCTTCTGATTCACCCTCCAGACTTCACCTTCTCCTTCTCCTTCTTCTGCTTCTTCTGATTCACCCTCCAGTCTTCACCTTCTCCTTCTCCTTCTTCTGCTTCTTCTGATTCATCCTCCAGACTTCACCTTCTCCTTCTCCTTCTTCTGCTTCTTCTGATTCACCCTCCTGACTTCACCTTCTCCTTCTCCTTCTTCTGCTTCTTCTGATTCACCCTCCAGACTTCACCTTCTCCTTCTCCTTCGTCTACTTCTTCTGATTCACTCTCCAGACTACACCTTCTCCTTCTCCTTCTTCTACTTCTTCTGATTCACCCTCCAGACTTCACCTTCTCCTTCTCCTTCTTCTGCTTCTTCTGATTCACCCTGCAGACTTCACCTTCTCCTTCTCCTTCTTCTACTTCTTCTGATTCACCCTCCAGACTTCCCCTTCTCCTTCTCCTTCTTCTACTTCTTCTGCTTCACCCTCCAGACTTCACCTTGTCCTTCTCCTTCTTCTGCATCTTCTGCTGCGCCCTCCAGACTTCACCTTCTCCTTCTCCTTCTTCTGCTTCTTCTGCTTCACCCTCCAGACCTCACATTCTCCTTCTCCTTCTTCTGCTTCTTCTGATTCACCCTCCAGACTTCATCTTCTCCTTCCCCTTCTTCTGCTTCTTCTGATTCACCCTCCAGACTTCACCTTCTCCTTCTCCTTCTTCTGCTTCTTCTGCTTCACCCTCCAGACTTCACCTTCTCCTTCTCCTTCTTCTGCATCTTCTGCTGCGCCCTCCAGACTTCACCTTCTCCTTCTCCTTCTTCTGCTTCTTCTGCTTCACCCTCCTAACATCACCTTCTCCTTCTCCTTCTTCTACTTCTTCTGCTTCACCCCCCTGACTTCACCTTCTCCTTCTCCTTCTTCTGCTTCTTCTGATTCACCCTCCTAACTTCACCTTCTCCTTCTCCTTCTTCTGCTTCTTCTGATTCACCCTCCTGACTTCACCTTCTCCTTCTGCTTCTTCTGCTTCTTCTGATTCACCCTCCAGACTTCACCTTCTCCTTCTCCTTCTTCTGCTTCTTCTGATTCACCCTCCAGACTTCACCTTCTCCTTCTCCTTCTTCTGCTTCTTCTGATTCACTCTCCAGACTTCACCTTCTCCTTCTCCTTCTTCTACTTCTTCTGATTCACCCTCCAGACTTCATCTTCTCCTTCTCCTTCTTCTGCTTCTTCTGATTCACCCTCCAGACTTCACCTTCTCCTTCTCCTTCTTCTACATCTTCTGATTCAGCCTCCAGACTTCACCTTCTCCTTTTCCTTCTTCTACTTCTTCTGATTCACCCTCCAGACTTCACCTTCTCCTTCTCCTTCTTCTACTTCTTCTGATTCACCCTCCAGACTTCACCTTCTCCTTCTCCTACTTCTGCTTCTTCTGCTTCACCCTCCAGACCTCACCTTCTCCTTCTCCTTCTTCTGCTTCTTCTGCTGCGCCCTCCAAACTTCACCTTCTCCTTCTCCTTCTTCTGCTTCTTCTGCTTCACCCTCCTGACATCAGCTTCTCCTTCTCCTTCTTCTACTTCTTCTGCTTCACCCCCCTGACTTCACCTTCTCCTTCTCCTTCTTCTGCTTCTTCTGATTCACCCTCCTAACTTCACCTTCTCCTTCTCCTTCTTCTGCTTCTTCTGATTCACCCTCCAGACTTCACCTTCTCCTTCTCCTTCTTCTGCTTCTTCTGATTCACCCTCCAGACTTCATCTTCTCCTTCTCCTTCTTCTGCTTCTTCTGATTCACCCTCCAGACTTCACCTTCTCCTTCTCCTTCTTCTACATCTTCTGATTCAGCCTCCAGACTTCACCTTCTCCTTTTCCTTCTTCTACTTCTTCTGATTCACCCTCCAGACTTCACCTTCTCCTTCTCCTTCTTCTACTTCTTCTGATTCACCCTCCAGTCTTCACCTTCTCCTTTATCTTCTTCTGCTTCTTCTGCTTCACCCTCCAGACTTCACCTTCTCCTTCTCCTTCTTCTACTTCTTCTGATTCACCCTCCAGACTTCACCTTCTCCTTCTCCTTCTTCTACTTCTTCTAATTCACCCTCCAGACTTCACCTTCTCCTTCTCCTTATTCTGCTTCTTCTGATTCACCCTCCAGACTTCACCTTCTCCATCTCCTTCTTCTGCTTCTTCTGATTCACCCTCCAGACTTCACCTTCTTCTCCTTCTTCTGCTTCTTTTGATTCACCCTCCAGACTTCACCTTCTCCTTCTCCTTCTTCTACTTCTTCTGATTCACCCTCCAGACTTCATCTTCTCCTTCTCCTTCTTCTGCTTCTTCTGATTCACCTTCCAGACTTCACCTTCTCCTTCTCCTTCTTCTGCTTCTTCTGATTCACCCTCCAGAGTTCACCTTCTCCTTCTCCTTCTTCTACTTCTTCTGATTCACCCTCCAGACTTCACCTTCTCCTTCTCCTTCTTCTACTTCTTCTGATTCACCCTCCAGACTTCACCTTCTCCTTCTCCATCTTCTGCTTCTTCTGCTTCACCCTCCAGACTTCACCTTCTCCTTCTCCTTCTTCTGCTTCTTCTGCTGCGCCCTCCAGACTTCACCTTCTCCTTTTCCTTCTTCTGCTTCTTCTGCTTCACCCCCCTGACTTCACCTTCTCCTTCTCCTTCTTCTGCTTCTTCTGATTCACCCTCCTAACTTCACCTTCTCCTTCTCCTTCTTCTGCTTCTTCTGATTCACCCTCCAGACTTCACCTTCTCCTTCTCCTTTTCTGCTTCTTCTGATTCACCCTCCAGTCTTCACCTTCTCCTTTTCCTTCTTTTGCTTCTTCTGCTTCACCCTCCAGACTTCACCTTCTCCTTCTCTTTCTTCTACTTCTTTTGATTCACCCTCCAGACTTCACCTTCTCCTTCTCCTTCTTCTGCTTCTTCTGATTCACCCTCCAGACTTCACCTTCTCCTTCTCCTTATTCTGCTTCTTCTGATTCACCCTCCAGACTTCACCTTCTCCTTCTCCTTCTTCTGCTTCTTCTGATTCACCCTCCAGACTTCACCTTCTCCTTCTCCTTCTTCTGCTTCTTCTGATTCACCCTCCAGACTTCACCTTCTCCTTCTCCTTCTTCTACTTCTTCTGATTCACCCTCCAGACTTCATCTTCTCCTTCTCCTTCTTCTGCTTCTTCTGATTCACCTTCCAGACTTCACCTTCTCCTTCTCCTTCTTCTGCTTCTTCTGATTCACCCTCCAGACTTCACCTTCTCCTTCTCCTTCTTCTACTTCTTCTGATTCACCCTCCAGACTTCACCTTCTCCTTCTCCTTCTTCTACTTCTTCTGATTCACCCTCCAGACTTCACCTTCTCCTTCTCCTTCTTTTGCTTCTTCTGATTCACCCTCCAGACTTCACCTTCTCCTTCTCCTTCTTCTGCTTCTTCTGATTCACCCTCCAGTCTTCACCTTCTCCTTCTTCTGCTTCTTCTGATTCATCCTCCAGACTTCACCTTCTCCTTCTCCTTCTTCTGCTTCTTCTGATTCACCCTCCTGACTTCACCTTCTTCTTCTCCTTCTTCTGCTTCTTCTGATTCACCCTCCAGACTTCACCTTCTCCTTCTCCTTCGTCTACTTCTTCTGATTCACTCTCCAAACTACACCTTCTCCTTCTCCTTCTTCTACTTCTTCTGATTCACCCTCCAGACTTCACCTTCTCCTTCTCCTTCTTCTGCTTCTTCTGATTCACCCTGCAGACTTCACCTTCTCCTTCTCCTTCTTCTATTTCTTCTGATTCACCCTCCAGACTTCCCCTTCTCCTTCTCCTTCTTCTACTTCTTCTGCTTCACCCTCCAGACTTCACCTTCTCCTTCTCCTTCTTCTGCATCTTCTGCTGCGCCCTCCAGACTTCACCTTCTCCTTCTCCTTCTTCTGCTTCTTCTGCTTCACCCTCCAGACCTCACCTTCTCCTTCTCCTTCTTCTGCTTCTTCTGATTCACCCTCCAGACTTCATCTTCTCCTTCTCCTTCTTCTGCTTCTTCTGATTCACCCTCCAGACTTCACCTTCTCCTTCTCCTTCTTCTGCTTCTTCTGCTTCACCCTCCAGACTTCACCTTCTCCTTCTCCTTCTTCTGCTTCTTCTGCTGCGCCCTCCAGACTTCACCTTCTCCTTCTCCTTCTTCTGCTTCTTCTGCTTCACCCTCCTGACATCACCTTCTCCTTCTCCTTCTTCTACTTCTTCTGCTTCACCCCCCTGACTTCACCTGCTCCTTCTCCTTCTTCTGCTTCTTCTGATTCACTCTCCTAACTTCACATTCTCCTTCTCCTTCTTCTGCTTCTTCTGATTCACCCTCCTGACTTCACCTTCTCCTTCTGCTTCTTCTGCTTCTTCTGATTCACCCTCCAGACTTCACCTTCTCCTTCTCCTTCTTCTGCTTCTTCTGATTCACCCTCCAGACTTCATCTTCTCCTTCTCCTTCTTCTGCTTCTTCGGATTCACCCTCCAGACTTCACCTTCTCCTTCTCCTTCTTCTACATCTTCTGATTCAGCCTCCAGACTTCACCTTCTCCTTTTCCTTCTTCTACTTCTTCTGATTCACCCTCCAGACTTCACCTTCTCCTTCTCCTTCTTCTACTTCTTCTGATTCACCCTCCAGTCTTCACCTTCTCCTTTTCCTTCTTCTGCTTCTTCTGCTTCACCCTCCAGACTTCACCTTCTCCTTCTCCTTCTTCTACTTCTTCTGATTCACCCTCCAGACTTCACCTTCTCCTTCTCCTTCTTCTGCTTCTTCTGATTCACCCTCCAGACTTCACCTTCTCCTTCTCCTTATTCTGCTTCTTCTGATTCACCCTCCAGACTTCACCTTCTCCTTCTCCTTCTTCTGCTTCTTCTGATTCACCCTCCAGACTTCACCTTCTCCTTCTCCTTCTTCTGCTTCTTCTGATTCACCCTCCAGACTTCACCTTCTCCTTCTCCTTCTTCTACTTCTTCTGATTCACCCTCCAGACTTCATCTTCTCCTTCTCCTTCTTCTGCTTCTTCTGATTCACCTTCCAGACTTCACCTTCTCCTTCTCCTTCTTCTGCTTCTTCTGATTCACCCTCCAGAGTTCACCTTCTCCTTCTCCTTCTTCTACTTCTTCTGATTCACCCTCCAGACTTCACCTTCTCCTTCTCCTGCTTCTACTTCTTCTGATTCACCCTCCAGACTTCACCTTCTCCTTCTCCATCTTCTGCTTCTTCTGCTTCACCCTCCAGACTTCACCTTCTCCTTCTCCTTCTTCTGCTTCTTCTGCTGCGCCCTCCAGACTTCACCTTCTCCTTTTCCTTCTTCTGCTTCTTCTGCTTCACCCTCCTGACTTCACCTTCTCCTTCTCCTTCTTCTACTTCTTCTGCTTCACCCCCCTGACTTCACCTTCTCCTTCTCCTTCTTCTGCTTCTTCTGATTCACCCTCCTAACTTCACCTTCTCCTTCTCCTTCTTCTGCTTCTTCTGATTCACCCTCCTGACTTCACCTTCTCCTTCTCCTTCTTCTGCTTCTTCTGATTAACCCTCCAGACTTCACCTTCTCCTTCTCCTTCTTCTGCTTCTTCTGATTCACCCTCCAGACTTCACCTTCTCCTTCTCCTTCTTCCGCTTCTTCTGATTCACCCTCCAGACTTCATCTTCTCCTTCTCCTTCTTCTGCTTCTTCTGATTCACCCTCCAGACTTCACCTTCTCCTTCTCCTTCTTCTACATCTTCTGATTCAGCCTCCAGACTTCACCTTCTCCTTTTCCTTCTTCTACTTCTTCTGATTCACCCTCCAGACTTCACCTTCTCCTTTTCCTTCTTCTGCTTCTTCTGCTTCACCCTCCTGACTTCACCTTCTCCTTCTCCTTCTTCTACTTCTTCTGCTTCACCCCCCTGACTTCACCTTCTCCTTCTCCTTCTTCTGCTTCTTCTGATTCACCCTCCTAACTTCACCTTCTCCTTCTCCTTCTTCTGCTTCTTCTCATTCACCCTCCTGACTTCACCTTCTCCTTCTCCTTCTTCTGCTTCTTCTGATTAACCCTCCAGACTTCACCTTCTCCTTCTCCTTCTTCTGCTTCTTCTGATTCACCCTCCAGACTTCACCTTCTCCTTCTCCTTCTTCTGCTTCTTCTGATTCACCCTCCAGACCTCACCTTCTCCTTCTCCTTCTTCTACTTCTTCTGATTCACCCTCCAGACTTCATCTTCTCCTTCTCCTTCTTCTGCTTCTTCTGATTCACCCTCCAGACTTCAACTTCTCCTTCTCCTTCTTCTGCTTCTTCTGATTCACCCTCCAGACTTCACCTTCTCCTTCTCCTTCTTCTACTTCTTCTGATTCAGCCTCCACACTTCCCCTTCTCCTTTTCCTTCTTCTACTTCTTCTGATTCACCCTCCAGACTTCACCTTCTCCTTCTCCTTCTTCTACTTCTTCTGATTCACCCTCCAGTCTTCACCTTCTCCTTTTCCTTCTTCTGCTTCTTCTGCTTCACCCTCCAGACTTCACCTTCTCCTGCTCTTTCTTCTACTTCTTTTGATTCACCCTCCAGACTTCACCTTCTCCTTCTCCTTCTTCTGCTTCTTCTGATTCACTCTCCAGACTTCACCTTCTCCTTCTCCTTATTCTGCTTCTTCTGATTCACCCTCCAGACTTCACCTTCTCCTTCTCCTTCTTCTGCTTCTTCTGATTCACCCTCCAGACTTCACCTTCTCCTTCTCCTTCTTCTGCTTCTTCTGATTCACCCTCCAGACTTCACCTTCTCCTTCTCCTTCTTCTACTTCTTCTGATTCACCCTCCAGACTTCATCTTCTCCTTCTCCTTCTTCTGCTTCTTCTGATTCACCTTCCAGACTTCACCTTCTCCTTCTCCTTCTTCTGCTTCTTCTGATTCACCCTCCAGAGTTCACCTTCTCCTTCTCCTTCTTCTACTTCTTCTGATTCACCCTCCAGACTTCACCTTCTCCTTCTCCTTCTTCTACTTCTTCTGATTCACCCTCCAGACTTCACTTTCTCCTTCTACTTCTTCTGCTTCTTCTGATTCACCCTCCAGACTTCACCTTCTCCTTCTCCTTCTTCTGCTTCTTCTGATTCACCCTCCAGTCTTCACCTTCTCCTTCTCCTTCTTCTGCTTCTTCTGATTCATCCTCCAGACTTCACCTTCTCCTTCTCCTTCTTCTGCTTCTTCTGATTCACCCTCCTGACTTCACCTTCTCCTTCTCCTTCTTCTGCTTCTTCTGATTCACCCTCCAGACTTCACCTTCTCCTTCTCCTTCGTCTACTTCTTCTGATTCACTCTCCAGACTACACCTTCTCCTTCTCCTTCTTCTACTTCTTCTGATTCACCCTCCAGACTTCACCTTCTCCTTCTCCTTCTTCTGCTTCTTCTGATTCAACCTGCAGACTTCACCTTCTCCTTCTCCTTCTTCTACTTCTTCTGATTCACCCTCCAGACTTCCCCTTCTCCTTCTCCTTCTTCTACTTCTTCTGCTTCACCCTCCAGACTTCACCTTCTCCTTCTCCTTCTTCTGCATCTTCTGCTGCGCCCTCCAGACTTCACCTTCTCCTTCTCCTTCTTCTGCTTCTTCTGCTTCACCCTCCTGGCTTCACCTTCTCCTTCTCCTTCTTCTGCTTCTTCTGATTCACCCTCCAGACCTCACCTTCTCCTTCTCCTTCTGCTACTTCTTCTGATTCACCCTCCAGACTTCATCTTCTCCTTCTCCTTCTTCTGCTTCTTCTGCTTCGCCCTCCAGACTTCACCTTCTCCTTCTCCTTCTTCTGCTTCTTCTGCTTCACCCTCCAGACTTCACCTTCTCCTTCTCCTTCTTCTGCTTCTTCTGCTGCGCCCTCCAGACGTCACCTTCTCCTTCTCCTTCTTCTGCTTCTTCTGCTTCACCCTCCTGACTTCACCTTCTGCTTCTCCTTCTTCTACTTCTTCTGCTTCACCCCCCTGACTTCACCTTCTCCTTCTCCTTTTTCTGCTTCTTCTGATTCACCCTCCTAACTTCACCTTCTCCTTCTCCTTCTTCTGCTTCTTCTGATTCACCCTCCTGACTTCACCTTCTCCTTCTACTTCTTCTGCTTCTTCTGATTCACCCTCCAGACTTCACCTTCTCCTTCTCCTTCTTCTGCTTCTTCTGATTCACCCTCCAGACCTCACCTTCTCCTTATCCTTCTTCTACTTCTTCTGATTCACCCTCCAGACTTCATCTTCTCCTTCTCCTTCTTCTGCTTCTTCTGATTCACCCTCCAGACTTCACCTTCTCCTTCTCCTTCTTCTGCTTCTTCTGATTCACCCTCCAGACTTCACCTTCTCCTTCTCCTTTTCTACATCTTCTGATTCAGCCTCCAGACTTCACCTTCTCCTTTTCCTTCTTCTACTTCTTCTGATTCACCCTCCAGACTTCACCTTCTCCTTCTCCTTCTTCTACTTCTTCTGATTCACCCTCCAGTCTTCACCTTCTCCTTTTCCTTCTTCTGCTTCTTCTGCTTCACCCTCCAGACTTCACCTTCTCCTTCTCCTTCTTCTACTTCTTCTGATTCACCCTCCAGACATCACCTTCTCCTTCTCCTTCTTCTGCTTCTTCTGATTCACCCTCCAGACTTCACCTTCTCCTTCTCCTTCTTCTGCTTCTTCTGATTCAACCTCCAGACTTCACCTTCTCCTTCTCCTTCTTCTACTTCTTCTGATTCAAACTCCAGACTTCATCTTCTCCTTCTCCTTCTGCTGCTTCTTCTGATTCACCTTCC
Source organism: Somniosus microcephalus (assembly GCF_052327205.1). Taxonomy (NCBI): domain Eukaryota; kingdom Metazoa; phylum Chordata; class Chondrichthyes; order Squaliformes; family Somniosidae; genus Somniosus; species Somniosus microcephalus. Next base: position 405,454 of record NC_141004.1, read on the forward strand.
AGACTTCACCTTCTCCTTCTCCTTCTTCTGCTTCTTCTGATTCACCCTCCAGACTTCACCTTCTCCTTCTCCTTCTTCTACTTCTTCTGATTCACCCTCCAGACTTCACCTTCTCCTTCTCCTTCTTCTACTTCTTCTGATTCACCCTCCAGACTTCACCTTCTCCTTCTCCTTCTTCTGCTTCTTCTGATTCATCCTCCAGACTTCACCTTCTCTTTCTCCTTTTTCTACTTCTTCTGATTCACCCTCCAGTCTTCACCTTCTCCTTCTCCTTCTTCTGCTTCTGCTGATTCACCCTCCAGACTTCACCTTCTCCTTCTCCTTCTTCTGCTTCTTCTGATTCACCCTCCTGACTTCACCTTCTCCTTCTCCTTCTTCTGCGTCTTCTGATTCACCCTCCAGACTTCACCTTCTCCTTCCCATCTTCTACTTCTTCTGATTCACCCTCCAGACTTCACCTTCTCCTTCTCCTTCGTTTACTTCTTCTGATTCACCCTCCAGACTACACCTTCTCCTTCTCCTTCTTCTACTTCTTCTGATTCACCCTCCAGACTTCACCTTCTCCTTCTCCTTCTTCTACTTCTTCTGCTTCACCCTCCAGACATTACCTTCTCCTTCTCCTTCTTCTGCATCTTCTGCTGCGCCCTCCAAACTTCACCTTCTCCTTCTCCTTCTTCTACTTCTTCTGATTCAGCCTCCAGGCTTCACCTTCTCCTTTTCCTTCTTCTACTTCTTCTGATTCACCCTCCAGACTTCACCTTCTCCTTCTCCTTCTTCTACTTCTTCTGCTTCACCCTCCAGACTTCACCTTCTCCTTCTCTTTCTTCTACTTCTTCAGATTCACCCTCCAGACTTCACCTTCTCCTTTTCCTTCTTCTGCTTCTTCTGCTTCACCCTGCAGACTTCACCTTCTCCTTCTCTTTCTTCTACTTCTTCAGATTAACCCTCCAGACTTCACCTTCTCCTTCTCCTTCTTCTGCTTCTTCTGATTCACCTTCCAGACTTCACCTTCTCCTTCTCCTTCTTCTGCTTCTTCTGATTCACCCTCCAGACTTCACCTTCTCCTTCTCCTTCATCTACTTCTTCTGATTCACCCTCCAGACTTCACCTTCTCCTTCTCCTTCTTCTGCTTCTTCTGATTCACCCTCCAGACTTCACCTTCTCCTTCTCCTTCTTCTGCTTCTTCTGATTCACCCTCCAGTCCTCACCTTCTCCTTCTCCTTCTTCCGCTTCTTCTGATTCACCCTCCAGACTTCACCATCTCCTTCTCCTTCTTCTGCTTCTTCTGATTCACCCTCCTGACTTCACCTTCTCCTTCTCCTTCTTCTGCTTCTTCTGATTCACCCTCCAGACTTCACCTTCTCCTTCTCCTTCGTCTACTTCTTCTGATTCACCCTCCAGACTGCACCTTCTCCTTCTCCTTCTTCTACTTCTTCTGATTCACCCTCCAGACTTCACCTTCTCCTTCTCCTTCTTCTGCTTCTTCTGATTCACCCTGCAGACTTCACCTTCTCCTTCTCCTTCTTCTACTTCTTCTGATTCATCCTCCAGACTTCACCTTCCCCTTCTCCTTCTTCTACTTCTTCTGCTTCACCCTCCAGACTTCACCTTCTCCTTCTCCTTCTTCTGCATCTTCTGCTGCGCCCTACAGACTTCACCTTCTCCTTCTCCTTCTTCTGCTTCTTCTGCTTCACCCTCCTGACATCACCTTCTCCTTCTCCTTCTTCTGCTTCTTCTGATTCACCCTCCAGACCTCACCTTCTCCTTCTCCTTCTTCTACTTCTTCTGATTCACCCTCCAGACTTCATCTTCTCCTTCTCCTTCTTCTGCTTCTTCTGATTCACCCTCCAGACTTCACCTTCTCCTTCTCCTTCTTCTGCTTCTTCTGATTCACCCTCCAGAATTCACCTTCTCCTTCTCCTTCTTCTACTTCTTCTGATTCACCCTCCAGGCTTCACCTTCTCCTTCTCCTTCTTCTGCTTCACCCTCCTGACTTCACCTTCTCCTTCTCCTTCTTCTACTTCTTCTGATTCACCCTCCAGACATCACCTTCTCCTTCTCCTTCTTCTGCTTCTTCTTCTTCACCCTCCAGACTTCACCTTCTCCTTCTCCTTCTTCTGCTTCTTCTGCTGCGCCCTCCAGACTTCACCTTCTCCTTCTCCTTCTTCTGCTTCACCCTCCTGACTTCACCTTCTCCTTCTCCTTCTTCTACTTCTTCTGCTTCACCCCCCTGACTTCACCTTCTCCTTCTCCTTCTTCTGCTTCTTCTGATTCACCCTCCTAACTTCACCTTCTCCTTCTCCTTCTTCTGCTTCTTCTGATTCACCCTCCTGACTTCACCTTCTCCTTCTACTTCTTCTGCTTCTTCTGATTCACCCTCCAGACTTCACCTTCTCCTTCTCCTTCTTCTACTTCTTCTGATTCACCCTCCAGACTTCATCTTCTCCTTCTCCTTCTGCTGCTTCTTCTGATTCACCTTCCAGACTTCACCTTCTCCTTCTCCTTCTTCTGCTTCTTCTGATTCACCCTCCAGACTTCACCTTCTCCTTCTCCATCTTCTGCTTCTTCTGATTCATCCTCCAGACTTCACCTTCTCTTTCTCCTTTTTCTACTTCTTCTGATTCACCCTCCAGTCTTCACCTTCTCCTTCTCCTTCTTCTGCTTCTGCTGATTCACCCTCCAGACTTCACCTTCTCCTTCTCCTTCTTCTGCTTCTTCTGATTCACCCTCCTGACTTCACCTTCTCCTTCTCCTTCTTCTGCTTCTTCTGATTCACCCTCCAGACTTCACCTTCTCCTTCCCATCTTCTACTTCTTCTGATTCACCCTCCAGACTTCACCTTCTCCTTCTCCTTCGTTTACTTCTTCTGATTCACCCTCCAGACTACACCTTCTCCTTCTCCTTCTTCTACTTCTTCTGATTCACCCTCCAGACTTCACCTTCTCCTTCTCCTTCTTCTGCTTCTTCTGATTCACCCTGCAGACTTCACCTTCTCCTTCTCCTTCTTCTACTTCTTCTGATTCACCCTCCAGACTTCACCTTCTCCTTCTCCTTCTTCTACTTCTTCTGCTTCACCCTCCAGACATTACCTTCTCCTTCTCCTTCTTCTGCATCTTCTGCTGCGCCCTCCAAACTTCACCTTCTCCTTCTCCTTCTTCTACTTCTTCTGATTCAGCCTCCAGGCTTCACCTTCTCCTTTTCCTTCTTCTACTTCTTCTGATTCACCCTCCAGACTACACCTTCTCCTTCTCCTTCTTCTACTTCTTCTGCTTCACCCTCCAGACTTCACCTTCTCCTTCTCTTTCTTCTACTTCTTCAGATTCACCCTCCAGACTTCAACTTCTCCTTTTCCTTCTTCTGCTTCTTCTGCTTCACCCTGCAGACTTCACCTTCTCCTTCTCTTTCTTCTACTTCTTCAGATTAACCCTCCAGACTTCACCTTCTCCTTCTCCTTCTTCTGCTTCTTCTGATTCACCTTCCAGACTTCACCTTCTCCTTCTCCTTCTTCTGCTTCTTCTGATTCACCCTCCAGACTTCACCTTCTCCTTCTCCTTCATCTACTTCTTCTGATTCACCCTCCAGACTTCACCTTCTCCTTCTCCTTCTTCTGCTTCTTCTGATTCACCCTCCAGACTTCACCTTCTCCTTCTCCTTCTTCTGCTTCTTCTGATTCACCCTCCAGTCCTCACCTTCTCCTTCTCCTTCTTCCGCTTCTTCTGATTCACCCTCCAGACTTCACCATCTCCTTCTCCTTCTTCTGCTTCTTCTGATTCACCCTCCTGACTTCACCTTCTCCTTCTCCTTCTTCTGCTTCTTCTGATTCACCCTCCAGACTTCACCTTCTCCTTCTCCTTCGTCTACTTCTTCTGATTCACCCTCCAGACTGCACCTTCTCCTTCTCCTTCTTCTACTTCTTCTGATTCACCCTCCAGACTTCACCTTCTCCTTCTCCTTCTTCTGCTTCTTCTGATTCACCCTGCAGACTTCACCTTCTCCTTCTCCTTCTTCTACTTCTTCTGATTCATCCTCCAGACTTCACCTTCCCCTTCTCCTTCTTCTACTTCTTCTGCTTCACCCTCCAGACTTCACCTTCTCCTTCTCCTTCTTCTGCATCTTCTGCTGCGCCCTACAGACTTCACCTTCTCCTTCTCCTTCTTCTGCTTCTTCTGCTTCACCCTCCTGACATCACCTTCTCCTTCTCCTTCTTCTGCTTCTTCTGATTCACCCTCCAGACCTCACCTTCTCCTTCTCCTTCTTCTACTTCTTCTGATTCACCCTCCAGACTTCATCTTCTCCTTCTCCTTCTTCTGCTTCTTCTGATTCACCCTCCAGACTTCACCTTCTCCTTCTCCTTCTTCTGCTTCTTCTGATTCACCCTCCAGAATTCACCTTCTCCTTCTCCTTCTTCTACTTCTTCTGATTCACCCTCCAGACTTCACCTTCTCCTTCTCCTTCTTCTGCTTCTTCTGCTTCGCCCTCCAGACTTCACCTTCTCCTTCTCCTTCTTCTGCTTCTTCTGCTTCACCCTCCTGACTTCACCTTCTCCTTCTCCTTCTTCTACTTCTTCTGATTCACCCTCCAGACTTCACCTTCTCCTTCTCCTTCTTCTGCTTCTTCTGCTTCACCCTCCAGACTTCACCTTCTCCTGCTCCTTCTTCTGCTTCTTCTGCTGCGCCCGCCAGGCTTCACCTTCTCCTTCTCCTTCTTCTGCTTCACCCTCCTGACTTCACCTTCTCCTTCTCCTTCTTCTACTTCTTCTGCTTCACCCCCCTGACTTCACCTTCTCCTTCTCCTTCTTCTGCTTCTTCTGATTCACCCTCCTAACTTCACCTTCTCCTTCTCCTTCTTCTGCTTCTTCTGATTCACCCTCCTGACTTCACCTTCTCCTTCTACTTCTTCTGCTTCTTCTGATTCACCCTCCAGACTTCACCTTCTCCTTCTCCTTCTTCTGCTTCTTCTGATTCACCCTCCAGACTTCACCTTCTCCTTCTCCTTTTTCTGCTTCTTCTGATTCACCCTCCAGACCTCACCTTCTCCTTCTCCTTCTTCTACTTCTTCTGATTCACCCTCCGGACTTCATCTTCTCCTTCTCCTTCTTCTGCTTCCTCTGATTCACCCTCCAGACTTCACCTTCTCCTTCTCCTTCTTCTGCTTCTTCTGATTCACCCTCCAGACTTCACCTTCTCCTTCTCCTTCTTCTACTTCTTCTGATTCAGCCTCCAGACTTCACCTTCTCCTTTTCCTTCTTCTACTTCTTCTGATTCACCCTCCAGACTTCACCTTCTCCTTCTCCTTCTTCTACTTCTTCTGATTCACCCTCCAGTCTTCACCTTCTCCTTTTCCTTCTTCTGCTTCTTCTGCTTCACCCTCCAGACTTCACCTTCTCCTTCTCCTTCTTCTACTTCTTCTGATTCACCCACCAGACTTCACCTTCTCCTTCTCCTTCTTCTGCTTCTTCCGATTCACCCTCCAGACTTCACCTTCTCCTTCTCCTTATTCTGCTTCTTCTGATTCACCCTCCAGACTTCACCTTCTCCTTCTCCTTCTTCTGCTTCTTCTGATTCACCCTCCAGACTTCACCTTCTCCTTCTCCTTCTTCTGCTTCTTCTGATTCACCCTCCAGACTTCACCTTCTCCTTCTCCTTCTTCTACTTCTTCTGATTCACCCTCCAGACTTCATCTTCTCCTTCTCCTTCTTCTGCTTCTTCTGATTCACCTTCCAGACTTCACCTTCTCCTTCTCCTTCTTCTGCTTCTTCTGATTCACCCTCCAGACTTCACCTTCTCCTTCTCCTTCTTCTACTTCTTCTGATTCACCCTCCAGACTTCACCTTCTCCTTCTCCTTCTTCTACTTCTTCTGATTCACCCTCCAGACTTCACCTTCTCCTTCTCCTTCTTCTGCTTCTTCTGATTCACACTCCAGACTTCACCTTCTCCTTCTCCTTCTTCTACTTCTTCTGATTCACCCTCCAGTCTTCACCTTCTCCTTCTCCTTCTTCTGCTTCTTCTGATTCACCCTCCAGACTTCACCTTCTCCTTCTCCTTCTTCTGCTTCTTCTGATTCACCCTCCTGACTTCACCTTCTCCTTCACCTTCTTCTGCTTCTTCTGATTCACCCTCCAGACTTCACCTTCTCCTTCTCCTTCTTCTGCTTCTTCTGATTCACCCTCCAGACCTCACCTTCTCCTTCTCCTTCTTCTACTTCTTCTGATTCACCCTCCAGACTTCATCTTCTCCTTCTCCTTCTTCTGCTTCTTCTGATTCACCCTCCAGACTTCACCTTCTCCTTCTCCTTCTTCTGCTTCTTCTGATTCACCCTCCAGACTTCACCTTCTCCTTCTCCTTCTTCTACATCTTCTGATTCAGCCTCCAGACTTCACCTTCTCCTTTTCCTTCTTCTACTTCTTCTGATTCACCCTCCAGACTTCACCTTCTCCTTCTCCTTCTTCTACTTCTTCTGATTCACCCTCCAGTCTTCACCTTCTCCTTTTCCTTCTTCTGCTTCTTCTGCTTCACCCTCCAGACTTCACCTTCTCCTTCTCCTTCTTCTACTTCTTCTGATTCACCCTCCAGACTTCACCTTCTCCTTCTCCTTCTTCTGCTTCTTCTGATTCACCCTCCAGACTTCACCTTCTCCTTCTCCTTATTCTGCTTCTTCTGATTCACCCTCCAGACTTCATCTTCACCTTCTCCTTCTTCTGCTTCTTCTGATTCACCCTCCAGACATCACCTTCTCCTTCTCCTTCTTCTGCTTCTTCTGATTCACACTCCAGACTTCACCTTCTCCTTCTCCTTCTTCTGCTTCTTCTGATTCACACTCCAGACTTCACCTTCTCCTTCTCCTTCTTCTACTTCTTCTGATTCACCCTCCAGTCTTCACCTTCTCCTTCTCCTTCTTCTGCTTCTTCTGATTCACCCTCCAGACTTCACCTTCTCCTTCTCCTTCTTCTGCTTCTTCTGATTCACCCTCCTGACTTCACCTTCTCCTTCACCTTCTTCTGCTTCTTCTGATTCACCCTCCAGACTTCACCTTCTCCTTCTCCTTCTTCTGCTTCTTCTGATTCACCCTCCAGACCTCACCTTCTCCTTCTCCTTCTTCTACTTCTTCTGATTCACCCTCCAGACTTCATCTTCTCCTTCTCCTTCTTCTGCTTCTTCTGATTCACCCTCCAGACTTCACCTTCTCCTTCTCCTTCTTCTGCTTCTTCTGATTCACCCTCCAGACTTCACCTTCTCCTTCTCCTTCTTCTACATCTTCTGATTCAGCCTCCAGACTTCACCTTCTCCTTTTCCTTCTTCTACTTCTTCTGATTCACCCTCCAGACTTCACCTTCTCCTTCTCCTTCTTCTACTTCTTCTGATTCACCCTCCAGTCTTCACCTTCTCCTTTTCCTTCTTCTGCTTCTTCTGCTTCACCCTCCAGACTTCACCTTCTCCTTCTCCTTCTTCTACTTCTTCTGATTCACCCTCCAGACTTCACCTTCTCCTTCTCCTTCTTCTGCTTCTTCTGATTCACCCTCCAGACTTCACCTTCTCCTTCTCCTTATTCTGCTTCTTCTGATTCACCCTCCAGACTTCATCTTCACCTTCTCCTTCTTCTGCTTCTTCTGATTCACCCTCCAGACATCACCTTCTCCTTCTCCTTCTTCTGCTTCTTCTGATTCACCCTCCAGACTTCACCTTCTCCTTCTCCTTCTTCTACTTCTTCTGATTCACCCTCCAGACTTCATCTTCTCCTTCTCCTTCTTCTGCTTCTTCTGATACACCTTCCAGACTTCACCTTCTCCTTCTCCTTCTTCTGCTTCTTCTGATTCACCCTCCAGACTTCACCTTCTCCTTCTCCTTCTTCTACTTCTTCTGATTCACCCTCCAGACTTCACCTTCTCCTTCTCCTTCTTCTCCTTCTTCTGATTCACCCTCCAGACTTCACCTTCTCCTTCTCCTTCTTCTGCTTCTTCTGATTCACCCTCCAGACTTCACCTTCTCCTTCTCCTTTTTCGACTTCTTCTGATTCACCCTCCAGTCTTCACCTTCTCCTTCTCCTTCTTCTGCTTCTTCTGATTCACCCTCCAGACTTCACCTTCTCCTTCTCCTTCTTCTGCTTCTTCTGATTCACCCTCCTGACTTCACCTTCTCCTTCTCCTTCTTCTGCTTCTTCTGATTCACCCTCCAGACTTCACCTTCTCCTTCCCATCTTCTACTTCTTCTGATTCACCCTCCAGACTTCACCTTCTCCTTCTCCTTCGTCTACTTCTTCTGATTCACCCTCCAGACTACACCTTCTCCTTCTCCTTCTTCTACTTCTTCTGTATCACCCTCCAGACTTCACCTTCTCCTTCTCCTTCTTCTGCTTCTTCTGATTCACCCTGCAGACTTCACCTTCTCCTTCTCCTTCTTCTACTTCTTCTGATACACCCTCCAGACTTCACCTTCTCCTTCTCCTTCTTCTACTTCTTCTGCTTCACCCTCCAGACATCACCTTCTCCTTCTCCTTCTTCTGCATCTTCTGCTGCGCCCTCCAGACTTCACCTTCTCCTTCTCCTTCTTCTACTTCTTCTGATTCAGCCTCCAGACTTCACCTTCTCCTTTTCCTTCTTCTACTTCTTCTGATTCACCCTCCAGACTTCACCTTCTCCTTCTCCTTCTTCTACTTCTTCTGATTCACCCTCCAGTCTTCACCTTCTCCTTTTCCTTCTTCTGCTTCTTCTGCTTCACCCTCCAGACTTCACCTTCTCCTTCTCTTTCTTCTACTTCTTCTGATTCACCCTCCAGACTTCACCTTCTCCTTCTCCTTCTTCTGCTTCTTCTGATTCACCTTCCAGACTTCACCTTCTCCTTCTCCTTCTTCTGCTTCTTCTGATTCACCCTCCAGACTTCACCTTCTCCTTCACCTTCTTCGACTTCTTCTGATTCACCCTCCAGACTTCACCTTCTCCTTCTCCTTCTTCTACTTCTTCTGATTCACCCTCCAGACTTCACCTTCTCCTTCTCCTTCTTCTGCTTCTTCTGATTCACTCTCCAGACTTCACCTTCTCCTTCTCCTTCTTCTGCTTCTTCTGATTCACCCTCCTGACTTCACCTTCTCCTTCTCCTTCTTCTGCATCTTCTGCTGCGCCCTACAGACTTCACCTTCTCCTTCTCCTTCTTCTGCTTCTTCTGCTTCACCCTCCTGACTTCACCTTCTCCTTCTCCTTCTTCTGCTTCTTCTGATTCACCCTCCAGACCTCACCTTCTCCTTCTCCTTCTTCTACTTCTGATTCACCCTCCAGACTTCATCTTCTCCTTCTCCTTCTTCTGCTTCTTCTGATTCACCCTCCAAACTTCACCTTCTCCTTCTCCTTCTTCTGCTTCTTCTGATTCACCCTCCAGAATTCACCTTCTCCTTCTCCTTCTTCTACTTCTTCTGATTCACCCTCCAGACTTCACCTTCTCCTTCTCCTTCTTCTACTTCTTCTGCTTCGCCCTCCAGACTTCACCTTCTCCTTCTCCTTCTTCTGCTTCTTCTGCTTCACCCTCCAGACTTCACCTTCTCCTTCTCCTTCTTCTGCTTCTTCTGCTTCACCCTCCTGACTTCACCTTCTCCTTCTCCTTCTTCTACTTCTTCTGATTCACCCTCCAGACTTCACCTTCTCCTTCTCCTTCTTCTGCTTCTTCTGCTTCACCCTCCAGACTTCACCTTCTCCTTCTCCTTCTTCTGCTTCTTCTGCTGCGCCCTCCAGACTTCACTTCTCCTTCTCCTTCTTCTGCTTCTTCTGCTTCACCCTCCTGACTTCACCTTCTCCTTCTCCTTCTTCTACTTCTTCTGCTTCACCCCCCTGACTTCACCTTCTCCTTCTCCTTCTTCTGCTTCTTCTGATTCACCCTCCTAACTTCACCTTCTCCTTCTCCTTCTTCTGCTTCTTCTGATTCACCCTCCTGACTTCACCTTCTCCTTCTACTTCTTCTGCTTCTTCTGATTCACCCTCCAGACTTCACCTTCTCCTTCTCCTTCTTCTGCTTCTTCTGATTCACCCTCCAGACCTCAACTTCTCCTTCTCCTTCTTCTACTTCTTCTGATTCACCCTCCAGACTTCATCTTCTCCTTCTCCTTCTTCTGCTTCCTCTGATTCACCCTCCAGACTTCACCTTCTCCTTCTCCTTCTTCTGCTTCTTCTGATTCACCCTCCAGACTTCACCTTCTCCTTCTCCTTCTTCTACTTCTTCTGATTCAGCCTCCAGACTTCACCTTCTCCTTTTCCTTCTTCTACTTCTTCTGAATCACCCTCCAGACTTCACCTTCTCCTTCTCCTTCTTCTACTTCTTCTGATTCACCCTCCAGTCTTCACCTTCTCCTTTTCCTTCTTCTGCTTCTTCTGCTTCACCCTCCAGACTTCACCTTCTCCTTCTCCTTCTTCTACTTCTTCTGATTCAGCCTCCAGACTTCACCTTCTCCTTTTCCTTCTTCTACTTCTTCTGAATCACCCTCCAGACTTCACCTTCTCCTTCTCCTTCTTCTACTTCTTCTGATTCACCCTCCAGTCTTCACCTTCTCCTTTTCCTTCTTCTGCTTCTTCTGCTTCACCCTCCAGACTTCACCTTCTCCTTCTCCTTCTTCTACTTCTTCTGATTCACCCTCCAGACTTCACCTTCTCCTTCTCCTTCTTCTGCTTCTTCCGATTCACCCTCCAGACTTCACCTTCTCCTTCTCCTTATTCTGCTTCTTCTCATTCACCCTCCAGACTTCACCTTCTCCTTCTCCTTCTTCTGCTTCTTCTGATTCTCCCTCCAGACTTCACCTTCTCCTTCTCCTTCTTCTGCTTCTTCTGATTCACCCTCCAGACTTCACCTTCTCCTTCTCCTTCTTCTGCTTCTTCCGATTCACCCTCCAGACTTCACCTTCTCCTTCTCCTTATTCTGCTTCTTCTCATTCACCCTCCAGACTTCACCTTCTCCTTCTCCTTCTTCTGCTTCTTCTGATTCACCCTCCAGACTTCACCTTCTCCTTCTCCTTCTTCTACTTCTTCTGATTCACCCTCCAGACTTCACCTTCTCCTTCTCCTTCTTCTACTTCTTCTGATTCACCCTCCAGTCTTCACCTTCTCCTTTTCCTTCTTCTGCTTCTTCTGCTTCACCCTCCAGACTTCACCTTCTCCTTCTCCTTCTTCTACTTCTTCTGATTCACCCACCAGACTTCACCTTCTCCTTCTCCTTCTTCTGCTTCTTCCGATTCACCCTCCAGACTTCACCTTTTCCTTCTCCTTATTCTGCTTCTTCTGATTCACCCTCCAGACTTCACCTTCTCCTTCTTCTTCTTCTGCTTCTTCTGATTCACCCTCCAGACTTCACCTTCTCCTTCTCCTTCTTCTGCTTCTTCTGATTCACCCTCCAGACTTCACCTTCTCCTTCTCCTTCTTCTACTTCTTCTGATTCACCCTCCAGACTTCATCCTCTCCTTCTCCTTCTTCTGCTTCTTCTGATTCACCTTCCAGACTTCACCTTCTCCTTCTCCTTCTTCTGCTTCTTCTGATTCACCCTCCAGACTTCACCTTCTCCTTCTCCTTCTTCTACTTCTTCTGATTCACCCTCCAGACTTCACCTTCTCCTTCTCCTTCTTCTACTTCTTCTGATTCACCCTCCAGACTTCACCTTCTCCTTCTCCTTCTTCTGCTTCTTCTGATTCACACTCCAGACTTCACCTTCTCCTTCTCCTTCTTCTACTTCTTCTGATTCACCCTCCAGTCTTCACCTTCTCCTTCTCCTTCTCCTGCTTCTTCTGATTCACCCTCCAGACTTCACCTTCTCCTTCTCCTTCTTCTGCTTCTTCTGATTCACCCTCCTGACTTCACCTTCTCCTTCTCCTTCTTCTGCTTCTTCTGATTCACCCTCCAGACTTCACCTTCTCCATCTCCTTCTTCTGCTTCTTCTGATTCACCCTCCAGACCTCACCTTCTCCTTCTCCTTCTTCTACTTCTTCTGATTCACCCTCCAGACTTCATCTTCTCCTTCTCCTTCTTCTGCTTCTTCTGATTCACCCTCCAGACTTCACCTTCTCCTTCTCCTTCTTCTGCTTCTTCTGATTCACCCTCCAGACTTCACCTTCTCCTTCTCCTTCTTCTACATCTTCTGATTCAGCATCCAGACTTCACCTTCTCCTTTTCCTTCTTCTACTTCTTCTGATTCACCCTCCAGACTTCACCTTCTCCTTCTCCTTCTTCTACTTCTTCTGATTCACCCTCCAGTCTTCACCTTCTCCTTTTCCTTCTTCTGCTTCTTCTGCTTCACCCTCCAGACTTCACCTTCTCCTTCTCCTTCTTCTACTTCTTCTGATTCACCCTCCAGACTTCACCTTCTCCTTCTCCTTCTTCTGCTTCTTCTGATTCACCCTCCAGACTTCACCTTCTCCTTCTCCTTATTCTGCTTCTTCTGATTCACCCTCCAGACTTCACCTTCTCCTTCTCCTTCTTCTGCTTCTTCTGATTCACCCTCCAGACTTCACCTTCTCCTTCTCCTTCTTCTGCTTCTTCTGATTCACCCTCCAGACTTCACCTTCTCCTTCTCCTTCTTCTACTTCTTCTGATTCACCCTCCAGACTTCATCTTCTCCTTCTCCTTCTTCTGCTTCTTCTGATACACCTTCCAGACTTCACCTTCTCCTTCTCCTTCTTCTGCTTCTTCTGATTCACCCTCCAGACTTCACCTTCTCCTTCTCCTTCTTCTACTTCTTCTGATTCACCCTCCAGACTTCACCTTCTCCTTCTCCTTCTTCTCCTTCTTCTGATTCACCCTCCAGACTTCACCTTCTCCTTCTCCTTCTTCTGCTTCTTCTGATTCACCCTCCAGACTTCACCTTCTCCTTCTCCTTTTTCTACTTCTTCTGATTCACTCTCCAGTCTTCACCTTCTCCTTCTCCTTCTTCTGCTTCTTCTGATTCACCCTCCAGACTTCACCTTCTCCTTCTCCTTCTTCTGCTTCTTCTGATTCACCCTCCTGACTTCACCTTCTCCTTCTCCTTCTTCTGCTTCTTCTGATTCACCCTCCAGACTTCACCTTCTCCTTCTCCTTCTTCTGCTTCTTCTGATTCACCCTCCAGACTTCACCTTCTCCTTCTCCTTCTTCTACTTCTTCTGATTCACCCTCCAGACTTCATCCTCTCCTTCTCCTTCTTCTGCTTCTTCTGATTCACCTTCCAGACTTCACCTTCTCCTTCTCCTTCTTCTGCTTCTTCTGATTCACCCTCCAGACTTCACCTTCTCCTTCTCCTTCTTCTACTTCTTCTGATTCACCCTCCAGACTTCACCTTCTCCTTCTCCTTCTTCTACTTCTTCTGATTCACCCTCCAGACTTCACCTTCTCCTTCTCCTTCTTCTGCTTCTTCTGATTCACACTCCAGACTTCACCTTCTCCTTCTCCTTCTTCTACTTCTTCTGATTCACCCTCCAGTCTTCACCTTCTCCTTCTCCTTCTCCTGCTTCTTCTGATTCACCCTCCAGACTTCACCTTCTCCTTCTCCTTCTTCTGCTTCTTCTGATTCACCCTCCTGACTTCACCTTCTCCTTCTCCTTCTTCTGCTTCTTCTGATTCACCCTCCAGACTTCACCTTCTCCATCTCCTTCTTCTGCTTCTTCTGATTCACCCTCCAGACCTCACCTTCTCCTTCTCCTTCTTCTACTTCTTCTGATTCACCCTCCAGACTTCATCTTCTCCTTCTCCTTCTTCTGCTTCTTCTGATTCACCCTCCAGACTTCACCTTCTCCTTCTCCTTCTTCTGCTTCTTCTGATTCACCCTCCAGACTTCACCTTCTCCTTCTCCTTCTTCTACATCTTCTGATTCAGCCTCCAGACTTCACCTTCTCCTTTTCCTTCTTCTACTTCTTCTGATTCACCCTCCAGACTTCACCTTCTCCTTCTCCTTCTTCTACTTCTTCTGATTCACCCTCCAGTCTTCACCTTCTCCTTTTCCTTCTTCTGCTTCTTCTGCTTCACCCTCCAGACTTCACCTTCTCCTTCTCCTTCTTCTACTTCTTCTGATTCACCCTCCAGACTTCACCTTCTCCTTCTCCTTCTTCTGCTTCTTCTGATTCACCCTCCAGACTTCACCTTCTCCTTCTCCTTATTCTGCTTCTTCTGATTCACCCTCCAGACTTCACCTTCTCCTTCTCCTTCTTCTGCTTCTTCTGATTCACCCTCCAGACTTCACCTTCTCCTTCTCCTTCTTCTGCTTCTTCTGATTCACCCTCCAGACTTCACCTTCTCCTTCTCCTTCTTCTACTTCTTCTGATTCACCCTCCAGACTTCATCTTCTCCTTCTCCTTCTTCTGCTTCTTCTGATACACCTTCCAGACTTCACCTTCTCCTTCTCCTTCTTCTGCTTCTTCTGATTCACCCTCCAGACTTCACCTTCTCCTTCTCCTTCTTCTACTTCTTCTGATTCACCCTCCAGACTTCACCTTCTCCTTCTCCTTCTTCTCCTTCTTCTGATTCACCCTCCAGACTTCACCTTCTCCTTCTCCTTCTTCTGCTTCTTCTGATTCACCCTCCAGACTTCACCTTCTCCTTCTCCTTTTTCTACTTCTTCTGATTCACCCTCCAGTCTTCACCTTCTCCTTCTCCTTCTTCTGCTTCTTCTGATTCACCCTCCAGACTTCACCTTCTCCTTCTCCTTCTTCTGCTTCTTCTGATTCACCCTCCTGACTTCACCTTCTCCTTCTCCTTCTTCTGCTTCTTCTGATTCACCGTCCAGACTTCACCTTCTCCTTCCCATCTTCTACTTCTTCTGATTCACCCTCCAGACTTCACCTTCTCCTTCTCCTTCGACTACTTCTTCTGATTCACCCTCCAGACTACACCTTCTCCTTCTCCTTCTTCTACTTCTTCTGATTCACCCTCCAGACTTCACCTTCTCCTTCTCCTTCTTCTGCTTCTTCTGATTCACCCTGCAGACTTCACCTTCTCCTTCTCCTTCTTCTACTTCTTCTGATTCACCCTCCAGACTTCACCTTCTCCTTCTCCTTCTTCTACTTCTTCTGCTTCACCCTCCAGACATCACCTTCTCCTTCTTCTGCATCTTCTGCTGCGCCCTCCAGACTTCACCTTCTCCTTCTCCTTCTTCTACTTCTTCTGATTCAGCCTCCAGACTTCACCTTCTCCTTTTCCTTCTTCTACTTCTTCTGATTCACCCTCCAGACTTCACCTTCTCCTTCTCCTTCTTCTACTTCTTCTGATTCACCCTCCAGTCTTCACCTTCTCCTTTTCCTTCTTCTGCTTCTTCTGCTTCACCCTCCAGACTTCACCTTCTCCTTCTCTTTCTTCTACTTCTTCTGATTCACCCTCCAGACTTCACCTTCTCCTTCTCCTTCTTCTGCTTCTTCTGATTCACCTTCCAGACTTCACCTTCTCCTTCTCCTTCTTCTGCTTCTTCTGATTCACCCTCCAGACTTCACCTTCTCCTTCTCCTTCTTCTACTTCTTCTGATTCACCCTCCAGACTTCACCTTCTCCTTCTCCTTCTTCTACTTCTTCTGATTCACCCTCCAGACTTCACCTTCTCCTTCTCCTTCTTCTGCTTCTTCTGATTCACTCTCCAGACTTCACCTTCTCCTTCTCCTTCTTCTGCTTCTTCTGATTCAACCTCCTGACTTCACCTTCTCCTTCTCCTTCTTCTGCATCTTCTGCTGCGCCCTACAGACTTCACCTTCTCCTTCTCCTTCTTCTGCTTCTTCTGCTTCACCCTCCTGACTTCACCTTCTCCTTCTCCTTCTTCTGCTTCTTCTGATTCACCCTCCAGACCTCACCTTCTCCTTCTCCTTCTTCTACTTCTGGTTCACCCTCCAGACTTCATCTTCTCCTTCTCCTTCTTCTGCTTCTTCTGATTCACCCTCCAAACTTCACCTTCTCCTTCTCCTTCGTCTGCTTCTTCTGATTCACCCTCCAGAATTCACCTTCTCCTTCTCCTTCTTCTACTTCTTCTGATTCACCCTCCAGACTTCACCTTCTCCTTCTCCATCTTCTACTTCTTCTGCTTCGCCCTCCAGACTTCACCTTCTCCTTCTCCTTCTTCTGCTTCTTCTGCTTCACCCTCCAGACTTCACCTTCTCCTTCTCCTTCTTCTGCTTCTTCTGCTTCACCCTCCTGACTTCACCTTCTCCTTCTCCTTCTTCTACTTCTTCTGATTCACCCTCCAGACTTCACCTTCTCCTTCTCCTTCTTCTGCTTCTTCTGCTTCACCCTCCAGACTTCACCTTCTCCTTCTCCTTCTTCTGCTTCTTCTGCTGCGCCCTCCAGACTTCACTTCTCCTTCTCCTTCTTCTGCTTCTTCTGCTTCACCCTCCTGACTTCACCTTCTCCTTCTCCTTCTTCTACTTCTTCTGCTTCAACCCCCTGACTTCACCTTCTCCTTCTCCTTCTTCTGCTTCTTCTGATTCACCCTCCTAACTTCACCTTCTCCTTCTCCTTCTTCTGCTTCTTCTGATTCACCCTCCTGACTTCACCTTCTCCTTCTACTTCTTCTGCTTCTTCTGATTCACCCTCCAGACTTCACCTTCTCCTTCTCCTTCTTCTGCTTCTTCTGATTCACCCTCCAGACTTCACCTTCTCCTTCTCCTTCTTCTGCTTCTTCTGATTCACCCTCCAGACCTCACCTTCTCCTTCTCCTTCTTCTACTTCTTCTGATTCACCCTCCAGACTTCATCTTCTCCTTCTCCTTCTTCTGCTTCCTCTGATTCACCCTCCAGACTTCACCTTCTCCTTCTCCTTCTTCTGCTTCTTCTGATTCACCCTCCAGACTTCACCTTCTCCTTCTCCTTCTTCTACTTCTTCTGATTCAGCCTGCAGACTTCACCTTCTCCTTTTCCTTCTTCTACTTCTTCTGATTCACCCTCCAGACTTCACCTTCTCCTTCTCCTTCTTCTACTTCTTCTGATTCACCCTCCAGTCTTCACCTTCTCCTTTTCCTTCTTCTGCTTCTTCTGCTTCACCCTCCAGACTTCACCTTCTCCTTCTCCTTCTTCTACTTCTTCTGATTCACCCTCCAGACTTCACCTTCTCCTTCTCCTACTTCTGCTTCTTCCGATTCACCCTCCAGACTTCACCTTCTCCTTCTCCTTATTCTGCTTCTTCTCATTCACCCTCCAGACTTCACCTTCTCCTTCTCCTTCTTCTGCTTCTTCTGATTCACCCTCCAGACTTCACCTTCTCCTTCTCCTTCTTCTGCTTCTTCTGATTCACACTCCTGACTTCACCTTCTCCTTCTCCTTCTTCTGCTTCTTCTGATTCACCCTCCAGACTTCACCTTCTCCTTCTCCTTCTTCTGCTTCTTCTGATTCACCCTCCAGACCTCACCTTCTCCTTCTCCTTCTTCTACTTCTTCTGATTCACCCTCCAGACTACATCTTCTCCTTCTCCTTCTTCTGCTTCTTCTGATTCACCCTCCAGACTTCACCTTCTCCTTCTCCTTCTTCTGCTTCTTCTGATTCACCCTCCAGACTTCACCTTCTCCTTCTCCTTCTTCTACATCTTCTGATTCAGCCTCCAGACTTCACCTTCTCCTTTTCCTTCTTCTACTTCTTCTGATTCACCCTCCAGACTTCACCTTCTCCTTCTCCTTCTTCTACTTCTTCTGATTCACCCTCCAGTCTTCACCTTCTACCTTTCCTTCTTCTGCTTCTTCTGCTTCACCCTCCAGACTTCACCTTCTCCTTCTCCTTCTTCTACTTCTTCTGATTCACCCTCCAGAATTCACCTTCTCCTTCTCCTTCTTCTGCTTCTTCTGATTCACCCTCCAGACTTCACCTTCTCCTTCTCCTTATTCTGCTTCTTCTGATTCACCCTCCAGACTTCACCTTCTCCTTCTCCTTCTCCTTCTTCTGCTTCTTCTGATTCACCCTCCAGACTTCACCTTCTCCTTCTCCTTCTTCTGCTTCTTCTGATTCACCCTCCAGACTTCACCTTCTCCTTCTCCTTCTTCTACTTCTTCTAATTCACCCTCCAGACTTCATCTTCTCCTTCTCCTTCTTCTGCTTCTTCTGATACACCTTCCAGACTTCACCTTCTCCTTCTCCTTCTTCTGCTTCTTCTGATTCGCCCTCCAGACTTCACCTTCTCCTTCTCCTTCTTCTACTTCTTCTGATTCACCCTCCAGACTTCACCTTCTCCTTTTCCTTCTTCTCCTTCTTCTGATTCACCCTCCAGACTTCACCTTCTCCTTCTCCTTCTTCTGCTTCTTCTGATTCACCCTCCAGACTTCACCTTCTCCTTCTCCTTTTTCTACTTCTTCTGATTCACCCTCCAGTCTTCACCTTCTCCTTCTCCTTCTTCTGCTTCTTCTGATTCACCCTCCAGACTTCACCTACTCCTTCTCCTTCTTCTGCTTCTTCTGATTCACCCTCCTGACTTCACCTTCTCCTTCTCCTTCTTCTGCTTCTTCTGATTCACCCTCCAGACTTCACCTTCTCCTTCCCATCTTCTACTTCTTCTGATTCACCCTCCAGACTTCACCTTCTCCTTCTCCTTCGTCTACTTCTTCTGATTCACCCTCCAGACTACACCTTCTCCTTCTCCTTCTTCTACTTCTTCTGATTCACCCTCCAGACTTCACCTTCTCCTTCTCCTTCTTCTGCTTCTTCTGATTCACCCTGCAGACTTCACCTTCTCCTTCTCCTTCTTCTACTTCTTCTGATTCACCCTCCAGACTTCACCTTCTCCTTCTCCTTCTTCTACTTCTTCTGCTTCACCCTCCAGACATCACCTTCTCCTTCTCCTTCTTCTGCACCTTCTGCTGCGCCCTCCAGACTTCACCTTCTCCTTCTCCTTCTTCTACTTCTTCTGATTCAGCCTCCAGACTTCACCTTCTCCTTTTCCTTCTTCTACTTCTTCTGATTCACCCTCCAGACTTCACCTTCTCCTTCTCCTTCTTCTACTTCTTCTGATTCACCCTCCAGTCTTCACCTTCTCCTTTTCCTTCTTCTGCTTCTTCTGCTTCACCCTCCAGACTTCACCTTCTCCTTCTCTTTCTTCTACTTCTTCTGATTCACCCTCCAGACTTCACCTTCTCCTTCTCCTTCTTCTGCTTCTTCTGATTCACCTTCCAGACTTCACCTTCTCCTTCTCCTTCTTCTGCTTCTTCTGATTCACCCTCCAGACTTCACCTTCTCCTTCTCCTTCTTCTACTTCTTCTGATTCACCCTCCAGACTTCACCTTCTCCTTCTCCTTCTTCTACTTCTTCTGATTCACCCTCCAGACTTCACCTTCTCCTTCTCCTTCTTCTGCTTCTTCTGATTCACTCTCCAGACTTCACCTTCTCCTTCTCCTTCTTCTGCTTCTTCTGATTCACCCTCCTGACTTCACCTTCTCCTTCTCCTTCTTCTGCATCTTCTGCTGCGCCCTACAGACTTCACCTTCTCCTTCTCCTTCTTCTGCTTCTTCTGCTTCACCCTCCTGACTTCACCTTCTCCTTCTCCTTCTTCTGCTTCTTCTGATTCACCCTCCAGACCTCACCTTCTCCTTCTCCTTCTTCTACTTCTGATTCAGCCTCCAGACTTCATCTTCTCCTTCTCCTTCTTCTGCTTCTTCTGATTCACCCTCCAAACTTCACCTTCTCCTTCTCCTTCTTCTGCTTCTTCTGATTCACCCTCCAGAATTCACCTTCTCCTTCTCCTTCTTCTACTTCTTCTGATTCACCCTCCAGACTTCACCTTCTCCTTCTCCTTCTTCTACTTCTTCTGCTTCGCCCTCCAGACTTCACCTTCTCCTTCTCCTTCTTCTGCTTCTTCTGCTTCACCCTCCAGACTTCACCTTCTCCTTCTCCTTCTTCTGCTTCTTCTGCTTCACCCTCCTGACTTCACCTTCTCCTTCTCCTTCTTCTACTTCTTCTGATTCACCCTCCAGACTTCACCTTCTCCTTCTCCTTCTTCTGCTTCTTCTGCTTCACCCTCCAGACTTCACCTTCTCCTTCTCCTTCTTCTGCTTCTTCTGCTGCGCCCTCCAGACTTCACTTCTCCTTCTCCTTCTGCTGCTTCTTCTGCTTCACCCTCCTGACTTCACCTTCTCCTTCTCCTTCTTCTACTTCTTCTGCTTCACCCCCCTGACTTCATCTTCTCCTTCTTCTGCTTCTTCTGATTCACCCTCCTAACTTCACCTTCTCCTTCTCCTTCTTCTGCTTCTTCTGATTCACCCTCCTGACTTCACCTTCTCCTTCTACTTCTTCTGCTTCTTCTGATTCACCCTCCAGACTTCACCTTCTCCTTCTCCTTCTTCTGCTTCTTCTGATTCACCCTCCAGACATCACCTTCTCCTTCTCCTTCTTCTACTTCTTCTGATTCACCCTCCAGACTTCATCTTCTCCTTCTCCTTCTTCTGCTTCCTCTGATTCACCCTCCAGACTTCACCTTCTCCTTCTCCTTCTTCTGCTTCTTCTGATTCACCCTCCAGACTTCACCTTCTCCTTCTCCTTCTTCTACTTCTTCTGATTCAGCCTCCAGACTTCACCTTCTCCTTTTCCTTCTTCTACTTCTTCTGATTCAGCCTCCAGACTTCACCTTCTCCTTTTCCTTCTTCTACTTCTTCTGATTCACCCTCCAGACTTCACCTTCTCCTTCTCCTTCTTCTACTTCTTCTGATTCACCCTCCAGTCTTCACCTTCTCCTTTTCCTTCTTCTGCTTCTTCTGCTTCACCCTCCAGACTTCACCTTCTCCTTCTCCTTCTTCTGCTTCTTCTGATTCACCCACCAGACTTCACCTTCTCCTTCTCCTTCTTCTGCTTCTTCCGATTCACCCTCCAGACTTCACCTTCTCCTTCTCCTTATTCTGCTTCTTCTGATTCACCCTCCAGACTTCACCTTCTCCTTCTCCTTCTTCTGCTTCTTCTGATTCACCCTCCAGACTTCACCTTCTCCTTCTCCTTCTTCTGCTTCTTCTGATTCACCCTCCAGACTTCACCTTCTCCTTCTCCTTCTTCTACTTCTTATGATTCACCCTCCAGACTTCATCTTCTCCTTCTCCTTCTTCTGCTTCTTCTGATTCACCTTCCAGACTTCACCTTCTCCTTCTCCTTCTTCTGCTTCTTCTGATTCACCCTCCAGACTTCACCTTCTCCTTCTCCTTCTTCTACTTCTTCTGATTCACCCTCCAGACTTCACCTTCTCCTTCTCCTTCTTCTACTTCTTCTGATTCACCCTCCAGACTTCACCTTCTCCTTCTCCTTCTTCTGCTTCTTCTGATTCACACTCCAGTCTTCACCTTCTCCTTCTCCTTCTTCTACTTCTTCTGATTCACCCTCCAGTCTTCACCTTCTCCTTCTCCTTCTTCTGCTTCTTCTGATTCACCCTCCAGACTTCACCTTCTCCTTCTCCTTCTTCTGCTTCTTCTGATTCACCCTCCTGACTTCACCTTCTCCTTCTCCTTCTTCTGCTTCTTCTGATTCACCCTCCAGACTTCACCTTCTCCTTCTCCTTCTTCTGCTTCTTCTGATTCACCCTCCAGACCTCACCTTCTCCTTCTCCATCTTCTACTTCTTCTGATTCACCCTCCAGACTTCATCTTCTCCTTCTCCTTCTTCTGCTTCTTCTGATTCACCCTCCAGACTTCACCTTCTCCTTCTCCTTCTTCTGCTTCTTCTGATTCACCCTCCAGACTTCACCTTCTCCTTCTCCTTCTTCTACATCTTCTGATTCAGCCTCCAGACTTCACCTTCTCCTTTTCCTTCTTCTACTTCTTCTGATTCACCCTCCAGACTTCACCTTCTCCTTCTCCTTCTTCTACTTCTTCTGATTCACCCTCCAGTCTTCACCTTCTCCTTTTCCTTCTTCTGCTTCTTCTGCTTCACCCTCCAGACTTCACCTTCTCCTTCTCCTTCTTCTACTTCTTCTGATTCACCCTCCAGACTTCACCTTCTCCTTCTCCTTCTTCTGCTTCTTCTGATTCACCCTCCAGACTTCACCTTCTCCTTCTCCTTATTCTGCTTCTTCTGATTCACCCTCCAGACTTCACCTTCTCCTTCTCCTTCTTCTGCTTCTTCTGATTCACCCTCCAGACTTCACCTTCTCCTTCTCCTTCTTCTGCTTCTTCTGATTCACCCTCCAGACTTCACCTTCTCCTTCTCCTTCTTCTACTTCTTCTGATTCACCCTCTAGACTTCATCTTCTCCTTCTCCTTCTTCTGCTTCTTCTGATACACCTTCCAGACTTCACCTTCTCCTTCTCCTTCTTCTGCTTCTTCTGATTCACCCTCCAGACTTCACCTTCTCCTTCTCCTTCTTCTACTTCTTCTGATTCACCCTCCAGACTTCACCTTCTCCTTCTCCTTCTTCTCCTTCTTCTGATTCACCCTCCAGACTTCACCTTCTCCTTCTCCTTCTTCTGCTTCTTCTGATTCACCCTCCAGACTTCACCTTCTCCTTCTCCTTTTTCTACTTCTTCTGATTCACCCTCCAGTCTTCACCTTCTCCTTCTCCTTCTTCTGCTTCTTCTGATTCACCCTCCAGACATCACCTTCTCCTTCTCCTTCTTCTGCTTCTTCTGATTCACCCTCCTGACTTCACCTTCTCCTTCTCCTTCTTCTGCTTCTTCTGATTCACCCTCCAGACTTCACCT
The DNA here is from genome assembly GCF_052327205.1 of Somniosus microcephalus. Lineage (NCBI taxonomy): Eukaryota > Metazoa > Chordata > Chondrichthyes > Squaliformes > Somniosidae > Somniosus > Somniosus microcephalus. The sequence continues at coordinate 428,015 of NC_141004.1, forward strand.
TCTCCTTCCCATCTTCTACTTCTTCTGATTCACCCTCCAGACTTCACCTTCTCCTTCTCCTTCGTCTACTTCTTCTGATTCACCCTCCAGACTACACCTTCTCCTTCTCCTTCTTCTACTTCTTCTGATTCACCCTCCAGACTTCACCTTCTCCTTCTCCTTCTTCTCACCTTCTCCTTCTCCTTCTTCTGCTTCTTCTGATTCACTCTCCAGACTTCACCTTCTCCTTCTCCTTCTTCTGCTTCTTCTGATTCACCCTCCTGACTTCACCTTCTCCTTCTCCTTCTTCTGCATCTTCTGCTGCGCCCTACAGACTTCACCTTCTCCTTTTCCTTCTTCTGCTTCTTCTGCTTCACCCTCCTGACTTCACCTTCTCCTTCTCCTTCTTCTGCTTCTTCTGATTCACCCTCCAGACCTCACCTTCTCCTTCTCCTTCTTCTACTTCTGATTCACCCTCCAGACTTCATCTTCTCCTTCTCCTTCTTCTGCTTCTTCTGATTCACCCTCCAAACTTCACCTTCTCCTTCTCCTTCTTCTGCTTCTTCTGATTCACCCTCCAGAATTCACCTTCTCCTTCTCCTTCTTCTACTTCTTCTGATTCACCCTCCAGACTTCACCTTCTCCTTCTCCTTCTTCTACTTCTTCTGCTTTGCCCTCCAGACTTCACCTTCTCCTTCTCCTTCTTCTGCTTCTTCTGCTTCACCCTCCAGACTTCACCTTCTCCTTCTCCTTCTTCTGCTTCTTCTGCTTCACCCTCCTGACTTCACCTTCTCCTTCTCCTTCTTCTACTTCTTCTGATTCACCCTCCAGACTTCACCTTCTCCTTCTCCTTCTTCTGCTTCTTCTGCTTCACCCTCCAGACTTCACATTCTCCTTCTCCTTCTTCTGCTTCTTCTGCTGCGCCCTCCAGACTTCACTTCTCCTTCTCCTTCTTCTGCTTCTTCTGCTTCACCCTCCTGACTTCACCTTCTCCTTCTCCTTCTTCTACTTCTTCTGCTTCACCCCCCTGACTTCACCTTCTCCTTCTCCTTCTTCTGCTTCTTCTGATTCACCCTCCTAACTTCACCTTCTCCTGTTCCTTCTTCTGCTTCTTCTGATTCACCCTCCTGACTTCACCTTCTCCTTCTACTTCTTCTGCTTCTTCTGATTCACCCTCCAGACTTCACCTTCTCCTTCTCCTTCTTCTGCTTCTTCTGATTCACCCTCCAGACTTCACCTTCTCCTTCTCCTTCTTCTGCTTCTTCTGATTCACCCTACAGACCTCACCTTCTCCTTCTCCTTCTTCTACTTCTTCTGATTCACCCTCCAGACTTCATCTTCTCCTTCTCCTTCTTCTGCTTCCTCTGATTCACCCTCCAGACTTCACCTTCTCCTTCTCCTTCTTCTGCTTCTTCTGATTCACCCTCCAGACTTCACCTTCTCCTTCTCCTTCTTCTACTTCTTCTGATTCAGCCTCCAGACTTCACCTTATCCTTTTCCTTCTTCTATTTCTTCTGATTCACCCTCCAGACTTCACCTTCTCCTTCTCCTTCTTCTACTTCTTCTGATTCACCCTCCAGTCTTCACCTTCTCCTTTTCCTTCTTCTGCTTCTTCTGCTTCACCCTCCAGACTTCACCTTCTCCTTCTCCTTCTTCTACTTCTTCTGATTCACCCTCCAGACTTCACCTTCTCCTTCTCCTTCTTCTGCTTCTTCCGATTCACCCTCCAGACTTCACCTTCTCCTTCTCCTTATTCTGCTTCTTCTCATTCACCCTCCAGACTTCACCTTCTCCTTCTCCTTCTTCTGCTTCTTCTGATTCACCCTCCAGACTTCACCTTCTCCTTCTCCTTCTTCTGCTTCTTCTGATTCACCCTCCAGACTTTACCTTCTCCTTCTCCTTCTTCTGCTTCTTCTGATTCACCCTCCAGTCTTCACCTTCTCCTTCTTCCGCCTCTTCTGATTCACTCTCCAGACTTCACCTTCTCCTTCTCCTTCTTCTGCTTCTTCTGATTCACCCTCCTGACTTCACCTTCTCCTTCTCCTTCTTCTGCATCTTCTGCTGCGCCCTACAGACTTCACCTTCTCCTTCTCCTTCTTCTGCTTCTTCTGCTTCACCCTCCTGACTTCACCTTCTCCTTCTCCTTCTTCTGCTTCACCCTCCAGACCTCAACTTCTCCTTCTCCTTCTTCTACTTCTGATTCACCCTCCAGACTTCATCTTCTCCTTCTCCTTCTTCTGCTTCTTCTGATTCACCCTCCAAACTTCACCTTCTCCTTCTCCTTCTTCTGCTTCTTCTGATTCACCCTCCAGAATTCACCTTCTCCTTCTCCTTCTTCTACTTCTTCTGATTCACCCTCCAGACTTCACCTTCTCCTTCTCCTTCTTCTACTTCTTCTGCTTCGCCCTCCAGACTTCACCTTCTCCTTCTCCTTCTTCTGCTTCTTCTGCTTCACCCTCCAGACTTCACCTTCTCCTTCTCCTTCTTCTGCTTCTTCTGCTTCACCCTCCTGACTTCACCTTCTCCTTCTCCTTCTTCTACTTCTTCTGATTCACCCTCCAGAAATCACCTTCTCCTTCTCCTTCTTCTGCTTCTTCTGCTTCACCCTCCAGACTTCACCTTCTCCTTCTCCTTCTTCTGCTTCTTCTGCTGCGCCCTTCAGACTTCACTTCTCCTTCTCCTTCTTCTGCTTCTTCTGCTTCACCCTCCTGACTTCACCTTCTCCTTCTCCTTCTTCTACTTCTTCTGCTTCACCCCCCTGACTTCACCTTCTCCTTCTCCTTCTTCTGCTTCTTCTGATTCACCCTCCTAACTTCACCTTCTCCTTCTCCTTCTTCTGCTTCTTCTGATTCACCCTCCTGACTTCACCTTCTCCTTCTACTTCTTCTGCTTCTTCTGATTCACCCTCCAGACTTCACCTTCTCCTTCTCCTTCTTCTGCTTCTTCTGATTCACCCTCCAGACCTCAACTTCTCCTTCTCCTTCTTCTACTTCTTCTGATTCACCCTCCAGACTTCATCTTCTCCTTCTCCTTCTTCTGCTTCCTCTGATTCACCCTCCAGACTTCACCTTCTCCTTCTCCTTCTTCTGCTTCTTCTGATTCACCCTCCAGACTTCACCTTCTACTTCTCCTTCTTCTACTTCTTCTGATTCAGCCTCCAGACTTCACCTTCTCCTTTTCCTTCTTCTACTTCTTCTGAATCACCCTCCAGACTTCACCTTCTCCTTCTCCTTCTTCTACTTCTTCTGATTCACCCTCCAGTCTTCACCTTCTCCTTTTCCTTCTTCTGCTTCTTCTGCTTCACCCTCCAGACTTCACCTTCTCCTTCTCCTTCTTCTACTTCTTCTGATTCACCCTCCAGACTTCACCTTCTCCTTCTCCTTCTTCTGCTTCTTCCGATTCACCCTCCAGACTTCACCTTCTCCTTCTCCTTATTCTGCTTCTTCTCATTCACCCTCCAGACTTCACCTTCTCCTTCTCCTTCTTCTGCTTCTTCTGATTCACCCTCCAGACTTCACCTTCTCCTTCTCCTTCTTCTGCTTCTTCTGATTCACCCTCCAGACTTCACCTTCTCCTTCTCCTTCTTCTGCTTCTTCCGATTCACCCTCCAGACTTCACCTTCTCCTTCTCCTTATTCTGCTTCTTCTCATTCACCCTCCAGACTTCACCTTCTCCTTCTCCTTCTTCTGCTTCTTCTGATTCACCCTCCAGACTTCACCTTCTCCTTCTCCTTCTTCTACTTCTTCTGATTCAGCCTCCAGACTTCACCTTCTCCTTTTCCTTCTTCTACTTCTTCTGATTCACCCTCCAGACTTCACCTTCTCCTTCTCCTTCTTCTACTTCTTCTGATTCACCCTCCAGTCTTCACCTTCTCCTTTTCCTTCTTCTGCTTCTTCTGCTTCACCCTCCAGACTTCACCTTCTCCTTCTCCTTCTTCTACTTCTTCTGATTCACCCACCAGACTTCACCTTCTCCTTCTCCTTCTTCTGCTTCTTCCGATTCACCCTCCAGACTTCACCTTCTCCTTCTCCTTATTCTGCTTCTTCTGATTCACCCTCCAGACTTCACCTTCTCCTTCTCCTTCTTCTGCTTCTTCTGATTCACCCTCCAGACTTCACCTTCTCCTTCTCCTTCTTCTGCTTCTTCTGATTCACCCTCCAGACTTCACCTTCTCCTTCTCCTTCTTCTACTTCTTCTGATTCACCCTCCAGACTTCATCCTCTCCTTCTCCTTCTTCTGCTTCTTCTGATTCACCTTCCAGACTTCACCTTCTCCTTCTCCTTCTTCTGCTTCTTCTGATTCACCCTCCAGACTTCACCTTCTCCTTCTCCTTCTTCTACTTCTTCTGATTCACCCTCCAGACTTCACCTTCTCCTTCTCCTTCTTCTACTTCTTCTGATTCACCCTCCAGACTTCACCTTCTCCTTCTCCTTCTTCTGCTTCTTCTGATTCACACTCCAGACTTCACCTTCTCCTTCTCCTTCTTCTACTTCTTCTGATTCACCCTCCAGTCTTCACCTTCTCCTTCTCCTTCTCCTGCTTCTTCTGATTCACCCTCCAGACTTCACCTTCTCCTTCTCCTTCTTCTGCTTCTTCTGATTCACCCTCCTGACTTCACCTTCTCCTTCTCCTTCTTCTGCTTCTTCTGATTCACCCTCCAGACTTCACCTTCTCCATCTCCTTCTTCTGCTTCTTCTGATTCACCCTCCAGACCTCACCTTCTCCTTCTCCTTCTTCTACTTCTTCTGATTCACCCTCCAGTCTTCACCTTCTCCTTTTCCTTCTTCTGCTTCTTCTGCTTCACCCTCCAGACTTCACCTTCTCCTTCTCCTTCTTCTACTTCTTCTGATTCACCCTCCAGACTTCACCTTCTCCTTCTCCTTCTTCTGCTTCTTCCGATTCACCCTCCAGACTTCACCTTCTCCTTCTCCTTATTCTGCTTCTTCTCATTCACCCTCCAGACTTCACCTTCTCCTTCTCCTTCTTCTGCTTCTTCTGATTCACCCTCCAGACTTCACCTTCTCCTTCTCCTTCTTCTGCTTCTTCTGATTCACCCTCCAGACTTCACCTTCTCCTTCTCCTTCTTCTGCTTCTTCCGATTCACCCTCCAGACTTCACCTTCTCCTTCTCCTTATTCTGCTTCTTCTCATTCACCCTCCAGACTTCACCTTCTCCTTCTCCTTCTTCTGCTTCTTCTGATTCACCCTCCAGACTTCACCTTCTCCTTCTCCTTCTTCTACTTCTTCTGATTCAGCCTCCAGACTTCACCTTCTCCTTTTCCTTCTTCTACTTCTTCTGATTCACCCTCCAGACTTCACCTTCTCCTTCTCCTTCTTCTACTTCTTCTGATTCACCCTCCAGTCTTCACCTTCTCCTTTTCCTTCTTCTGCTTCTTCTGCTTCACCCTCCAGACTTCACCTTCTCCTTCTCCTTCTTCTACTTCTTCTGATTCACCCACCAGACTTCACCTTCTCCTTCTCCTTCTTCTGCTTCTTCCGATTCACCCTCCAGACTTCACCTTCTCCTTCTCCTTATTCTGCTTCTTCTGATTCACCCTCCAGACTTCACCTTCTCCTTCTCCTTCTTCTGCTTCTTCTGATTCACCCTCCAGACTTCACCTTCTCCTTCTCCTTCTTCTGCTTCTTCTGATTCACCCTCCAGACTTCACCTTCTCCTTCTCCTTCTTCTACTTCTTCTGATTCACCCTCCAGACTTCATCCTCTCCTTCTCCTTCTTCTGCTTCTTCTGATTCACCTTCCAGACTTCACCTTCTCCTTCTCCTTCTTCTGCTTCTTCTGATTCACCCTCCAGACTTCACCTTCTCCTTCTCCTTCTTCTACTTCTTCTGATTCACCCTCCAGACTTCACCTTCTCCTTCTCCTTCTTCTACTTCTTCTGATTCACCCTCCAGACTTCACCTTCTCCTTCTCCTTCTTCTGCTTCTTCTGATTCACACTCCAGACTTCACCTTCTCCTTCTCCTTCTTCTACTTCTTCTGATTCACCCTCCAGTCTTCACCTTCTCCTTCTCCTTCTCCTGCTTCTTCTGATTCACCCTCCAGACTTCACCTTCTCCTTCTCCTTCTTCTGCTTCTTCTGATTCACCCTCCTGACTTCACCTTCTCCTTCTCCTTCTTCTGCTTCTTCTGATTCACCCTCCAGACTTCACCTTCTCCATCTCCTTCTTCTGCTTCTTCTGATTCACCCTCCAGACCTCACCTTCTCCTTCTCCTTCTTCTACTTCTTCTGATTCACCCTCCAGACTTCATCTTCTCCTTCTCCTTCTTCTGCTTCTTCTGATTCACCCTCCAGACTTCACCTTCTCCTTCTCCTTCTTCTGCTTCTTCTGATTCACCCTCCAGACTTCACCTTCTCCTTCTCCTTCTTCTACATCTTCTGATTCAGCCTCCAGACTTCACCTTCTCCTTTTCCTTCTTCTACTTCTTCTGATTCACCCTCCAGACTTCACCTTCTCCTTCTCCTTCTTCTACTTCTTCTGATTCACCCTCCAGTCTTCACCTTCTCCTTTTCCTTCTTCTGCTTCTTCTGCTTCACCCTCCAGACTTCACCTTCTCCTTCTCCTTCTTCTACTTCTTCTGATTCACCCTCCAGACTTCACCTTGTCCTTCTCCTTCTTCTGCTTCTTCTGATTCACCCTCCAGACTTCACCTTCTCCTTCTCCTTATTCTGCTTCTTCTGATTCACCCTCCAGACTTCACCTTCTCCTTCTCCTTCTTCTGCTTCTTCTGATTCACCCTCCAGACTTCACCTTCTCCTTCTCCTTCTTCTGCTTCTTCTGATTCACCCTCCAGACTTCACCTTCTCCTTCTCCTTCTTCTACTTCTTCTGATTCACCCTCCAGACTTCATCTTCTCCTTCTCCTTCTTCTGCTTCTTCTGATACACCTTCCAGACTTCACCTTCTCCTTCTCCTTCTTCTGCTTCTTCTGATACACCTTCCAGACTTCACCTTCTCCTTCTCCTTCTTCTGCTTCTTCTGATTCACCCTCCAGACTTCACCTTCTCCTTCTCCTTCTTCTACTTCTTCTGATTCACCCTCCAGACTTCACCTTCTCCTTCTCCTTCTTCTACTTCTTCTGATTCACCCTCCAGACTTCATCTTCTCCTTCTCCTTCTTCTGCTTCTTCTGATACACCTTCCAGACTTCACCTTCTCCTTCTCCTTCTTCTGCTTCTTCTGATTCACCCTCCAGACTTCACCTTCTCCTTCTCCTTCTTCTACTTCTTCTGATTCACCCTCCAGACTTCACCTTCTCCTTCTCCTTCTTCTCCTTCTTCTGATTCACCCTCCAGACTTCACCTTCTCCTTCTCCTTCTTCTACTTCTTCTGATTCACCCTCCAGACTTCACCTTCTCCTTCTCCTTCTTCTCCTTCTTCTGATTCACCCTCCAGACTTCACCTTCTCCTTCTCCTTCTTCTGCTTCTTCTGATTCACCCTCCAGTCTTCACCTTCTCCTTTTCCTTCTTCTGCTTCTTCTGCTTCACCCTCCAGACTTCACCTTCTCCTTCTCCTTCTTCTACTTCTTCTGATTCACCCACCAGACTTCACCTTCTCCTTCTCCTTCTTCTGCTTCTTCCGATTCACCCTCCAGACTTCACCTTCTCCTTCTCCTTATTCTGCTTCTTCTGATTCACCCTCCAGACTTCACCTTCTCCTTCTCCTTCTTCTGCTTCTTCTGATTCACCCTCCAGACTTCACCTTCTCCTTCTCCTTCTTCTGCTTCTTCTGATTCACCCTCCAGACTTCACCTTCTCCTTCTCCTTCTTCTACTTCTTCTGATTCACCCTCCAGACTTCATCCTCTCCTTCTCCTTCTTCTGCTTCTTCTGATTCACCTTCCAGACTTCACCTTCTCCTTCTCCTTCTTCTGCTTCTTCTGATTCACCCTCCAGACTTCACCTTCTCCTTCTCCTTCTTCTACTTCTTCTGATTCACCCTCCAGACTTCACCTTCTCCTTCTCCTTCTTCTACTTCTTCTGATTCACCCTCCAGACTTCACCTTCTCCTTCTCCTTCTTCTGCTTCTTCTGATTCACACTCCAGACTTCACCTTCTCCTTCTCCTTCTTCTACTTCTTCTGATTCACCCTCCAGTCTTCACCTTCTCCTTCTCCTTCTCCTGCTTCTTCTGATTCACCCTCCAGACTTCACCTTCTCCTTCTCCTTCTTCTGCTTCTTCTGATTCACCCTCCTGACTTCACCTTCTCCTTCTCCTTCTTCTGCTTCTTCTGATTCACCCTCCAGACTTCACCTTCTCCATCTCCTTCTTCTGCTTCTTCTGATTCACCCTCCAGACCTCACCTTCTCCTTCTCCTTCTTCTACTTCTTCTGATTCACCCTCCAGACTTCATCTTCTCCTTCTCCTTCTTCTGCTTCTTCTGATTCACCCTCCAGACTTCACCTTCTCCTTCTCCTTCTTCTGCTTCTTCTGATTCACCCTCCAGACTTCACCTTCTCCTTCTCCTTCTTCTACATCTTCTGATTCAGCCTCCAGACTTCACCTTCTCCTTTTCCTTCTTCTACTTCTTCTGATTCACCCTCCAGACTTCATCTTCTCCTTCTCCTTCTTCTACTTCTTCTGATTCACCCTCCAGTCTTCACCTTCTCCTTTTCCTTCTTCTGCTTCTTCTGCTTCACCCTCCAGACTTCACCTTCTCCTTCTCCTTCTTCTACTTCTTCTGATTCACCCTCCAGACTTCACCTTCTCCTTCTCCTTCTTCTGCTTCTTCTGATTCACCCTCCAGACTTCACCTTCTCCTTCTCCTTATTCTGCTTCTTCTGATTCACCCTCCAGACTTCACCTTCTCCTTCTCCTTCTACTGCTTCTTCTGATTCACCCTCCAGACTTCACCTTCTCCTTCTCCTTCTTCTGCTTCTTCTGATTCACCCTCCAGACTTCACCTTCTCCTTCTCCTTCTTCTACTTCTTCTGATTCACCCTCCAGACTTCATCTTCTCCTTCTCCTTCTTCTGCTTCTTCTGATACACCTTCCAGACTTCACCTTCTCCTTCTCCTTCTTCTGCTTCTTCTGATTCACCCTCCAGACTTCACCTTCTCCTTCTCCTTCTTCTACTTCTTCTGATTCACCCTCCAGACTTCACCTTCTCCTTCTTCTCCTTCTTCTGATTCACCCTCCAGACTTCACCTTCTCCTTCTCCTTCTTCTGCTTCTTCTGATTCACCCTCCAGACTTCACCTTCTCCTTCTCCTTTTTCTACTTCTTCTGATTCACCCTCCAGTCTTCACCTTCTCCTTCTCCTTCTTCTGCTTCTTCTGATTCACCCTCCAGACTTCACCTTCTCCTTCTCCTTCTTCTGCTTCTTCTGATTCACCCTCCTGACTTCACCTTCTCCTTCTCCTTCTTCTGCTTCTTCTGATTCACCCTCCAGACTTCACCTTCTCCTTCTCCTTCTTCTGCTTCTTCTGATTCACCCTCCAGACTTCACCTTCTCCTTCTCCTTCTTCTACTTCTTCTGATTCACCCTCCAGACTTCATCCTCTCCTTCTCCTTCTTCTGCTTCTTCTGATTCACCTTCCAGACTTCACCTTCTCCTTCTCCTTCTTCTGCTTCTTCTGATTCACCCTCCAGACTTCACCTTCTCCTTCTCCTTCTTCTACTTCTTCTGATTCACCCTCCAGACTTCACCTTCTCCTTCTCCTTCTTCTACTTCTTCTGATTCACCCTCCAGACTTCACCTTCTCCTTCTCCTTCTTCTGCTTCTTCTGATTCACACTCCAGACTTCACCTTCTCCTTCTCCTTCTTCTACTTCTTCTGATTCACCCTCCAGTCTTCACCTTCTCCTTCTCCTTCTCCTACTTCTTCTGATTCACCCTCCAGACTTCACCTTCTCCTTCTCCTTCTTCTGCTTCTTCTGATTCACCCTCCTGACTTCACCTTCTCCTTCTCCTTCTTCTGCTTCTTCTGATTCACCCTCCAGACTTCACCTTCTCCATCTCCTTCTTCTGCTTCTTCTGATTCACCCTCCAGACCTCACCTTCTCCTTCTCCTTCTTCTACTTCTTCTGATTCACCCTCCAGACTTCATCTTCTCCTTCTCCTTCTTCTGCTTCTTCTGATTCACCCTCCAGACTTCACCTTCTCCTTCTCCTTCTTCTGCTTCTTCTGATTCACCCTCCAGACTTCACCTTCTCCTTCTCCTTCTTCTACATCTTCTGATTCAGCCTCCAGACTTCACCTTCTCCTTTTCCTTCTTCTACTTCTTCTGATTCACCCTCCAGACTTCACCTTCTCCTTCTCCTTCTTCTACTTCTTCTGATTCACCCTCCAGTCTTCACCTTCTCCTTTTCCTTCTGCTGCTTCTTCTGCTTCACCCTCCAGACTTCACCTTCTCCTTCTCCTTCTTCTACTTCTTCTGATTCACCCTCCAGACTTCACCTTCTCCTTCTCCTTCTTCTGCTTCTTCTGATTCACCCTCCAGACTTCACCTTCTCCTTCTCCTTCTTCTGCTTCTTCTGATTCACCCTCCAGACTTCACCTTCTCCTTCTCCTTATTCTGCTTCTTCTGATTCACCCTCCAGACTTCACCTTCTCCTTCTCCTTCTTCTGCTTCTTCTGATTCACCCTCCAGACTTCACCTTCTCCTTCTCCTTCTTCTGCTTCTTCTGATTCACCCTCCAGACTTCACCTTCTCCTTCTCCTTCTTCTACTTCTTCTGATTCTCCCTCCAGACTTCATCTTCTCCTTCTCCTTCTTCTGCTTCTTCTGATACACCTTCCAGACTTCACCTTCTCCTTCTCCTTCTTCTGCTTCTTCTGATACACCTTCCAGACTTCACCTTCTCCTTCTCCTTCTTCTGCTTCTTCTGATTCACCCTCCAGACTTCACCTTCTCCTTCTCCTTCTTCTACTTCTTCTGATTCACCCTCCAGACTTCACCTTCTCCTTCTCCTTCTTCTACTTCTTCTGATTCACCCTCCAGACTTCATCTTCTCCTTCTCCTTCTTCTGCTTCTTCTGATACACCTTCCAGACTTCACCTTCTCCTTCTCCTTCTTCTGCTTCTTCTGATTCACCCTCCAGACTTCACCTTCTCCTTCTCCTTCTTCTACTTCTTCTGATTCACCCTCCAGACTTCACCTTCTCCTTCTCCTTCTTCTCCTTCTTCTGATTCACCCTCCAGACTTCACCTTCTCCTTCTCCTTCTTCTACTTCTTCTGATTCACCCTCCAGACTTCACCTTCTCCTTCTCCTTCTTCTCCTTCTTCTGATTCACCCTCCAGACTTCACCTTCTCCTTCTCCTTCTTCTGCTTCTTCTGATTCACCCTCCAGTCTTCACCTTCTCCTTTTCCTTCTTCTGCTTCTTCTGCTTCACCCTCCAGACTTCACCTTCTCCTTCTCCTTCTTCTACTTCTTCTGATTCACCCACCAGACTTCACCTTCTCCTTCTCCTTCTTCTGCTTCTTCCGATTCACCCTCCAGACTTCACCTTCTCCTTCTCCTTATTCTGCTTCTTCTGATTCACCCTCCAGACTTCACCTTCTCCTTCTCCTTCTTCTGCTTCTTCTGATTCACCCTCCAGACTTCACCTTCTCCTTCTCCTTCTTCTGCTTCTTCTGATTCACCCTCCAGACTTCACCTTCTCCTTCTCCTTCTTCTACTTCTTCTGATTCACCCTCCAGACTTCATCCTCTCCTTCTCCTTCTTCTGCTTCTTCTGATTCACCTTCCAGACTTCACCTTCTCCTTCTCCTTCTTCTGCTTCTTCTGATTCACCCTCCAGACTTCACCTTCTCCTTCTCCTTCTTCTACTTCTTCTGATTCACCCTCCAGACTTCACCTTCTCCTTCTCCTTCTTCTACTTCTTCTGATTCACCCTCCAGACTTCACCTTCTCCTTCTCCTTCTTCTGCTTCTTCTGATTCACACTCCAGACTTCACCTTCTCCTTCTCCTTCTTCTACTTCTTCTGATTCACCCTCCAGTCTTCACCTTCTCCTTCTCCTTCTCCTGCTTCTTCTGATTCACCCTCCAGACTTCACCTTCTCCTTCTCCTTCTTCTGCTTCTTCTGATTCACCCTCCTGACTTCACCTTCTCCTTCTCCTTCTTCTGCTTCTTCTGATTCACCCTCCAGACTTCACCTTCTCCATCTCCTTCTTCTGCTTCTTCTGATTCACCCTCCAGACCTCACCTTCTCCTTCTCCTTCTTCTACTTCTTCTGATTCACCCTCCAGACTTCATCTTCTCCTTCTCCTTCTTCTGCTTCTTCTGATTCACCCTCCAGACTTCACCTTCTCCTTCTCCTTCTTCTGCTTCTTCTGATTCACCCTCCAGACTTCACCTTCTCCTTCTCCTTCTTCTACATCTTCTGATTCAGCCTCCAGACTTCACCTTCTCCTTTTCCTTCTTCTACTTCTTCTGATTCACCCTCCAGACTTCATCTTCTCCTTCTCCTTCTTCTACTTCTTCTGATTCACCCTCCAGTCTTCACCTTCTCCTTTTCCTTCTTCTGCTTCTTCTGCTTCACCCTCCAGACTTCACCTTCTCCTTCTCCTTCTTCTACTTCTTCTGATTCACCCTCCAGACTTCACCTTCTCCTTCTCCTTCTTCTGCTTCTTCTGATTCACCCTCCAGACTTCACCTTCTCCTTCTCCTTATTCTGCTTCTTCTGATTCACCCTCCAGACTTCACCTTCTCCTTCTCCTTCTACTGCTTCTTCTGATTCACCCTCCAGACTTCACCTTCTCCTTCTCCTTCTTCTGCTTCTTCTGATTCACCCTCCAGACTTCACCTTCTCCTTCTCCTTCTTCTACTTCTTCTGATTCACCCTCCAGACTTCATCTTCTCCTTCTCCTTCTTCTGCTTCTTCTGATACACCTTCCAGACTTCACCTTCTCCTTCTCCTTCTTCTGCTTCTTCTGATTCACCCTCCAGACTTCACCTTCTCCTTCTCCTTCTTCTACTTCTTCTGATTCACCCTCCAGACTTCACCTTCTCCTTCTCCTTCTTCTCCTTCTTCTGATTCACCCTCCAGACTTCACCTTCTCCTTCTCCTTCTTCTGCTTCTTCTGATTCACCCTCCAGACTTCACCTTCTCCTTCTCCTTTTTCTACTTCTTCTGATTCACCCTCCAGTCTTCACCTTCTCCTTCTCCTTCTTCTGCTTCTTCTGATTCACCCTCCAGACTTCACCTTCTCCTTCTCCTTCTTCTGCTTCTTCTGATTCACCCTCCTGACTTCACCTTCTCCTTCTCCTTCTTCTGCTTCTTCTGATTCACCCTCCAGACTTCACCTTCTCCTTCTCCTTCTTCTGCTTCTTCTGATTCACCCTCCAGACTTCACCTTCTCCTTCTCCTTCTTCTACTTCTTCTGATTCACCCTCCAGACTTCATCCTCTCCTTCTCCTTCTTCTGCTTCTTCTGATTCACCTTCCAGACTTCACCTTCTCCTTCTCCTTCTTCTGCTTCTTCTGATTCACCCTCCAGACTTCACCTTCTCCTTCTCCTTCTTCTACTTCTTCTGATTCACCCTCCAGACTTCACCTTCTCCTTCTCCTTCTTCTACTTCTTCTGATTCACCCTCCAGACTTCACCTTCTCCTTCTCCTTCTTCTGCTTCTTCTGATTCACACTCCAGACTTCACCTTCTCCTTCTCCTTCTTCTACTTCTTCTGATTCACCCTCCAGTCTTCACCTTCTCCTTCTCCTTCTCCTGCTTCTTCTGATTCACCCTCCAGACTTCACCTTCTCCTTCTCCTTCTTCTGCTTCTTCTGATTCACCCTCCTGACTTCACCTTCTCCTTCTCCTTCTTCTGCTTCTTCTGATTCACCCTCCAGACTTCACCTTCTCCATCTCCTTCTTCTGCTTCTTCTGATTCACCCTCCAGACCTCACCTTCTCCTTCTCCTTCTTCTACTTCTTCTGATTCACCCTCCAGACTTCATCTTCTCCTTCTCCTTCTTCTGCTTCTTCTGATTCACCCTCCAGACTTCACCTTCTCCTTCTCCTTCTTCTGCTTCTTCTGATTCACCCTCCAGACTTCACCTTCTCCTTCTCCTTCTTCTACATCTTCTGATTCAGCCTCCAGACTTCACCTTCTCCTTTTCCTTCTTCTACTTCTTCTGATTCACCCTCCAGACTTCACCTTCTCCTTCTCCTTCTTCTACTTCTTCTGATTCACCCTCCAGTCTTCACCTTCTCCTTTTCCTTCTGCTGCCTCTTCTGCTTCACCCTCCAGACTTCACCTTCTCCTTCTCCTTCTTCTACTTCTTCTGATTCACCCTCCAGACTTCACCTTCTCCTTCTCCTTCTTCTGCTTCTTCTGATTCACCCTCCAGACTTCACCTTCTCCTTCTCCTTATTCTGCTTCTTCTGATTCACCCTCCAGACTTCACCTTCTCCTTCTCCTTCTTCTGCTTCTTCTGATTCACCCTCCAGACTTCACCTTCTCCTTCTCCTTCTTCTGCTTCTTCTGATTCACCCTCCAGACTTCACCTTCTCCTTCTCCTTCTTCTACTTCTTCTGATTCACCCTCCAGACTTCATCTTCTCCTTCTCCTTCTTCTGCTTCTTCTGATACACCTTCCAGACTTCACCTTCTCCTTCTCCTTCTTCTGCTTCTTCTGATTCACCCTCCAGACTTCACCTTCTCCTTCTCCTTCTTCTACTTCTTCTGATTCACCCTCCAGACTTCACCTTCTCCTTCTCCTTCTTCTCCTTCTTCTGATTCACCCTCCAGACTTCACCTTCTCCTTCTCCTTCTTCTGCTTCTTCTGATTCACCCTCCAGACTTCACCTTCTCCTTCTCCTTTTTCTACTTCTTCTGATTCACCCTCCAGTCTTCACCTTCTCCTTCTCCTTCTTCTGCTTCTTCTGATTCACCCTCCAGACTTCACCTTCTCCTTCTCTTCTTCTGCTTCTTCTGATTCACCCTCCTGACTTCACCTTCTCCTTCTCCTTCTTCTGCTTCTTCTGATTCACCCTCCAGACTTCACCTTCTCCTTCCCATCTTCTACTTCTTCTGATTCACCCTCCAGACTTCACCTTCTCCTTCTCCTTCGTCTACTTCTTCTGATTCACCCTCCAGACTACACCTTCTCCTTCTCCTTCTTCTACTTCTTCTGATTCCCCCTCCAGACTTCACCTTCTCCTTCTCCTTCTTCTGCTTCTTCTGATTCACCCTGCAGACTTCACCTTCTCCTTCTCCTTCTTCTACTTCTTCTGATTCACCCTCCAGACATCACCTTCTCCTTCTCCTTCTTCTGCATCTTCTGCTGCGCCCTCCAGACTTCACCTTCTCCTTCTCCTTCTTCTACTTCTTCTGATTCAGCCTCCAGACTTCACCTTCTCCTTTTCCTTCTTCTACTTCTTCTGATTCACCCTCCAGACTTCACCTTCTCCTTCTCCTTCTTCTACTTCTTCTGATTCACCCTCCAGTCTTCACCTTCTCCTTTTCCTTCTTCTGCTTCTTCTGCTTCACCCTCCAGACTTCACCTTCTCCTTCTCTTTCTTCTACTTCTTCTGATTCACCCTCCAGACTTCACCTTCTCCTTCTCCTTCTTCTGCTTCTTCTGATTCACCTTCCAGACTTCACCTTCTCCTTCTCCTTCTTCTGCTTCTTCTGATTCACCCTCCAGACTTCACCTTCTCCTTCTCCTTCTTCTACTTCTTCTGATTCACCCTCCAGACTTCACCTTCTCCTTCTCCTTCTTCTACTTCTTCTGATTCACCCTCCAGACTTCACCTTCTCCTTCTCCTTCTTCTGCTTCTTCTGATTCACTCTCCAGACTTCACCTTCTCCTTCTCCTTCTTCTGCTTCTTCTGATTCACCCTCCTGACTTCACCTTCTCCTTCTCCTTCTTCTGCATCTTCTGCTGCGCCCTACAGACTTCACCTTCTCCTTCTCCTTCTTCTGCTTCTTCTGCTTCACCCTCCTGACTTCACCTTCTCCTTCTCCTTCTTCTGCTTCTTCTGATTCACCCTCCAGACCTCACCTTCTCCTTCTCCTTCTTCTACTTCTGGTTCACCCTCCAGACTTCATCTTCTCCTTCTCCTTCTTCTGCTTCTTCTGATTCACCCTCCAAACTTCACCTTCTCCTTCTCCTTCTTCTGCTTTTTCTGATTCACCCTCCAGAATTCACCTTCTCCTTCTCCTTCTTCTACTTCTTCTGATTCACCCTCCAGACTTCACCTTCTCCTTCTCCTTCTTCTACTTCTTCTGCTTCGCCCTCCAGACTTCACCTTCTCCTTCTCCTTCTTCTGCTTCTTCTGCTTCACCCTCCAGACTTCACCTTCTCCTTCTCCTTCTTCTGCTTCTTCTGCTTCACCCTCCTGACTTCACCTTCTCCTTCTCCTTCTTCTACTTCTTCTGATTCACCCTCCAGACTTCACCTTCTCCTTCTCCTTCTTCTGCTTCTTCTGCTTCACCCTCCAGACTTCACCTTCTCCTTCTCCTTCTTCTGCTTCTTCTGCTGCGCCCTCCAGACTTCACTTCTCCTTCTCCTTCTTCTGCTTCTTCTGCTTCACCCTCCTGACTTCACCTTCTCTTTCTCCTTCTTCTACTTCTTCTGCTTCAACCCCCTGACTTCACCTTCTCCTTCTCCTTCTTCTGCTTCTTCTGATTCACCCTCCTAACTTCACCTTCTCCTTCTCCTTCTTCTGCTTCTTCTGATTCACCCTCCTGACTTCACCTTCTCCTTCTACTTCTTCTGCTTCTTCTGATTCACCCTCCAGACTTCACCTTCTCCTTCTCCTTCTTCTGCTTCTTCTGATTCACCCTCCAGACTTCACCTTCTCCTTCTCCTTCTTCTGCTTCTTCTGATTCACCCTCCAGACCTCACCTTCTCCTTCTCCTTCTTCTACTTCTTCTGATTCACCCTCCAGACTTCATCTTCTCCTTCTCCTTCTTCTGCTTCCTCTGATTCACCCTCCAGACTTCACCTTCTCCTTCTCCTTCTTCTGCTTCTTCTGATTCACCCTCCAGACTTCACCTTCTCCTTCTCCTTCTTCTACTTCTTCTGATTCAGCCTGCAGACTTCACCTTCTCCTTTTCCTTCTTCTACTTCTTCTGATTCACCCTCCAGACTTCACCTTCTCCTTCTCCTTCTTCTACTTCTTCTGATTCACCCTCCAGTCTTCACCTTCTCCTTTTCCTTCTTCTGCTTCTTCTGCTTCCCCCTCCAGACTTCACCTTCTCCTTCTCCTTCTTCTACTTCTTCTGATTCACCCTCCAGACTTCACCTTCTCCTTCTCCTACTTCTGCTTCTTCCGATTCACCCTCCAGACTTCACCTTCTCCTTCTCCTTATTCTGCTTCTTCTCATTCACCCTCCAGACTTCACCTTCTCCTTCTCCTTCTTCTGCTTCTTCTGATTCACCCTCCAGACTTCACCTTCTCCTTCTCCTTCTTCTGCTTCTTCTGATTCACCCTCCAGACTTCACCTTCTCCTTCTCCTTCTTCTGCTTCTTCTGATTCACACTCCTGACTTCACCTTCTCCTTCTCCTTCTTCTGCTTCTTCTGATTCACCCTCCAGACTTCACCTTCTCCTTCTCCTTCTTCTGCTTCTTCTGATTCACCCTCCAGACCTCACCTTCTCCTTCTCCTTCTTCTACTTCTTCTGATTCACCCTCCAGACTACATCTTCTCCTTCTCCTTCTTCTGCTTCTTCTGATTCACCCTCCAGACTTCACCTTCTCCTTCTCCTTCTTCTGCTTCTTCTGATTCACCCTCCAGACTTCACCTTCTCCTTCTCCTTCTTCTACATCTTCTGATTCAGCCTCCAGACTTCACCTTCTCCTTTTCCTTCTTCTACTTCTTCTGATTCACCCTCCAGACTTCACCTTCTCCTTCTCCTTCTTCTACTTCTTCTGATTCACCCTCCAGTCTTCACCTTCTACTTTTCCTTCTTCTGCTTCTTCTGCTTCACCCTCCAGACTTCACCTTCTCCTTCTCCTTCTTCTACTTCTTCTGATTCACCCTCCAGAATTCACCTTCTCCTTCTCCTTCTTCTGCTTCTTCTGATTCACCCTCCAGACTTCACCTTCTCCTTCTCCTTATTCTGCTTCTTCTGATTCACCCTCCAGACTTCACCTTCTCCTTCTCCTTCTTCTGCTTCTTCTGATTCACCCTCCAGACTTCACCTTCTCCTTCTCCTTCTTCTGCTTCTTCTGATTCACCCTCCAGACTTCACCTTCTCCTTCTCCTTCTTCTACTTCTTCTGATTCACCCTCCAGACT
Source organism: Somniosus microcephalus (assembly GCF_052327205.1). Lineage (NCBI taxonomy): Eukaryota > Metazoa > Chordata > Chondrichthyes > Squaliformes > Somniosidae > Somniosus > Somniosus microcephalus. The sequence continues at coordinate 446,196 of NC_141004.1, forward strand.
TCATCTTCTCCTTCTCCTTCTTATGCTTCTTCTGATACACCTTCCAGACTTCACCTTCTCCTTCTCCTTCTTCTGCTTCTTCTGATTCGCCCTCCAGACTTCACCTTCTCCTTCTCCTTCTTCTACTTCTTCTGATTCACCCTCCAGACTTCACCTTCTCCTTCTCCTTCTTCTCCTTCTTCTGATTCACCCTCCAGACTTCACCTTCTCCTTCTCCTTCTTCTGCTTCTTCTGATTCACCCTCCAGACTTCACCTTCTCCTTCTCCTTTTTCTACTTCTTCTGATTCACCCTCCAGTCTTCACCTTCTCCTTCTCCTTCTTCTGCTTCTTCTGATTCACCCTCCAGACTTCACCTACTCCTTCTCCTTCTTCTGCTTCTTCTGATTCACCCTCCTGACTTCACCTTCTCCTTCTCCTTCTTCTGCTTCTTCTGATTCACCCTCCAGACTTCACCTTCTCCTTCCCATCTTCTACTTCTTCTGATTCACCCTCCAGACTTCACCTTCTCCTTCTCCTTCGTCTACTTCTTCTGATTCACCCTCCAGACTACACCTTCTCCTTCTCCTTCTTCTACTTCTTCTGATTCACCCTCCAGACTTCACCTTCTCCTTCTCCTTCTTCTGCTTCTTCTGATTCACCCTGCAGACTTCACCTTCTCCTTCTCCTTCTTCTACTTCTTCTGATTCACCCTCCAGACTTCACCTTCTCCTTCTCCTTCTTCTACTTCTTCTGCTTCACCCTCCAGACATCACCTTCTCCTTCTCCTTCTTCTGCATCTTCTGCTGCGCCCTCCAGACTTCACCTTCTCCTTCTCCTTCTTCTACTTCTTCTGATTCAGCCTCCAGACTTCACCTTCTCCTTTTCCTTCTTCTACTTCTTCTGATTCACCCTCCAGACTTCACCTTCTCCTTCTCCTTCTTCTACTTCTTCTGATTCACCCTCCAGTCTTCACCTTCTCCTTTTCCTTCTTCTGCTTCTTCTGCTTCACCCTCCAGACTTCACCTTCTCCTTCTCTTTCTTCTACTTCTTCTGATTCACCCTCCAGACTTCACCTTCTCCTTCTCCTTCTTCTGCTTCTTCTGATTCACCTTCCAGACTTCACCTTCTCCTTCTCCTTCTTCTGCTTCTTCTGATTCACCCTCCAGACTTCACCTTCTCCTTCTCCTTCTTCTACTTCTTCTGATTCACCCTCCAGACTTCACCTTCTCCTTCTCCTTCTTCTACTTCTTCTGATTCACCCTCCAGACTTCACCTTCTCCTTCTCCTTCTTCTGCTTCTTCTGATTCACTCTCCAGACTTCACCTTCTCCTTCTCCTTCTTCTGCTTCTTCTGATTCACCCTCCTGACTTCACCTTCTCCTTCTCCTTCTTCTGCATCTTCTGCTGCGCCCTACAGACTTCACCTTCTCCTTCTCCTTCTTCTGCTTCTTCTGCTTCACCCTCCTGATTCACCTTCTCCTTCTCCTTCTTCTGCTTCTTCTGATTCACCCTCCAGACCTCACCTTCTCCTTCTCCTTCTTCTACTTCTGATTCACCCTCCAGACTTCATCTTCTCCTTCTCCTTCTTCTGCTTCTTCTGATTCACCCTCCAAACTTCACCTTCTCCTTCTCCTTCTTCTGCTTCTTCTGATTCACCCTCCAGAATTCACCTTCTCCTTCTCCTTCTTCTACTTCTTCTGATTCACCCTCCAGACTTCACCTTCTCCTTCTCCTTCTTCTACTTCTTCTGCTTCGCCCTCCAGACTTCACCTTCTCCTTCTCCTTCTTCTGCTTCTTCTGCTTCACCCTCCAGACTTCACCTTCTCCTTCTCCTTCTTCTGCTTCTTCTGCTTCACCCTCCTGACTTCACCTTCTCCTTCTCCTTCTTCTACTTCTTCTGATTCACCCTCCAGACTTCACCTTCTCCTTCTCCTTCTTCTGCTTCTTCTGCTTCACCCTCCAGACTTCACCTTCTCCTTCTCCTTCTTCTGCTTCTTCTGCTGCGCCCTCCAGACTTCACTTCTCCTTCTCCTTCTGCTGCTTCTTCTGCTTCACCCTCCTGACTTCACCTTCTCCTTCTCCTTCTTCTACTTCTTCTGCTTCACCCCCCTGACTTCACCTTCTCCTTCTTCTGCTTCTTCTGATTCACCCTCCTAACTTCATCTTCTCCTTCTCCTTCTTCTGCTTCTTCTGATTCACCCTCCAAACTTCACCTTCTCCTTCTCCTTCTTCTGCTTCTTCTAATTCACCCTCCTGACTTCACCTTCTCCTTCTACTTCTTCTGCTTCTTCTGATTCACCCTCCAGACTTCACCTTCTCCTTCTCCTTCTTCTGCTTCTTCTGATTCACCCTCCAGACATCACCTTCTCCTTCTCCTTCTTCTACTTCTTCTGATTCACCCTCCAGACTTCATCTTCTCCTTCTCCTTCTTCTGCTTCCTCTGATTCACCCTCCAGACTTCACCTTCTCCTTCTCCTTCTTCTGCTTCTTCTGATTCACCCTCCAGACTTCACCTTCTCCTTCTCCTTCTTCTACTTCTTCTGATTCAGCCTCCAGACTTCACCTTCTCCTTTTCCTTCTTCTACTTCTTCTGATTCAGCCTCCAGACTTCACCTTCTCCTTTTCCTTCTTCTACTTCTTCTGATTCACCCTCCAGACTTCACCTTCTCCTTCTCCTTCTTCTACTTCTTCTGATTCAGCCTCCAGACTTCACCTTCTCCTTTTCCTTCTTCTACTTCTTCTGATTCAGCCTCCAGACTTCACCTTCTCCTTCTCCTTCTTCTACTTCTTCTGATTCACCCTCCAGTCTTCACCTTCTCCTTTTCCTTCTTCTGCTTCTTCTGCTTCACCCTCCAGACTTCACCTTCTCCTTCTCCTTCTTCTGCTTCTTCTGATTCACCAACCAGACTTCACCTTCTCCTTCTCCTTCTTCTGCTTCTTCCGATTCACCCTCCAGACTTCACCTTCTCCTTCTCCTTATTCTGCTTCTTCTGATTCACCCTCCAGACTTCACCTTCTCCTTCTCCTTCTTCTGCTTCTTCTGATTCACCCTCCAGACTTCACCTTCTCCTTCTCCTTCTTCTGCTTCTTCTGATTCACCCTCCAGACTTCACCTTCTCCTTCTCCTTCTTCTACTTCTTCTGATTCACCCTCCAGACTTCATCTTCTCCTTCTCCTTCTTCTGCTTCTTCTGATTCACCTTCCAGACTTCACCTTCTCCTTCTCCTTCTACTGCTTCTTCTGATTCACCCTCCAGACTTCACCTTCTCCTTCTCCTTCTTCTACTTCTTCTGATTCACCCTCCAGAATTCACCTTCTCCTTCTCCTTCTTCTACTTCTTCTGATTCACCCTCCAGACTTCACCTTCTCCTTCTCCTTCTTCTACTTCTTCTGCTTCGCCCTCCAGACTTCACCTTCTCCTTCTCCTTCTTCTGCTTCTTCTGCTTCACCCTCCAGACTTCACCTTCTCCTTCTCCTTCTTCTGCTTCTTCTGCTTCACCCTCCTGACTTCACCTTCTCCTTCTCCTTCTTCTACTTCTTCTGCTTCACACCTCTGACTTCACCTTCTCCTTCTCCTTCTTCTGCTTCTTCTGATTCACCCTCCTGACTTCACCTTCTCCTTCTACTTCTTCTGCTTCTTCTGATTCACCCTCCAGACTTCACCTTCTCCTTCTCCTTCTTCTGCTTCTTCTGATTCACCCTCCAGACCTCACCTTCTCCTTCTCCTTCTTCTGCTTCTTCTGATTCACCCTCCAGACTTCACCTTCTCCTTCTCCTTCTTCTACATCTTCTGATTCAGCCTCCAGACTTCACCTTCTCCTTTTCCTTCTTCTACTTCTTCTGATTCACCCTCCAGACTTCACCTTCTCCTTCTCCTTCTTCTATTTCTTCTGATTCACCCTCCAGTCTTCACCTTCTCCTTTTCCTTCTTCTGCTTCTTCTGCTTCACCCTCCAGACTTCACCTTCTCCTTCTCCTTCTTCTACTTCTTCTGATTCACCCTCCAGACTTCACCTTCTCCTTCTCCTTCTTCTGCTTCTTCTGATTCACCCTCCAGACTTCACCTTCTCCTTCTCCTTATTCTGCTTCTTCTGATTCACCCTCCAGACTTCACCTTCTCCTTCTCCTTCTTCTGCTTCTTCTGATTCACCCTCCAGACTTCACCTTCTCCTTCTCCTTCTTCTGCTTCTTCTGATTCACCCTCCAGACTTCACCTTCTCCTTCTCCTTCTTCTACTTCTTCTGATTCACCCTCCAGACTTCATCTTCTCCTTCTCCTTCTTCTGCTTCTTCTGATACACCTTCCAGACTTCACCTTCTCCTTCTCCTTCTTCTGCTTCTTCTGATTCACCCTCCAGACTTCACCTTCTCCTTCTCCTTCTTCTACTTCTTCTGATTCACCCTCCAGACTTCACCTTCTCCTTCTCCTTCTTCTCCTTCTTCTGATTCACCCTCCAGACTTCACCTTCTCCTTCTCCTTCTTCTGCTTCTTCTGATTCACCCTCCAGACTTCACCTTCTCCTTCTCCTTTTTCTACTTCTTCTGATTCACCCTCCAGTCTTCACCTTCTCCTTCTCCTTCTTCTGCTTCTTCTGATTCACCCTCCAGACTTCACCTTCTCCTTCTCCTTCTTCTGCTTCTTCTGATTCACCCTCCTGACTTCACCTTCTCCTTCTCCTTCTTCTGCTTCTTCTGATTCACCCTCCAGACTTCACCTTCTCCTTCCCATCTTCTACTTCTTCTGATTCACCCTCCAGACTTCACCTTCTCCTTCTCCTTCGTCTACTTCTTCTGATTCACCCTCCAGACTACACCTTCTCCTTCTCCTTCTTCTACTTCTTCTGATTCACCCTCCAGACTTCACCTTCTCCTTCTCCTTCTTCTCACCTTCTCCTTCTCCTTCTTCTGCTTCTTCTGATTCACTCTCCAGACTTCACCTTCTCCTTCTCCTTCTTCTGCTTCTTCTGATTCACCCTCCTGACTTCACCTTCTCCTTCTCCTTCTTCTGCATCTTCTGCTGCGCCCTACAGACTTCACCTTCTCCTTTTCCTTCTTCTGCTTCTTCTGCTTCACCCTCCTGACTTCACCTTCTCCTTCTCCTTCTTCTGCTTCTTCTGATTCACCCTCCAGACCTCACCTTCTCCTTCTCCTTCTTCTACTTCTGATTCACCCTCCAGACTTCATCTTCTCCTTCTCCTTCTTCTGCTTCTTCTGATTCACCCTCCAAACTTCACCTTCTCCTTCTCCTTCTTATGCTTCTTCTGATTCACCCTCCAGAATTCACCTTCTCCTTCTCCTTCTTCTACTTCTTCTGATTCACCCTCCAGACTTCACCTTCTCCTTCTCCTTCTTCTACTTCTTCTGCTTTGCCCTCCAGACTTCACCTTCTCCTTCTCCTTCTTCTGCTTCTTCTGCTTCACCCTCCAGACTTCACCTTCTCCTTCTCCTTCTTCTGCTTCTTCTGCTTCACCCTCCTGACTTCACCTTCTCCTTCTCCTTCTTCTACTTCTTCTGATTCACCCTCCAGACTTCACCTTCTCCTTCTCCTTCTTCTGCTTCTTCTGCTTCACCCTCCAGACTTCACCTTCTCCTTCTCCTTCTTCTGCTTCTTCTGCTGCGCCCTCCAGACTTCACTTCTCCTTCTCCTTCTTCTGCTTCTTCTGCTTCACCCTCCTGACTTCACCTTCTCCTTCTCCTTCTTCTACTTCTTCTGCTTCACCCCCCTGACTTCACCTTCTCCTTCTCCTTCTTCTGCTTCTTCTGATTCACCCTCCTAACTTCACCTTCTCCTTTTCCTTCTTCTGCTTCTTCTGATTCACCCTCCTGACTTCACCTTCTCCTTCTACTTCTTCTGCTTCTTCTGATTCACCCTCCAGACTTCACCTTCTCCTTCTCCTTCTTCTGCTTCTTCTGATTCACCCTCCAGACTTCACATTCTCCTTCTCCTTCTTCTGCTTCTTCTGATTCACCCTACAGACCTCACCTTCTCCTTCTCCTTCTTCTACTTCTTCTGATTCACCCTCCAGACTTCATCTTCTCCTTCTCCTTCTTCTGCTTCCTCTGATTCACCCTCCAGACTTCACCTTCTCCTTCTCCTTCTTCTGCTTCTTCTGATTCACCCTCCAGACTTCACCTTCTCCTTCTCCTTCTTCTACTTCTTCTGATTCAGCCTCCAGACTTCACCTTATCCTTTTCCTTCTTCTACTTCTTCTGATTCACCCTCCAGACTTCACCTTCTCCTTCTCCTTCTTCTACTTCTTCTGATTCACCCTCCAGTCTTCACCTTCTCCTTTTCCTTCTTCTGCTTCTTCTGCTTCACCCTCCAGACTTCACCTTCTCCTTCTCCTTTTTCTACTTCTTCTGATTCACCCTCCAGTCTTCACCTTCTCCTTCTCCTTCTTCTGCTTCTTCTGATTCACCCTCCAGACTTCACCTTCTCCTTCTCCTTCTTCTGCTTCTTCTGATTCACCCTCCTGACTTCACCTTCTCCTTCTCCTTCTTCTGCTTCTTCTGATTCACCCTCCAGACTTCACCTTCTCCTTCCCATCTTCTACTTCTTCTGATTCACCCTCCAGACTTCACCTTCTCCTTCTCCTTCGTCTACTTCTTCTGATTCACCCTCCAGACTACACCTTCTCCTTCTCCTTCTTCTACTTCTTCTGATTCACCCTCCAGACTTCACCTTCTCCTTCTCCTTCTTCTCACCTTCTCCTTCTCCTTCTTCTGCTTCTTCTGATTCACCCTCCAGACTTCACCTTCTCCTTCCCATCTTCTACTTCTTCTGATTCACCCTCCAGACTTCACCTTCTCCTTCCCATCTTCTACTTCTTCTGATTCACCCTCCAGACTTCACCTTCTCCTTCTCCTTCGTCTACTTCTTCTGATTCACCCTCCAGACTACACCTTCTCCTTCTCCTTCTTCTACTTCTTCTGATTCACCCTCCAGACTTCACCTTCTCCTTCTCCTTCTTCTCACCTTCTCCTTCTCCTTCTTCTGCTTCTTCTGATTCACTCTCCAGACTTCACCTTCTCCTTCTCCTTCTTCTGCTTCTTCTGATTCACCCTCCTGACTTCACCTTCTCCTTCTCCTTCTTCTGCATCTTCTGCTGCGCCCTACAGACTTCACCTTCTCCTTTTCCTTCTTCTGCTTCTTCTGCTTCACCCTCCTGACTTCACCTTCTCCTTCTCCTTCTTCTGCTTCTTCTGATTCACCCTCCAGACCTCACCTTCTCCTTCTCCTTCTTCTACTTCTGATTCACCCTCCAGACTTCATCTTCTCCTTCTCCTTCTTCTGCTTCTTCTGATTCACCCTCCAAACTTCACCTTCTCCTTCTCCTTCTTATGCTTCTTCTGATTCACCCTCCAGAATTCACCTTCTCCTTCTCCTTCTTCTACTTCTTCTGATTCACCCTCCAGACTTCACCTTCTCCTTCTCCTTCTTCTACTTCTTCTGCTTTGCCCTCCAGACTTCACCTTCTCCTTCTCCTTCTTCTGCTTCTTCTGCTTCACCCTCCAGACTTCACCTTCTCCTTCTCCTTCTTCTGCTTCTTCTGCTTCACCCTCCTGACTTCACCTTCTCCTTCTCCTTCTTCTACTTCTTCTGATTCACCCTCCAGACTTCACCTTCTCCTTCTCCTTCTTCTGCTTCTTCTGCTTCACCCTCCAGACTTCACCTTCTCCTTCTCCTTCTTCTGCTTCTTCTGCTGCGCCCTCCAGACTTCACTTCTCCTTCTCCTTCTTCTGCTTCTTCTGCTTCACCCTCCTGACTTCACCTTCTCCTTCTCCTTCTTCTACTTCTTCTGCTTCACCCCCCTGACTTCACCTTCTCCTTCTCCTTCTTCTGCTTCTTCTGATTCACCCTCCTAACTTCACCTTCTCCTTTTCCTTCTTCTGCTTCTTCTGATTCACCCTCCTGACTTCACCTTCTCCTTCTACTTCTTCTGCTTCTTCTGATTCACCCTCCAGACTTCACCTTCTCCTTCTCCTTCTTCTGCTTCTTCTGATTCACCCTCCAGACTTCACATTCTCCTTCTCCTTCTTCTGCTTCTTCTGATTCACCCTACAGACCTCACCTTCTCCTTCTCCTTCTTCTACTTCTTCTGATTCACCCTCCAGACTTCATCTTCTCCTTCTCCTTCTTCTGCTTCCTCTGATTCACCCTCCAGACTTCACCTTCTCCTTCTCCTTCTTCTGCTTCTTCTGATTCACCCTCCAGACTTCACCTTCTCCTTCTCCTTCTTCTACTTCTTCTGATTCAGCCTCCAGACTTCACCTTATCCTTTTCCTTCTTCTACTTCTTCTGATTCACCCTCCAGACTTCACCTACTCCTTCTCCTTCTTCTACTTCTTCTGATTCACCCTCCAGTCTTCACCTTCTCCTTTTCCTTCTTCTGCTTCTTCTGCTTCACCCTCCAGACTTCACCTTCTCCTTCTCCTTCTTCTACTTCTTCTGATTCACACTCCAGACTTCACCTTCTCCTTCTCCTTCTTCTGCTTCTTCTGATTCACCCTCCAGAGTTCACCTTCTCCTTCTCCTTCTTCTGCTTCTTCTGATTCACCCTCCAGACTTTACCTTCTCCTTCTCCTTCTTCTGCTTCTTCTGATTCACCCTCCAGTCTTCACCTTCTCCTTCTTCCGCCTCTTCTGATTCACTCTCCAGACTTCACCTTCTCCTTCTCCTTCTTCTGCTTCTTCTGATTCACCCTCCTGACTTCACCTTCTCCTTCTCCTTCTTCTGCATCTTCTGCTGCGCCGTACAGACTTCACCTTCTCCTTCTCCTTCTTCTGCTTCTTCTGCTTCACCCTCCTGACTTCACCTTCTCCTTCTCCTTCTTCTGCTTCTTCTGATTCACCCTCCAGACCTCACCTTCTCCTTCTCCTTCTTCTACTTCTGATTCACCCTCCAGACTTCATCTTCTCCTTCTCCTTCTTCTGCTTCTTCTGATTCACCCTCCAAACTTCACCTTCTCCTTCTCCTTCTTCTGCTTCTTCTGATTCACCCTCCAGAATTCACCTTCTCCTTCTCCTTCTTCTACTTCTTCTGATTCACCCTCCAGACTTCACCTTCTCCTTCTCCTTCTTCTACTTCTTCTGCTTCGCCCTCCAGACTTCACCTTCTCCTTCTCCTTCTTCTGCTTCTTCTGCTTCACCCTCCAGACTTCACCTTCTCCTTCTCCTTCTTCTGCTTCTTCTGCTTCACCCTCCTGACTTCACCTTCTCCTTCTCCTTCTTCTACTTCTTCTGATTCACCCTCCTAACTTCACCTTCTCCTTCTCCTTCTTCTGCTTCTTCTGATTCACCCTCCTGACTTCACCTTCTCCTTCTACTTCTTCTGCTTCTTCTGATTCACCCTCCAGACTTCACCTTCTCCTTCTCCTTCTTCTGCTTCTTCTGATTCACCCTCCAGACCTCACCTTCTCCTTCTCCTTCTTCTGCTTCTTCTGATTCACCCTCCAGACTTCACCTTCTCCTTCTCCTTCTTCTACTTCTTCTGATTCAGCCTCCAGACTTCACCTTCTCCTTTTCCTTCTTCTACTTCTTCTGATTCACCCTCCAGACATCACCTTCTCCTTCTCCTTCTTCTACTTCTTCTGATTCACCCTCCAGTCTTCACCTTCTCCTTTTCCTTCTTCTGCTTCTTCTGCTTCACCCTCCAGACTTCACCTTCTCCTTCTCCTTCTTCTACTTCTTCTGATTCACCCTCCAGACTTCACCTTCTCCTTCTCCTTCTTCTGCTTCTTCCGATTCACCCTCCAGACTTCACCTTCTCCTTCTCCTTATTCTGCTTCTTCTCATTCACCCTCCAGACTTCACCTTCTCCTTCTCCTTCTTCTGCTTCTTCTGATTCACCCTCCAGACTTCACCTTCTCCTTCTCCTTCTTCTACTTCTTCTGATTCACCCTCCAGACTTCACCTTCTCCTTCTCCTTCTTCTACTTCTTCTGATTCACCCTCCAGACTTCACCTTCTCCTTCTCCTTCTTCTGCTTCTTCTGATTCACTCTCCAGACTTCACCTTCTCCTTCTCCTTCTTCTGCTTCTTCTGATTCACCCTCCTGACTTCACCTTCTCCTTCTCCTTCTTCTGCATCTTCTGCTGCGCCCTACAGACTTCACCTTCTCCTTCTCCTTCTTCTGCTTCTTCTGCTTCACCCTCCTGATTCACCTTCTCCTTCTCCTTCTTCTGCTTCTTCTGATTCACCCTCCAGACCTCACCTTCTCCTTCTCCTTCTTCTACTTCTGATTCACCCTCCAGACTTCACCTTCTCCTTCTCCTTCTTCTGCTTCTTCTGATTCACCCTCCAGAATTCACCTTCTCCTTCTCCTTCTTCTACTTCTTCTGATTCACCCTCCAGACTTCACCTTCTCCTTCTCCTTCTTCTACTTCTTCTGCTTCGCCCTCCAGACTTCACCTTCTCCTTCTCCTTCTTCTGCTTCTTCTGCTTCACCCTCCAGACTTCACCTTCTCCTTCTCCTTCTTCTGCTTCTTCTGCTTCACCCTCCTGACTTCACCTTCTCCTTCTCCTTCTTCTACTTCTTCTGATTCACCCTCCAGACTTCACCTTCTCCTTCTCCTTCTTCTGCTTCTTCTGCTTCACCCTCCAGACTTCACCTTCTCCTTCTCCTTCTTCTGCTTCTTCTGCTGCGCCCTCCAGACTTCACTTCTCCTTCTCCTTCTGCTGCTTCTTCTGCTTCACCCTCCTGACTTCACCTTCTCCTTCTCCTTCTTCTACTTCTTCTGCTTCACCCCCCTGACTTCACCTTCTCCTTCTTCTGCTTCTTCTGATTCACCCTCCTAACTTCATCTTCTCCTTCTCCTTCTTCTGCTTCTTCTGATTCACCCCTCCAAACTTCACCTTCTCCTTCTCCTTCTTCTGCTTCTTCTAATTCACCCTCCTGACTTCACCTTCTCCTTCTACTTCTTCTGCTTCTTCTGATTCACCCTCCAGACTTCACCTTCTCCTTCTCCTTCTTCTGCTTCTTCTGATTCACCCTCCAGACATCACCTTCTCCTTCTCCTTCTTCTACTTCTTCTGATTCACCCTCCAGACTTCATCTTCTCCTTCTCCTTCTTCTGCTTCCTCTGATTCACCCTCCAGACTTCACCTTCTCCTTCTCCTTCTTCTGCTTCTTCTGATTCACCCTCCAGACTTCACCTTCTCCTTCTCCTTCTTCTACTTCTTCTGATTCAGCCTCCAGACTTCACCTTCTCCTTTTCCTTCTTCTACTTCTTCTGATTCAGCCTCCAGACTTCACCTTCTCCTTTTCCTTCTTCTACTTCTTCTGATTCACCCTCCAGACTTCACCTTCTCCTTCTCCTTCTTCTACTTCTTCTGATTCAGCCTCCAGACTTCACCTTCTCCTTTTCCTTCTTCTACTTCTTCTGATTCAGCCTCCAGACTTCACCTTCTCCTTCTCCTTCTTCTACTTCTTCTGATTCACCCTCCAGTCTTCACCTTCTCCTTTTCCTTCTTCTGCTTCTTCTGCTTCACCCTCCAGACTTCACCTTCTCCTTCTCCTTCTTCTGCTTCTTCTGATTCACCAACCAGACTTCACCTTCTCCTTCTCCTTCTTCTGCTTCTTCCGATTCACCCTCCAGACTTCACCTTCTCCTTCTCCTTATTCTGCTTCTTCTGATTCACCCTCCAGACTTCACCTTCTCCTTCTCCTTCTTCTGCTTCTTCTGATTCACCCTCCAGACTTCACCTTCTCCTTCTCCTTCTTCTGCTTCTTCTGATTCACCCTCCAGACTTCACCTTCTCCTTCTCCTTCTTCTACTTCTTCTGATTCACCCTCCAGACTTCATCTTATCCTTCTCCTTCTTCTGCTTCTTCTGATTCACCTTCCAGACTTCACCTTCTCCTTCTCCTTCTACTGCTTCTTCTGATTCACCCTCCAGACTTCACCTTCTCCTTCTCCTTCTTCTACTTCTTCTGATTCACCCTCCAGAATTCACCTTCTCCTTCTCCTTCTTCTACTTCTTCTGATTCACCCTCCAGACTTCACCTTCTCCTTCTCCTTCTTCTACTTCTTCTGCTTCGCCCTCCAGACTTCACCTTCTCCTTCTCCTTCTTCTGCTTCTTCTGCTTCACCCTCCAGACTTCACCTTCTCCTTCTCCTTCTTCTGCTTCTTCTGCTTCACCCTCCTGACTTCACCTTCTCCTTCTCCTTCTTCTACTTCTTCTGCTTCACACCTCTGACTTCACCTTCTCCTTCTCCTTCTTCTGCTTCTTCTGATTCACCCTCCTGACTTCACCTTCTCCTTCTACTTCTTCTGCTTCTTCTGATTCACCCTCCAGACTTCACCTTCTCCTTCTCCTTCTTCTGCTTCTTCTGATTCACCCTCCAGACCTCACCTTCTCCTTCTCCTTCTTCTGCTTCTTCTGATTCACCCTCCAGACTTCACCTTCTCCTTCTCCTTCTTCTACATCTTCTGATTCAGCCTCCAGACTTCACCTTCTCCTTTTCCTTCTTCTACTTCTTCTGATTCACCCTCCAGACTTCACCTTCTCCTTCTCCTTCTTCTATTTCTTCTGATTCACCCTCCAGTCTTCACCTTCTCCTTTTCCTTCTTCTGCTTCTTCTGCTTCACCCTCCAGACTTCACCTTCTACTTCTCCTTCTTCTACTTCTTCTGATTCACCCTCCAGACTTCACCTTCTCCTTCTCCTTCTTCTGCTTCTTCTGATTCACCCTCCAGACTTCACCTTCTCCTTCTCCTTATTCTGCTTCTTCTGATTCACCCTCCAGACTTCACCTTCTCCTTCTCCTTCTTCTGCTTCTTCTGATTCACCCTCCAGACTTCACACTTCTCCTTCTCCTTCTTCTGCTTCTTCTGATTCACCCTCCAGACTTCACCTTCTCCTTCTCCTTCTTCTACTTCTTCTGATTCACCCTCCAGACTTCATCTTCTCCTTCTCCTTCTTCTGCTTCTTCTGATACACCTTCCAGACTTCACCTTCTCCTTCTCCTTCTTCTGCTTCTTCTGATTCACCCTCCAGACTTCACCTTCTCCTTCTCCTTCTTCTACTTCTTCTGATTCACCCTCCAGACTTCACCTTCTCCTTCTCCTTCTTCTCCTTCTTCTGATTCACCCTCCAGACTTCACCTTCTCCTTCTCCTTCTTCTGCTTCTTCTGATTCACCCTCCAGACTTCACCTTCTCCTTCTCCTTTTTCTACTTCTTCTGATTCACCCTCCAGTCTTCACCTTCTCCTTCTCCTTCTTCTGCTTCTTCTGATTCACCCTCCAGACTTCACCTTCTCCTTCTCCTTCTTCTGCTTCTTCTGATTCACCCTCCTGACTTCACCTTCTCCTTCTCCTTCTTCTGCTTCTTCTGATTCACCCTCCAGACTTCACCTTCTCCTTCCCATCTTCTACTTCTTCTGATTCACCCTCCAGACTTCACCTTCTCCTTCTCCTTCGTCTACTTCTTCTGATTCACCCTCCAGACTACACCTTCTCCTTCTCCTTCTTCTACTTCTTCTGATTCACCCTCCAGACCTCACCTTCTCCTTCTCCTTCTTCTCACCTTCTCCTTCTCCTTCTTCTGCTTCTTCTGATTCACTCTCCAGACTTCACCTTCTCCTTCTCCTTCTTCTGCTTCTTCTGATTCACCCTCCTGACTTCACCTTCTCCTTCTCCTTCTTCTGCATCTTCTGCTGCGCCCTACAGACTTCACCTTCTCCTTTTCCTTCTTCTGCTTCTTCTGCTTCACCCTCCTGACTTCACCTTCTCCTTCTCCTTCTTCTGCTTCTTCTGATTCACCCTCCAGACCTCACCTTCTCCTTCTCCTTCTTCTACTTCTGATTCACCCTCCAGACTTCATCTTCTCCTTCTCCTTCTTCTGCTTCTTCTGATTCACCCTCCAGAATTCACCTTCTCCTTCTCCTTCTTCTACTTCTTCTGATTCACCCTCCAGACTTCACCTTCTCCTTCTCCTTCTTCTACTTCTTCTGCTTTGCCCTCCAGACTTCACCTTCTCCTTCTCCTTCTTCTGCTTCTTCTGCTTCACCCTCCAGACTTCACCTTCTCCTTCTCCTTCTTCTGCTTCTTCTGCTTCACCCTCCTGACTTCACCTTCTCCTTCTCCTTCTTCTACTTCTTCTGATTCACCCTCCAGACTTCACCTTCTCCTTCTCCTTCTTCTGCTTCTTCTGCTTCACCCTCCAGACTTCACCTTCTCCTTCTCCTTCTTCTGCTTCTTCTGCTGCGCCCTCCAGACTTCACTTCTCCTTCTCCTTCTTCTGCTTCTTCTGCTTCACCCTCCTGACTTCACCTTCTCCTTCTCCTTCTTCTACTTCTTCTGCTTCACCCCCCCTGACTTCACCTTCTCCTTCTCCTTCTTCTGCTTCTTCTGATTCACCCTCCTAACTTCACCTTCTCCTTTTCCTTCTTCTGCTTCTTCTGATTCACCCTCCTGACTTCACCTTCTCCTTCTACTTCTTCTGCTTCTTCTGATTCACCCTCCAGACTTCACCTTCTCCTTCTCCTTCTTCTGCTTCTTCTGATTCACCCTCCAGACTTCACATTCTCCTTCTCCTTCTTCTGCTTCTTCTGATTCACCCTACAGACCTCACCTTCTCCTTCTCCTTCTTCTACTTCTTCTGATTCACCCTCCAGACTTCATCTTCTCCTTCTCCTTCTTCTGCTTCCTCTGATTCACCCTCCAGACTTCACCTTCTCCTTCTCCTTCTTCTGCTTCTTCTGATTCACCCTCCAGACTTCACCTTCTCCTTCTCCTTCTTCTACTTCTTCTGATTCAGCCTCCAGACTTCACCTTATCCTTTTCCTTCTTCTACTTCTTCTGATTCACCCTCCAGACTTCACCTTCTCCTTCTCCTTCTTCTACTTCTTCTGATTCACCCTCCAGTCTTCACCTTCTCCTTTTCCTTCTTCTGCTTCTTCTGCTTCACCCTCCAGACTTCACCTTCTCCTTCTCCTTTTTCTACTTCTTCTGATTCACCCTCCAGTCTTCACCTTCTCCTTCTCCTTCTTCTGCTTCTTCTGATTCACCCTCCAGACTTCACCTTCTCCTTCTCCTTCTTCTGCTTCTTCTGATTCACCCTCCTGACTTCACCTTCTCCTTCTCCTTCTTCTGCTTCTTCTGATTCACCCTCCAGACTTCACCTTCTCCTTCCCATCTTCTACTTCTTCTGATTCACCCTCCAGACTTCACCTTCTCCTTCTCCTTCGTCTACTTCTTCTGATTCACCCTCCAGACTACACCTTCTCCTTCTCCTTCTTCTACTTCTTCTGATTCACCCTCCAGACTTCACCTTCTCCTTCTCCTTCTTCTCACCTTCTCCTTCTCCTTCTTCTGCTTCTTCTGATTCACCCTCCAGACTTCACCTTCTCCTTCCCATCTTCTACTTCTTCTGATTCACCCTCCAGACTTCACCTTCTCCTTCTCCTTCTTCTACTTCTTCTGCTTCACCCTCCTGACTTCACCTTCTCCTTCTCCTTCTTCTACTTCTTCTAGATTCACCCTCCAGACTTCACCTTCTCCTTCTCCTTCTTCTGCTTCTTCTGATTCACCCTCCAGACTTCACCTTCTCCTTCTCCTTCTTCTGCTTCTTCTGCTCCTTCTTCTGCTTCTTCTGATTCACTCTCCAGACTTCACCTTCTCCTTCTCCTTCTTCTGCTTCTTCTGATTCACCCTCCTGACTTCACCTTCTCCTTCTCCTTCTTCTGCATCTTCTGCTGCGCCCTACAGACTTCACCTTCTCCTTTTCCTTCTTCTGCTTCTTCTGCTTCACCCTCCTGACTTCACCTTCTCCTTCTCCTTCTTCTGCTTCTTCTGATTCACCCTCCAGACCTCACCTTCTCCTTCTCCTTCTTCTACTTCTGATTCACCCTCCAGACTTCATCTTCTCCTTCTCCTTCTTCTGCTTCTTCTGATTCACCCTCCAAACTTCACCTTCTCCTTCTCCTTCTTATGCTTCTTCTGATTCACCCTCCAGAATTCACCTTCTCCTTCTCCTTCTTCTACTTCTTCTGATTCACCCTCCAGACTTCACCTTCTCCTTCTCCTTCTTCTACTTCTTCTGCTTTGCCCTCCAGACTTCACCTTCTCCTTCTCCTTCTTCTGCTTCTTCTGCTTCACCCTCCAGACTTCACCTTCTCCTTCTCCTTCTTCTGCTTCTTCTGCTTCACCCTCCTGACTTCACCTTCTCCTTCTCCTTCTTCTACTTCTTCTGATTCACCCTCCAGACTTCACCTTCTCCTTCTCCTTCTTCTGCTTCTTCTGCTTCACCCTCCAGACTTCACCTTCTCCTTCTCCTTCTTCTGCTTCTTCTGCTGCGCCCTCCAGACTTCACTTCTCCTTCTCCTTCTTCTGCTTCTTCTGCTTCACCCTCCTGACTTCACCTTCTCCTTCTCCTTCTTCTACTTCTTCTGCTTCACCCCCCTGACTTCACCTTCTCCTTCTCCTTCTTCTGCTTCTTCTGATTCACCCTCCTAACTTCACCTTCTCCTTTTCCTTCTTCTGCTTCTTCTGATTCACCCTCCTGACTTCACCTTCTCCTTCTACTTCTTCTGCTTCTTCTGATTCACCCTCCAGACTTCACCTTCTCCTTCTCCTTCTTCTGCTTCTTCTGATTCACCCTCCAGACTTCACATTCTCCTTCTCCTTCTTCTGCTTCTTCTGATTCACCCTACAGACCTCACCTTCTCCTTCTCCTTCTTCTACTTCTTCTGATTCACCCTCCAGACTTCATCTTCTCCTTCTCCTTCTTCTGCTTCCTCTGATTCACCCTCCAGACTTCACCTTCTCCTTCTCCTTCTTCTGCTTCTTCTGATTCACCCTCCAGACTTCACCTTCTCCTTCTCCTTCTTCTACTTCTTCTGATTCAGCCTCCAGACTTCACCTTATCCTTTTCCTTCTTCTACTTCTTCTGATTCACCCTCCAGACTTCACCTTCTCCTTCTCCTTCTTCTACTTCTTCTGATTCACCCTCCAGTCTTCACCTTCTCCTTTTCCTTCTTCTGCTTCTTCTGCTTCACCCTCCAGACTTCACCTTCTCCTTCTCCTTCTTCTACTTCTTCTGATTCACACTCCAGACTTCACCTTCTCCTTCTCCTTCTTCTGCTTCTTCTGATTCACCCTCCAGAGTTCACCTTCTCCTTCTCCTTCTTCTGCTTCTTCTGATTCACCCTCCAGACTTTACCTTCTCCTTCTCCTTCTTCTGCTTCTTCTGATTCACCCTCCAGTCTTCACCTTCTCCTTCTTCCGCCTCTTCTGATTCACTCTCCAGACTTCACCTTCTCCTTCTCCTTCTTCTGCTTCTTCTGATTCACCCTCCTGACTTCACCTTCTCCTTCTCCTTCTTCTGCATCTTCTGCTGCGCCGTACAGACTTCACCTTCTCCTTCTCCTTCTTCTGCTTCTTCTGCTTCACCCTCCTGACTTCACCTTCTCCTTCTCCTTCTTCTGCTTCTTCTGATTCACCCTCCAGACCTCACCTTCTCCTTCTCCTTCTTCTACTTCTGATTCACCCTCCAGACTTCATCTTCTCCTTCTCCTTCTTCTGCTTCTTCTGATTCACCCTCCAAACTTCACCTTCTCCTTCTCCTTCTTCTGCTTCTTCTGATTCACCCTCCAGAATTCACCTTCTCCTTCTCCTTCTTCTACTTCTTCTGATTCACCCTCCAGACTTCACCTTCTCCTTCTCCTTCTTCTACTTCTTCTGCTTCGCCCTCCAGACTTCACCTTCTCCTTCTCCTTCTTCTGCTTCTTCTGCTTCACCCTCCAGACTTCACCTTCTCCTTCTCCTTCTTCTGCTTCTTCTGCTTCACCCTCCTGACTTCACCTTCTCCTTCTCCTTCTTCTACTTCTTCTGATTCACCCTCCTAACTTCACCTTCTCCTTCTCCTTCTTCTGCTTCTTCTGATTCACCCTCCTGACTTCACCTTCTCCTTCTACTTCTTCTGCTTCTTCTGATTCACCCTCCAGACTTCACCTTCTCCTTCTCCTTCTTCTGCTTCTTCTGATTCACCCTCCAGACCTCACCTTCTCCTTCTCCTTCTTCTGCTTCTTCTGATTCACCCTCCAGACTTCACCTTCTCCTTCTCCTTCTTCTACTTCTTCTGATTCAGCCTCCAGACTTCACCTTCTCCTTTTCCTTCTTCTACTTCTTCTGATTCACCCTCCAGACATCACCTTCTCCTTCTCCTTCTTCTACTTCTTCTGATTCACCCTCCAGTCTTCACCTTCTCCTTTTCCTTCTTCTGCTTCTTCTGCTTCACCCTCCAGACTTCACCTTCTCCTTCTCCTTCTTCTACTTCTTCTGATTCACCCTCCAGACTTCACCTTCTCCTTCTCCTTCTTCTGCTTCTTCCGATTCACCCTCCAGACTTCACCTTCTCCTTCTCCTTATTCTGCTTCTTCTCATTCACCCTCCAGACTTCACCTTCTCCTTCTCCTTCTTCTGCTTCTTCTGATTCACCCTCCAGACTTCACCTTCTCCTTCTCCTTCTTCTGCTTCTTCTGATTCACCCTCCAGACTTCACCTTCTCCTTCTCCTTCTTCTGCTTCTTCTGATTCACCCTCCAGACTTCACCTTCTCCTTCTCCTTCTTCTACTTCTTCTGATTCACCCTCCAGACTTCACCTTCTCCTTCTCCTTCTTCTGCTTCTTCTGATTCACCCTCCAGACTTCACCTTCTCCTTCTCCTTCTTCTGCTTCTTCTGATTCACCCTCCAGACTTCACCTTCTCCTTCTCCTTCTTCTACTTCTTCTGATTCACCCTCCAGACTTCACCTTCTCCTTCTCCTTCTTCTGCTTCTTCCGATTCACCCTCCAGACTTCACCTTCTCCTTCTCCTTATTCTGCTTCTTCTCATTCACCCTCCAGACTTCACCTTCTCCTTCTCCTTCTTCTGCTTCTTCTGATTCACCCTCCAGACTTCACCTTCTCCTTCTCCTTCTTCTGCTTCTTCTGATTCACCCTCCAGACTTCACCTTCTCCTTCTCCTTTTCTACGTCTTCTGATTCACCCTCCAGACTTCACCTTCTCCTTCTCCTTCTTCTACTTCTTCTGATTCACCCTCCAGACTTCACCTTCTCCTTCTCCTTCTTCTGCTTCTTCTGATTCACCCTCCAGACTTCACCTTCTCCTTCTCCTTATTCTGCTTCTTCTGATTCACCCTCCAGACTTCACCTTCTCCTTCTCCTTCTTCTGCTTCTTCTGATTCACCCTCCAGACTTCACCTTCTCCTTCTCCTTCTTCTGCTTCTTCTGATTCACCCTCCAGACTTCACCTTCTCCTTCTCCTTCTTCTACTTCTTCTGATTCACCCTCCAGACTTCATCTTCTCCTTCTCCTTCTTCTGCTTCTTCTGATACACCTTCCAGACTTCACCTTCTCCTTCTCCTTCTTCTGCTTCTTCTGATTCACCCTCCAGACTTCACCTTCTCCTTCTCCTTCTTCTACTTCTTCTGATTCACCCTCCAGACTTCACCTTCTCCTTCTCCTTCTTCTCCTTCTTCTGATTCACCCTCCAGACTTCACCTTCTCCTTCTCCTTCTTCTGCTTCTTCTGATTCACCCTCCAGACTTCACCTTCTCCTTCTCCTTTTTCTACTTCTTCTGATTCACCCTCCAGTCTTCACCTTCTCCTTCTCCTTCTTCTGCTTCTTCTGATTCACCCTCCAGACTTCACCTTCTCCTTCTCCTTCTTCTGCTTCTTCTGATTCACCCTCCTGACTTCACCTTCTCCTTCTCCTTCTTCTGCTTCTTCTGATTCACCCTCCAGACTTCACCTTCTCCTTCCCATCTTCTACTTCTTCTGATTCACCCTCCAGACTTCACCTTCTCCTTCTCCTTCGTCTACTTCTTCTGATTCACCCTCCAGACTGCACCTTCTCCTTCTCCTTCTTCTACTTCTTCTGATTCACCCTCCAGACTTCACCTTCTCCTTCTCCTTCTTCTCACCTTCTCCTTCTCCTTCTTCTGCTTCTTCTGATTCACTCTCCAGACTTCACCTTCTCCTTCTCCTTCTTCTGCTTCTTCTGATTCACCCTCCTGACTTCACCTTCTCCTTCTCCTTCTTCTGCATCTTCTGCTGCGCCCTACAGACTTCACCTTCTCCTTCTCCTTCTTCTGCTTCTTCTGCTTCACCCTCCTGACTTCACCTTCTCCTTCTCCTTCTTCTGCTTCTTCTGATTCACCCTCCAGACCTCACCTTCTCCTTCTCCTTCTTCTACTTCTGATTCACCCTCCAGACTTCATCTTCTCCTTCTCCTTCTTCTGCTTCTTCTGATTCACCCTCCAAACTTCACCTTCTCCTTCTCCTTCTTCTGCTTCTTCTGATTCACCCTCCAGAATTCACCTTCTCCTTCTCCTTCTTCTACTTCTTCTGATTCACCCGCCAGACTTCACCTTCTCCTTCTCCTTCTTCTACTTCTTCTGCTTTGCCCTCCAGACTTCACCTTCTCCTTCTCCTTCTTCTGCTTCTTCTGCTTCACCCTCCAGACTTCACCTTCTCCTTCTCCTTCTTCTGCTTCTTCTGCTTCACCCTCCTGACTTCACCTTCTCCTTCTCCTTCTTCTACTTCTTCTGATTCACCCTCCAGACTTCACCTTCTCCTTCTCCTTCTTCTGCTTCTTCTGCTTCACCCTCCAGACTTCACCTTCTCCTTCTCCTTCTTCTGCTTCTTCTGCTGCGCCCTCCAGACTTCACTTCTCCTTCTTCTTCTTCTGCTTCTTCTGCTTCACCCTCCTGACTTCACCTTCTCCTTCTCCTTCTTCTACTTCTTCTGCTTCACCCCCTGACTTCACCTTCTCCTTCTCCTTCTTCTGCTTCTTCTGATTCACCCTCCTAACTTCACCTTCTCCTTTTCCTTCTTCTGCTTCTTCTGATTCACCCTCCTGACTTCACCTTCTCCTTCTACTTCTTCTGCTTCTTCTGATTCACCCTCCAGACTTCACCTTCTCCTTCTCCTTCTTCTGCTTCTTCTGATTCACCCTCCAGACTTCACCTTCTCCTTCTCCTTCTTCTGCTTCTTCTGATTCACCCTACAGACCTCACCTTCTCCTTCTCCTTCTTCTACTTCTTCTGATTTACCCTCCAGACTTCATCTTCTCCTTCTCCTTCTTCTGCTTCCTCTGATTCACCCTCCAGACTTCACCTTCTCCTTCTCCTTCTTCTGCTTCTTCTGATTCACCCTCCAGACTTCACCTTCTCCTTCTCCTTCTTCTACTTCTTCTGATTCAGCCTCCAGACTTCACCTTCTCCTTTTCCTTCTTCTACTTCTTCTGATTCACCCTCCAGACTTCACCTTCTCCTTCTCCTTCTTCTACTTCTTCTGATTCACCCTCCAGTCTTCACCTTCTCCTTTTCCTTCTTCTGCTTCTTCTGCTTCACCCTCCAGACTTCACCTTCTCCTTCTCCTTCTTCTACTTCTTCTGATTCACCCTCCAGACTTCACCTTCTCCTTCTCCTTCTTCTGCTTCTTCCGATTCACCCTCCAGACTTCACCTTCTCCTTCTCCTTATTCTGCTTCTTCTCATTCACCCTCCAGACTTCACCTTCTCCTTCTCCTTCTTCTGCTTCTTCTGATTCACCCTCCAGACTTCACCTTCTCCTTCTCCTTCTTCTGCTTCTTCTGATTCACCCTCCAGACTTTACCTTCTCCTTCTCCTTCTTCTGCTTCTTCTGATTCACCCTCCAGTCTTCACCTTCTCCTTCTTCCGCTTCTTCTGATTCACTCTCCAGACTTCACCTTCTCCTTCTCCTTCTTCTGCTTCTTCTGATTCACCCTCCTGACTTCACCTTCTCCTTCTCCTTCTTCTGCATCTTCTGCTGCGCCCTACAGACTTCACCTTCTCCTTCTCCTTCTTCTGCTTCTTCTGATTCACCCTCCAAACTTCACCTTCTCCTTCTCCTTCTTCTGCTTCTTCTGATTCACCCTCCAGACCTCACCTTCTCCTTCTCCTTCTTCTACTTCTGATTCACCCTCCAGACTTCATCTTCTCCTTCTCCTTCTTCTGCTTCTTCTGATTCACCCTCCAAACTTCACCTTCTCCTTCTCCTTCTTCTGCTTCTTCTGATTCACCCTCCAGAATTCACCTTCTCCTTCTCCTTCTTCTACTTCTTCTGATTCACCCTCCAGACTTCACCTTCTCCTTCTCCTTCTTCTACTTCTTCTGCTTCGCCCTCCAGACTTCACCTTCTCCTTCTCCTTCTTCTGCTTCTTCTGCTTCACCCTCCAGACTTCACCTTCTCCTTCTCCTTCTTCTGCTTCTTCTGCTTCACCCTCCTGACTTCACCTTCTCCTTCTCCTTCTTCTACTTCTTCTGCTTCACACCTCTGACTTCACCTTCTCCTTCTCCTTCTTCTGCTTCTTCTGATTCACCCTCCTAACTTCACCTTCTCCTTCTCCTTCTTCTGCTTCTTCTGATTCACCCTCCTGACTTCACCTTCTCCTTCTACTTCTTCTGCTTCTTCTGATTCACCCTCCAGACTTCACCTTCTCCTTCTCCTTCTTCTGCTTCTTCTGATTCACCCTCCAGACCTCACCTTCTCCTTCTCCTTCTTCTGCTTCTTCTGATTCACCCTCCAGACTTCACCTTCTCCTTCTCCTTCTTCTACTTCTTCTGATTCAGCCTCCAGACTTCACCTTCTCCTTTTCCTTCTTCTACTTCTTCTGATTCACCCTCCAGACATCACCTTCTCCTTCTCCTTCTTCTACTTCTTCTGATTCACCCTCCAGTCTTCACCTTCTCCTTTTCCTTCTTCTTCTTCTTCTGCTTCACCCTCCAGACTTCACCTTCTCCTTCTCCTTCTTCTACTTCTTCTGATTCACCCTCCAGACTTCACCTTCTCCTTCTCCTTCTTCTGCTTCTTCCGATTCACCCTCCAGACTTCACCTTCTCCTTCTCCTTATTCTGCTTCTTCTCATTCACCCTCCAGACTTCACCTTCTCCTTCTCCTTCTTCTGCTTCTTCTGATTCACCCTCCAGACTTCACCTTCTCCTTCTCCTTCTTCTGCTTCTTCTGATTCACCCTCCAGACTTCACCTTCTCCTTCTCCTTCTTCTGCTTCTTCTGATTCACCCTCCAGACTTCACCTTCTCCTTCTCCTTCTTCTACTTCTTCTGATTCACCCTCCAGACTTCACCTTCTCCTTCTCCTTCTTCTGCTTCTTCTGATTCACCCTCCAGACTTCACCTTCTCCTTCTCCTTCTTCTGCTTCTTCTGATTCACCCTCCAGACTTCACCTTCTCCTTCTCCTTCTTCTACTTCTTCTGATTCACCCTCCAGACTTCACCTTCTCCTTCTCCTTCTTCTGCTTCTTCCGATTCACCCTCCAGACTTCACCTTCTCCTTCTCCTTATTCTGCTTCTTCTCATTCACCCTCCAGACTTCACCTTCTCCTTCTCCTTCTTCTGCTTCTTCTGATTCACCCTCCAGACTTCACCTTCTCCTTCTCCTTCTTCTGCTTCTTCTGATTCACCCTCCAGACTTCACCTTCTCCTTCTCCTTCTTCTACTTCTTCTGATTCACCCTCCAGACTTCATCTTCTCCTTCTCCTTCTTCTGCTTCTTCTGATTCACCTTCCAGACTTCACCTTCTCCTTCTCCTTCTTCTGCTTCTTCTGATTCACCCTCCAGACTTCACCTTCTCCTTCTCCTTCTTCTACTTCTTCTGATTCACCCTCCAGACTTCACCTTCTCCTTCTCCTTCTTCTGCTTCTTCTGATTCACACTCCAGACTTCACCTTCTCCTTCTCCTTCTTCTACTTCTTCTGATTCACCCTCCAGTCTTCACCTTCTCCTTCTCCTTCTTCTGCTTCTTCTGATTCACCCTCCAGACTTCACCTTCTCCTTCTCCTTCTTCTGCTTCTTCTGATTCACCCTCCTGACTTCACCTTCTCCTTCTCCTTCTTCTGCTTCTTCTGATTCACTCTCCAGACTTCACCTTCTCCTTCCCATCTTCTACTTCTTCTGATTCACCCTCCAGACTTCACCTTCTCCTTCTCCTTCGTCTACTTCTTCTGATTCACCCTCCAGACTACACCTTCTCCTTCTCCTTCTTCTACTTCTTCTGATTCACCCTCCAGACTTCACCTTCTCCTTCTCCTTCTTCTGTTTCTTCTGATTCACCCTGCAGACTTCACCTTCTCCTTCTCCTTCTTCTACTTCTTCTGATTCACCCTCCAGACTTCACCTTCTCCTTCTCCTTCTTCTACTTCTTCTGCTTCACCCTCCAGACTTCACCTTCTCCTTCTCCTTCTTCTGCATCTTCTGCTGCGCCCTCCAGACTTCACCTTCTCCTTCTCCTTCTTCTGCTTCTTCTGCTTCACCCTCCTGACTTCACCTTCTCCTTCTCCTTCTTCTGCTTCTTCTGATTCACCCTCCAGACCTCACCTTCTCCTTCTCCTTCTTCTACTTCTTCTGATTCACCCTCCAGACTTCATCTTCTCCTTCTCCTTCTTCTGCTTCTTCTGATTCACCCTCCAGACTTCACCTTCTCCTTCTTCTGCTTCTTCTGATTCACCCTCCAGACTTCACCTTCTCCTTCTCCTTCTTCTTCTTCTTCTGATTCACCCTCCAGACTTCACCTTCTCCTTCTCCTTCTTCTGCTTCTTCTGCTTCGCCCTCCAGTCTTCACCTTCTCCTTCTCCTTCTTCTGCTTCTTCTGCTTCACCCTCCAGACTTCACCTTCTCCTTCTCCTTCTTCTGCTTCTTCTGCTTCACCCTCCTGACTTCACCTTCTCCTTCTCCTTCTTCTACTTCTTCTGATTCACCCTCCAGACTTCACCTTCTCCTTCTCCTTCTTCTGCTTCTTCTGCTTCACCCTCCAGACTTCACCTTCTCCTTCTCCTTCTTCTGCTTCTTCTGCTGCGCCCTCCAGACTTCACCTTCTCCTTCTCCTTCTTCTGCTTCTTCTGCTTCACCCTCCTGACTTCACCTTCTCCTTCTCCTTCTTCTGCTTCTTCTGCTTCACCCTCCTGACTTCACCTTCTCCTTCTCCTTCTTCTGCTTCTTCTGCTTCGCCCTCCAGTCTTCACCTTCTCCTTCTCCTTCTTCTGCTTCTTCTGCTTCACCCCCCTGACTTCACCTTCTCCTTCTCCTTCTTCTACTTTTTCTGATTCACCCTCCAGACTTCATCTTCTTCTACTCCTTCTTCTGCTTCTTCTGATTCACCCTCCAGACTTCACCTTCTCCTTCTCCTTCTTCTGCTTCTTCTGATTCAACCTCCAGACTTCACCTTCTCCTTCTCCTTCTTCTACTTCTTCTGATTCAGCCTCCAGACTTCACATTCTCCTTTTCCTTCTTCTACTTCTTCTGATTCACCCTCCAGACTTCACCTTCTCCTTCTCCTTCTTCTACTTCTTCTGATTCACCCTCCAGTCTTCACCTTCTCCTTTTCCTTCTTCTGCTTCTTCTGCTTCACCCTCCCGACATCACCTTCTCCTTCTCTTTCTTCTGCTTCTTCTGATTCACCCTCCAGACTTCACCTTCTCCTTCTCCTTCTTCTGATTCTTCTGATTCACCCTCCAGACTTCACCTTCTCCTTCTCCTTCTTCTGCTTCTTCTGATTCACCCTCCTGACTTCACCTTCTCCTTCTCCTTCTTCTACTTCTTCTGATTCACCCTCCAGACTTCACCTTCTCCTTCTCCTTCTTCTACTTCTTCTGCTTCACCCTCCAGACTTCACCTTCTCCTTCTCCTTCTTCTACTTCTTCTGATTCACCCTCCAGACTTCACCTTCTCCTTCTCCTTCTTCTGCTTCTTCTGATTCACCCTCCAGACTTCACCTTCTCCTTCTCCATATTCTGCTTCTTCTGATTCACCCTCCAGACTTCACATTCTCCTTCTCTTTCTACTGCTTCTTCTGATTCACCCTCCAGACTTCACCTTCTCCTTCTCCTTCTTCTGCTTCTTCTGATTCACCCTCCAGACTTCACCTTCTCCTTCTCCTTCTTCTACTTCTTCTGATTCACCCTCCAGACTTCATCTTCTCCTTCTCCTTCTTCTGCTTCTTCTTATTCACCTTCCAGACTTCACCTTCTCCTTCTCCTTCTTCTGCTTCTTCTGATTCACCCTCCAGACTTCACCTTCTCCTTCTCCTTCTTCTACTTCTTCTGATTCACCCTCCAGACTTCACCTTCTCCTTCTCCTTCTTCTGCTTCTTCTGATTCACGCTCCAGACTTCACCTTCTCCTTCTCCTTCTTCTGCTTCTTCTGATTCACCCTCCAGACTTCACCTTCTCCTTCTCCTTCTTCTACTTCTTCTGATTCACCCTCCAGTCTTCACCTTCTCCTTCTCCTTCTTCTGCTTTTTCTGATTCACACTGCAGACTTCACCTTCTCCTTCTCCTTCTTCTGCTTCTTCTGATTTACCCTCCTGACTTCACCTTCTCCTTCTCATCTTCTACTTCTTCTGATTCACCCTCCAGACTTCACCTTCTCCTTCTCCTTATTCTGCTTCTTCTGATTCACCCTCCAGACTTCACCTTCTCCTTATCCTTCTTCTGCTTCTTCTGATTCACCCTCCAGACTTCACCTTCTCCTTCTCCTTCTTCTGCTTCTTCTGATTCACCCTCCAGACTTCACCTTCTCCTTCTCCTTCTTCTGCTTCTTCTGATTCACCCTCCAGACTTCACCTTCTCCTTCTCCTTCTTCTACTTCTTCTGATTCACCCTCCAGACTTCACCTTCTCCTTCTCCTTCTTCTGCTTCTTCTGCTTCACCCTCCTGACTTCACCTGCTCCTTCTCCTTCTTCTAGTTCTTCTGATTCACCCTCCAGACTTCACCTTCTCCTTCTCCTTCTTCTGCTTCTTCTGCTTCACCCTCCAGACTTCACCTTCTCCTTCTCCTTCTTCTGCTTCTTCTGCTGCGCCCTCCAGACTTCACCTTCTCCTTCTCCTTCTTCTGCTTCTTCTGCTTCACCCTCCTGACTTCACCTTCTCCTTCTCCGTCTTCTACTTCTTCTGCTTCACCCCCCTGACTTCACCTTCTCCTTCTCCTTTTTCTGCTTCTTCTGATTCACCCTCCTAACATCAACTTCTCCTTCTCCTTCTTCTGCTTCTTCTGATTCACCCTCCTGACTTCACCTTCTCCTTCTCCTTCTTCTGCTTCTTCTGATTCACCCTCCAGACTTCACCAT
This sequence comes from Somniosus microcephalus, assembly GCF_052327205.1. Lineage (NCBI taxonomy): Eukaryota > Metazoa > Chordata > Chondrichthyes > Squaliformes > Somniosidae > Somniosus > Somniosus microcephalus. Next base: position 473,278 of record NC_141004.1, read on the forward strand.
CTCCTTCTCCTTCTTCTGCTTCTTCTGATTCACCCTCCAGACTTCACCTTCTCCTTCTCCTTCTTCTGCTTCTTCTGATTCACCCTCCAGACCTCACCTTCTCCTTCTCCTTCTTCTACTTCTTCTGATTCACCCTCCAGACTTCATCTTCTTCTACTCCTTCTTCTGCTTCTTCTGATTCACCCTCCAGACTTCACCTTCTCCTTCTCCTTCTTCTGCTTCTTCTGATTCAACCTCCAGACTTCACCTTCTCCTTCTCCTTCTTCTACTTCTTCTGATTCAGCCTCCAGACTTCACCTTCTCCTTTTCCTTCTTCTACTTCTTCTGATTCACCCTCCAGACTTCACCTTCTCCTTCTCCTTCTTCTACTTCTTCTGATTCACCCTCCAGTCTTCACCTTCTCCTTTTCCTTCTTCTGCTTCTTCTGCTTCACCCTCCAGACATCACCTTCTCCTTCTCTTTCTTCTGCTTCTTCTGATTCACCCTCCAGACTTCACCTTCTCCTTCTCCTTCTTCTGATTCTTCTGATTCACCCTCCAGACATCACCTTCTCCTTCTCCTTCTTCTGCTTCTTCTGATTCACCCTCCTGACTTCACCTTCTCCTTCTCCTTCTTCTACTTCTTCTGATTCACCCTCCAGACTTCACCTTCTCCTTCTCCTTCTTCTACTTCTTCTGCTTCACCCTCCAGACTTCACCTTCTCCTTCTCCTTCTTCTACTTCTTCTGATTCACCCTCCAGACTTCACCTTCTACTTCTCCTTCTTCTGCTTCTTCTGATTCACCCTCCAGACTTCACCTTCTCCTTCTCCTTCTTCTGCTTCTTCTGATTCACCCTCCAGAGTTCATCTTCTCCTTCTCCTTCTTCTGCTTCTTCTGATTCACCCTCCAGACTTCACCTTCTCCTTCTCCTTCTTCTGCTTCTTCTGATTCACCCTCCAGACTTCGCCTTCTCCTTCTCTTTCTTCTACTTCCTCTGATTCACCCTCCAGATTTCACCTTCTCCTTCTCCTTCTTCTACTTCTTCTGATTCACCCTCCAGTCATCACCTTCTCCTTCTCCTTCTTCTGCTTCTTCTGATTCACCCTCCAGACTTCACCTTCTCCTTCTCCTTCTTCTGCTTCTTCTGATTCACCCTCCAGACTTCACCTTCTCCTTCTCCTTCTTCTACTTCTTCTGATTCACCCTCCAGACTTCACCTTCTCCTTCTGCTTCTTCTGCTTCTTCTGATTCACCCTCCAGACTTCACCTTCTCCTTCTCCTTCTTCTACTTCTTCTGATTCACCCTCCAGACTTCACCTTCTCCTTCTTCTTCTTCTGCTTCTTCTGCTTCATCCTCCAGACTTCACCTTCTCCTTCTCCTTCTTCTGCTTCATCTGATTCACCCTCCAGACTTCACCTTCTCCTTCTCCTTCTTCTGCTTCTTCTGATTCACCCTCCAGACCTCACCTTCTCCTTCTCCTTCTTCTACTTCTTCTGATTCACCCTCCAGTCTTCACCTTCTCCTTCTCCTTCTTCTGCTTCTTCTGCTTCACCCTCCAGACTTCAACTTCTCCTTCTCTTTTTTCTGCTTCTTCTGATTCACCCTCCAGACTTCACCTTCTCCTTCTCCTTCTTCTGCTTCTTCTGATTCACTCTCCTGATTTCACCTTCTCCTTCTCCTTCTTCTACTTCTTCTGATTCACCCTCCTGACTTCACCTTCTCCTTCTCCTTCTTCTACGTCTTCTGCTTCACCCTCCAGACTTCACCTTCTCCTTCTCCTTCGTCTTCTTCTTCTGATTCACCCTCCAGACTTCACCTTCTCCTTCTCCTTCTTCTGCTTCTTCTGATTCACCCTCCAGACTTCACCTTCTCCTTCTCCTTATTCTGCATCTTCTGATTCACCCTCCAGACTTCACCTTCTCCTTCTCCTTCTTCTGCTTCTTCTGATTCACCCTCCAGACTTCACCTTCTCCTTCTCCTTCTTCTGCTTCTTCTGATTCACCCTCCAGACTTCACCTTCTCCTTCTCCTTCTTCTACTTCTTCTGATTCACCCTCCAGACTTCATCTTCTCCTTCTCCTTCTTCTGCTTCTTCTGATTCACCCTCCAGACTTCACCTTCTCCTTCTCCTTCTTCTGCTTCTTCTGATTCACCCTCCAGACTTCACCTTCTCCTTCTCCTTCTTCTACTTCTTCTGATTCACCCTCCAGACTTCACCATCTCCTTCTCCTTCTTCTACTTCTTCTGATTCACCCTCCAGACGTCACCTTCTCCTTCTCCTTCTTCTCCTTCTTCTGATTCAGCCTCCAGACTTCACCTTCTCCTTCTCCTTCTTCTGCTTCTTCTGATTCACCCTTCAGACTTCACCTTCTCCTTCTCCTTCTTCTGCTTCTTCTGATTCATCCTTCAGACTTCACCTTCTCCTTCTCCTTCTTCTGCTTCTTCTGATTCACCCTCCAGACCTCACCTTCTCCTTCTTCTACTTCTTCTGATTCACCCTCCAGACTTCATCTTCTCCTTCTCCTTCTTCTGCTTCTTCTGATTCACCCTCCAGACTTCACCTTCTCCTTCTCCTTCTTCTGCTTCTTCTGATTCACCCTCCAGACTTCGCCTTCTCCTTCTCCTTCTTCTACTTCTTCTGATTCACCCTCCAGACTTCACCTTCTCCTTCTCCTTCTTCTACTTCTTCTGATATACCCTCCAGTCTTCACCTTCTCCTTCTCCTTCTTCTGCTTCTTCTGATTCACCCTCCAGACTTCACCTTCTCCTTCTCCTTCTTCTCCTTCTTCTGATTCACCCTCCTGACTTCACCTTCTCCTTCTCCTTCTTCTGCTTCTGCTGATTCACCCTCCAGACTTCACCTTCTCCTTCTCCTTCTTCTACTTCTTCTGATTCACCCTCCAGACTTCACCTTCTCCTTCTAATTATTCTGCTTCTTCTGATTCACCCTCCAGACTTCACCTGCTCCTTCTCCTTCTTCTGCTTCTTCTGATTCACCCTCCAGACTTCACCTTCTCCTTCTCCTTCTTCTGCTTCTTCTGATTCACCCTCCAGACTTCACCTTCTCCTTCTCCTTCTTCTGCTTCTTCTGCTTCACCCTCCAGACTTCACCTTCTCCTTCTCCTTCTTCTGCTTCTTCTGCTTCAACCTCCTGACTTCACCTTCTCCTTCTCCTTCTTCTACTTCTTCTGATTCACCCTCCAGACTTCACCTTCTCCTTCTCCTTCTTCTGCTTCTTCTGCTTCACCCTCCAGACTTCACCTTCTCCTTCTCCTTCTTCTGCTTCTTCTGATTCACCCTCCAGACTTCACCTTCTCCTTCTCCTTATTCTGCATCTTCTGATTCACCCTCCAGACTTCACCTTCTCCTTCTCCTTCTTCTGCTTCTTCTGATTCACCCTCCAGACTTCACCTTCTCCTTCTTCTACTTCTTCTGATTCACCCTCCAGACTTCACCATCTTCTTCTCCTTCTTCTACTTCTTCTGATTCACCCTCCAGACTTCACCTTCTCCTTCTCCTTCTTCTCCTTCTTCTGATTCAGCCTCCAGACTTCACCTTCTCCTTCTCCTTCTTCTGCTTCTTCTGCTTCACCCTCCAGACTTCAACTTCTCCTTCTCTTTTTTCTGCTTCTTCTGATTCACCCTCCAGACTTCACCTTCTCCTTCTCCTTCTTCTGCTTCTTCTGATTCACTCTCCTGATTTCACCTTCTCCTTCTCCTTCTTCTACTTCTTCTGATTCACCCTCCTGACTTCACCTTCTCCTTCTCCTTCTTCTACGTCTTCTGCTTCACCCTCCAGACTTCACCTTCTCCTTCTCCTTCGTCTTCTTCTTCTGATTCACCCTCCAGACTTCACCTTCTCCTTCTCCTTCTTCTGCTTCTTCTGATTCACCCTCCAGACTTCACCTTCTCCTTCTCCTTATTCTGCATCTTCTGATTCACCCTCCAGACTTCACCTTCTCCTTCTCCTTCTTCTGCTTCTTCTGATTCACCCTCCAGACTTCACCTTCTCCTTCTCCTTCTTCTGCTTCTTCTGATTCACCCTCCAGACTTCACCTTCTCCTTCTCCTTCTTCTACTTCTTCTGATTCACCCTCCAGACTTCATCTTCTCCTTCTCCTTCTTCTGCTTCTTCTGATTCACCCTCCAGACTTCACCTTCTCCTTCTCCTTCTTCTGCTTCTTCTGATTCACCCTCCAGACTTCACCTTCTCCTTCTCCTTCTTCTACTTCTTCTGATTCACCCTCCAGACTTCACCATCTCCTTCTCCTTCTTCTACTTCTTCTGATTCACCCTCCAGACGTCACCTTCTCCTTCTCCTTCTTCTCCTTCTTCTGATTCAGCCTCCAGACTTCACCTTCTCCTTCTCCTTCTTCTGCTTCTTCTGATTCACCCTTCAGACTTCACCTTCTCCTTCTCCTTCTTCTGCTTCTTCTGATTCATCCTTCAGACTTCACCTTCTCCTTCTCCTTCTTCTGCTTCTTCTGATTCACCCTCCAGACCTCACCTTCTCCTTCTTCTACTTCTTCTGATTCACCCTCCAGACTTCATCTTCTCCTTCTCCTTCTTCTGCTTCTTCTGATTCACCCTCCAGACTTCACCTTCTCCTTCTCCTTCTTCTGCTTCTTCTGATTCACCCTCCAGACTTCGCCTTCTCCTTCTCCTTCTTCTACTTCTTCTGATTCACCCTCCAGACTTCACCTTCTCCTTCTCCTTCTTCTACTTCTTCTGATATACCCTCCAGTCTTCACCTTCTCCTTCTCCTTCTTCTGCTTCTTCTGATTCACCCTCCAGACTTCACCTTCTCCTTCTCCTTCTTCTCCTTCTTCTGATTCACCCTCCTGACTTCACCTTCTCCTTCTCCTTCTTCTGCTTCTGCTGATTCACCCTCCAGACTTCACCTTCTCCTTCTCCTTCTTCTACTTCTTCTGATTCACCCTCCAGACTTCACCTTCTCCTTCTAATTATTCTGCTTCTTCTGATTCACCCTTCAGACTTCACCTGCTCCTTCTCCTTCTTCTGCTTCTTCTGATTCACCCTCCAGACTTCACCTTCTCCTTCTCCTTCTTCTGCTTCTTCTGATTCACCCTCCAGACTTCACCTTCTCCTTCTCCTTCTTCTGCTTCTTCTGCTTCACCCTCCAGACTTCACCTTCTCCTTCTCCTTCTTCTGCTTCTTCTGCTTCAACCTCCTGACTTCACCTTCTCCTTCTCCTTCTTCTACTTCTTCTGATTCACCCTCCAGACTTCACCTTCTCCTTCTCCTTCTTCTGCTTCTTCTGCTTCACCCTCCAGACTTCACCTTCTCCTTCTCCTTCTTCTGCTTCTTCTGATTCACCCTCCAGACTTCACCTTCTCCTTCTCCTTATTCTGCATCTTCTGATTCACCCTCCAGACTTCACCTTCTCCTTCTCCTTCTTCTGCTTCTTCTGATTCACCCTCCAGACTTCACCTTCTCCTTCTTCTACTTCTTCTGATTCACCCTCCAGACTTCACCATCTTCTTCTCCTTCTTCTACTTCTTCTGATTCACCCTCCAGACTTCACCTTCTCCTTCTCCTTCTTCTCCTTCTTCTGATTCAGCCTCCAGACTTCACCTTCTCCTTCTCCTTCTTCTGCTTCTTCTGATTCACCCTTCAGACTTCACCTTCTACTTCTCCTTCTTCTGCTTCTTCTGATTCATCCTTCAGACTTCACCTTCTCCTTCTCCTTCTTCTTCTTCTTCTGATTCACCCTCCAGTCCTCACCTTCTCCTTCTTCTACTTCTTCTGATTCACCCTCCAGACTTCATCTTCTCCTTCTCCTTCTTCTGCTTCTTCTGATTCACCCTCCAGACTTCACCTTCTCCTTCTTCTGCTTCTCCTGATTCACTCTCCAGACTTCGCCTTCTCCTTCTCCTTCTTCTACTTCTTCTGATTCACCCTCCAGACTTCACCTTCTCCTTCTCCTTCTTCTACTTCTTCTGATATACCCTCCAGTCTTCACCTTCTCCTTCTCCTTCTTCTGCTTCTTCTGATTCACCCTCCAGACTTCACCTTCTCCTTCTCCTTCTTCTCCTTCTTCTGATTCACCCTCCTGACTTCACCTTCTCCTTCTCCTTCTTCTGCTTCTGCTGATTCACCCTCCAGACTTTACCTTCTCCTTCTCCTTCTTCTACTTCTTCTGATTCACCCTCCAGACTTCACCTTCTCCTTCTAATTCTTCTGCTTCTTCTGATTCACCCTCCAGACTTCACCTGCTCCTTCTCCTTCTTCTGCTTCTTCTGATTCACCCTCCAGACTTCACCTTCTCCTTCTCCTTCTTCTGCTTCTTCTGATTCACCCTCCAGACTTCACCTTCTCCTTCTCCTTCTTCTGCTTCTTCTGCTTCACCCTCCAGACATCACCTTCTCCTTCTCCTTCTTCTGCTTCTTCTGCTTCACCCTCCTGACTTCACCTTCTCCTTCTCCTTCTTCTACTTCTTCTGATTCACCCTCCAGACTTCACCTTCTCCTTCTCCTTCTTCTGCTTCTTCTGCTTCACCCTCCAGACTTCACCTTCTCCTTCTCCTTCTCCTGCTTCTTCTGCTGCGCCCTCCAGACTTCACCTTCTCCTTCTCCTTCTTCTGCTTCTTCTGCTTCACCCTCCTGACTTCACCTTCTCCTTCTCCTTCTTCTACTTCTTCTGCTTCACCCCCCTGACTTCACCTTCTCCTTCTCCTTCTTCTGCTTCTTCTGATTCACCCTCCTAACTTCACCTTCTCCTTCTCCTTCTTCTGCTTCTTCTGATTCACCCTCCTGACTTCACCTTCTCCTTCTCCTTCTTCTGCTTCTTCTGATTCACCCTCCAGACTTCACCTTCTCCTTCTCCTTCTTCTGCTTCTTCTGATTCAGCCTCCAGACTTCACCTTCTCCTTCTCCTTCTTCTGCTTCTTCTGATTCATCCTTCAGACTTCACCTTCTCCTTCTCCTTCTTCTGCTTCTTCTGATTCACCCTCCAGACCTCTCCTTCTCCTTCTTCTACTTCTTCTGATTCACCCTCCAGACTTCATCTTCTCCTTCTCCTTCTTCTGCTTCTTCTGATTCACCCTCCAGACTTCACCTTCTCCTTCTCCTTCTTCTGCTTCTTCTGATTCACCCTCCAGACTTCGCCTTCTCCTTCTCCTTCTTCTACTTCTTCTGATTCACCCTCCAGACTTCACCTTCTCCTTCTCCTTCTTCTACTTCTTCTGATATACCCTCCAGTCTTCACCTTCTCCTTCTCCTTCTTCTGCTTCTTCTGATTCACCCTCCAGACTTCACCTTCTCCTTCTTCTCCTTCTTCTGATTCACCCTCCTGACTTCACCTTCTCCTTCTCCTTCTTCTGCTTCTGCTGATTCACCCTCCAGACTTCACCTTCTCCTTCTCCTTCTTCTACTTCTTCTGATTCACCCTCCAGACTTCACCTTCTCCTTCTAATCCTTCTGCTTCTTCTGATTCACCCTCCAGACTTCGCCTACTCCTTCTCCTTCTTCTGCTTCTTCTGATTCACCCTCCAGACTTCACCTTCTCCTTCTCCTTCTTCTGCTTCTTCTGATTCACCCTCCAGACTTCACCTTCTCCTTCTCCTTCTTCTGCTTCTTCTGCTTCACCCTCCAGACTTCACCTTCTCCTTCTCCTTCTTCTGCTTCTTCTGCTTCAACCTCCTGACTTCACCTTCTCCTTCTCCTTCTTCTACTTCTTCTGATTCACCCTCCAGACTTCACCTTCTCCTTCTCCTTCTTCTGCTTCTTCTGCTTCACCTTCCAGACTTCACCTTCTCCTTCTCCTTCTTCTGCTTCTTCTGATTCACCCTCCAGACTTCACCTTCTCCTTCTCCTTATTCTGCATCTTCTGATTCACCCTCCAGACTTCACCTTCTCCTTCTCCTTCTTCTGCTTCTTCTGATTCACCCTCCAGACTTCACCTTCTCCTTCTCCTTCTTCTACTTCTTCTGATTCACCCTCCAGACTTCATCTTCTCCTTCTCCTTCTTCTGCTTCTTCTGATTCACCCTCCAGACTTCACCTTCTCCTTCTCCTTCTTCTGCTTCTTCTGATTCACCCTCCAGACTTCACCTTCTCCTTCTCCTTCTTCTACTTCTTCTGATTCACCCTCCAGACTTCACCATCTCCTTCTCCTTCTTCTACTTCTTCTGATTCACCCTCCAGACTTCACCTTCTCCTTCTCCTTCTTCTCCTTCTTCTGATTCAGCCTCCAGACTTCACCTTCTCCTTCTCCTTCTTCTGCTTCTTCTGATTCACCCTTCAGACTTCACCTTCTCCTCCTCCTTCTTCTGCTTCTTCTGATTCATCCTTCAGACTTCACCTTCTCCTTCTCCTTCTTCTTCTTCTTCTGATTCACCCTCCAGACCTCACCTTCTCCTTCTTCTACTTCTTCTGATTCACCCTCCAGACTTCATCTTCTCCTTCTCCTTCTTCTGCTTCTTCTGATTCACCCTCCAGACTTCACCTTCTCCTTCCCCTTCTTCTGCTTCTTCTGATTCACCCTCCAGACTTCGCCTTCTCCTTCTCCTTCTTCTACTTCTTCTGATTCACCCTCCAGACTTCACCTTCTCCTTCTCCTTCTTCTACATCTTCTGATATACCCTCCAGTCTTCACCTTCTCCTTCTCCTTCTTCTGCTTCTTCTGATTCAACCTCCAGACTTCACCTTCTCCTTCTCCTTCTTCTCCTTCTTCTGATTCACCCTCCTGACTTCACCTTCTCCTTCTCCTTCTTCTGCTTCTGCTGATTCACCCTCCAGACTTCACCTTCTCCTTCTCCTTCTTCTACTTCTTCTGATTCACCCTCCAGACTTCACCTTCTCCTTCTAATTCTTCTGCTTCTTCTGATTCACCCTCCAGACTTCACCTGCTCCTTCTCCTTCTTCTGCTTCTTCTGATTCACCCTCCAGACTTCACCTTCTCCTTCTCCTTCTTCTGCTTCTTCTGATTCACCCTCCAGACTTCACCTTCTCCTTCTCCTTCTTCTGCTTCTTCTGCTTCACCCTCCAGACTTCACCTTCTCCTTCTCCTTCTTCTGCTTCTTCTGCTTCACCCTCCTGACTTCACCTTCTCCTTCTACTTCTTCTACTTCTTCTGATTCACCCTCCAGACTTCACCTTCTCCTTCTCCTTCTTCTGCTTCTTCTGCTTCACCCTCCAGACTTCACCTTCTTCTTCTCCTTCTCCTGCTTCTTCTGCTGCGCCCTCCAGACTTCACCTTCTCCTTCTCCTTCTTCTGCTTCTTCTGCTTCACCCTCCTGACTTCACCTTCTCCTTCTCCTTCTTCTACTTCTTCTGCTTCACCCCCCTGACTTCACCTTCTCCTTCTCCTTCTTCTGCTTCTTCTGATTCACCCTCCTAACTTCACCTTCTCCTTCTCCTTCTTCTGCTTCTTCTGATTCACCCTCCTGACTTCACCTTCTCCTTCTCCTTCTTCTGCTTCTTCTGATTCACCCTCCAGACTTCACCTTCTCCTTCTCCTTCTTCTGCTTCTTCTGATTCACCCGCCAGACTTCACCTTCTCCTTCTCCTTCTTCTGCTTCTTCTGATTCATCCTCCAGACCTCACCTTCTCATTCTCCTTCTTCTACTTCTTCTGATTCACCCTCCAGACTTCATCTTCTCCTTCTCCTTCTTCTGCTTCTTCTGATTCACCCTCCAGACTTCACCTTCTCCTTCTCCTTCTTCTGCTTCTTCTGATTCACCCTCCAGACTTCACCTTCTCCTTCTCCTTCTTCTACTTCTTCTGATTCACCCTCCAGACCTCATCTTCTCCTTCTCCTCCTTCTACTTCTTCTGATTCACCCTCCAGTCTTCACCTTCTCCTTCTCCTTCTTCTGCTTCTTCTGCTTCACCCTCCAGACTTCACCTTCTCCTTCTCTTTCTTCTGCTTCTTCTGATTCACCCTCCAGACTTCACCTTCTCCTTCTCCTTCTTCTGATTCTTCTGATTCACCCTCCAGACTTCACCTTCTCCTTCTCCTTCTTCTGCTTCTTCTGATTCACCCTCCTGACTTCACCTTCTCCTTCTCCTTCTTCTACTTCTTCTGATTCACCCTCCTGACTTCACCTTCTCCTTCTCCTTCTTCTACTTCTTCTGCTCCACCCTCCAGACTTCACCTTCTCCTTCTCCTTCTTCTACTTCTTCTGATTCACCCTCCAGACTTCACCTTCTCCTTCTCCTTCTTCTGCTTCTTCTGATTCACCCTCCAGACTTCACCTTCTCCTTCTCCTTATTCTGCTTCTTCTGATTCACACTCCAGACTTCACCTTCTCCTTCTCCTTCTTCTGCTTCTTCTGGTTCACCCTCCAGACTTCACCTTCTCCTTCTCCTTCTTCTGCTTCTTCTGAATCACCCTCCAGACTTCACCTTCTCCTTCTCCTTCTTTTACTTCTTCTGATTCACCCACCAGACTTCATCTTCTCCTTCTCCTTCTTCTGCTTCTTCTGATTCACCCTCCAGACTTCACCTTCTCCTTCTCCTTCTTCTGCTTCTTCTGATTCACCCTCCAGACTTCACCTTCTCCTTCTCCTTCTTCTACTTCTTCTGATTCACACACCAGACTTCAACTTCTCCTTCTCCTTCTTCTACTTCTTCTGATTCACCCTCCAGACTTCACCTTCTACTTCTCCTTCTTCTGCTTCTTCTGATTCACCCTCCAGACTTCACCTTCTCTGTCTCCTTCTTCTGCTTCTTCTGATTCACCCTCCAGAGTTCATCTTCTCCTTCTCCTTCTTCTGCTTCTTCTGATTCACCCTCCAGACTTCACCTTCTCCTTCTCCTTCTTCTGCTTCTTCTGATTCACCCTCCAGACTTCTCCTTCTCCTTCTCCTTCTTCTACTTCTTCTGATTCACCCTCCAGACTTCACCTTCTCCTTCTCCTTCTTCTACATCTTCTGATTCACGCTCCAGACTTCACCTTCTCCTTCTCCTTCTTCTACTTCTTCTGTTTCACACTCCAGGCTTCGCCTTCTCCTTCTCCTTCTTCTACTTCTGCTGCTTCACCCTCCTGACTTCACCTTCTCCTTCTCCTTCTTCTCCTTCTTCTTCTTCTTCTGATTCACCCTCCAGTCCTCACCTTCTCCTTCTTCTACTTCTTCTGATTCACCCTCCAGACTTCATCTTCTCCTTCTCCTTCTTCTGCTTCTTCTGATTCACCCTCCAGACTTCACCTTCTCCTTCTTCTGCTTCTTCTGATTCACTCTCCAGACTTCGCCTTCTCCTTCTCCTTCTTCTACTTCTTCTGATTCACCCTCCAGACTTCACCTTCTCCTTCTCTTTCTTCTACTTCTTCTGATATACCCTCCAGTCTTCACCTTCTCCTTCTCCTTCTTCTGCTTCTTCTGATTCACCCTCCAGACTTCACCTTCTCCTTCTCCTTCTTCTCCTTCTGCTGATTCACCCTCCAGACTTCACCTTCTCCTTCTCCTTCTTCTACTTCTTCTGATTCACCCTCCAGACTTCACCTTCTCCTTCTCTTTCTTCTACTTCTTCTGATATACCCTCCAGTATTCACCTTCTCCTTCTCCTTCTTCTGCTTCTTCTGATTCACCCTCCAGACTTCACCTTCTCCTTCTCCTTCTTCTCCTTCTGCTGATTCACCCTCCTGACTTCACCTTCTCCTTCTCCTTCTTCTGCTTCTGCTGATTCACCCTCCAGACTTCACCTTCTCCTTCTCCTTCTTCTACTTCTTCTGATTCACCCTCCAGACTTCACCTTCTCCTTCTAATCCTTCTGCTTCTTCTGATTCACCCTCCAGACTTCACCTGCTCCTTCTCCTTCTTCTGCTTCTTCTGATTCACCCTCCAGACTTCACCTTCTCCTTCTCCTTCTTCTGCTTCTTCTGATTCACCCTCCAGACTTCACCTTCTCCTTCTCCTTCTTCTGCTTCTTCTGCTTCACCCTCCAGACTTCACCTTCTCCTTCTCCTTCTTCTGCTTCTTCTGCTTCACCCTCCAGACTTCACCTTCTCCTTCTCCTTCTTCTGCTTCTTCTGATTCACCCTCCAGACTTCACCTTCTCCTTCTCCTTATTCTGCATCTTCTGATTCACCCTCCAGACTTCACCTTCTCCTTCTCCTTCTTCTGCTTCTTCTGATTCACCCTCCAGACTTCACCTTCTCCTTCTCCTTCTTCTGCTTCTTCTGATTCACCCTCCAGACTTCACCTTCTCCTTCTCCTTCTTCTACTTCTTCTGATTCACCCTCCAGACTTCATCTTCTCCTTCTCCTTCTTCTGCTTCTTCTGATTCACCCTCCAGACTTCACCTTCTCCTTCTCCTTCTTCTGCTTCTTCTGATTCACCCTCCAGACTTCACCTTCTCCTTCTCCTTCTTCTACTTCTTCTGATTCACCCTCCAGACTTCACCATCTCCTTCTCCTTCTTTTACTTCTTCTGATTCACCCTCCAGACTTCACCTTCTCCTTCTCCTTCTTCTCCTTCTTCTGATTCAGCCTCCAGACTTCACCTTCTCCTTCTCCTTCTTCTGCTTCTTCTGATTCACCCTTCAGACTTCACCTTCTCCTTCTCCTTCTTCTGCTTCTTCTGATTCATCCTTCAGACTTCACCTTCTCCTTCTCCTTCTTCTTCTTCTTCTGATTCACCCTCCAGACCTCACCTTCTCCTTCTTCTACTTCTTCTGATTCACCCTCCAGACTTCTTCTTCTCCTTCTCCTTCTTCTGCTTCTTCTGATTCACCCTCCAGACTTCACCTTCTCCTTCTCTTCTGCTTCTTCTGATTCACCCTCCAGACTTCGCCTTCTCCTTCTCCTTCTTCTGATTCACCCTCCAGACTTCACCTTCTCCTTCTCCTTCTTCTACATCTTCTGATATACCCTCCAGTCTTCACCTTCTCCTTCTCCTTCTTCTGCTTCTTCTGATTCACCCTCCAGACTTCACCTTCTCCTTCTCCTTCTTCTCCTTCTTCTGATTCACCCTCCTGACTTCACCTTCTCCTTCTCCTTCTTCTGCTTCTGCTGATTCACCCTCCAGACTTCACCTTCTCCTTCTCCTTCTTCTACTTCTTCTGATTCACCCTCCAGACTTCACCATCTCCTTCTAATTCTTCTGCTTCTTCTGATTCACCCTCCAGACTTCACCTGCTCCTTCTCCTTCTTCTGCTTCTTCTGATTCACCCTCCAGACTTCACCTTCTCCTTCTCCTTCTTCTGCTTCTTTTGATTCACCCTCCAGACTTCACCTTCTCCTTCTCCTTCTTCTGCTTCTTCTGCTTCACCCTCCAGACTTCACCTTCTCCTTCTCCTTCTTCTGCTTCTTCTGCTTCACCCTCCTGACTTCACCTTCTCCTTCTCCTTCTTCTACTTCTTCTGATTCACCCTCCAGACTTCACCTTCTCCTTCTCCTTCTTCTGCTTCTTCTGCTTCACCCTCCAGACTTCACCTTCTCCTTCTCCTTCTCCTGCTTCTTCTGCTGCGCCCTCCAGACTTCACCTTCTCCTTCTCCTTCTTCTGCTTCTTCTGCTTCACCCTCCTGACTTCACCTTCTCCTTCTCCTTCTTCTACTTCTTCTGCTTCACCCCCCTGACTTCACCTTCTCCTTCTCCTTCTTCTGCTTCTTCTGATTCACCCTCCTAACTTCACCTTCTCCTTCTCCTTCTTCTGCTTCTTCTGATTCACCTTCCAGACTTCACCTTCTCCTTCTCCTTCTTCTGCTTCTTCTGATTCACCCTCCAGACTTCACCTTCTCCTTCTCTTCTGCTTCTTCTGATTCACCCTCCAGACTTCGCCTTCTCCTTCTCCTTCTTCTGATTCACCCTCCAGACTCCACCTTCTCCTTCTCCTTCTTCTACTTCTTCTGATTCACCCTCCAGACTTCACCTTCTCCTTCTCCTTCTTCTCCTTCTTCTGATTCACCCTCCAGACTTCACCTTCTCCTTCTCCTTCTTCTGCTTCTTCTGATTCACCCTTCAGACTTCACCTTCTCCTTCTCCTTCTTCTGCTTCTTCTGATTCATCCTTCAGACTTCACCTTCTCCTTCTCCTTCTTCTTCTTCTTCTGATTCACCCTCCAGACCTCACCTTCTCCTTCTTCTACTTCTTCTGATTCACCCTCCAGACTTCATCTTCTCCTTCTCCTTCTTCTGCTTCTTCTGATTCACCCTCCAGACTTCACCTTCTCCTTCTCTTCTGCTTCTTCTGATTCACCCTCCAGACTTCGCCTTCTCCTTCTCCTTCTTCTGATTCACCCTCCAGACTTCACCTTCTCCTTCTCCTTCTTCTACATCTTCTGATATACCCTCCAGTCTTCACCTTCTCCTTCTCCTTCTTCTGCTTCTTCTGATTCACCCTCCAGACTTCACCTTCTCCTTCTCCTTCTTCTCCTTCTTCTGATTCACCCTCCTGACTTCACCTTCTCCTTCTCCTTCTTCTGCTTCTGCTGATTCACCCTCCAGACTTCACCTTCTCCTTCTCCTTCTTCTACTTCTTCTGATTCACCCTCCAGACTTCACCATCTCCTTCTAATTCTTCTGCTTCTTCTGATTCACCCTCCAGACTTCACCTGCTCCTTCTCCTTCTTCTGCTTCTTCTGATTCACCCTCCAGACTTCACCTTCTCCTTCTCCTTCTTCTGCTTCTTTTGATTCACCCTCCAGACTTCACCTTCTCCTTCTCCTTCTTCTGCTTCTTCTGCTTCACCCTCCAGACTTCACCTTCTCCTTCTCCTTCTTCTGCTTCTTCTGCTTCACCCTCCTGACTTCACCTTCTCCTTCTCCTTCTTCTACTTCTTCTGATTCACCCTCCAGACTTCACCTTCTCCTTCTCCTTCTTCTGCTTCTTCTGATTCACCCTCCAGACTTCACCTTCTCCTTCTCCTTATTCTGCTTCTTCTGATTCACACTCCAGACTTCACCTTCTCCTTCTCCTTCTTCTGCTTCTTCTGGTTCACCCTCCAGACTTCACCTTCTCCTTCTCCTTCTTCTGCTTCTTCTGAATCACCCTCCAGACTTCACCTTCTCCTTCTCCTTCTTTTACTTCTTCTGATTCACCCACCAGACTTCATCTTCTCCTTCTCCTTCTTCTGCTTCTTCTGATTCACCCTCCAGACTTCACCTTCTCCTTCTCCTTCTTCTGCTTCTTCTGATTCACCCTCCAGACTTCACCTTCTCCTTCTCCTTCTTCTACTTCTTCTGATTCACACACCAGACTTCAACTTCTCCTTCTCCTTCTTCTACTTCTTCTGATTCACCCTCCAGACTTCACCTTCTACTTCTCCTTCTTCTGCTTCTTCTGATTCACCCTCCAGACTTCACCTTCTCTGTCTCCTTCTTCTGCTTCTTCTGATTCACCCTCCAGAGTTCATCTTCTCCTTCTCCTTCTTCTGCTTCTTCTGATTCACCCTCCAGACTTCACCTTCTCCTTCTCCTTCTTCTGCTTCTTCTGATTCACCCTCCAGACTTCTCCTTCTCCTTCTCCTTCTTCTACTTCTTCTGATTCACCCTCCAGACTTCACCTTCTCCTTCTCCTTCTTCTACATCTTCTGATTCACGCTCCAGACTTCACCTTCTCCTTCTCCTTCTTCTACTTCTTCTGTTTCACACTCCAGGCTTCGCCTTCTCCTTCTCCTTCTTCTACTTCTGCTGCTTCACCCTCCTGACTTCACCTTCTCCTTCTCCTTCTTCTCCTTCTTCTTCTTCTTCTGATTCACCCTCCAGTCCTCACCTTCTCCTTCTTCTACTTCTTCTGATTCACCCTCCAGACTTCATCTTCTCCTTCTCCTTCTTCTGCTTCTTCTGATTCACCCTCCAGACTTCTCCTTCTCCTTCTTCTGCTTCTTCTGATTCACTCTCCAGACTTCGCCTTCTCCTTCTCCTTCTTCTACTTCTTCTGATTCACCCTCCAGACTTCACCTTCTCCTTCTCTTTCTTCTACTTCTTCTGATATACCCTCCAGTCTTCACCTTCTCCTTCTCCTTCTTCTGCTTCTTCTGATTCACCCTCCAGACTTCACCTTCTCCTTCTCCTTCTTCTCCTTCTGCTGATTCACCCTCCAGACTTCACCTTCTCCTTCTCCTTCTTCTACTTCTTCTGATTCACCCTCCAGACTTCACCTTCTCCTTCTCTTTCTTCTACTTCTTCTGATATACCCTCCAGTATTCACCTTCTCCTTCTCCTTCTTCTGCTTCTTCTGATTCACCCTCCAGACTTCACCTTCTCCTTCTCCTTCTTCTCCTTCTGCTGATTCACCCTCCTGACTTCACCTTCTCCTTCTCCTTCTTCTGCTTCTGCTGATTCACCCTCCAGACTTCACCTTCTCCTTCTCCTTCTTCTACTTCTTCTGATTCACCCTCCAGACTTCACCTTCTCCTTCTAATCCTTCTGCTTCTTCTGATTCACCCTCCAGACTTCACCTGCTCCTTCTCCTTCTTCTGCTTCTTTTGATTCACCCTCCAGACTTCACCTTCTCCTTCTCCTTCTTCTGCTTCTTCTGATTCACCCTCCAGACTTCACCTTCTCCTTCTCCTTCTTCTGCTTCTTCTGCTTCACCCTCCAGACTTCACCTTCTCCTTCTCCTTCTTCTGCTTCTTCTGCTTCACCCTCCAGACTTCACCTTCTCCTTCTCCTTCTTCTGCTTCTTCTGATTCACCCTCCAGACTTCACCTTCTCCTTCTCCTTATTCTGCATCTTCTGATTCACCCTCCAGACTTCACCTTCTCCTTCTCCTTCTTCTGCTTCTTCTGATTCACCCTCCAGACTTCACCTTCTCCTTCTCCTTCTTCTGCTTCTTCTGATTCACCCTCCAGACTTCACCTTCTCCTTCTCCTTCTTCTACTTCTTCTGATTCACCCTCCAGACTTCATCTTCTCCTTCTCCTTCTTCTGCTTCTTCTGATTCACCCTCCAGACTTCACCTTCTCCTTCTCCTTCTTCTGCTTCTTCTGATTCACCCTCCAGACTTCACCTTCTCCTTCTCCTTCTTCTACTTCTTCTGATTCACCCTCCAGACTTCACCATCTCCTTCTCCTTCTTCTACTTCTTCTGATTCACCCTCCAGACTTCACCTTCTCCTTCTCCTTCTTCTCCTTCTTCTGATTCAGCCTCCAGACTTCACCTTCTCCTTCTCCTTCTTCTGCTTCTTCTGATTCACCCTCCAGACTTCACCTTCTCCTTCTCTTCTGCTTCTTCTGATTCACCCTCCAGACTTCGCCTTCTCCTTCTCCTTCTTCTGATTCACCCTCCAGACTCCACCTTCTCCTTCTCCTTCTTCTACTTCTTCTGATTCACCCTCCAGACTTCACCTTCTCCTTCTCCTTCTTCTCCTTCTTCTGATTCACCCTCCAGACTTCACCTTCTCCTTCTCCTTCTTCTGCTTCTTCTGATTCACCCTTCAGACTTCACCTTCTCCTTCTCCTTCTTCTGCTTCTTCTGATTCATCCTTCAGACTTCACCTTCTCCTTCTCCTTCTTCTTCTTCTTCTGATTCACCCTCCAGACCTCACCTTCTCCTTCTTCTACTTCTTCTGATTCACCCTCCAGACTTCATCTTCTCCTTCTCCTTCTTCTGCTTCTTCTGATTCACCCTCCAGACTTCACCTTCTCCTTCTCTTCTGCTTCTTCTGATTCACCCTCCAGACTTCGCCTTCTCCTTCTCCTTCTTCTGATTCACCCTCCAGACTTCACCTTCTCCTTCTCCTTCTTCTACATCTTCTGATATACCCTCCAGTCTTCACCTTCTCCTTCTCCTTCTTCTGCTTCTTCTGATTCACCCTCCAGACTTCACCTTCTCCTTCTCCTTCTTCTCCTTCTTCTGATTCACCCTCCTGACTTCACCTTCTCCTTCTCCTTCTTCTGCTTCTGCTGATTCACCCTCCAGACTTCACCTTCTCCTTCTCCTTCTTCTACTTCTTCTGATTCACCCTCCAGACTTCACCATCTCCTTCTAATTCTTCTGCTTCTTCTGATTCACCCTCCAGACTTCACCTGCTCCTTCTCCTTCTTCTGCTTCTTCTGATTCACCCTCCAGACTTCACCTTCTCCTTCTCCTTCTTCTGCTTCTTTTGATTCACCCTCCAGACTTCACCTTCTCCTTCTCCTTCTTCTGCTTCTTCTGCTTCACCCTCCAGACTTCACCTTCTCCTTCTCCTTCTTCTGCTTCTTCTGCTTCACCCTCCTGACTTCACCTTCTCCTTCTCCTTCTTCTACTTCTTCTGATTCACCCTCCAGACTTCACCTTCTCCTTCTCCTTCTTCTGCTTCTTCTGATTCACCCTCCAGACTTCACCTTCTCCTTCTCCTTATTCTGCTTCTTCTGATTCACACTCCAGACTTCACCTTCTCCTTCTCCTTCTTCTGCTTCTTCTGGTTCACCCTCCAGACTTCACCTTCTCCTTCTCCTTCTTCTGCTTCTTCTGAATCACCCTCCAGACTTCACCTTCTCCTTCTCCTTCTTTTACTTCTTCTGATTCACCCACCAGACTTCATCTTCTCCTTCTCCTTCTTCTGCTTCTTCTGATTCACCCTCCAGACTTCACCTTCTCCTTCTCCTTCTTCTGCTTCTTCTGATTCACCCTCCAGACTTCACCTTCTCCTTCTCCTTCTTCTACTTCTTCTGATTCACACACCAGACTTCAACTTCTCCTTCTCCTTCTTCTACTTCTTCTGATTCACCCTCCAGACTTCACCTTCTACTTCTCCTTCTTCTGCTTCTTCTGATTCACCCTCCAGACTTCACCTTCTCTGTCTCCTTCTTCTGCTTCTTCTGATTCACCCTCCAGAGTTCATCTTCTCCTTCTCCTTCTTCTGCTTCTTCTGATTCACCCTCCAGACTTCACCTTCTCCTTCTCCTTCTTCTGCTTCTTCTGATTCACCCTCCAGACTTCTCCTTCTCCTTCTCCTTCTTCTACTTCTTCTGATTCACCCTCCAGACTTCACCTTCTCCTTCTCCTTCTTCTACATCTTCTGATTCACGCTCCAGACTTCACCTTCTCCTTCTCCTTCTTCTACTTCTTCTGTTTCACACTCCAGGCTTCGCCTTCTCCTTCTCCTTCTTCTACTTCTGCTGCTTCACCCTCCTGACTTCACCTTCTCCTTCTCCTTCTTCTCCTTCTTCTTCTTCTTCTGATTCACCCTCCAGTCCTCACCTTCTCCTTCTTCTACTTCTTCTGATTCACCCTCCAGACTTCATCTTCTCCTTCTCCTTCTTCTGCTTCTTCTGATTCACCCTCCAGACTTCTCCTTCTCCTTCTTCTGCTTCTTCTGATTCACTCTCCAGACTTCGCCTTCTCCTTCTCCTTCTTCTACTTCTTCTGATTCACCCTCCAGACTTCACCTTCTCCTTCTCTTTCTTCTACTTCTTCTGATATACCCTCCAGTCTTCACCTTCTCCTTCTCCTTCTTCTGCTTCTTCTGATTCACCCTCCAGACTTCACCTTCTCCTTCTCCTTCTTCTCCTTCTGCTGATTCACCCTCCAGACTTCACCTTCTCCTTCTCCTTCTTCTACTTCTTCTGATTCACCCTCCAGACTTCACCTTCTCCTTCTCTTTCTTCTACTTCTTCTGATATACCCTCCAGTATTCACCTTCTCCTTCTCCTTCTTCTGCTTCTTCTGATTCACCCTCCAGACTTCACCTTCTCCTTCTCCTTCTTCTCCTTCTGCTGATTCACCCTCCTGACTTCACCTTCTCCTTCTCCTTCTTCTGCTTCTGCTGATTCACCCTCCAGACTTCACCTTCTCCTTCTCCTTCTTCTACTTCTTCTGATTCACCCTCCAGACTTCACCTTCTCCTTCTAATCCTTCTGCTTCTTCTGATTCACCCTCCAGACTTCACCTGCTCCTTCTCCTTCTTCTGCTTCTTCTGATTCACCCTCCAGACTTCACCTTCTCCTTCTCCTTCTTCTGCTTCTTCTGATTCACCCTCCAGACTTCACCTTCTCCTTCTCCTTCTTCTGCTTCTTCTGCTTCACCCTCCAGACTTCACCTTCTCCTTCTCCTTCTTCTGCTTCTTCTGCTTCACCCTCCAGACTTCACCTTCTCCTTCTCCTTCTTCTGCTTCTTCTGATTCACCCTCCAGACTTCACCTTCTCCTTCTCCTTATTCTGCATCTTCTGATTCACCCTCCAGACTTCACCTTCTCCTTCTCCTTCTTCTGCTTCTTCTGATTCACCCTCCAGACTTCACCTTCTCCTTCTCCTTCTTCTGCTTCTTCTGATTCACCCTCCAGACTTCACCTTCTCCTTCTCCTTCTTCTACTTCTTCTGATTCACCCTCCAGACTTCATCTTCTCCTTCTCCTTCTTCTGCTTCTTCTGATTCACCCTCCAGACTTCACCTTCTCCTTCTCCTTCTTCTGCTTCTTCTGATTCACCCTCCAGACTTCACCTTCTCCTTCTCCTTCTTCTACTTCTTCTGATTCACCCTCCAGACTTCACCATCTCCTTCTCCTTCTTCTACTTCGTCTGATTCACCCTCCAGACTTCACCTTCTCCTTCTCCTTCTTCTCCTTCTTCTGATTCAGCCTCCAGACTTCACCTTCTCCTTCTCCTTCTTCTGCTTCTTCTGATTCACCCTTCAGACTTCACCTTCTCCTTCTCCTTCTTCTGCTTCTTCTGATTCATCCTTCAGACTTCACCTTCTCCTTCTCCTTCTTCTTCTTCTTCTGATTCACCCTCCAGACCTCACCTTCTCCTTCTTCTACTTCTTCTGATTCACCCTCCAGACTTCATCTTCTCCTTCTCCTTCTTCTGCTTCTTCTGATTCACCCTCCAGACTTCACCTTCTCCTTCTCTTCTGCTTCTTCTGATTCACCCTCCAGACTTCGCCTTCTCCTTCTCCTTCTTCTGATTCACCCTCCAGACTTCACCTTCTCCTTCTCCTTCTTCTACATCTTCTGATATACCCTCCAGTCTTCACCTTCTCCTTCTCCTTCTTCTGCTTCTTCTGATTCACCCTCCAGACTTCACCTTCTCCTTCTCCTTCTTCTCCTTCTTCTGATTCACCCTCCTGACTTCACCTTCTCCTTCTCCTTCTTCTGCTTCTGCTGATTCACCCTCCAGACTTCACCTTCTCCTTCTCCTTCTTCTACTTCTTCTGATTCACCCTCCAGACTTCACCATCTCCTTCTAATTCTTCTGCTTCTTCTGATTCACCCTCCAGACTTCACCTGCTCCTTCTCCTTCTTCTGCTTCTTCTGATTCACCCTCCAGACTTCACCTTCTCCTTCTCCTTCTTCTGCTTCTTTTGATTCACCCTCCAGACTTCACCTTCTCCTTCTCCTTCTTCTGCTTCTTCTGCTTCACCCTCCAGACTTCACCTTCTCCTTCTCCTTCTTCTGCTTCTTCTGCTTCACCTTCCTGACTTCACCTTCTCCTTCTCCTTCTTCTACTTCTTCTGATTCACCCTCCAGACTTCACCTTCTCCTTCTCCTTCTTCTGCTTCTTCTGCTTCACCCTCCAGACTTCACCTTCTCCTTCTCCTTCTCCTGCTTCTTCTGCTGCGCCCTCCAGACTTCACCTTCTCCTTCTCCTTCTTCTGCTTCTTCTGCTTCACCCTCCTGACTTCACCTTCTCCTTCTCCTTCTTCTACTTCTTCTGCTTCACCCCCCTGACTTCACCTTCTCCTTCTCCTTCTTCTGCTTCTTCTGATTCACCCTCCTAACTTCACCTTCTCCTTCTCCTTCTTCTGCTTTTTCTGATTCACCTTCCAGACTTCACCTTCTCCTTCTCCTTCTTCTGCTTCTTCTGATTCACCCTCCAGACTTCACCTTCTCCTTCTCTTCTGCTTCTTCTGATTCACCCTCCAGACTTCGCCTTCTCCTTCTCCTTCTTCTGATTCACCCTCCAGACTTCACCTTCTCCTTCTCCTTCTTCTACTTCTTCTGATTCACCCTCCAGACTTCACCTTCTCCTTCTCCTTCTTCTCCTTCTTCTGATTCAGCCTCCAGACTTCACCTTCTCCTTCTCCTTCTTCTGCTTCTTCTGATTCACCCTTCAGACTTCACCTTCTCCTTCTCCTTCTTCTGCTTCTTCTGATTCATCCTTCAGACTTCACCTTCTCCTTCTCCTTCTTCTTCTTCTTCTGATTCACCCTCCAGACCTCACCTTCTCCTTCTTCTACTTCTTCTGATTCACCCTCCAGACTTCATCTTCTCCTTCTCCTTCTTCTGCTTCTTCTGATTCACCCTCCAGACTTCACCTTCTCCTTCTCTTCTGCTTCTTCTGATTCACCCTCCAGACTTCGCCTTCTCCTTCTCCTTCTTCTGATTCACCCTCCAGACTTCACCTTCTCCTTCTCCTTCTTCTACATCTTCTGATATACCCTCCAGTCTTCACCTTCTCCTTCTCCTTCTTCTGCTTCTTCTGATTCACCCTCCAGACTTCACCTTCTCCTTCTCCTTCTTCTCCTTCTTCTGATTCACCCTCCTGACTTCACCTTCTCCTTCTCCTTCTTCTGCTTCTGCTGATTCACCCTCCAGACTTCACCTTCTCCTTCTCCTTCTTCTACTTCTTCTGATTCACCCTCCAGACTTCACCATCTCCTTCTAATTCTTCTGCTTCTTCTGATTCACCCTCCAGACTTCACCTGCTCCTTCTCCTTCTTCTGCTTCTTCTGATTCACCCTCCAGACTTCACCTTCTCCTTCTCCTTCTTCTGCTTCTTTTGATTCACCCTCCAGACTTCACCTTCTCCTTCTCCTTCTTCTGCTTCTTCTGCTTCACCCTCCAGACTTCACCTTCTCCTTCTCCTTCTTCTGCTTCTTCTGCTTCACCCTCCTGACTTCACCTTCTCCTTCTCCTTCTTCTACTTCTTCTGATTCACCCTCCAGACTTCACCTTCTCCTTCTCCTTCTTCTGCTTCTTCTGCTTCAATCTCCAGACTTCACCTTCTCCTTCTCCTTCTCCTGCTTCTTCTGCTGCGCCCTCCAGACTTCACCTTCTCCTTCTCCTTCTTCTGCTTCTTCTGCTTCACCCTCCTGACTTCACCTTCTCCTTCTCCTTCTTCTACTTCTTCTGCTTCACCCCCCTGACTTCACCTTCTCCTTCTCCTTCTTCTGCTTCTTCTGATTCACCCTCCTAACTTCACCTTCTCCTTCTCCTTCTTCTGCTTCTTCTGATTCACCCTCCTGACTTCACCTTCTCCTTCTCCTTCTTCTGCTTCTTCTGATTCACCTTCCAGACTTCACCTTCTCCTTCTCCTTCTTCTGCTTCTTCTGATTCACCCTCCAGACTTCACCTTCTCCTTCTCCTTCTTCTACTTCTTCTGATTCACCCTCCAGACCTCATCTTCTCCTTCTCCTTCTTCTACTTCTTCTGATTCACCCTCCAGTCTTCACCTTCTCCTTCTCCTTCTTCTGCTTCTTCTGCTTCACCCTCCAGACTTCACCTTCTCCTTCTCTTTCTTCTGCTTCTTCTGATTCACCCTCCAGACTTCACCTTCTCCTTCTCCTTCTTCTGATTCTTCTGATTCACCCTCCAGACTTCACCTTCTCCTTCTCCTTCTTCTGCTTCTTCTGATTCACCCTCCTGACTTCACCTTCTCCTTCTCCTTCTTCTACTTCTTCTGATTCACCCTCCTGACTTCACCTTCTCCTTCTCCTTCTTCTACTTCTTCTGCTCCACCCTCCAGACTTCACCTTCTCCTTCTCCTTCTTCTACTTCTTCTGATTCACCCTCCAGACTTCACCTTCTCCTTCTCCTTCTTCTGCTTCTTCTGATTCACCCTCCAGACTTCACCTTCTCCTTCTCCTTATTCTGCTTCTTCTGATTCACACTCCAGACTTCACCTTCTCCTTCTCCTTCTTCTGCTTCTTCTGGTTCACCCTCCAGACTTCACCTTCTCCTTCTCCTTCTTCTGCTTCTTCTGAATCACCCTCCAGACTTCACCTTCTCCTTCTCCTTCTTTTACTTCTTCTGATTCACCCACCAGACTTCATCTTCTCCTTCTCCTTCTTCTGCTTCTTCTGATTCACCCTCCAGACTTCACCTTCTCCTTCTCCTTCTTCTGCTTCTTCTGATTCACCCTCCAGACTTCACCTTCTCCTTCTCCTTCTTCTACTTCTTCTGATTCACACACCAGACTTCAACTTCTCCTTCTCCTTCTTCTACTTCTTCTGATTCACCCTCCAGACTTCACCTTCTACTTCTCCTTCTTCTGCTTCTTCTGATTCACCCTCCAGACTTCACCTTCTCCTTCTCCTTCTTCTGCTTCTTCTGATTCACCCTCCAGAGTTCATCTTCTCCTTCTCCTTCTTCTGCTTCTTCTGATTCACCCTCCAGACTTCACCTTCTCCTTCTCCTTCTTCTGCTTCTTCTGATTCACCCTCCAGACTTCTCCTTCTCCTTCTCCTTCTTCTACTTCTTCTGATTCACCCTCCAGACTTCACCTTCTCCTTCTCCTTCTTCGACATCTTCTGATTCACGCTCCAGACTTCACCTTCTCCTTCTCCTTCTTCTACTTCTTCTGTTTCACACTCCAGGCTTCGCCTTCTCCTTCTCCTTCTTCTACTTCTGCTGCTTCACCCTCCTGACTTCACCTTCTCCTTCTCCTTCTTCTCCTTCTTCTTCTTCTTCGGATTCACCCTCCAGTCCTCACCTTCTCCTTCTTCTACTTCTTCTGATTCACCCTCCAGACTTCATCTTCTCCTTCTCCTTCTTCTGCTTCTTCTGATTCACCCTCCAGACTTCACCTTCTCCTTCTTCTGCTTCTTCTGATTCACTCTCCAGACTTCGCCTTCTCCTTCTCCTTCTTCTACTTCTTCTGATTCACCCTCCAGACTTCACCTTCTCCTTCTTCTGCTTCTTCTGATTCACTCTCCAGACTTCGCCTTCTCCTTCTCCTTCTTCTACTTCTTCTGATTCACCCTCCAGACTTCACCTTCTCCTTCTCCTTCTTCTACTTCTTCTGATATACCCTCCAGTCTTCACCTTCTCCTTCTCCTTCTTCTGCTTCTTCTGATTCACCCTCCAGACTTCAC
Organism: Somniosus microcephalus; assembly: GCF_052327205.1. NCBI lineage: Eukaryota > Metazoa > Chordata > Chondrichthyes > Squaliformes > Somniosidae > Somniosus > Somniosus microcephalus. Next base: position 498,169 of record NC_141004.1, read on the forward strand.
CTTCTCCTTCTCCTTCTTCTCCTTCTGCTGATTCACCCTCCTGACTTCACCTTCTCCTTCTCCTTCTTCTGCTTCTGCTGATTCACCCTCCAGACTTTACCTTCTCCTTCTCCTTCTTCTACTTCTTCTGATTCACCCTCCAGACTTCACCTTCTCCTTCTAATTCTTCTGCTTCTTCTGATTCACCCTCCAGACTTCACCTGCTCCTTCTCCTTCTTCTGCTTCTTCTGATTCACCCTCCAGACTTCACCTTCTCCTTCTCCTTCTTCTGCTTCTTCTGATTCACCCTCCAGACTTCACCTTCTCCTTCTCCTTCTTCTGCTTCTTCTGCTTCACCCTCCAGACTTCACCTTCTCCTTCTCCTTCTTCTGCTTCTTCTGCTTCACCCTCCTGACTTCACCTTCTCCTTCTCCTTCTTCTACTTCTTCTGATTCACCCTCCAGACTTCACCTTCTCCTTCTCCTTCTTCTGCTTCTTCTGCTTCACCCTCCAGACTTCACCTTCTCCTTCTCCTTCTCCTGCTTCTTCTGCTGCGCCCTCCAGACTTCACCTTCTCCTTCTCCTTCTTCTGCTTCTTCTGCTTCACCCTCCTGACTTCACCTTCTCCTTCTCCTTCTTCTACTTCTTCTGCTTCACCCCCCTGACTTCACCTTCTCCTTCTCCTTCTTCTGCTTCTTCTGATTCACCCTCCTAACTTCACCTTCTCCTTCTCCTTCTTCTGCTTCTTCTGATTCACCCTCCTGACTTCACCTTCTCCTTCTCCTTCTTCTGCTTCTTCTGATTCACCCTCCAGACTTCACCTTCTCCTTCTCCTTCTTCTGCTTCTTCTGATTCACCCTCCAGACTTCACCTTCTCCTTCTCCTTCTTCTACTTCTTCTGATATACCCTCCAGTCTTCACCTTCTCCTTCTCCTTCTTCTGCTTCTTCTGATTCACCCTCCAGACTTCACCTTCTCCTTCTCCTTCTTCTCCTTCTGCTGATTCACCCTCCTGACTTCACCTTCTCCTTCTCCTTCTTCTGCTTCTGCTGATTCACCCTCCAGACTTTACCTTCTCCTTCTCCTTCTTCTACTTCTTCTGATTCACCCTCCAGACTTCACCTTCTCCTTCTAATTCTTCTGCTTCTTCTGATTCACCCTCCAGACTTCACCTGCTCCTTCTCCTTCTTCTGCTTCTTCTGATTCACCCTCCAGACTTCACCTTCTCCTTCTCCTTCTTCTGCTTCTTCTGATTCACCCTCCAGACTTCACCTTCTCCTTCTCCTTCTTCTGCTTCTTCTGCTTCACCCTCCAGACTTCACCTTCTCCTTCTCCTTCTTCTGCTTCTTCTGCTTCACCCTCCTGACTTCACCTTCTCCTTCTCCTTCTTCTACTTCTTCTGATTCACCCTCCAGACTTCACCTTCTCCTTCTCCTTCTTCTGCTTCTTCTGCTTCACCCTCCAGACTTCACCTTCTCCTTCTCCTTCTCCTGCTTCTTCTGCTGCGCCCTCCAGACTTCACCTTCTCCTTCTCCTTCTTCTGCTTCTTCTGCTTCACCCTCCTGACTTCACCTTCTCCTTCTCCTTCTTCTACTTCTTCTGCTTCACCCCCCTGACTTCACCTTCTCCTTCTCCTTCTTCTGCTTCTTCTGATTCACCCTCCTAACTTCACCTTCTCCTTCTCCTTCTTCTGCTTCTTCTGATTCACCCTCCTGACTTCACCTTCTCCTTCTCCTTCTTCTGCTTCTTCTGATTCACCCTCCAGACTTCACCTTCTCCTTCTCCTTCTTCTGCTTCTTCTGATTCAGCCTCCAGACTTCACCTTCTCCTTCTCCTTCTTCTGCTTCTTCTGATTCACCCTCCAGACCTCACCTTCTCCTTCTTCTACTTCTTCTGATTCACCCTCCAGACTTCATCTTCTCCTTCTCCTTCTTCTGCTTCTTCTGATTCACCCTCCAGACTTCTCCTTCTCCTTCTCCTTCTTCTGCTTCTTCTGATTCACCCTCCAGACTTCGCCTTCTCCTTCTCCTTCTTCTACTTCTTCTGATTCACCCTCCAGACTTCACCTTCTCCTTCTCCTTCTTCTACTTCTTCTGATATACCCTCCAGTCTTCACCTTCTCCTTCTCCTTCTTCTGCTTCTTCTGATTCACCCTCCAGACTTCACCTTCTCATTCTCCTTCTTCTCCTTCTTCTGATTCACCCTCCTGACTTCACCTTCTCCTTCTCCTTCTTCTGCTTCTGCTGATTCACCCTCCAGACTTCACCTTCTCCTTCTCCTTCTTCTACTTCTTCTGATTCACCCTCCAGACTTCACCTTCTCCTTCTAATCCTTCTGCTTCTTCTGATTCACCCTCCAGACTTCACCTGCTCCTTCTCCTTCTTCTGCTTCTTCTGATTCACCCTCCAGACTTCACCTTCTCCTTCTCCTTCTTCTGCTTCTTCTGATTCACCCTCCAGACTTCACCTTCTCCTTCTTCTTCTTCTGCTTCTTCTGCTTCACCCTCCAGACTTCACCTTCTCCTTCTCCTTCTTCTGCTTCTTCTGCTTCAACCTCCTGACTTCACCTTCTCCTTCTCCTTCTTCTACTTCTTCTGATTCACCCTCCAGACTTCACCTTCTCCTTCTCCTTCTTCTGCTTCTTCTGCTTCACCCTCCAGACTTCACCTTCTCCTTCTCCTTCTTCTGCTTCTTCTGTTTCACCCTCCAGACTTCACCTTCTCCTTCTCCTTATTCTGCATCTTCTGATTCACCCTCCAGACTTCACCTTCTCCTTCTCCTTCTTCTGCTTCTTCTGATTCACCCTCCAGACTTCACCTTCTCCTTCTCCTTCTTCTGCTTCTTCTGATTCACCCTCCAGACTTCACCTTCTCCTTCTCCTTCTTCTACTTCTTCTGATTCACCCTCCAGACTTCATCTTCTCCTTCTCCTTCTTCTGCTTCTTCTGATTCACCCTCCAGACTTCACCTTCTCCTTCTCCTTCTTCTGCTTCTTCTGATTCACCCTCCAGACTTCACCTTCTCCTTCTCCTTCTTCTACTTCTTCTGATTCACCCTCCAGACTTCACCATCTCCTTCTCCTTCTTCTACTTCTTCTGATTCACCCTCCATACTTCACCTTCTCCTTCTCCTTCTTCTCCTTCTTCTGATTCAGCCTCCAGACTTCACCTTCTCCTTCTCCTTCTTCTGCTTCTTCTGATTCACCCTTCAGACTTCACCTTCTCCTTCTCCTTCTTCTGCTTCTTCTGATTCATCCTTCAGACTTCACCTTCTCCTTCTCCTTCTTCTTCTTCTTCTGATTCACCCTCCAGTCCTCAACTTCTCCTTCTTCTACTTCTTCTGATTCACCCTCCAGACTTCATCTTCTCCTTCTCCTTCTTCTGCTTCTTCTGATTCACCCTCCAGACTTCACCTTCTCCTTCTCCTTCTTCTGCTTCTTCTGATTCACCCTCCAGACTTCGCCTTCTCCTTCTCCTTCTTCTACTTCTTCTGATTCACCCTCCAGACTTCAACTTCTCCTTCTCCTTCTTCTACATCTTCTGATATACCCTCCAGTCTTCACCTTCTCCTTCTCCTTCTTCTGCTTCTTCTGATTCACCCTCCAGACTTCACCTTCTCCTTCTCCTTCTTCTCCTTCTTCTGATTCACCCTCCTGACTTCACCTTCTCCTTCTCCTTCTTCTGCTTCTGCTGATTCACACTCCAGACTTCACCTTCTCCTTCTCCTTCTTCTACTTCTTCTAATTCACCCTCCAGACTTCACCTTCTCCTTCTAATTCTTCTGCTTCTTCTGATTCACCCTCCAGACTTCACCTGCTCCTTCTCCTTCTTCTGCTTCTTCTGATTCACCCTCCAGACTTCACCTCCTCCTTCTCCTTCTTCTGCTTCTTCTGATTCACCCTCCAGACTTCACCTTCTCCTTCTCCTTCTTCTGCTTCTTCTGCTTCACCCTCCAGACTTCACCTTCTCCTTCTCCTTCTTCTGCTTCTTCTGCTTCACCCTCCTGACTTCACCTTCTCCTTCTCCTTCTTCTACTTCTTCTGATTCACCCTCCAGACTTCACCTTCTCCTTCTCCTTCTTCTGCTACTTCTGCTTCACCCTCCTGACTTCATCTTCTCCTTCTCCTTCTCCTGCTTCTTCTGCTGCGCCCTCCAGACTTCACCTTCTCCTTCTCCTTCTTCTGCTTCTTCTGCTTCACCCTCCTGACTTCACCTTCTCCTTCTCCTTCTTCTACTTCTTCTGCTTCACCCCCCTGACTTCACCTTCTCCTACTCCTTCTTCTGCTTCTTCTGATTCACCCTCCTAACTTCACCTTCTCCTTCTCCTTCTTCTGCTTCTTCTGATTCACCCTCCTGACTTCACCTTCTCCTTCTCCTTCTTCTGCTTCTTCTGATTCACCCTCCAGACTTCACCTTCTCCTTCTCCTTCTTCTGCTTCTTCTGATTCACCCTCCAGACTTCACCTTCTCCTTCTCCTTCTTCTGCTTCTTCTGATTCATCCTCCAGACCTCACCTTCTCATTCTCCTTCTTCTACTTCTTCTGATTCACCCTCCAGACTTCATCTTCTCCTTCTCCTTCTTCTGCTTCTTCTGATTCACCCTCCAGACTTCACCTTCTCCTTCTCCTTCTTCTGCTTCTTCTGATTCACCCTCCAGACTTCACCTTCTCCTTCTCCTTCTTCTACTTCTTCTGATTCACCCTCCAGACCTCATCTTCTCCTTCTCCTTCTTCTACTTCTTCTGATTCACCCTCCAGTCTTCACCTTCTCCTTCTCCTTCTTCTGCTTCTTCTGCTTCACCCTCCAGACTTCACCTTCTCCTTCTCTTTCTTCTGCTTCTTCTGATTCACCCTCCAGACTTCACCTTCTCCTTCTCCTTCTTCTGATTCTTCTGATTCACCCTCCAGACTTCACCTTCTCCTTCTCCTTCTTCTGCTTCTTCTGATTCACCCTCCTGACTTCACCTTCTCCTTCTCCTTCTTCTACTTCTTCTGATTCACCCTCCTGACTTCACCTTCTCCTTCTCCTTCTTCTACTTCTTCTGCTCCACCCTCCAGACTTCACCTTCTCCTTCTCCTTCTTCTACTTCTTCTGATTCACCCTCCAGACTTCACCTTCTCCTTCTCCTTCTTCTGCTTCTTCTGATTCACCCTCCAGACTTCACCTTCTCCTTCTCCTTATTCTGCTTCTTCTGATTCACACTCCAGACTTCACCTTCTCCTTCTCCTTCTTCTGCTTCTTCTGGTTCACCCTCCAGACTTCACCTTCTCCTTCTCCTTCTTCTGCTTCTTCTGAATCACCCTCCAGACTTCACCTTCTCCTTCTCCTTCTTTTACTTCTTCTGATTCACCCACCAGACTTCATCTTCTCCTTCTCCTTCTTCTGCTTCTTCTGATTCACCCTCCAGACTTCACCTTCTCCTTCTCCTTCTTCTGCTTCTTCTGATTCACCCTCCAGACTTCACCTTCTCCTTCTCCTTCTTCTACTTCTTCTGATTCACACACCAGACTTCAACTTCTCCTTCTCCTTCTTCTACTTCTTCTGATTCACCCTCCAGACTTCACCTTCTACTTCTCCTACTTCTGCTTCTTCTGATTCACCCTCCAGACTTCACCTTCTCCTTCTCCTTCTTCTGCTTCTTCTGATTCACCCTCCAGAGTTCATCTTCTCCTTCTCCTTCTTCTGCTTCTTCTGATTCACCCTCCAGACTTCACCTTCTCCTTCTCCTTCTTCTGCTTCTTCTGATTCACCCTCCAGACTTCTCCTTCTCCTTCTCCTTCTTCTACTTCTTCTGATTCACCCTCCAGACTTCACCTTCTCCTTCTCCTTCTTCTACTTCTTCTGATTCACCCTCCAGTCTTCACCTTCTACTTCTCCTTCTTCTGCTTCTTCTGATTCACCCTCCAGACTTCACCTTCTCCTTCTCCTTCTTCTGCTTCTTCTGATTCACCCTCCTGACTTCACCTTCTCCTTCTCCTTCTTCTGCTTCTTCTGATTCACCCTCCAGACTTCACCTTCTCCTTCTCCTTCTTCTACTTCTTCTGATTCACCCTCCAGACTTCACCTTCTCCTTCTCCTTCTTCTACTTCTTCTGCTTCTCCCTCCAGACTTCACCTTCTCCTTCTCCTTCTTCTACTTCTTCTGATTCACACTCCAGACTTCCCCTTCTCCTTCTCATTCTTCTACTTCTTCTGCTTCTCCCTCCAGACTTCACATTCTCCTTCGCCTTCTTCTGCTTCTTCTGATTCACCCTCCAGACTTCACCTTCTCCTTCTCCTTCTTCTACTTCTTCTGATTCACCCTCCAGACTTCACCTTCTCCTTCTCCTTCTTCTACTTCTTCTGATTCACCCTCCAGACTTCACCTTCTCCTTCTCCTTCTTCTACTTCTTCTGATTCACACACCAGACTTCAACTTCTCCTTCTCCTTCTTCTACTTCTTCTGATTCACCCTCCAGACTTCACCTTCTACTTCTCCTTCTTCTGCTTCTTCTGATTCACCCTCCAGATTTCACCTTCTCCTTCTCCTTCTTCTGCTTCTTCTGATTCACCCTCCAGAGTTCATCTTCTCCTTCTCCTTCTTCTGCTTCTTCTGATTCACCCTCCAGACTTCACCTTCTCCTTCTCCTTCTTCTGCTTCTTCTGATTCACCCTCCAGACTTCGCCTTCTCCTTCTCTTTCTTCTACTTCTTCTGATTCACCCTCCAGACTTCACCTTCTCCTTCTCCTTCTTCTACTTCTTCTGATTCACCCTCCAGTCATCACCTTCTCCTTCTCCTTCTTCTGCTTCTTCTGATTCACCCTCCAGACTTCACCTTCTCCTTCTCCTTCTTCTGCTTCTTCTGATTCACCCTCCTGACTTCACCTTCTCCTTCTCCTTCTTCTGCTTCTTCTGATTCACCCTCCAGACTTCACCTTCTCCTTCTCCTTCTTCTACTTCTTCTGATTCACCCTCCAGACTTCACCTTCTCCTTCTGCTTCTTCTGCTTCTTCTGATTCACCCTCCAGACTTCACCTTCTCCTTCTCCTTCTTCTACTTCTTCTGATTAACCCTCCAGACTTCACCTTCTCCTTCTCCTTCTTCTGCTTCTTCTGCTTCACCCTCCAGACTTCACCTTCTCCTTCTCCTTCTTCTGCTTCATCTGATTCACCCTCCAGACTTCACCTTCTCCTTCTCCTTCTTCTGCTTCTTCTGATTCACCCTCCAGACCTCACCTTCTCCTTCTCCTTCTGCTACTTCTTCTGATTCACCCTCCAGTCTTCACCTTCTCCTTCTCCTTCTTCTGCTTCTTCTGCTTCACCCTCCAGACTTCACCTTCTCCTTCTCTTTCTTCTGCTTCTTTTGATTCACCCTCCAGACTTCACCTTCTCCTTCTCCTTCTTCTGATTCTTCTGATTCACCCTCCAGACTTCACCATCTCCTTCTCCTTCTTCTACTTCTTCTGATTCACCCTCCTGACTTCACCTTCTCCTTCTCCTTCTTCTACTTCTTCTGCTTCACCCTCCAGACTTCACCTTCTCCTTCTCCTTCTTCTACTTCTTCTGATTCACCCTCCAGACTTGACCTTCTCCTTCTCCTTCTTCTGCTTCTTCTGATTCACCCTCCAGACTTCACCTTCTCCTTCTCCTTATTCTGCTTCTTCTGATTCACACTCCAGGCTTCACCTTCTCCTTCTCCTTCTTCTTCCTCTTCTGGTTCACCCTCCAGACTTCACCTTCTCCTTCTCCTTCTTCTGCTTCTTCTGATTCACCCTCCAGACTTCACCTTCTCCTTCTCCTTCTTCTACGTCTTCTGATTCACCCTCCAGACTTCATCTTCTCCTTCTCCTTCTTCTGCTTCTTCTGATTCACCCTCCAGACTTCACCTTCTCCTTCTCCTTCTTCTGCTTCTTCTGATTCACCCTCCAGACTTCACCTTCTCCTTCTCCTTCTTCTACTTCTTCTGATTCACACACCAGACTTCAACTTCTCCTTCTCCTTCTTCTACTTCTTCTGATTCACCCTCCAGACTTCACCTTCGACTTCTCCTTCTTCTGCTTCTTCTGATTCACCCTCCAGACTTCACCTTCTCCTTCTCCTTCTTCTGCTTCTTCTGATTCACCCTCCTGACTTCACCTTCTCCTTCTCCTTCTTCTGCATCTTCTGATTCACCCTCCAGACTTCACCTTCTCCTTCTCCTTCTTCTACTTCTTCTGATTCACCCTCCAGACTTCACCTTCTCCTTCTACTTCTTCTGCTTCTTCTGATTCACCCTCCAGACTTCACCTTCTCCTTCTCCTTCTTCTACTTCTTCTGATTCACCCTCCAGACTTCACCTTCTCCTTCTCCTTCTTCTGCTTCTTCTGCTTCACCCTCCAGACTTCACCTTCTCCTTCTCCTTCTTCTGCTTCATCTGATTCACCCTCCAGACTTCACCTTCTCCTTCTCCTTCTTCTGCTTCTTCTGATTCACCCTCCAGACTTCATCTTCTCCTTCTCCTTCTTCTGCTTCTTCTGATTCACCCTCCTGACTTCACCTTCTCCTTCTGCTTCTTCTGCTTCTTCTGATTCACCCTCCAGACTTCGTCTTCTCCTTCTCCTTCTTCTACTTCTTCTGATTCACCCTCCAGACTTCACCTTCTCCTTCTCCTTCTTCTACTTCTTCTGATTCACCCTCCAGTCTTCACCTTCTCCTTCTCCTTCTTCTGCTTCTTCTGATTCACCCTCCAGACTTCACTTTCTCCTTCTTCTTCTTCTGCTTCTTCTGATTCACCCTCCTGACTTCACCTTCTCCTTCTCCTTCTTCTGCTTCTTCTGATTCACCCTCCAGACTTCACCTTCTCCTTCTCCTTCTTCTACTTCTTCTGATTCACCCTCCAGACTTCACCTTCTCCTTCTACTTCTGCTTCTTCTGATTCACCCTCCAGACTTCACCTTCTCCTTCTCCTTCTTCTGCTTCTTCTGATTCACCCTCCAGACTTCACCTTCTCCTTCTCCTTCTTCTGCTTCTTCTGATTCACCCTCCAGACTTCACTTTCTCCTTCTCCTTCTTCTGCTTCTTCTGATTCACCCTCCAGACTTCACCTTCTCCTTCTCCTTCTTCTACTTCTTCTGATTCACCCTCCAGACTTCACCTTCTCCTTCTCCTTCTTCTGTTCTTCTGATTCACCCTCCAGACTTCACCTTCTCCTTCTCCTTCGTCTACCTCTTCGGATTCACCCTCCAGACTACACCTTCTCCTTCTCCTTCTTCTACTTCTTCTGATTCACCCTCCAGACTTCACCTTCTCCTTCTCCTTCTTCTGCTTCTTCTGATTCACCCTCCAGACTTCACCTTCTCCTTCTCCTTCTTCTACTTCTTCTGATTCACCCTCCAGACTTCACCTTCTCCTTCTCCTTCTTCTACTTCTTCTGATTCACACTCCAGACTTCACCTTCTCCTTCTCCTTCTTCTACTTCTTCTGATTCACCCTCCAGACTTCACCTTCTCCTTATCCTTCTTCTACTTCTTCTGATTCACACACCAGACTTCAACTTCTCCTTCTCCTTCTTCTACTTCTTCTGATTCACCCTCCAGACTTCACCTTCTACTTCTCCTTCTTCTGCTTCTTCTGATTCACTCTCCAGACTTCACCTTCTCCTTCTCCTTCTTCTGCTTCTTCTGATTCAGCCTCCAGACTTCGCCTTCTCCTTCTCCTTCTTCTACTTCTTCTGATTCACCCTCCAGACTTCACCTTCTCCTTCTCCTTCTTCTACTTCTTCTGATTCACCCTCCAGTCATCACCTTCTCCTTCTCCTTCTTCTGCTTCTTCTGATTCACCCTCCAGACTTCACCTTCTCCTTCTCCTTCTTCTGCTTCTTCTGATTCACCCTCCTGACTTCACCTTCTCCTTCTCCTTCTTCTGCTTTTTCTGATTCACCCTCCAGACTTCACCTTCTCCTTCTCCTTCTTCTACTTCTTCAGATTCACCCTCCAGACTTCACCTTCTCCTTCTACTTCTTCTGCTTCTTCTGATTCACACTCCAGACTTCACCTTCTCCTTCTCCTTCTTCTACTTCTTCTGATTCACCCTCCAGACTTCACCTTCTCCTTCTCCTTCTTCTGCTTCTTCTGCTTCACCCTCCAGACTTCACCTTCTCCTTCTCCTTCTTCTGCTTCATCTGATTCACCCTCCAGACTTCACCTTCTCCTTCTCCTTCTTCTGCTTCTTCTGATTCACCCTCCAGACTTCATCTTCTCCTTCTCCTTCTTCTGTTTCTTCTGATTCACCCTCCAGACTTCACCTTCTCCTTCTCCTTCTTCTGCTTCTTCTGATTCACCCTCCAGACTTCGCCTTCTCCTTCTCCTTCTTCTACTTCTTCTGATTCACCATCCAGACTTCACCTTCTCCTTCTCCTTCTTCTACTTCTTCTGATTCACCCTCCAGTCTTCACCTTCTCCTTCTCCTTCTTCTGCTTCTTCTGATTCACCCTCCAGACTTCACCTTCTCCTTCTTCTTCTTCTGCTTCTTCTGATTCACCCTCCAGACTTCACCTTCTCCTTCTCCATCTTCTGCTTCTTCTGATTCACCCTCCAGACTTCACCTTCTCCTTCTCCTTCTTCTACTTCTTCTGATTCACCCTCCAGACTTCACCTTCTCCTTCTCCTTCTTCTGCTTCTTCTGATTCACCCTCCAGACTTCACCTTCTCCTTCTCCTTCGTCTACTTCTTCGGATTCACCCTCCAGACTACTCCTTCTCCTTCTCCTTCTTCTACTTCTTCTAATTCACCCTCCAGACTTCACCTTCTCCTTCTCCTTCTTCTGCTTCTTCTGATTCACCCTCCAGACTTCACCTTCTCCTTCTCCTTCTTCTACTTCTTCTGATTCACCCTCCAGACTTCACCTTCTCCTTCTCCTTCTTCTACTTCTTCTGATTCACACTCCAGACTTCACCTTCTCCTTCTCCTTCTTCTACTTCTTCTGCTTCTCCCTCCAGACTTCACCTTCTCCTTCTCCTTCTTCTGCTTCTTCTGATTCACCCTCCAGACTTCACCTTCTCCTTCTCCTTCTTCTACTTCTTCTGATTCACCCTCCAGACTTCACCTTCTCCTTCTCCTTCTTCTACTTCTTCTGATTCACCCTCCAGACTTCACCTTCTCCTTCTCCTTCTTCTACTTCTTCTGATGCACCCTCCAGACTTCATCTTCTCCTTCTCCTTCTTCTGCTTCTTCTGATTCACCCTCCAGACTTCACCTTCTCCTTCTCCTTCTTCTGCTTCTTCTGATTCACCCTCCAGACTTCGCCTTCTCCTTCTCCTTCTTCTACTTCTTCTGATTCACCCTCCAGACTGCACCTTCTCCTTCTCCTTCTTCTACTTCTTCTGATATACCCTCCAGTCTTCACCTTCTCCTTCTCCTTCTTCTGCTTCTTCTGATTCACCCTCCAGACTTCACCTTCTCCTTCTCCTTCTTCTCCTTCTTCTGATTCACCCTCCTGACTTCACCTTCTCCTTCTCCTTCTTCTGCTTCTGCTGATTCACCCTCCAGACTTCACCTTCTCCTTCTCCTTCTTCTACTTCTTCTGATTCACCCTCCAGACTTCACCTTCTCCTTCTAATTCTTCTGCTTCTTCTGATTCACCCTCCAGACTTCACCTGCTCCTTCTCCTTCTTCTGCTTCTTCTGATTCACCCTCCAGACTTCACCTTCTCCTTCTCCTTCTTCTGCTTCTTCTGATTCACCCTCCAGACTTCACCTTCTCCTTCTCCTTCTTCTGCTTCTTCTGCTTCACCCTCCAGACTTCACCTTCTCCTTCTCCTTCTTCTGCTTCTTCTGCTTCAACCTCCTGACTTCACCTTCTCCTTCTCCTTCTTCTACTTCTTCTGATTCACCCTCCAGACGTCACCTTCTCCTTCTCCTTCTTCTGCTTCTTCTGCTTCACCCTCCAGACTTCACCTTCTCCTTCTCCTTCTTCTGCTTCTTCTGATTCACCCTCCAGACTTCACCTTCTCCTTCTCCTTATTCTGCATCTTCTGATTCACCCTCCAGACTTCACCTTCTCCTTCTTCTGCTTCTTCTGATTCACCCTCCAGACTTCACCTTCTCCTTCTCCTTCTTCTGCTTCTTCTGATTCACCCTCCAGACTTCACCTTCTCCTTCTCCTTCTTCTACTTCTTCTGATTCACCCTCCAGACTTCATCTTCTCCTTCTCCTTCTTCTGCTTCTTCTGATTCACCCTCCAGACTTCACCTTCTCCTTCTCCTTCTTCTGCTTCTTCTGATTCACCCTCCAGACTTCACCTTCTCCTTCTCCTTCTTCTACTTCTTCTGATTCACCCTCCAGACTTCACCATCTCCTTCTCCTTCTTCTACTTCTTCTGATTCACCCTCCAGACTTCACCTTCTCCTTCTCCTTCTTCTCCTTCTTCTGATTCAGCCTCCAGACTTCACCTTCTCCTTCTCCTTCTTCTGCTTCTTCTGATTCACCCTTCAGACTTCACCTTCTCCTTCTCCTTCTTCTGCTTCTTCTGATTCATCCTTCAGACTTCACCTTCTCCTTCTCCTTCTTCTTCTTCTTCTGATTCACCCTCCAGACCTCACCTTCTCCTTCTTCTACTTCTTCTGATTCACCCTCCAGACTTCATCTTCTCCTTCTCCTTCTTCTGCTTCTTCTGATTCACCCTCCAGACTTCACCTTCTCCTTCTCCTTCTTCTGCTTCTTCTGATTCACCCTCCAGACTTCGCCTTCTCCTTCTCCTTCTTCTACTTCTTCTGATTCACCCTCCAGACTTCACCTTCTCCTTCTCCTTCTTCTACTTCTTCTGATATACCCTCCAGTCTTCACCTTCTCCTTCTCCTTCTTCTGCTTCTTCTGATTCACCCTCCAGACTTCACCTTCTCCTTCTCCTTCTTCTCCTTCTTCTGATTCACCCTCCTGACTTCACCTTCTCCTTCTCCTTCTTCTGCTTCTGCTGATTCACCCTCCAGACTTCACCTTCTCCTTCTCCTTCTTCTACTTCTTCTGATTCACCCTCCAGACTTCACCTTCTCCTTCTAATTCTTCTGCTTCTTCTGTTTCACCCTCCAGACTTCACCTGCTCCTTCTCCTTCTTCTGCTTCTTCTGATTCACCCTCCAGACTTCACCTTCTCCTTCTCCTTCTTCTGCTTCTTCTGATTCACCCTCCAGACTTCACCTTCTCCTTCTTCTTCTTCTGCTTCTTCTGCTTCACCCTCCAGACTTCACGTTCTCCTTCTCCTTCTTCTGCTTCTTCTGCTTCACCCTCCTGAATTCACCTTCTCCTTCTCCTTCTTCTACTTCTTCTGATTCACCCTCCAGACTTCACCTTCTCCTTCTCCTTCTTCTGCTTCTTCTGATTCACCCTCCAGAATTTTCCTTCTCCTTCTCCTTCTCCTGCTTCTTCTGCTGCGCCCTCCAGACTTCACCTTCTCCTTCTCCTTCTTCTGCTTCTTCTGCTTCACCCTCCTGACTTCACCTTCTCCTTCTCCTTCTTCTACTTCTTCTGCTTCACCCCCCTGACTTCACCTTCTCCTTCTCCTTCTTCTGCTTCTTCTGATTCACCCTCCTGACTTCACCTTCTCCTTCTCCTTCTTCTGCTTCTTCTGATTCACCCTCCAGACTTCACCTTCTCCTTCTCCTTCTTCTACTTCTTCTGATTCACCCTCCAGACTTCACCTTCTCCTTCTACTTCTGCTTCTTCTGATTCACCCTCCAGACTTCACCTTCTCCTTCTCCTTCTTCTGCTTCTTCTGATTCACCCTCCAGACTTCACCTTCTCCTTCTCCTTCTTCTGCTTCTTCTGATTCACCCTCCAGACTTCACTTTCTCCTTCTCCTTCTTCTGCTTCTTCTGATTCACCCTCCAGACTTCACCTTCTCCTTCTCCTTCTTCTACTTCTTCTGATTCACCCTCCAGACTTCACCTTCTCCTTCTCCTTCTTCTGTTCTTCTGATTCACCCTCCAGACTTCACCTTCTCCTTCTCCTTCGTCTACCTCTTCGGATTCACCCTCCAGACTACACCTTCTCCTTCTCCTTCTTCTACTTCTTCTGATTCACCCTCCAGACTTCACCTTCTCCTTCTCCTTCTTCTGCTTCTTCTGATTCACCCTCCAGACTTCACCTTCTCCTTCTCCTTCTTCTACTTCTTCTGATTCACCCTCCAGACTTCACCTTCTCCTTCTCCTTCTTCTACTTCTTCTGATTCACACTCCAGACTTCACCTTCTCCTTCTCCTTCTTCTACTTCTTCTGATTCACACTCCAGACTTCACCTTCTCCTTCTCCTTCTTCTACTTCTTCTGATTCACACACCAGACTTCAACTTCTCCTTCTCCTTCTTCTACTTCTTCTGATTCACCCTCCAGACTGCACCTTCTACTTCTCCTTCTTCTGCTTCTTCTGATTCACCCTCCAGACTTCACCTTCTCCTTGTCCTTCTTCTGCTTCTTCTGATTCAGCCTCCAGACTTCGCCTTCTCCTTCTCCTTCTTCTACTTCTTCTGATTCACCCTCCAGACTTCACCTTCTCCTTCTCCTTCTTCTACTTCTTCTGATTCACCCTCCAGTCATCACCTTCTCCTTCTCCTTCTTCTGCTTCACTGATTCACCCTCCAGACTTCACCTTCTCCTTCTCCTTCTTCTGCTTCTTCTGATTCACCCTCCTGACTTCACCTTCTCCTTCTCCTTCTTCTGCTTTTTCTGATTCACCCTCCAGACTTCACCGTCTCCTTCTCCTTCTTCTACTTCTTCTGATTCACCCTCCAGTCTTCACCTTCTCCTTCTCCTTCTTCTGCTTCTTCTGATTCACCCTCCAGACTTCACCTTCTCCTTCTTCTTCTTCTGCTTCTTCTGATTCACCCTCCAGACTTCACCTTCTCCTTCTCCATCTTCTGCTTCTTCTGATTCACCCTCCAGACTTCACCTTCTCCTTCTCCTTCTTCTACTTCTTCTGATTCACCCTCCAGACTTCACCTTCTCCTTCTCCTTCTTCTGCTTCTTCTGATTCACCCTCCAGACTTCACCTTCTCCTTCTCCTTCGTCTACTTCTTTGGATTCACCCTCCAGACTACTCCTTCTCCTTCTCCTTCTTCTACTTCTTCTAATTCACCCTCCAGACTTCACCTTCTCCTTCTCCTTCTTCTGCTTCTTGTGATTCACCCTCCAGACTTCACCTTCTCCTTCTCCTTCTTCTACTTCTTCTGATTCACCCTCCAGACTTCACCTTCTCCTTCTCCTTCTTCTACTTCTTCTGATTCACACTCCAGACTTCACCTTCTCCTTCTCCTTCTTCTACTTCTTCTGCTTCTCCCTCCAGACTTCACCTTCTCCTTCTCCTTCTTCTGCTTCTTCTGATTCACCCTCCAGACTTCACCTTCTCCTTCTCCTTCTTCTACTTCTTCTGATTCACCCTCCAGACTTCACCTTCTCCTTCTCCTTCTTCTACTTCTTCTGATTCACCCTCCAGACTTCACCTTCTCCTTCTCCTTCTTCTACTTCTTCTGATGCACCCTCCAGACTTCATCTTCTCCTTCTCCTTCTTCTGCTTCTTCTGATTCACCCTCCAGACTTCACCTTCTGCTTCTCCTTTTCTGCTTCTTCTGATTCACCCTCCAGACTTCGCCTTCTCCTTCTCCTTCTTCTACTTCTTCTGATTCACCCTCCAGACTGCACCTTCTCCTTCTCCTTCTTCTACTTCTTCTGATATACCCTCCAGTCTTCACCTTCTCCTTCTCCTTCTTCTGCTTCTTCTGATTCACCCTCCAGACTTCACCTTCTCCTTCTCCTTCTTCTCCTTCTTCTGATTCACCCTCCTGACTTCACCTTCTCCTTCTCCTTCTTCTGCTTCTGCTGATTCACCCTCCAGACTTCACCTTCTCCTTCTCCTTCTTCTACTTCTTCTGATTCACCCTCCAGACTTCACCTTCTCCTTCTAATTCTTCTGCTTCTTCTGATTCACCCTCCAGACTTCACCTGCTCCTTCTCCTTCTTCTGCTTCTTCTCATTCACCCTCCAGACTGCACCTTCTCCTTCTCCTTCTTCTACTTCTTCTGATATACCCTCCAGTCTTCACCTTCTCCTTCTCCTTCTTCTGCTTCTTCTGATTCACCCTCCAGACTTCACCTTCTCCTTCTCCTTCTTCTCCTTCTTCTGATTCACCCTCCTGACTTCACCTTCTCCTTCTCCTTCTTCTGCTTCTGCTGATTCACCCTCCAGACTTCACCTTCTCCTTCTCCTTCTTCTACTTCTTCTGATTCACCCTCCAGACTTCACCTTCTCCTTCTAATTCTTCTGCTTCTTCTGATTCACCCTCCAGACTTCACCTGCTCCTTCTCCTTCTTCTGCTTCTTCTCATTCACCCTCCAGACTTCACCTTCTCCTTCTCCTTCTTCTGCTTCTTCTGATTCACCCTCCAGACTTCACCTTCTCCTTCTCCTTCTTCTGCTTCTTCTGCTTCACCCTCCAGACTTCACCTTCTCCTTCTCCTTCTTCTGCTTCTTCTGCTTCAACCTCCTGACTTCACCTTCTCCTTCTCCTTCTTCTACTTCTTCTGATTCACCCTCCAGACTTCACCTTCTCCTTCTCCTTCTTCTGCTTCTTCTGCTTCACCCTTCAGACTTCACCTTCTCCTTCTCCTTCTTCTGCTTCTTCTGATTCACCCTCCAGACTTCACCTTCTCCTTCTCCTTATTCTGCATCTTCTGATTCACCCTCCAGACTTCACCTTCTCCTTCTTCTGCTTCTTCTGATTCGCCCTCCAGACTTCACCTTCTCCTTCTCCTTCTTCTGCTTCTTCTGATTCACCCTCCAGACTTCACCTTCTCCTTCTCCTTCTTCTACTTCTTCTGATTCACCCTCCAGACTTCACCTTCTCCTTCTCCTTCTTCTGCTTCTTCTGATTCACCCTCCAGACTTCACCTTCTCCTTCTCCTTCTTCTACTTCTTCTGATTCACCCTCCAGACTTCACCTTCTCCTTCTACTTCTGCTTCTTCTGATTCACCCTCCAGACTTCACCTTCTCCTTCTCCTTCTTCTGCTTCTTCTGATTCACCCTCCAGACTTCACCTTCTCCTTCTCCTTCTTCTGCTTCTTCTGATTCACCCTCCAGACTTCACTTTCTCCTTCTCCTTCTTCTGCTTCTTCTGATTCACCCTCCAGACTTCACCTTCTCCTTCTCCTTCTTCTACTTCTTCTGATTCACCCTCCAGACTTCACCTTCTCCTTCTCCTTCTTCTGTTCTTCTGATTCACCCTCCAGACTTCACCTTCTCCTTCTCCTTCGTCTACCTCTTCGGATTCACCCTCCAGACTACACCTTCTCCTTCTCCTTCTTCTACTTCTTCTGATTCACCCTCCAGACTTCACCTTCTCCTTCTCCTTCTTCTGCTTCTTCTGATTCACCCTCCAGACTTCACCTTCTCCTTCTCCTTCTTCTGCTTCTTCTGATTCACCCTCCTGACTTCACCTTCTCCTTCTCCTTCTTCTGCTTCTTCTGATTCACCCTCCAGACTTCACCTTCTCCTTCTCCTTCTTCTACTTCTTCTGATTCACCCTCCAGACTTCACCTTCTCCTTCTACTTCTTCTGCTTCTTCTGATTCACCCTCCAGACTTCACCGTCTCCTTCTTCTTCTGCTTCTTCTGATTCACCCTCCAGACTTCACCTTCTCCTTCTCCTTCTTCTGCTTCTTCTGATTCACCCTCCAGACTTCACCTTCTCCTTCTCCTTCTTCTGCTTCTTCTGATTCACCCTCCAGACTTCACCTTCTCCTTCTCCTTCTTCTACTTCTTCTGATTCACCCTCCAGACTTCACCTACTCCTTCTCCTTCTTCTGCTTCTTCTGATTCACCCTCCAGACTTCACCTTCTCCTTCTCCTTCGTCTACTTCTTCTGATTCACCCTCCAGAGTACTCCTTCTCCTTCTCCTTCTTCTACTTCTTCTGATTCACCCTCCAGACTTCACCTCCTCCTTCTCCTTCTTCTGCTTCTTCTGATTCACCCTCCAGACTTCACCTTCTCCTTCTCCTTCTTCTACTTCTTCTGATTCACCCTCCAGACTTCACCTTCTCCTTCTCCTTCATCTACTTCTTCTGATTCACCCTCCAGACTTCACCTTCTCCTTCTCCTTCTTCTACTTCTTCTGCTTCTCCCTCCAGACTTCACCTTCTCCTTCTCCTTCTTCTGCTTCTTCTCATTCACCCTCCAGACCTCACCTTCTCCTTCTCCTTCTTCTGCTTCTTCTGCTTCACCCTCCTGACTTCACCTTCTCCTTCTCCTTCTTCTACTTCTTCTGATTCACCCTCCTGACTTCACCTTCTCCTTCTACTTCTTCTACTTCTTCTGCTTCACCCTCCAGACTTCACCTTCTCCTTCTCCTTCTTCTACTTCTTCTGATTCACCCTCCAGACTTCACCTTCTCTTTCTCCTTCTTCTGCTTCTTCTGATTCACCCTCCAGACTTCACCTTCTCCTTCTCCTTCTTCTGCTTCTTCTGATTCACCCTCCAGACTTCACCTTCTCCTTCTCCTTCTTCTGCTTCTTCTGATTCACCCTACAGACTTCACCTTCTCCTTCTCCTTCTTCTACTTCTTCTGATTCACCCTCCAGACTTCACCTTCTCCTTCTCCTTCTTCTACTTCTTCTGATTCACCCTCCAGACTTCACCTTCTCCTTCTCCTTCTTCTACTTCTTCTGCTTCTCCCTCCAGACTTCACCTTCTCCTTCTCCTTCTTCTGCTTCTTCTGATTCACACTCCAGACTTCACCTTCTCCTTCTCCTTCTTCTACTTCTTCTGATTCACCCTCCAGACTTCACCTTCTCCTTCTCCTTCTTCTACTTCTTCTGATTCACCCTCCAGACTTCACCTTCTCCTTCTCCTTCTTCTGCTTCTTCTGATTCACCCTCCTGACTTCACCATCTCCTTCTCCTTCTTCTGCTTCTTCTGCTTCACCCTCCAGACTTCACCTTCTCCTGCTCCTTCTTCTGCTTCTTCTGCTTCACCCTCCTGACTTCACCTTCTCCTTCTCCTTCTTCTACTTCTTCTGATTCACCCTCCAGACTTCACCTTCACCTTCTCCTTCTTCTGCTTCTTCTGCTTCACCCTCCAGACTTCACCTTCTCCTTCTCCTTCTTCTGCTTCTTCTGCTTCACCCTCCAGATATCACCTTCTCCTTCTCCTTCTTCTGCTTCTTCTGCTTCACCCTCCTGACTTCACCTTCTCCTTCTCCTTCTTCTACTTCTTCTGATTCACCCTCCAGACTTCACATTCTACATCTCCTTCTTCTGCTTCTTCTGCTTCACCCTCCAGATTTCACCTTCTCCTTCTCCTTCTTCTGCTTCTTCTGCTGCGCCCTCCAGACTTCACCTTCTCCTTCTCCTTCTTCTGCTTCTTCTGCTTCACCCCCCTGACTTCACCTTCTCTTCTCCTTCTTCTGCTTCTTCTGATTCACACTCCTAACCTCACCTTCTCCTTCTCCTTCTTCTGCTTCTTCTGATTCACCCTCCTGACTTCAACTTCTCCTTCTCCTTCTTCTGCTTCTTCTGATTCACCCTCCAGACTTCACCTTCTCCTTCTCCTTCTTCTGCTTCTTCTGATTCACCCTCCAGACTTCACCGTCTCCTTCTCCTTCTTCTCCTTCTTCTGATTCACCCTCCAGACTTCATCTTCTCCTTCTGCTTCTTCTGCTTCTTCTGATTCACCCTCCAGACTTCACCTTCTCCTTCTCCTTCTTCTACTTCTTCTGATTCACCCTCCAGACTTTACCTTCTCCTTCTCCTTCTTCTACTTCTTCTGATTCACCCTCCAGTCTTCACCTTCTCCTTCTCCTTCTTCTGCTTCTTCTGATTCACCCTCCAGACTTCACCTTCTCCTTCTCCTTCTTCTGCTTCTTCTGGTTCACCCTCCAGACTTCACCTTCTCCTTCTCCTTCTTCTGCTTCTTCTGATTCACCCTTCAGACTTCACCTTCTCCTTCTCCTTCTTCTGCTTCTTCTGATTCACCCTCCAGACCTCACCTTCTCCTTCTCCTTCTTCTACTTCTTCTGATTCACCCTCCAGACTTCATCTTCTCCTTCTCCTTCTTCTGCTTCTTCTGATTCACCCTCCAGACTTCATCTTCTCCTTCTCCTTCTTCTGCTTCTTCTGATTCACCCTCCTGACTTCACCTTCTCCTTCTCCTTCTTCTGCTTCTTCTGATTCACCCTCCAGACTTCACCTTCTCCTTCTCCTTCTTCTACTTCTTCTGATTCACCCTCCAGACTTCACCTTCTCCTTCTACTTCTTCTGCTTCTTCTGATTCACCCTCCAGACTTCACCTTCTCCTTCTTCTTCTGCTTCTTCTGATTCACCCTCCAGACTTCACCTTCTCCTTCTCCTTCTTCTGCTTCTTCTGATTCACCCTCCAGACTTCACCTTCTCCTTCTCCTTCTTCTGCTTCTTCTGATTCACCCTCCAGACTTCACCTTCTCCTTCTCCTTCTTCTACTTCTTCTGATTCACCCTCCAGACTTCACCAACTCCTTCTCCTTCTTCTGCTTCTTCTGATTCACCCTCCAGACTTCACCTTCTCCTTCTCCTTCGTCTACTTCTTCTGATTCACCCTCCAGAGTACTCCTTCTCCTTCTCCTTCTTCTACTTCTTCTGATTCAGCCTCCAGACTTCACCTCCTCCTTCTCCTTCTTCTGCTTCCTCTGATTCACCCTCCAGACTTCACCTTCTCCTTCTCCTTCTTCTACTTCTTCTGATTCACCCTCCAGACTTCACCTTCTCCTTCTCCTTCATCTACTTCTTCTGATTCACCCTCCAGACTTCACCTTCTCCTTCTCCTTCTTCTACTTCTTCTGCTTCTCCCTCCAGACTTCACCTTCTCCTTCTCCTTCTTCTGCTTCTTCTGATTCACCCATCCAGACTTCACCTTCTCCTTCTCCTTCTTCTACTTCTTCTGATTCACCCTCCAGACTTCACCTTCTCCTTCTCCTTTTTCTACATCTTCTGATTCACCCTCCAGACTTCACCTTCTCCTTCTCCTTCTTCTACTTCTTCTGATTCACCCTCCTGACTTCACCTTCTCCTTCTCCTTCTTCTGCATCTTCTGCTTCACCCTCCAGACTTCACCTTCTCCTTCTCCTTCTTCTGCTTCCTCTGCTTCACCCTCCAGACTTCACCTTCTCCTTCTCCTTCTTCTGCTTCTTCTGATTCACCCATCCAGACTTCACCTTCTCCTTCTCCTTCTTCTACTTCTTCTGATTCACCATCCAGACTTCACCTTCTCCTTCTCCTTCTTCTGCTTCTTCTGCTTCACCCTCCAGACTTCACCTTCTCCTTCTCCTTCATCTGCTTCTCCTGCTTCGCCCTCCAGACTTCACCTTCTCCTTCTCCTTCTTCTGCTTCTTCTGCTTCACCCTCCAGACTTCACCTTCTCCTTCTCCTTCTTCTACTTCTTCTGCTTCACCCTCCTGACTTCACCTTCTCCTTCTCCTTCTTCTACTTCTTCTGATTCACCCTCCAGACTTCACCTTCTCCTTCTCCTTCTTCTGCTTCTTCTGCTTCACCCTCCAGACTTCACCTTCTCCTTCTCCTTCTTCTGCTTCTTTTGCTGCGCCCTCCAGACTTCACCTTCTCCTTCTCCTTCTTCTGCTTCTTCTGCTTCACCCTCCTGACTTCACCTTCTCCTTCTCCTTCTTCTACATCTTCTGCTTCACCCCCCTGACTTCATCTTCTCCTTCTCCTTCTTCTGCTTCTTCTGATTCACCCTCCTTACTTCACCTTCACCTTCTCCTTCTTCTGCTTCTTCTGATTCACCCTCCTGACTTCACCTTCTCCTTCTCCTTCTTCTGCTTCTTCTGATTCACCCTCCAGACATCACCTTCTCCTTCTCCTTCTTCTGCTTCTTCTGATTCACCCTCCAGACCTCACCTTCACCTTCTCCATTTCTACTTCTTCTGATTCACCCTCCAGACTTCATCTTCTCCTTCTCCTTCTTCTGCTTCTTCTGATTCACCCTCCAGACTTCACCTTCTCCTTCTCCTTCTTCTGCTTCTTCTGATTCACCCTCCAGACTTCACCTTCTCCTTCTCCTTCTTCTGCTTCTTCTGATTCACCCTCCAGACTTCACCTTCTCCTTCTCCTTCTTCTGCTTCTTCTGATTCACCCTACAGACTTCACCTTCTCCTTCTCCTTCTTCTACTTCTTCTGATTCACCCTCCAGACTTCACCTTCTCCTTCTCCTTCTTCTACTTCTTCTGATTCACCCTCCAGACTTCACCTTCTCCTTCTCCTTCTTCTACTTCTTCTGCTTCTACCTCCAGACTTCACCTTCTCCTTCTCCTTCTTCTACTTCTTCTGATTCACCCTCCAGACTTCACCTTCTCCTTCTCCTTCTTCTACCTCTTCTGATTCACCCTCCAGACTTCACCTTCTCCTTCTCCTTCTTCTGCTTCTTCTGATTCACCCTCCTGACTTCACCTTCTCCTTCTCCTTCTTCTGCTTCTTCCGCTTCACCCTCCAGACTTCACCTTCTCCTTCTCCTTCTTCTGCTTCTTCTGCTTCACCCTCCTGACTTCACCTTCTCCTTCTCCTTCTTCTACTTCTTCTGATTCACCCTCCAGACTTCACCTTCTCCTTCTCCTTCTTCTGCTTCTTCTGCTTCACCCTCCAGACTTCACCTTCTCCTTCTCCTTCTTCTGCTTCTTCTGCTTCACCCTCCAGATATCACCTTCTCCTTCTCCTTCTTCTGCTTCTTCTGCTTCACCCTCCTGACTTCACCTTCTCCTTCTCCTTCTTCTACTTCTTCTGATTCACCCTCCAGACTTCACATTCTCCATCTCCTTCTTTTGCTTCTTCTGCTTCACCCTCCAGACTTCACCTTCTCCTTCTCCTTCTTCTGCTTCTTCTGCTGCGCCCTCCAGACTTCACCTTCTCCTTCTCCTTCTTCTGCTTCTTCTGCTTCACCCCCCTGACTTCACTTTCTCTTCTCCTTCTTCTGCTTCTTCTGATTCACACTCTTAACTTCACCTTCTCCTTCTCCTTCTTCTGCTTCTTCTGATTCACCCTCCTGACTTCAACTTTTCCTTCTCCTTCTTCTGCTTCTTCTGATTCACCCTCCAGACTTCACCTTCTCCTTCTCCTTCTTCTACTTCTTCTGATTCACCCTCCTGACTTCACCTTCTCCTTCTCCTTCTTCTACTTCTTCTGCTTCACCCTCCAGACTTCGACTTCTCCTTCTCCTTCTTCTACTTCTTCTGATTCACCCTCCAGACTTCACCTTCTCCTTCTCCTTCTTCTGCTTCTTCTGATTCACCCTCCAGACTTCACCTTCTCCTTCTCCTTCTTCTGCTTCTTCTGATTCACCCTCCAGACTTCACCTTCTCCTTCTCCTTCTTCTACTTCTTCTGATTCACCCTCCAGACTTCATCTTCTCCTTCTCCTCCTTCTGCTTCTTCTGATTCACCCTCCAGACTTCACCTTCTCCTTCTCCTTCTTCTGCTTCTTCTGATTCACCCTCCAGACTTCACCTTCTCCTTCTCCTTCTTCTGCTTCTTCTGCTTCACCCTCCTGACTTCACCTTCTCCTTCTCCTTCTTCTACTTCTTCTGATTCACCCTACTGACTTCACCTTCTCCTTCTCCTTCTTCTACTTCTTCTGCTTCACCCTCCAGACTTCACCTTCTCCTTCTCCTTCTTCTACTTCTTCTGATTCACCCTCCAGACTTCACCTTCTCCTTCTCCTTCTTCTGCTTCTTCTGATTCACCCTCCAGACTTCACCTTCTCCTTCTCCTTCTTCTGCTTCTTCTGATTCACCCTCCAGACTTCACCTTCTCCTTCTCCTTCTTCTGCTTCTTCTGATTCACCCTACAGACTTCACCTTCTCCTTCTCCTTCTTCTACTTCTTCTGATTCACCCTCCAGACTTCACCTTCTCCTTCTTCTACTTCTTCTGAGTCACCCTCCAGACTTCACCTTCTCCTTCTCCTTCTTCTACTTCTTCTGCTTCTCCCTCCAGACTTCACCTTCTCCTTCTCCTTCTTCTGCTTCTTCTGATTCACACTCCAGACTTCACCTTCTCCTTCTCCTTCTTCTACTTCTTCTGATTCACCCTCCAGACTTCACCTTCTCCTTCTCCTTCTTCTACTTCTTCTGATTCACCCTCCAGACTTCACCTTCTCCTTCTCCTTCTTCTGCTTCTTCTGATTCACCCTCCTGACTTCACCTTCTCCTTCTCCTTCTTCTGCTTCTTCTGCTTCACCCTCCAGACTTCACCTTCTCCTTCTCCTTCTTCTGCTTCTTCTGCTTCACCCTCCTGACTTCACCTTCTCCTTCTCCTTCTTCTACTTCTTCTGATTCACCCTCCAGACTTCACCTTCACCTTCTCCTTCTTCTGCTTCTTCTGCTTCACCCTCCAGACTTCACCTTCTCCTTCTTCTTCTTCTGCTTCTTCTGCTTCACCCTCCAGATATCACCTTCTCTTTCTCCTTCTTCTGCTTCTTCTGCTTCACCCTCCTGACTTCACCTTCTCCTTCTCCTTCTTCTACTTCTTCTGATTCACCCTCCAGACTTCACATTCTCCATCTCCTTCTTCTGCTTCTTCTGCTGCGCCCTCCAGACTTCACCTTCTCCTTCTCCTTCTTCTGCTTCTTCTGCTTCACCCCCCTGACTTCACCTTCTCCTTCTCCTTCTTCTGCTTCTTCTGCTGCGCCCTCCAGACTTCACCTTCTCCTTCTCCTTCTTCTGCTTCTTCTGCTTCACCCCCCTGACTTCACCTTCTCTTCTCCTTCTTCTGCTTCTTCTGATTCACACTCCTAACTTCACCTTCTCCTTCTCCTTCTTCTGCTTCTTCTGATTCACCATCCTGACTTCAACTTCTCCTTCTCCTTCTTCTGCTTCTTCTGCTTCACCCTCCAGACTTCACCTTCTCCTTCTCCTTCTTCTGCTTCTTCTGATTCACCCTCCTGACTTCACCTTCTCCTTCTCCTTCTTCTACTTCTTCTGCTTCACCCTCCAGACTTCGACTTCTCCTTCTCCTTCTTCTACTTCTTCTGATTCACCCTCCAGACTTCACCTTCTCCTTCTCCTTCTTCTGCTTCTTCTGATTCACCCTCCAGACTTCACCTTCTCCTTCTCCTTCTTCTGCTTCTTCTGATTCACCCTCCAGACTTCACCTTCTCCTTCTCCTTCTTCTACTTCTTCTGATTCACCCTCCAGACTTCATCTTCTCCTTCTCCTCCTTCTGCTTCTTCTGATTCACCCTCCAGACTTCACCTTCTCCTTCTCCTTCTTCTGCTTCTTCTGATTCACCCTCCAGACTTCACCTTCTCCTTCTCCTTCTTCTGCTTCTTCTGCTTCACCCTCCTGACTTCACCTTCTCCTTCTCCTTCTTCTACTTCTTCTGATTCACCCTACTGACTTCACCTTCTCCTTCTCCTTCTTCTACTTCTTCTGCTTCACCCTCCAGACTTCACCTTCTCCTTCTCCTTCTTCTACTTCTTCTGATTCACCCTCCAGACTTCACCTTCTCCTTCTCCTTCTTCTGCTTCTTCTGATTCACCCTCCAGACTTCACCTTCTCCTTCTCCTTCTTCTGCTTCTTCTGATTCACCCTCCAGACTTCACCTTCTCCTTCTCCTTCTTCTGCTTCTTCTGATTCACCCTACAGACTTCACCTTCTCCTTCTCCTTCTTCTACTTCTTCTGATTCACCCTCCAGACTTCACCTTCTCCTTCTTCTACTTCTTCTGAGTCACCCTCCAGACTTCACCTTCTCCTTCTCCTTCTTCTACTTCTTCTGCTTCTCCCTCCAGACTTCACCTTCTCCTTCTCCTTCTTCTGCTTCTTCTGATTCACACTCCAGACTTCACCTTCTCCTTCTCCTTCTTCTACTTCTTCTGATTCACCCTCCAGACTTCACCTTCTCCTTCTCCTTCTTCTACTTCTTCTGATTCACCCTCCAGACTTCACCTTCTCCTTCTCCTTCTTCTGCTTCTTCTGATTCACCCTCCTGACTTCACCTTCTCCTTCTCCTTCTTCTGCTTCTTCTGCTTCACCCTCCAGACTTCACCTTCTCCTTCTCCTTCTTCTGCTTCTTCTGCTTCACCCTCCTGACTTCACCTTCTCCTTCTCCTTCTTCTACTTCTTCTGATTCACCCTCCAGACTTCACCTTCACCTTCTCCTTCTTCTGCTTCTTCTGCTTCACCCTCCAGACTTCACCTTCTCCTTCTTCTTCTTCTGCTTCTTCTGCTTCACCCTCCAGATATCACCTTCTCTTTCTCCTTCTTCTGCTTCTTCTGCTTCACCCTCCTGACTTCACCTTCTCCTTCTCCTTCTTCTACTTCTTCTGATTCACCCTCCAGACTTCACATTCTCCATCTCCTTCTTCTGCTTCTTCTGCTGCGCCCTCCAGACTTCACCTTCTCCTTCTCCTTCTTCTGCTTCTTCTGCTTCACCCCCCTGACTTCACCTTCTCCTTCTCCTTCTTCTGCTTCTTCTGCTGCGCCCTCCAGACTTCACCTTCTCCTTCTCCTTCTTCTGCTTCTTCTGCTTCACCCCCCTGACTTCACCTTCTCTTCTCCTTCTTCTGCTTCTTCTGATTCACACTCCTAACTTCACCTTCTCCTTCTCCTTCTTCTGCTTCTTCTGATTCACCATCCTGACTTCAACTTCTCCTTCTCCTTCTTCTGCTTCTTCTGCTTCACCCTCCAGACTTCACCTTCTCCTTCTCCTTCTTCTGCTTCTTCTGATTCACCCTCCAGACTTCACCGTCTCCTTCTCCTTCTTCTCCTTCTTCTGATTCACCCTCCAGACTTCATCTTCTCCTTCTCCTTCTTCTGCTTCTTTTGATTCACCCTCCAGACTTCACCTTCTCCTTCTCCTTCTTCTACTTCTTCTGATTCACCCTCCAGACTTCACCTTCTCCTTCTCCTTCTTCTACTTCTTCTGATTCACCCTCCAGTCTTCACCTTCTCCTTCTCCTTCTTCTGCTTCTTCTGATTCACCCTCCAGACTTCACCTTCTCCTTCTCCTTCTTCTGCTTCTTCTGGTTCACCCTCCAGACTTCACCTTCTCCTTCTCCTTCTTCTGCTTCTTCTGATTCACCCTTCAGACTTCACCTTCTCCTTCTCCTTCTTCTGCTTCTTCTGATTCACCCTCCAGACCTCACCTTCTCCTTCTCCTTCTTCTACTTCTTCTGATTCACTCTCCAGACTTCATCTTCTCCTTCTCCTTCTTCTGCTTCTTCTGATTCACCCTCCAGACTTCACCTTCTCCTTCTCCTTCTTCTGCTTCTTCTGATTCACCCTCCTGACTTCACCTTCTCCTTCTCCTTCTTCTGCTTCTTCTGATTCACCCTCCAGACTTCACCTTCTCCTTCTCCTTCTTCTACTTCTTCTGATTCACCCTCCAGACTTCACCTTCTCATTCTACTTCTTCTGCTTCTTCTGATTCACCCTCCAGACTTCACCTTCTCCTTCTCCTTCTTCTGCTTCTTCTGATTCACCCTCCAGACTTCACCTTCTCCTTCTCCTTCTTCTGCTTCTTCTGATTCACCCTCCAGACTTCACCTTCTCCTTCTCCTTCTTCTACTTCTTCTGATTCACCCTCCAGACTTCACCTACTCCTTCTCCTTCTTCTGCTTCTTCTGATTCACCCTCCAGACTTCACCTTCTCCTTCTCCTTCGTCTACTTCTTCTGATTCACCCTCCAGAGTACTCCTTCTCCTTCTCCTTCTTCTACTTCTTCTGATTCACCCTCCAGACTTCACCTTCTCCTTCTCCTTCTTCTGCTTCTTCTGATTCACCCTCCAGACTTCACCTTCTCCTTTTCCTTCTTCTACTTCTTCTGATTCACCCTCCAGACTTCACCTTCTCCTTCTCCTTCATCTACTTCTTCTGATTCACCCTCCAGACTTCACCTTCTCCTTCTCCTTCTTCTACTTCTTCTGCTTCTCCCTCCAGACTTCACCTTCTCCTTCTCCTTCTTCTGCTTCTTCTGATTCACCCATCCAGACTTCACCTTCTCCTTCTCCTTCTTCTACTTCTTCTGATTCACCCTCCAGACTTCACCTTCTCCTTCTCCTTTTTCTACATCTTCTGATTCACCCTCCAGACTTCACCTTCTCCTTCTCCTTCTTCTACTTCTTCTGATTCACCCTCCTGACTTCACCTTCTCCTTCTCCTTCTTCTGCATCTTCTGCTTCACCCTCCAGACTTCACCTTCTCCTTCTCCTTCTTCTGCTTCCTCTGCTCCACCCTCCAGACTTCACCTTCTCCTTCTCCTTCTTCTGCTTCTTCTGATTCACCCATCCAGACTTCACCTTCTCCTTCTCCTTCTTCTACTTCTTCTGATTCACCCTCCAGACTTCACCTTCTCCTTCTCCTTCTTCTGCTTCTTCTGCTTCACCCTCCAGACTTCACCTTCTCCTTCTCCTTCATCTGCTTCTTCTGCTTCGCCCTCCAGACTTCACCTTCTCCTTCTCCTTCTTCTGCTTCTTCTGCTTCACCCTCCAGACTTCACCTTCTCCTTCTCCTTCTTCTGCTTCTTCTGCTTCACCCTCCTGACTTCACCTTCTCCTTCTCCTTTTTCTACTTCTTCTGATTCACCCTCCAGACTTCACCTTCTCCTTCTCCTTCTTCTGCTTCTTCTGCTTCACCCTCCAGACTTCACCTTCTCCTTCTCCATCTTCTGCTTCTTCTGCTGCGCCCTCCAGACTTCACCTTCTCCTTCTCCTTCTTCTGCTTCTTCTGCTTCACCCTCCTGACTTCACCATCTCCTTCTTCTACATCTTCTGCTTCACCCCCCTGACTTCACCTTCTCCTTCTCCTTCTTCTGCTTCTTCTGATTCACCCTCCTTACTTCACCTTCACCTTCTCCTTCTTCTGCTTCTTCTGATTCACCCTCCTGACTTCAACTTCTCCTTCTCCTTCTTCTGCTTCTTCTGATTCACCCTCCAGACTTCACCTTCTCCTTCTCCTTCTTCTGCTTCTTCTTATTCACCCTCCAGACCTCACCTTCACCTTCTCCATTTCTACTTCTTCTGATTCACCCTCCAGACTTCATCTTCTCCTTCTCCTTCTTCTGCTTCTTCTGATTCACCCTCCAGACTTCACCTTCTCCTTCTCCTTCTTCTGCTTCTTCTGATTCACCCTCCAGACTTCACCTTCTCCTTCTCCTTCTTCTGCTTCTTCTGATTCACCCTCCAGACTTCACCTTCTCCTTCTCCTTCTTCTGCTTCTTCTGATTCACCCTCCAGACTTCACCTTCTCCTTCTACTTCTTCTGCTTCTTCGGATTCACCCTCCAGACTTCACCTTCTCCTTCTCCTTCTTCTGCTTCTTCTGATTCACCCTCCAGACTTCACTTTCTCCTTCTCCTTCTTCTGCTTCTTCTGATTCACCCTACAGACTTCACCTTCTCCTTCTCCTTCTTCTACTTCTTCTGATTCACCCTCCAGACTTCACCTTCTCCTTCTCCTTCTTCTACTTCTTCTGATTCACCCTCCAGACTTCACCTTCTCCTTCTCCTTCTTCTACTTCTTCTGCTTCTACCTCCAGACTTCACCTTCTCCTTCTCCTTCTTCTACTTCTTCTGATTCACCCTCCAGACTTCACCTTCTCCTTCTCCTTCTTCTACCTCTTCTGATTCACCCTCCAGACTTCACCTTCTCCTTCTCCTTCTTCTGCTTCTTCTGATTCACCCTCCTGACTTCACCTTCTCCTTCTCCTTCTTCTGCTTCTTCCGCTTCACCCTCCAGACTTCACCTTCTCCTTCTCCTTCTTCTGCTTCTTCTGCTTCACCCTCCTGACTTCACCTTCTCCTTCTCCTTCTTCTACTTCTTCTGATTCACCCTCCAGACTTCACCTTCTCCTTCTGCTTCTTCTGCTTCTTCTGCTTCACCCTCCAGACTTCACCTTCTCCTTCTCCTTCTTCTGCTTCTTCTGCTTCACCCTCCAGATATCACCTTCTCCTTCTCCTTCTTCTGCTTCTTCTGCTTCACCCTCCTGACTTCACCTTCTCCTTCTCCTTCTTCTACTTCTTCTGATTCACCCTCCAGACTTCACATTCTCCATCTCCTTCTTCTGCTTCTTCTGCTTCACCCTCCAGACTTCACCTTCTCCTTCTCCTTCTTCTGCTTCTTCTGCTGCGCCCTCCAGACTTCACCTTCTCCTTCTCCTTCTTCTGCTTCTTCTGCTTCACCCCCCTGACTTCACTTTCTCTTCTCCTTCTTCTGCTTCTTCTGATTCACACTCTTAACTTCACCTTCTCCTTCTCCTTCTTCTGCTTCTTCTGATTCACCCTCCTGACTTCAACTTTTCCTTCTCCTTCTTCTGCTTCTTCTGATTCACCCTCCAGACTTCACCTTCTCCTTCTCCTTCTTCTACTTCTTCTGATTCACCCTCCTGACTTCACCTTCTCCTTCTCCTTCTTCTACTTCTTCTGCTTCACCCTCCAGACTTCACCTTCTCCTTCTCCTTCTTCTACTTCTTCTGATTCACCCTCCAGACTTCACCTTCTCCTTCTCCTTCTTCTGCTTCTTCTGATTCACCCTCCAGACTTCACCTTCTCCTTCTCCTTCTTCTGCTTCTTCTGATTCACCCTCCAGACTTCACCTTCTCCTTCTCCTTCTTCTACTTCTTCTGATTCACCCTCCAGACTTCATCTTCTCCTTCTCCTCCTTCTGCTTCTTCTGATTCACCCTCCAGACTTCACCTTCTCCTTCTCCTTCTTCTGCTTCTTCTGATTCACCCTCCAGACTTCACCTTCTCCTTCTCCTTCTTCTGCTTCTTCTGCTTCACCCTCCTGACTTCACCTTCTCCTTCTCCTTCTTCTACTTCTTCTGATTCACCCTACTGACTTCACCTTCTCCTTCTCCTTCTTCTACTTCTTCTGCTTCACCCTCCAGACTTCACCTTCTCCTTCTCCTTCTTCTACTTCTTCTGATTCACCCTCCAGACTTCACCTTCTCCTTCTCCTTCTTCTGCTTCTTCTGATTCACCCTCCAGACTTCACCTTCTCCTTCTCCTTCTTCTGCTTCTTCTGATTCACCCTCCAGCCTTCACCTTCTCCTTCTCCTTCTTCTGCTTCTTCTGATTCACCCTACAGACTTCACCTTCTCCTTCTCCTTCTTCTACTTCTTCTGATTCACCCTCCAGACTTCACCTTCTCCTTCTTCTACTTCTTCTGAGTCACCCGCCAGACTTCACCTTCTCCTTCTCCTTCTTCTACTTCTTCTGCTTCTCCCTCCAGACTTCACCTTCTCCTTCTCCTTCTTCTGCTTCTTCTGATTCACACTCCAGACTTCACCTTCTCCTTCTCCTTCTTCTACTTCTTCTGATTCACCCTCCAGACTTCACATTCTCCTTCTCCTTCTTCTGCTTCTTCTGATTCACCCTCCTGACTTCACCTTCTCCAATCCTTCTTCTGCTTCTTCTGCTTCACCCTCCAGACTTCACCTTCTCCTTCTCCTTCTTCTGCTTCTTCTGCTTCACCCTCCTGACTTCACCTTCTCCTTCTCCTTCTTCTACTTCTTCTGATTCACCCTCCAGACTTCACCTTCACCTTCTCCTTCTTCTGCTTCTTCTGCTTCACCCTCCAGACTTCACCTTCTCCTTCTCCTTCTTCTGCTTCTTCTGCTTCACCCTCCAGATATCACCTTCTCTTTCTCCTTCTTCTGCTTCTTCTGCTTCACCCTCCTGACTTCACCTTCTCCTTCTCCTTCTTCTACTTCTTCTGATTCACCCTCCAGACTTCACATTCTCCATCTCCTTCTTCTGCTTCTTCTGCTGCGCCCTCCAGACTTCACCTTCTCCTTCTCCTTCTTCTGCTTCTTCTGCTTCACCCCCCTGACTTCACCTTCTCCTTCTCCTTCTTCTGCTTCTTCTGCTGCGCCCTCCAGACTTCACCTTCTCCTTCTCCTTCTTCTGCTTCTTCTGCTTCACCCCCCTGACTTCACCTTCTCTTCTCCTTCTTCTGCTTCTTCTGATTCACACTCCTAACTTCACCTTCTCCTTCTCCTTCTTCTGCTTCTTCTGATTCACCATCCTGACTTCAACTTCTCCTTCTCCTTCTTCTGCTTCTTCTGCTTCACCCTCCAGACTTCACCTTCTCCTTCTCCTTCTTCTGCTTCTTCTGATTCACCCTCCAGACTTCACCGTCTCCTTCTCCTTCTTCTCCTTCTTCTGATTCACCCTCCAGACTTCATCTTCTCCTTCTCCTTCTTCTGCTTCTTCTGATTCACCCTCCAGACTTCACCTTCTCCTTCTCCTTCTTCTACTTCTTCTGATTCACCCTCCAGACTTCACCTTCTCCTTCTCCTTCTTCTACTTCTTCTGATTCACCCTCCAGTCTTCACCTTCTCCTTCTCCTTCTTCTGCTTCTTCTGATTCACCCTCCAGACTTCACCTTCTCCTTCTCCTTCTTCTGCTTCTTCTGGTTCACCCTCCAGACTTCACCTTCTCCTTCTCCTTCTTCTGCTTCTTTTGATTCACCCTTCAGACTTCACCTTCTCCTTCTCCTTCTTCTGCTTCTTCTGATTCACCCTCCAGACCTCACCTTCTCCTTCTCCTTCTTCTACTTCTTCTGATTCACTCTCCAGACTTCATCTTCTCCTTCTCCTTCTTCTGCTTCTTCTGATTCACCCTCCAGACTTCACCTTCTCCTTCTCCTTCTTCTGCTTCTTCTGATTCACCCTCCTGACTTCACCTTCTCCTTCTCCTTCTTCTGCTTCTTCTGATTCACCCTCCAGACTTCACCTTCTCCTTCTCCTTCTTCTACTTCTTCTGATTCACCCTCCAGACTTCACCTTCTCATTCTACTTCTTCTGCTTCTTCTGATTCACCCTCCAGACTTCACCTTCTCCTTCTCCTTCTTCTGCTTCTTCTGATTCACCCTCCAGACTTCACCTTCTCCTTCTCCTTCTTCTGCTTCTTCTGATTCACCCTCCAGACTTCACCTTCTCCTTCTCCTTCTTCTGCTTCTTCTGATTCACCCTCCAGACTTCACCTTCTCCTTCTCCTTCTTCTACTTCTTCTGATTCACCCTCCAGACTTCACCTACTCCTTCTCCTTCTTCTGCTTCTTCTGATTCACCCTCCAGACTTCACCTTCTCCTTCTCCTTCGTCTACTTCTTCTGATTCACCCTCCAGAGTACTCCTTCTCCTTCTCCTTCTTCTACTTCTTCTGATTCACCCTCCAGACTTCACCTTCTCCTTCTCCTTCTTCTGCTTCTTCTGATTCACCCTCCAGACTTCACCTTCTCCTTCTCCTTCTTCTACTTCTTCTGATTCACCCTCCAGACTTCACCTTCTCCTTCTCCTTCATCTACTTCTTCTGATTCACCCTCCAGACTTCACCTTCTCCTTCTCCTTCTTCTACTTCTTCTGCTTCTCCCTCCAGACTTCACCTTCTCCTTCTCCTTCTTCTGCTTCTTCTGATTCACCCATCCAGACTTCACCTTCTCCTTCTCCTTCTTCTACTTCTTCTGATTCACCCTCCAGACTTCACCTTCTCCTTCTCCTTTTTCTACATCTTCTGATTCACCCTCCAGACTTCACCTTCTCCTTCTCCTTCTTCTACTTCTTCTGATTCACCCTCCTGACTTCACCTTCTCCTTCTCCTTCTTCTGCATCTTCTGCTTCACCCTCCAGACTTCACCTTCTCCTTCTCCTTCTTCTGCTTCCTCTGCTCCACCCTCCAGACTTCACCTTCTCCTTCTCCTTCTTCTGCTTCTTCTGATTCACCCATCCAGACTTCACCTTCTCCTTCTCCTTCTTCTACTTCTTCTGATTCACCCTCCAGACTTCACCTTCTCCTTCTCCTTCTTCTGCTTCTTCTGCTTCACCCTCCAGACTTCACCTTCTCCTTCTCCTTCATCTGCTTCTTCTGCTTCGCCCTCCAGACTTCACCTTCTCCTTCTCCTTCTTCTGCTTCTTCTGCTTCACCCTCCAGACTTCACCTTCTCCTTCTCCTTCTTCTGCTTCTTCTGCTTCACCCTCCTGACTTCACCTTCTCCTTCTCCTTTTTCTACTTCTTCTGATTCACCCTCCAGACTTCACCTTCTCCTTCTCCTTCTTCTGCTTCTTCTGCTTCACCCTCCAGACTTCACCTTCTCCTTCTCCATCTTCTGCTTCTTCTGCTGCGCCCTCCAGACTTCACCTTCTCCTTCTCCTTCTTCTGCTTCTTCTGCTTCACCCTCCTGACTTCACCATCTCCTTCTTCTACATCTTCTGCTTCACCCCCCTGACTTCACCTTCTCCTTCTCCTTCTTCTGCTTCTTCTGATTCACCCTCCTTACTTCACCTTCACCTTCTCCTTCTTCTGCTTCTTCTGATTCACCCTCCTGACTTCAACTTCTCCTTCTCCTTCTTCTGCTTCTTCTGATTCACCCTCCAGACTTCACCTTCTCCTTCTCCTTCTTCTGCTTCTTCTTATTCACCCTCCAGACCTCACCTTCACCTTCTCCATTTCTACTTCTTCTGATTCACCCTCCAGACTTCATCTTCTCCTTCTCCTTCTTCTGCTTCTTCTGATTCACCCTCCAGACTTCACCTTCTCCTTCTCCTTCTTCTGCTTCTTCTGATTCACCCTCCAGACTTCACCTTCTCCTTCTCCTTCTTCTGCTTCTTCTGATTCACCCTCCAGACTTCACCTTCTCCTTCTCCTTCTTCTGCTTCTTCTGATTCACCCTACAGACTTCACCTTCTCCTTCTCCTTCTTCTACTTCTTCTGATTCACCCTCCAGACTTCACCTTCTCCTTCTCCTTCTTCTACTTCTTCTGATTCACCCTCCATGCTTCACCTTCTTCTTCTCCTTCTTCGACTTCTTCTGCTTCTACCTCCAGACTTCACCTTCTCCTTCTCCTTCTTCTGCTTCTTCTGATTCACACTCCAGACTTCACCTTCTCCTTCTCCTTCTTCTACTTCTTCTGATTCACCCTCCAGACTTCACCTTCTCCTTCTCCTTCTTCTACTTCTTCTGATTCACCCTCCAGACTTCACCTTCTCCTTCTCCTTCTTCTGCTTCTTCTGATTCACCGTCCTGACTTCACCTTCTCCTTCTCCTTCTTCTGCTTCTTCCGCTTCACCCTCCAGACTTCACCTTCTCCTTCTCCTTCTTCTGCTTCTTCTGCTTCACCCTCCTGACTTCACCTTCTCCTTCTCCTTCTTCTACTTCTTCTGATTCACCCTCCAGACTTCACCTTCTCCTTCTCCTTCTTCTGCTTCTTCTGCTTCACCCTCCAGACTTCACCTTCTCCTTCTCCTTCTTCTGCTTCTTCTGCTTCACCCTCCAGATATCACCTTCTCCTTCTCCTTCTTCTGCTTCTTCTGCTTCACCCTCCTGACTTCACCTTCTCCTTCTCCTTCTTCTACTTCTTCTGATTCACCCTCCAGACTTCACATTCTCCATCTCCTTCTTCTGCTTCTTCTGCTTCACCCTCCAGACTTCACCTTCTCCTTCTCCTTCTTCTGCTTCTTCTGCTGCGCCCTCCAGACTTCACCTTCTCCTTCTCCTTCTTCTGCTTCTTCTGCTTCACCCCCCTGACTTCACCTTCTCTTCTCCTTCTTCTGCTTCTTCTGATTCACACTCCTAACTTCACCTTCTCCTTCTCCTTCTTCTGCTTCTTCTGATTCACCCTCCTGACTTCAACTTCTCCTTCTCCTTCTTCTGCTTCTTCTGATTCACCCTCCAGACTTCACCTTCTCCTTCTCCTTCTTCTGCTTCTTCTGATTCACCCTCCAGACTTCACCTTCTCCTTCTCCTGCTTCTGCTTCTTCTGCTTCACCCCCCTGACTTCACCTTCTCTTCTCCTTCTTCTGCTTCTTCTAATTCACACTCCTAACTTCACCTTCTCCTTCTCCTTCTTCTACTTCTTCTGATTCACCCTCCTGACTTCACCTTCTCCTTCTCCTTCTTCTGCATCTTCTGCTTCACCCTCCAGACTTCACCTTCTCCTTCTCCTTCTTCTGCTTCCTCTGCTCCACCCTCCAGACTTCACCTTCTCCTTCTCCTTCTTCTGCTTCTTCTGATTCACCCATCCAGACTTCACCTTCTCCTTCTCCTTCTTCTACTTCTTCTGATTCACCCTCCAGACTTCACCTTCTCCTTCTCCTTCTTCTGCTTCTTCTGCTTCACCCTCCAGACTTCACCTTCTCCTTCTCCTTCATCTGCTTCTTCTGCTTCGCCCTCCAGACTTCACCTTCTCCTTCTCCTTCTTCTGCTTCTTCTGCTTCACCCTCCAGACTTCACCTTCTCCTTCTCCTTCTTCTGCTTCTTCTGCTTCACCCTCCTGACTTCACCTTCTCCTTCTCCTTTTTCTACTTCTTCTGATTCACCCTTCAGACTTCACCTTCTCCTTCTCCTTCTTCTGCTTCTTCTGCTTCACCCTCCAGACTTCACCTTCTCCTTCTCCTTCTTCTGCTTCTTCTGATTCACACTCCAGACTTCACCTTCTCCTTCTCCTTCTTCTACTTCTTCTGATTCACCCTCCAGACTTCACCTTCTCCTTCTCCTTCTTCTACTTCTTCTGATTCACCCTCCAGACTTCACCTTCTCCTTCTCCTTCTTCTGCTTCTTCTGATTCACCGTCCTGACTTCACCTTCTCCTTCTCCTTCTTCTGCTTCTTCCGCTTCACCCTCCAGACTTCACCTTCTCCTTCTCCTTCTTCTGCTTCTTCTGCTTCACCCTCCTGACTTCACCTTCTCCTTCTCCTTCTTCTACTTCTTCTGATTCACCCTCCAGACTTCACCTTCTCCTTCTCCTTCTTCTGCTTCTTCTGCTTCACCCTCCAGACTTCACCTTCTCCTTCTCCTTCTTCTGCTTCTTCTGCTTCACCCTCCAGATATCACCTTCTCCTTCTCCTTCTTCTGCTTCTTCTGCTTCACCCTCCTGACTTCACCTTCTCCTTCTCCTTCTTCTACTTCTTCTGATTCACCCTCCAGACTTCACATTCTCCATCTCCTTCTTCTGCTTCTTCTGCTTCACCCTCCAGACTTCACCTTCTCCTTCTCCTTCTTCTGCTTCTTCTGCCGCGACCTCCAGACTTCACCTTCTCCTTCTCCTTCTTCTGCTTCTTCTGCTTCACCCCCCTGACTTCACCTTCTCTTCTCCTTCTTCTGCTTCTTCTGATTCACACTCCTAACTTCACCTTCTCCTTCTCCTTCTTCTGCTTCTTCTGATTCACCCTCCTGACTTCAACTTCTCCTTCTCCTTCTTCTGCTTCTTCTGATTCACCCTCCAGACTTCACCTTCTCCTTCTCCTTCTTCTGCTTCTTCTGATTCACCCTCCAGACTTCACCTTCTCCTTCTCCTGCTTCTGCTTCTTCTGCTTCACCCCCCTGACTTCACCTTCTCTTCTCCTTCTTCTGCTTCTTCTAATTCACACTCCTAACTTCACCTTCTCCTTCTCCTTCTTCTACTTCTTCTGATTCACCCTCCTGACTTCACCTTCTCCTTCTCCTTCTTCTGCATCTTCTGCTTCACCCTCCAGACTTCACCTTCTCCTTCTCCTTCTTCTGCTTCCTCTGCTCCACCCTCCAGACTTCACCTTCTCCTTCTCCTTCTTCTGCTTCTTCTGATTCACCCATCCAGACTTCACCTTCTCCTTCTCCTTCTTCTACTTCTTCTGATTCACCCTCCAGACTTCACCTTCTCCTTCTCCTTCTTCTGCTTCTTCTGCTTCACCCTCCAGACTTCACCTTCTCCTTCTCCTTCATCTGCTTCTTCTGCTTCGCCCTCCAGACTTCACCTTCTCCTTCTCCTTCTTCTGCTTCTTCTGCTTCACCCTCCAGACTTCACCTTCTCCTTCTCCTTCTTCTGCTTCTTCTGCTTCACCCTCCTGACTTCACCTTCTCCTTCTCCTTTTTCTACTTCTTCTGATTCACCCTTCAGACTTCACCTTCTCCTTCTCCTTCTTCTGCTTCTTCTGCTTCACCCTCCAGACTTCACCTTCTCCTTCTCCTTCTTCTGCTTCTTCTGATTCACCCTCCTAACTTCACCTTCACCTTCTCCTTCTTCTGCTTCTTCTGATTCACCCTCCTGACTTCACCTTCTCCTTCTCCTTCTTCTGCTTCTTCTGATTCACCCTCCAGACTTCACCTTCTCCTTCTCCTTCTTCTGCTTCTTCTGATTCACCCTCCAGACCTCACCTTCACCTTCTCCATTTCTACTTCTTCTGATTCACCCTCCAGACTTCATCTTCTCCTTCTCCTTCTTCTGCTTCTTCTGATTCACCCTCCAGACTTCACCTTCTCCTTCTCCTTCTTCTGCTTCTTCTGATTCACCCTCCAGACTTCACCTTCTCCTTCTCCTTCTTCTGCTTCTTCTGATTCACCCTCCAGACTTCACCTTCTCCTTCTCCTTCTTCTGCTTCTTCTGATTCACCCTACAGACTTCACCTTCTCCTTCTCCTTCTTCTACTTCTTCTGATTCACCCTCCAGACTTCAACTTCTCCTTCTCCTTCTTCTACTTCTTCTGATTCACCCTCCATGCTTCACCTTCTTCTTCTCCTTCTTCGACTTCTTCTGCTTCTACCTCCAGACTTCACCTTCTCCTTCTCCTTCTTCTGCTTCTTCTGATTCACACTCCAGACTTCACCTTCTCCTTCTCCTTCTTCTACTTCTTCTGATTCACCCTCCAGACTTCACCTTCTCCTTCTCCATCTTCTACTTCTTCTGATTCAACCTCCAGACTTCACCTTCTCCTTCTCCTTCTTCTGCTTCTTCTGATTCACCGTCCTGACTTCACCTTCTCCTTCTCCTTCTTCTGCTTCTTCCGCTTCACCCTCCAGACTTCACCTTCCCCTTCTCCTTCTTCTGCTTCTTCTGCTTCACCCTCCTGACTTCACCTTCTCCTTCTCCTTCTTCTACTTCTTCTGATTCACCCTCCAGACTTCACCTTCTCCTTCTCCTTCTTCTGCTTCTTCTGCTTCACCCTCCAGACTTCACCTTCTCCTTCTCCTTCTTCTGCTTCTTCTGCTTCACCCTCCAGATATCACCTTCTCCTTCTCCTTCTTCTGCTTCTTCTGCTTCACCCTCCTGACTTCACCTTCTCCTTCTCCTTCTTCTACTTCTTCTGATTCACCCTCCAGACTTCACATTCTCCATCTCCTTCTTCTGCTTCTTCTGCTTCACCCTCCAGACTTCACCTTCTCCTTCTCCTTCTTCTGCTTCTTCTGCTGCGCCCTCCACACTTCACCTTCTCCTTCTCCTTCTTCTGCTTCTTCTGCTTCACCCCCCTGACTTCACCTTCTCTTCTCCTTCTTCTGCTTCTTCTGATTCACACTCCTAACTTCACCTTCTCCTTCTCCTTCTTCTGCTTCTTCTGATTCACCCTCCTGACTTCAACTTCTCCTTCTCCTTCTTCTGCTTCTTCTGATTCACCCTCCAGACTTCACCTTCTCCTTCTCCTTCTTCTGCTTCTTCTGATTCACCCTCCAGACTTCACCTTCTCCTTCTCCTTCATCTCCTTCTTCTGATTCACCCTCCAGACTTCATCTTCTCCTTCTCCTTCTTCTGCTTCTTCTGATTCACCCTCCAGACTTCACCTTCTCCTTCTCCTTCTTCTACTTCTTCTGATTCACCCTCCAGACTTCACCTTCTCCTTCTCCTTCTTCTACTTCTTCTGATTCACCCTCCAGTCTTCACCTTCTCCTTCTCCTTCTTCTGCTTCTTCTGATTCACCCTCCAGACTTCACCTTCTCCTTCTCCTTCTTCTGCTTCTTCTGGTTCACCCTCCAGACTTCACCTTCTCCTTCTCCTTCTTCTGCTTCTTCTGATTCACCCTTCAGACTTCACCTTCTCCTTCTCCTTCTTCTGCTTCTTCTGATTCACCCTCCAGACCTCACATTCTCCTTCTCCTTCTTCTACTTCTTCTGATTCACCCTCCAGACTTCATCTTCTCCTTCTCCTTCTTCTGCTTCTTCTGATTCACCCTCCAGACTTCATCTTCTCCTTCTCCTTCTTCTGCTTCTTCTGATTCACCCTCCAGACTTCACCTTCTCCTTCTCCTTCTTCTGCTTCTTCTGATTCACCCTCCAGACTTCACCTTCTCCTTCTCCTTCTTCTGCTTCTTCTGATTCACCCT
This sequence comes from Somniosus microcephalus, assembly GCF_052327205.1. Classification (NCBI taxonomy): domain Eukaryota; kingdom Metazoa; phylum Chordata; class Chondrichthyes; order Squaliformes; family Somniosidae; genus Somniosus; species Somniosus microcephalus. The sequence goes on from NC_141004.1 coordinate 538,170, forward strand.
CCAGACTTCACCTTCTGCTTCTCCTTCTTCTACTTCTTCTGATTCACCCTCCAGACTTCATCTACTCCTTCTCCTTCTTCTGCTTCTTCTGATTCACCCTCCAGACTTCACCTTCTCCTTCTCTTTCGTCTACTTTTTCTGATTCACCCTCCAGAGTACACCTTCTCCTTCTCCTTCTTCTACTTCTTCTGATTCACCCTCCAGACTTCACCTTCTCCTTCTCCTTCTTCTGCTTCTTCTGATTCACCCTCCAGACTTCACCTTCTCCTTCTCCTTCTTCTACTTCTTCTGATTCACCCTCCAGACTTCACCTTCTCCTTCTCCTTCATCTACTTCTTCTGATTCACCCTCCAGACTTCACCTTCTCCTTCTCCTTCTTCTACTTCTTCTGCTTCTCCCTCCAGACTTCACCTTCTCCTTCTCCTTCTTCTGCTTCTTCTGATTCACCCATCCAGACTTCACCTTCTCCTTCTCCTTCTTCTACTTCTTCTGATTCACCCTCCAGACTTCACCTTCTCCTTCTCCTTTTTCTACTTCTTCTGATTCACCCTCCAGACTTCACCTTCTCCTTCTCCTTCTTCTGATTCACCCTCCAGACTTCATCTTCTCCTTCTCCTTCTGCTTCTTCTGATTCACCCTCCAGACTTCATCTTCTCCTTCTCCTTCTTCTACTTCTTCTGATTCACCCTCCAGACTTCACCTTCTCCTTCTCCTTCTTCTACTTCTTCTGATTCACCCTCCAGTCTTCACCTTCTCCTTCTCCTTCTTCTGCTTCTTCTGATTCACCCTCCAGACTTCACCATCGCCTTCTCCTTCTTCTGCTTCTTCTGGTTCACCCTCCAGACTTCACCTTCTCCTTCTCCTTCTTCTGCTTCTTCTGATTCACCCTCCAGACTTCACCTTCTCCTTCTCCTTCTTCTGCTTCTTCTGATTCACCCTCCTGACTTCACCTTCTCCTTCTCCTTCTTCTGCTTCTTCTGATTCACCCTCCAGACTTCACCTTCTCCTTCTCCTTCTTCTACTTCTTCTGATTCACCCTCCAGACTTCACCTTCTCCTTCTACTTCTTCTGCTTCTTCTGATTCACCCTCCAGACTTCACCTTCTCCTTCTCCTTCTTCTGCTTCTTCTGATTCACCCTCCAGACTTCACCTTCTCCTTCTCCTTCTTCTGCTTCTTCTGATTCACCCTCCAGACTTCACCTTCTCCTTCTCCTTCTTCTGCTTCTTCTGATTCAACCTCCAGACTTCACCTTCTGCTTCTCCTTCTTCTACTTCTTCTGATTCACCCTCCAGACTTCATCTACTCCTTCTCCTTCTTCTGCTTCTTCTGATTCACCCTCCAGACTTCACCTTCTCCTTCTCCTTCGTCTACTTTTTCTGATTCACCCTCCAGAGTACACCTTCTCCTTCTCCTTCTTCTACTTCTTCTGATTCACCCTCCAGACTTCACCTTCTCCTTCTCCTTCTTCTGCTTCTTCTGATTCACCCTCCAGACTTCACCTTCTCCTTCTCCTTCTTCTACTTCTTCTGATTCACCCTCCAGACTTCACCTTCTCCTTCTCCTTCATCTACTTCTTCTGATTCACCCTCCAGACTTCACCTTCTCCTTCTCCTTCTTCTACTTCTTCTGCTTCTCCCTCCAGACTTCACCTTCTCCTTCTCCTTCTTCTGCTTCTTCTGATTCACCCATCCAGACTTCACCTTCTCCTTCTCCTTCTTCTACTTCTTCTGATTCACCCTCCAGACTTCACCTTCTCCTTCTCCTTTTACTACATCTTCTGATTCACCCTCCAGACTTCACCTTCTCCTTCTCCTTCTTCTACTTCTTCTGATTCACCCTCCTGACTTCACCTTCTCCTTCTCCTTCTTCTGCATCTTCTGCTTCACCCTCCAGACTTCACCTTCTCCTTCTCCTTCTTCTGCTTCCTCTGCTTCACCCTCCAGACTTCACCTTCTCCTTCTCCTTCTTCTGCTTCTTCTGATTCACCCATCCAGACTTCACCTTCTCCTTCTCCTTCTTCTACTTCTTCTGATTCACCCTCCAGACTTCACCTTCTCCTTCTCCTTTTTCTACTTCTTCTGATTCACCCTCCAGACTTCACCTTCTCCTTCTCCTTCTTCTGATTCACCCTCCAGACTTCATCTTCTCCTTCTCCTTCTTCTTCTTCTGATTCACCCTCCAGACTTCATCTTCTCCTTCTCCTTCTTCTACTTCTTCTGATTCACCCTCCAGACTTCACCTTCTCCTTCTCCTTCTTCTACTTCTTCTGATTCACCCTCCAGTCTTCACCTTCTCCTTCTCCTTCTTCTGCTTCTTCTGATTCACCCTCCAGACTTCACCATCGCCTTCTCCTTCTTCTGCTTCTTCTGGTTCACCCTCCAGACTTCACCTTCTCCTTCTCCTTCTTCTGCTTCTTCTGATTCACCCTCCAGACTTCACCTTCTCCTTCTCCTTCTTCTGCTTCTTCTGATTCACCCTCCTGACTTCACCTTCTCCTTCTCCTTCTTCTGCTTCTTCTGATTCACCCTCCAGACTTCACCTTCTCCTTCTCCTTCTTCTACTTCTTCTGATTCACCCTCCAGACTTCACCTTCTCCTTCTACTTCTTCTGCTTCTTCTGATTCACCCTCCAGACTTCACCTTCTCCTTCTCCTTCTTCTGCTTCTTCTGATTCACCCTCCAGACTTCACCTTCTCCTTCTCCTTCTTCTGCTTCTTCTGATTCACCCTCCAGACTTCACCTTCTCCTTCTCCTTCTTCTGCTTCTTCTGATTCACCCTCCAGACTTCACCTTCTGCTTCTCCTTCTTCTACTTCTTCTGATTCACCCTCCAGACTTCATCTACTCCTTCTCCTTCTTCTGCTTCTTCTGATTCACCCTCCAGACTTCACCTTCTCCTTCTCCTTCGTCTACTTTTTCTGATTCACCCTCCAGAGTACACCTTCTCCTTCTCCTTCTTCTACTTCTTCTGATTCACCCTCCAGACTTCACCTTCTCCTTCTCCTTCTTCTGCTTCTTCTGATTCACCCTCCAGACTTCACCTTCTCCTTCTCCTTCTTCTACTTCTTCTGATTCACCCTCCAGACTTCACCTTCTCCTTCTCCTTCATCTACTTCTTCTGATTCACCCTCCAGACTTCACCTTCTCCTTCTCCTTCTTCTACTTCTTCTGCTTCTCCCTCCAGACTTCACCTTCTCCTTCTCCTTCTTCTGCTTCTTCTGATTCACCCATCCAGACTTCACCTTCTCCTTCTCCTTCTTCTACTTCTTCTGATTCACCCTCCAGACTTCACCTTCTCCTTCTCCTTTTACTACATCTTCTGATTCACCCTCCAGACTTCACCTTCTCCTTCTCCTTCTTCTACTTCTTCTGATTCACCCTCCTGACTTCACCTTCTCCTTCTCCTTCTTCTGCATCTTCTGCTTCACCCTCCAGACTTCACCTTCTCCTTCTCCTTCTTCTGCTTCCTCTGCTTCACCCTCCAGACTTCACCTTCTCCTTCTCCTTCTTCTGCTTCTTCTGATTCACCCTCCAGACTTCACCTTCTCCTTCTCCTTCTTCTGCTTCTTCTGATTCACCCTCCAGACTTCACCTTCTCCTTCTCCTTCTTCTGCTTCTTCTGATTCACCCTCCAGACTTCACCTTCTGCTTCTCCTTCTTCTACTTCTTCTGATTCACCCTCCAGACTTCATCTACTCCTTCTCCTTCTTCTGCTTCTTCTGATTCACCCTCCAGACTTCACCTTCTCCTTCTCCTTCGTCTACTTTTTCTGATTCACCCTCCAGAGTACACCTTCTCCTTCTCCTTCTTCTACTTCTTCTGATTCACCCTCCAGACTTCACCTTCTCCTTCTCCTTCTTCTGCTTCTTCTGATTCACCCTCCAGACTTCACCTTCTCCTTCTCCTTCTTCTACTTCTTCTGATTCACCCTCCAGACTTCACTTTCTCCTTCTCCTTCATCTACTTCTTCTGATTCACCCTCCAGACTTCACCTTCTCCTTCTCCTTCTTCTACTTCTTCTGCTTCTCCCTCCAGACTTCACCTTCTCCTTCTCCTTCTTCTGCTTCTTCTGATTCACCCATCCAGACTTCACCTTCTCCTTCTCCTTCTTCTACTTCTTCTGATTCACCCTCCAGACTTCACCTTCTCCTTCTCCTTTTTCTACTTCTTCTGATTCACCCTCCAGACTTCACCTTCTCCTTCTCCTTCTTCTGATTCACCCTCCAGACTTCATCTTCTCCTTCTCCTTCTGCTTCTTCTGATTCACCCTCCAGACTTCATCTTCTCCTTCTCCTTCTTCTACTTCTTCTGATTCACCCTCCAGACTTCACCTTCTCCTTCTCCTTCTTCTACTTCTTCTGATTCACCCTCCAGTCTTCACCTTCTCCTTCTCCTTCTTCTGCTTCTTCTGATTCACCCTCCAGACTTCACCATCGCCTTCTCCTTCTTCTGCTTCTTCTGGTTCACCCTCCAGACTTCATCTTCTCCTTCTCCTTCTTCTACTTCTTCTGATTCACCCTCCAGACTTCACCTTCTCCTTCTACTTCTTCTGCTTCTTCTGATTCACCCTCCAGACTTCACCTTCTCCTTCTCCTTCTTCTGCTTCTTCTGATTCACCCTCCAGACTTCACCTTCTCCTTCTCCTTCTTCTGCTTCTTCTGATTCACCCTCCAGACTTCACCTTCTCCTTCTCCTTCTTCTGCTTCTTCTGATTCACCCTCCAGACTTCACCTTCTGCTTCTCCTTCTTCTACTTCTTCTGATTCACCCTCCAGACTTCATCTACTCCTTCTCCTTCTTCTGCTTCTTCTGATTCACCCTCCAGACTTCACCTTCTCCTTCTCCTTCGTCTACTTTTTCTGATTCACCCTCCAGAGTACACCTTCTCCTTCTCCTTCTTCTACTTCTTCTGATTCACCCTCCAGACTTCACCTTCTCCTTCTCCTTCTTTTGCTTCTTCTGATTCACCCTCCAGACTTCACCTTCTCCTTCTCCTTCTTCTACTTCTTCTGATTCACCCTCCAGACTTCACCTTCTCCTTCTCCTTCATCTACTTCTTCTGATACACCCTCCAGACTTCACCTTCTCCTTCTCCTTCTTCTACTTCTTCTGCTTCTCCCTCCAGACTTCACCTTCTCCTTCTCCTTCTTCTGCTTCTTCTGATTCACCCATCCAGACTTCACCTTCTCCTTCTCCTTCTTCTACTTCTTCTGATTCACCCTCCAGACTTCACCTTCTCCTTCTCCTTTTACTACATCTTCTGATTCACCCTCCAGACTTCACCTTCTCCTTCTCCTTCTTCTACTTCTTCTGATTCACCCTCCTGACTTCACCTTCTCCTTCTCCTTCTTCTGCATCTTCTGCTTCACCCTCCAGACTTCACCTTCTCCTTCTCCTTCTTCTGCTTCCTCTGCTTCACCCTCCAGACTTCACCTTCTCCTTCTCCTTCTTCTGCTTCTTCTGATTCACCCATCCAGACTTCACCTTCTCCTTCTCCTTCTTCTACTTCTTCTGATTCACCCTCCAGACTTCACCTTCTCCTTCTCCTTTTTCTACTTCTTCTGATTCACCCTCCAGACTTCACCTTCTCCTTCTCCTTCTTCTGATTCACCCTCCAGACTTCATCTTCTCCTTCTCCTTCTGCTTCTTCTGATTCACCCTCCAGACTTCATCTTCTCCTTCTCCTTCTTCTACTTCTTCTGATTCACCCTCCAGACTTCACCTTCTCCTTCTCCTTCTTCTACTTCTTCTGATTCACCCTCCAGTCTTCACCTTCTCCTTCTCCTTCTTCTGCTTCTTCTGATTCACCCTCCAGACTTCACCATCGCCTTCTCCTTCTTCTGCTTCTTCTGGTTCACCCTCCAGACTTCACCTTCTCCTTCTCCTTCTTCTGCTTCTTCTGATTCACCCTCCAGACTTCACCTTCTCCTTCTCCTTCTTCTGCTTCTTCTGATTCACCCTCCTGACTTCACCTTCTCCTTCTCCTTCTTCTGCTTCTTCTGATTCACCCTCCAGACTTCACCTTCTCCTTCTCCTTCTTCTACTTCTTCTGATTCACCCTCCAGACTTCACCTTCTCCTTCTACTTCTTCTGCTTCTTCTGATTCACCCTCCAGACTTCACCTTCTCCTTCTCCTTCTTCTGCTTCTTCTGATTCACCCTCCAGACTTCACCTTCTCCTTCTCCTTCTTCTGCTTCTTCTGATTCACCCTCCAGACTTCACCTTCTCCTTCTCCTTCTTCTGCTTCTTCTGATTCACCCTCCAGACTTCACCTTCTGCTTCTCCTTCTTCTACTTCTTCTGATTCACCCTCCAGACTTCATCTACTCCTTCTCCTTCTTCTGCTTCTTCTGATTCACCCTCCAGACTTCACCTTCTCCTTCTCCTTCGTCTACTTTTTCTGATTCACCCTCCAGAGTACACCTTCTCCTTCTCCTTCTTCTACTTCTTCTGATTCACCCTCCAGACTTCACCTTCTCCTTCTCCTTCTTCTGCTTCTTCTGATTCACCCTCCAGACTTCACCTTCTCCTTCTCCTTCTTCTACTTCTTCTGATTCACCCTCCAGACTTCACCTTCTCCTTCTCCTTCATCTACTTCTTCTGATTCACCCTCCAGACTTCACCTTCTCCTTCTCCTTCTTCTACTTCTTCTGCTTCTCCCTCCAGACTTCACCTTCTCCTTCTCCTTCTTCTGCTTCTTCTGATTCACCCATCCAGACTTCACCTTCTCCTTCTCCTTCTTCTACTTCTTCTGATTCACCCTCCAGACTTCACCTTCTCCTTCTCCTTTTACTACATCTTCTGATTCACCCTCCAGACTTCACCTTCTCCTTCTCCTTCTTCTACTTCTTCTGATTCACCCTCCTGACTTCACCTTCTCCTTCTCCTTCTTCTGCATCTTCTGCTTCACCCTCCAGACTTCACCTTCTCCTTCTCCTTCTTCTGCTTCCTCTGCTTCACCCTCCAGACTTCACCTTCTCCTTCTCCTTCTTCTGCTTCTTCTGATTCACCCATCCAGACTTCACCTTCTCCTTCTCCTTCTTCTACTTCTTCTGATTCACCCTCCAGACTTCACCTTCTTCTTCTCCTTCTTCTGCTTCTTCTGCTTCACCCTCCAGACTTCACCTTCTCCTTCTCCTTCTTCTGCTTCTTCTGATTCACCCATCCAGACTTCACCTTCTCCTTCTCCTTCTTCTACTTCTTCTGATTCACCCTCCAGACTTCACCTTCTCCTTCTCCTTCTTCTGCTTCTTCTGCTTCACCCTCCAGACTTCACCTTCTCCTTCTCCTTCTTCTGCTTCTTCTGCTGCGCCCTCCAGACTTCACCTTCTCCTTCTCCTTCTTCTGCTTCTTCTGCTTCACCCTCCTGACTTCACCTTCTCCTTCTCCTTCTTCTACATCTTCTGCTTCACCCCCCTGACTTCACCTTCTCCTTCTCCTTCTTCTGCTTCTTTTATTCACCCTCCTTACTTCACCTTCACCTTCTCCTTCTTCTGCTTCTTCTGATTCACCCTCCTGACTTCACCTTCTCCTTCTCCTTCTTCTGCTTCTTCTGATTCACCCTCCAGACTTCACCTTCTCCTTCTCCTTCTTCTGCTTCTTCTGATTCACCCTCCAGACCTACTCACCTTCACCTTCTCCATTTCTACTTCTTCTGATTCACCCTCCAGACTTCATCTTCTCCTTCTCCTTTTTTCTGCTTCTTCTGATTCACCCTCCAGACTTCACCTTCTCCTTCTCCTTCTTCTGCTTCTTCTGATTCACCCTCCAGACTTCACCTTCTCCTTCTCCTTCTTCTGCTTCTTCTGATTCACCCTCCAGACTTCACCTTCTCCTTCTCCTTCTTCTGCTTCTTCTGATTCACCCTACAGACTGCACCTTCTCCTTCTCCTTCTTCTACTTCTTCTGATTCACCCTCCAGACTTCACCTTCTCCTTCTCCTTCTTCTGCTTCTTCTGATTCACCCTCCAGACTTCACCTTCTCCTTCTCCTTCTTCTACTTCTTCTGCTTCTACCTGCAGACTTCACCTTCTCCTTCTACTTCTTCTGCTTCTTCTGATTCACACTCCAGACTTCACCTTCTCCTTCTCCTTCTTCTACTTCTTCTGATTCACCCTCCAGACTTCACCTTCTCCTTCTCCTTCTTCTACTTCTTCTGATTCACCCTCCAGACTTCACCTTCTCCTTCTCCTTCTTCTGCTTCTTCTGATTCACCCTCCTGACTTCACCTTCTCCTTCTCCTTCTTCTGCTTCTTCCGCTTCACCCTCCAGACTTCACCTTCTCCTTCTCCTTCTTCTGCTTCTTCTGCTTCACCCTCCAGACTTCACCTTCTCCTTCTCCTTCTTCTGCTTCTTCTGCTTCACCCTCCTGACTTCACCTTCTCCTTCTCCTTCTTCTACTTCTTCTGATTCACCCTCCAGACTTCAACTTCTCCTTCTCCTTCTTCTGCTTCTTCTGCTTCACCCTCCAGACTTCACCTTCTCCTTCTCCTTCTTCTGCTTCTTCTGCTTCACCCTCCAGATATCACCTTCTCCTTCTCCTTCTTCTGCTTCTTCTCCTTCACCCTCCTGACTTCACCTTCTCCTTCTCCTTCTTCTACTTCTTCTGATTCACCCTCCAGACTTCACATTCTCCATCTCCTTCTTCTGCTTCTTCTGCTTCACCCTCCAGACTTCACCTTCTCCTTCTCCTTCTTCTGCTTCTTCTGCTGCGCCCTCCAGACTTCACCTTCTCCTTCTCCTTCTTCTGCTTCTTCTGCTTCACCCCCCTGACTTCACTTTCTCTTCTCCTTCTTCTGCTTCTTCTGATTCACACTCCTAACTTCACCTTCTCCTTCTCCTTCTTCTGCTTCTTCTGATTCACCCTCCTGACTTCAACTTCTCCTTCTCCTTCTTCTGCTTCTTCTGATTCACCCTCCAGGCTTCACCTTCTCCTTCTCCTTCTTCTGCTTCTTCTGATTCACCCTCCAGACTTCACCTTCTCCTTCTCCTTCTTCTCCTTCTTCTGATTCACCCTCCAGACTTCATCTTCTCCTTCTCCTTCTTCTGCTTCTTCTGATTCACCCTCCAGACTTCACCTTCTCCTTCTTCTACTTCTTCTGATTCACCCTCCAGACTTCACCTTCTCCTTCTCCTTCTTCTACTTCTTCTGATTCACCCTCCAGTCTTCACCTTCTCCTTCTCCTTCTTCTGCTTCTTCTGATTCACCCTCCAGACTTCACCTTCTCCTTCTCCTTCTTCTGCTTCTTCTGGTTCACCCTCCAGACTTCACCTTCTCCTTCTCCTTCTTCTGCTTCTTCTGATTCACCCTTCAGACTTCACCTTCTCCTTCTTCTGCTTCTTCTGATTCACCCTGCAGACCTCACCTTCTCCTTCTCCTTCTTCTACTTCTTCTGATTCACCCTCCAGACTTCATCTTCTCCTTCTCCTTCTTCTGCTTCTTCTGATTCACCCTCCAGACTTCACCTTCTCCTTCTCCTTCTTCTGCTTCTTCTGATTCACCCTCCTGACTTCACCTTCTCCTTCTCCTTCTTCTGCTTCTTCTGATTCACCCTCCAGACTTCACCTTCTCCTTCTCCTTCTTCTACTTCTTCTGATTCACCCTCCAGACTTCACCTTCTCCTGCTACTTCTTCTGCTTCTTCTGATTCACCCTCCAGACTTCACCTTCTCCTTCTCCTTCTTCTGCTTCTTCTGATTCACCCTCCAGACTTCACCTTCTCCTTCTCCTTCTTCTGCTTCTTCTGATTCACCCTCCAGACTTCACCTTCTCCTTCTCCTTCTTCTGCTTCTTCTGATTCACCCTCCAGACTTCACCTTCTCCTTCTCCTTCTTCTACTTCTTCTGATTCACCCTCCAGACTTCACCTACTCCTTCTCCTTCTTCTGCTTCTTCTGATTCACCCTCCAGACTTCACCTTCTCCTTCTCCTTCGTCTACTTCTTCTGATTCACCCTCCAGAGTACACCTTCTCCTTCTCCTTCTTCTACTTCTTCTGATTCATCCTCCAGACTTCACCTTCTCCTTCTCCTTCTTCTGCTTCTACTGATTCACCCTCCAGATTTCACCTTCTCCTTCTCCTTCTTCTACTTCTTCTGATTCACCCTCCAGACTTCACCTTCTCCTTCTCCTTCATCTACTTCTTCTGATTCTCCCTCCAGACTTCACCTTCTCCTTCTCCTTCTTCTGCTTCTTCTGATTCACCCATCCAGACTTCACCTTCTCCTTCTCCTTCTTCTACTTCTTCTGATTCACCCTCCAGACTTCACCTTCTCCTTCTCCTTTTTCTACATCTTCTGATTCACCCTCCAGACTTCACCTTCTCCTTCTCCTTCTTCTACTTCTTCTGATTCACCCTCCTGACTTCACCTTCTCCTTCTCCTTCTTCTGCATCTTCTGCTTCACCCTCCAGACTTCACCTTCTCCTTCTCCTTCTCCTGCTTCCTCTGCTTCACCCTCCAGACTTCACCTTCTCCTTCTCCTTCTTCTGCTTCTTCTGCTTCACCCTCCTGACTTCACCTTCTCCTTCTCCTTCTTCTACTTCTTCTGATTCACCCTCCAGACTTCACCTTCTCCTTCTCCTTCTTCTGCTTCTTCTGCTTCACCCTCCAGACTTCACCTTCTCCTTCTCCTTCATCTGCTTCTTCTGCTTCGCCCTCCAGACTTCACCTTCTCCTTCTCCTTCTTCTGCTTCTTCTGCTTCACCCTCCAGACTTCACCTTCTCCTTCTCCTTCTTCTGCTTCTTCTGCTTCACCCTCCTGACTTCACCTTCTCCTTCTCCTTCTTCTACTTCTTCTGATTCACCCTCCAGACTTCACCTTCTCCTTCTCCTTCTTCTGCTTCTTCTGATTCACCCTCCTGACTTCACCTTCTCCTTCTCCTTCTTCTGCTTCTTCCGCTTCACCCTCCAGACTTCACCTTCTCCTTCTCCTTCTTCTGCTTCTTCTGCTTCACCCTCCAGACTTCACCTTCTCCTTCTCCTTCTTCTGCTTCTTCTGCTTCACCCTCCTGACTTCACCTTCTCCTTCTCCTTCTTCTACTTCTTCTGATTCACCCTCCAGACTTCAACTTCTCCTTCTCCTTCTTCTGCTTCTTCTGCTTCACCCTCCAGACTTCACCTTCTCCTTCTCCTTCTTCTGCTTCTTCTGCTTCACCCTCCAGATATCACCTTCTCCTTCTCCTTCTTCTGCTTCTTCTCCTTCACCCTCCTGACTTCACCTTCTCCTTCTCCTTCTTCTACTTCTTCTGATTCACCCTCCAGACTTCACATTCTCCATCTCCTTCTTCTGCTTCTTCTGCTTCACCCTCCAGACTTCACCTTCTCCTTCTCCTTCTTCTGCTTCTTCTGCTGCGCCCTCCAGACTTCACCTTCTCCTTCTCCTTCTTCTGCTTCTTCTGCTTCACCCCCCTGACTTCACTTTCTCTTCTCCTTCTTCTGCTTCTTCTGATTCACACTCCTAACTTCACCTTCTCCTTCTCCTTCTTCTGCTTCTTCTGATTCACCCTCCTGACTTCAACTTCTCCTTCTCCTTCTTCTGCTTCTTCTGATTCACCCTCCAGGCTTCACCTTCTCCTTCTCCTTCTTCTGCTTCTTCTGATTCACCCTCCAGACTTCACCTTCTCCTTCTCCTTCTTCTCCTTCTTCTGATTCACCCTCCAGACTTCATCTTCTCCTTCTCCTTCTTCTGCTTCTTCTGATTCACCCTCCAGACTTCACCTTCTCCTTCTTCTACTTCTTCTGATTCACCCTCCAGACTTCACCTTCTCCTTCTCCTTCTTCTACTTCTTCTGATTCACCCTCCAGTCTTCACCTTCTCCTTCTCCTTCTTCTGCTTCTTCTGATTCACCCTCCAGACTTCACCTTCTCCTTCTCCTTCTTCTGCTTCTTCTGGTTCACCCTCCAGACTTCACCTTCTCCTTCTCCTTCTTCTGCTTCTTCTGATTCACCCTTCAGACTTCACCTTCTCCTTCTCCTTCTTCTGCTTCTTCTGATTCACCCTGCAGACCTCACCTTCTCCTTCTCCTTCTTCTACTTCTTCTGATTCACCCTCCAGACTTCATCTTCTCCTTCTCCTTCTTCTGCTTCTTCTGATTCACCCTCCAGACTTCACCTTCTCCTTCTCCTTCTTCTGCTTCTTCTGATTCACCCTCCTGACTTCACCTTCTCCTTCTCCTTCTTCTGCTTCTTCTGATTCACCCTCCAGACTTCACCTTCTCCTTCTCCTTCTTCTACTTCTTCTGATTCACCCTCCAGACTTCACCTTCTCCTGCTACTTCTTCTGCTTCTTCTGATTCACCCTCCAGACTTCACCTTCTCCTTCTCCTTCTTCTGCTTCTTCTGATTCACCCTCCAGACTTCACCTTCTCCTTCTCCTTCTTCTGCTTCTTCTGATTCACCCTCCAGACTTCACCTTCTCCTTCTCCTTCTTCTGCTTCTTCTGATTCACCCTCCAGACTTCACCTTCTCCTTCTCCTTCTTCTACTTCTTCTGATTCACCCTCCAGACTTCACCTACTCCTTCTCCTTCTTCTGCTTCTTCTGATTCACCCTCCAGACTTCACCTTCTCCTTCTCCTTCGTCTACTTCTTCTGATTCACCCTCCAGAGTACACCTTCTCCTTCTCCTTCTTCTACTTCTTCTGATTCATCCTCCAGACTTCACCTTCTCCTTCTCCTTCTTCTGCTTCTACTGATTCACCCTCCAGACTTCACCTTCTCCTTCTCCTTCTTCTACTTCTTCTGATTCACCCTCCAGACTTCACCTTCTCCTTCTCCTTCATCTACTTCTTCTGATTCTCCCTCCAGACTTCACCTTCTCCTTCTCCTTCTTCTGCTTCTTCTGATTCACCCATCCAGACTTCACCTTCTCCTTCTCCTTCTTCTACTTCTTCTGATTCACCCTCCAGACTTCACCTTCTCCTTCTCCTTTTTCTACATCTTCTGATTCACCCTCCAGACTTCACCTTCTCCTTCTCCTTCTTCTACTTCTTCTGATTCACCCTCCTGACTTCACCTTCTCCTTCTCCTTCTTCTGCATCTTCTGCTTCACCCTCCAGACTTCACCTTCTCCTTCTCCTTCTCCTGCTTCCTCTGCTTCACCCTCCAGACTTCACCTTCTCCTTCTCCTTCTTCTGCTTCTTCTGCTTCACCCTCCTGACTTCACCTTCTCCTTCTCCTTCTTCTACTTCTTCTGATTCACCCTCCAGACTTCACCTTCTCCTTCTCCTTCTTCTGCTTCTTCTGCTTCACCCTCCAGACTTCACCTTCTCCTTCTCCTTCATCTGCTTCTTCTGCTTCGCCCTCCAGACTTCACCTTCTCCTTCTCCTTCTTCTGCTTCTTCTGCTTCACCCTCCAGACTTCACCTTCTCCTTCTCCTTCTTCTGCTTCTTCTGCTTCACCCTCCTGACTTCACCTTCTCCTTCTCCTTCTTCTACTTCTTCTGATTCACCCTCCAGACTTCACCTTCTCCTTCTCCTTCTTCTGCTTCTTCTGCTTCACCCTCCAGACTTCACCTTCTCCTTCTCCTTCTTCTGCTTCTTCTGCTGCGCCCTCCAGACTTCACCTTCTCCTTCTCCTTCTTCTGCTTCTTCTGCTTCACCCTCCTGACTTCACCTTCTCCTTCTCCTTCTTCTACATCTTCTGCTTCACCCCCCTGACTTCACCTTCTCCTTCTCCTTCTTCTGCTTCTTCTGATTCACCCTCCTTACTTCACCTTCACCTTCTCCTTCTTCTGCTTCTTCTGATTCACCCTCCTGACTTCACCTTCTCCTTCTTCTGCTTCTTCTGATTCACCCTCCAGACTTCACCTTCTCCTTCTCCTTCTTCTGCTTCTTCTGATTCACCCTCCAGACCTCACCTTCACCTTCTCCATTTCTACTTCTTCTGATTCACCCTCCAGACTTCATCTTCTCCTTCTCCTTCTTCTGCTTCTTCTGATTCACCCTCCAGACTTCACCTTCTCCTTCTCCTTCTTCTGCTTCTTCTGATTCACCCTCCAGACTTCACCTTCGCCTTCTCCTTCTTCTACTTCTTATGATTCACCCTCCAGGCTTCACCTTCTCCTTCTCCTTCTTCTGCTTCTTCTGATTCACCCTCCAGACTTCACCTTCTCCTTCTCCTTCTTCTGCTTCTTCTGACTCACCCTCCAGACTTCACCTTCTCCTTCTCCTTCTTCTACTTCTTCTGATTCACCCTCCAGACCTCACCTTCTCCTTCTCCATTTCTACTTCTTCTGATTCACCCTCCAGACTTCATCTTCTCCTTCTCCTTCTTCTGCTTCTTCTGATTCACCCTCCAGACTTCACCTTCCCCTTCTCCTTCTTCTGCTTCTTTTGATTCACCCTCCTGACTTCACCTTCTCCTTCTCCTTCTTTTACTTCTTCTGATTCACCCTCCTGACTTAACCTTCTCCTTCTCCTTCTTCTACTTCTTCTGCTTCACCCTCCAGACTTCACCTTCTCCTTCTCCTTCTTCTACTTCTTCTGATTCACCCTCCAGACTTCACCTTCTCCTTCTCCTTCTTCTGCTTCTTCTGCTTCACCCTCCTGACTTCACCTTCTCCTTCTCCTTCTTCTACTTCTTCTGATTCACCCTCCTGACTTCACCTTCTCCTTCTCCTTCTTCTACTTCTTCTGCTTTACCCTCCAGACTTCACCTTCTCCTTCTCCTTCTTCTACTTCTTCTGATTCACCCTCCAGACTTCACCTTCTCCTTCTCCTTCTTCTGCTTCTTCTGATTCACCCTCCAGACTTCACCTTCTCCTTCTCCTTCTTCTGCTTCTTCTGATTCACCCTCCAGACTTCACCTTCTCCTTCTCCTTCTTCTGCTTCTTCTGATTCACCCTACAGACTTCACCTTCTCCTTCTCCTTCTTCTACTTCTTCTGATTCACCCTCCAGACTTCACCTTCTCCTGCTCCTTCTTCTACTTCTTCTGATTCACCCTCCAGACTTCACCTTCTCCTTCTCCTTCTTCTGCTTCTTCTGATTCACCCTACAGACTTCACCTTCTCCTTCTCCTTCTTCTACTTCTTCTGATTCACCCTCCAGACTTCACCTTCTCCTGCTACTTCTTCTGCTTCTTCTGATTCACCCTCCAGACTTCACCTTCTCCTTCTCCTTCTTCTACTTCTTCTGATTCACCCTCCAGACTTCACCTTCTCCTGCTCCTTCTTCTACTTCTTCTGATTCACCCTCCAGACTTCACCTTCTCCTTCTCCTTCTTCTGCTTCTTCTGATTCACCCTCCTGACTTCACCTTCTCCTTCTCCTTCTTTTACTTCTTCTGATTCACCCTCCAGACTTCACCTTCTCCTGCTACTTCTTCTGCTTCTTCTGATTCACCCTCCAGACTTCACCTTCTCCTTCTCCTTCTTCTGCTTCTTCTGATTCACCCTCCAGACTTCACCTTCTCCTTCTCCTTCTTCTGCTTCTTCTGATTCACCCTCCAGACTTCACCTTCTCCTTCTCCTTCTTCTGCTTCTTCTGATTCACCCTCCAGACTTCACCTTCTCCTTCTCCTTCTTCTACTTCTTCTGATTCACCCTCCAGACTTCACCTACTCCTTCTCCTTCTTCTGCTTCTTCTGATTCACCCTCCAGACTTCACCTTCTCCTTCTCCTTCGTCTACTTCTTCTGATTCACCCTCCAGAGTACACCTTCTCCTTCTCCTTCTTCTACTTCTTCTGATTCATCCTCCAGACTTCACCTTCTCCTTCTCCTTCTTCTGCTTCTACTGATTCACCCTCCAGACTTCACCTTCTCCTTCTCCTTCTTCTACTTCTTCTGATTCACCCTCCAGACTTCACCTTCTCCTTCTCCTTCATCTACTTCTTCTGATTCTCCCTCCAGACTTCACCTTCTCCTTCTCCTTCTTCTGCTTCTTCTGATTCACCCATCCAGACTTCACCTTCTCCTTCTCCTTCTTCTACTTCTTCTGATTCACCCTCCAGACTTCACCTTCTCCTTCTCCTTTTTCTACATCTTCTGATTCACCCTCCAGACTTCACCTTCTCCTTCTCCTTCTTCTACTTCTTCTGATTCACCCTCCTGACTTCACCTTCTCCTTCTCCTTCTTCTGCATCTTCTGCTTCACCCTCCAGACTTCACCTTCTCCTTCTCCTTCTCCTGCTTCCTCTGCTTCACCCTCCAGACTTCACCTTCTCCTTCTCCTTCTTCTGCTTCTTCTGCTTCACCCTCCTGACTTCACCTTCTCCTTCTCCTTCTTCTACTTCTTCTGATTCACCCTCCAGACTTCACCTTCTCCTTCTCCTTCTTCTGCTTCTTCTGCTTCACCCTCCAGACTTCACCTTCTCCTTCTCCTTCATCTGCTTCTTCTGCTTCGCCCTCCAGACTTCACCTTCTCCTTCTCCTTCTTCTGCTTCTTCTGCTTCACCCTCCAGACTTCACCTTCTCCTTCTCCTTCTTCTGCTTCTTCTGCTTCACCCCCCTGACTTCACCTTCTCTTCTCCTTCTTCTGTTTCTTCTGATTCACACTCCTAACTTTACCTTCTCCTTCTCCTTCTTCTGCTTCTTCTGATTCACCCTCCTGACTTCAACTTCTCCTTCTCCTTCTTCTGCTTCTTCTGATTCACCCTCCAGACTTCACCTTCTCCTTCTCCTTCTTCTGCTTCTTCTGATTCACCCTCCAGACTTCACCGTCTCCTTCTCCTTCTTCTCCTTCTTCTGATTCACCCTCCAGACTTCATCTTCTCCTTCTCCTTCTTCTGCTTCTTCTGATTCACCCTCCAGACTTCACCTTCTCCTTCTCCTTCTTCTACTTCTTCTGATTCACCCTCCAGACTTCACCTTCTCCTTCTCCTTCTTCTACTTCTTCTGATTCACCCTCCAGACTTCACCTTCTCCTTCTCCTTCTTCTACTTCTTCTGATTCACCCTCCAGACTTCACCTTCTCCTTCTCCTTCTTCTGCTTCTTCTGATTCACCCTCCTGACTTCACCTTCTCCTTCTCCTTCTTCTACTTCTTCTGATTCACCCTCCAGACTTCACATTCTCCATCTCCTTCTTCTGCTTCTTCTGCTTCACCCTCCAGACTTCACCTTCTCCTTCTCCTTCTTCTGCTTCTTCTGCTGCGCCCTCCAGACTTCACCTTCTCCTTCTCCTTCTTCTGCTTCTTCTGCTTCACCCCCCTGACTTCACTTTCTCTTCTCCTTCTTCTGCTTCTTCTGATTCACACTCCTAACTTCACCTTCTCCTTCTCCTTCTTCTGCTTCTTCTGATTCACCCTCCTGACTTCAACTTCTCCTTCTCCTTCTTCTGCTTCTTCTGATTCACCCTCCAGGCTTCACCTTCTCCTTCTCCTTCTTCTGCTTCTTCTGATTCACCCTCCAGACTTCACCTTCTCCTTCTCCTTCTTCTCCTTCTTCTGATTCACCCTCCAGACTTCATCTTCTCCTTCTCCTTCTTCTGCTTCTTCTGATTCACCCTCCAGACTTCACCTTCTCCTTCTTCTACTTCTTCTGATTCACCCTCCAGACTTCACCTTCTCCTTCTCCTTCTTCTACTTCTTCTGATTCACCCTCCAGTCTTCACCTTCTCCTTCTCCTTCTTCTGCTTCTTCTGATTCACCCTCCAGACTTCACCTTCTCCTTCTCCTTCTTCTGCTTCTTCTGGTTCACCCTCCAGACTTCACCTTCTCCTTCTCCTTCTTCTGCTTCTTCTGATTCACCCTTCAGACTTCACCTTCTCCTTCTCCTTCTTCTGCTTCTTCTGATTCACCCTGCAGACCTCACCTTCTCCTTCTCCTTCTTCTACTTCTTCTGATTCACCCTCCAGACTTCATCTTCTCCTTCTCCTTCTTCTGCTTCTTCTGATTCACCCTCCAGACTTCACCTTCTCCTTCTCCTTCTTCTGCTTCTTCTGATTCACCCTCCTGACTTCACCTTCTCCTTCTCCTTCTTCTGCTTCTTCTGATTCACCCTCCAGACTTCACCTTCTCCTTCTCCTTCTTCTACTTCTTCTGATTCACCCTCCAGACTTCACCTTCTCCTGCTACTTCTTCTGCTTCTTCTGATTCACCCTCCAGACTTCACCTTCTCCTTCTCCTTCTTCTGCTTCTTCTGATTCACCCTCCAGACTTCACCTTCTCCTTCTCCTTCTTCTGCTTCTTCTGATTCACCCTCCAGACTTCACCTTCTCCTTCTCCTTCTTCTGCTTCTTCTGATTCACCCTCCAGACTTCACCTTCTCCTTCTCCTTCTTCTACTTCTTCTGATTCACCCTCCAGACTTCACCTACTCCTTCTCCTTCTTCTGCTTCTTCTGATTCACCCTCCAGACTTCACCTTCTCCTTCTCCTTCGTCTACTTCTTCTGATTCACCCTCCAGAGTACACCTTCTCCTTCTCCTTCTTCTACTTCTTCTGATTCATCCTCCAGACTTCACCTTCTCCTTCTCCTTCTTCTGCTTCTACTGATTCACCCTCCAGACTTCACCTTCTCCTTCTCCTTCTTCTACTTCTTCTGATTCACGCTCCAGACTTCACCTTCTCCTTCTCCTTCATCTACTTCTTCTGATTCTCCCTCCAGACTTCACCTTCTCCTTCTCCTTCTTCTGCTTCTTCTGATTCACCCATCCAGACTTCACCTTCTCCTTCTCCTTCTTCTACTTCTTCTGATTCACCCTCCAGACTTCACCTTCTCCTTCTCCTTTTTCTACATCTTCTGATTCACCCTCCAGACTTCACCTTCTCCTTCTCCTTCTTCTACTTCTTCTGATTCACCCTCCTGACTTCACCTTCTCCTTCTCCTTCTTCTGCATCTTCTGCTTCACCCTCCAGACTTCACCTTCTCCTTCTCCTTCTCCTGCTTCCTCTGCTTCACCCTCCAGACTTCACCTTCTCCTTCTCCTTCTTCTGCTTCTTCTGCTTCACCCTCCTGACTTCACCTTCTCCTTCTCCTTCTTCTACTTCTTCTGATTCACCCTCCAGACTTCACCTTCTCCTTCTCCTTCTTCTGCTTCTTCTGCTTCACCCTCCAGACTTCACCTTCTCCTTCTCCTTCATCTGCTTCTTCTGCTTCGCCCTCCAGTCTTCACCTTCTCCTTCTCCTTCTTCTGCTTCTTCTGCTTCACCCTCCAGACTTCACCTTCTCCTTCTCCTTCTTCTGCTTCTTCTGCTTCACCCTCCTGACTTCACCTTCTCCTTCTCCTTCTTCTACTTCTTCTGATTCACCCTCCAGACTTCACCTTCTCCTTCTCCTTCTTCTGCTTCTTCTGCTTCACCCTCCAGACTTCACCTTCTCCTTCTCCTTCTTCTGCTTCTTCTGCTGCGCCCTCCAGACTTCACCTTCTCCTTCTCCTTCTTCTGCTTCTTCTGCTTCACCCTCCTGACTTCATCTTCTCCTTCTCCTTCTTCTACATCTTCTGCTTCACCCCCCTGACTTCACCTTCTCCTTCTCCTTCTTCTGCTTCTTCTGATTCACCCTCCTTACTTCACCTTCACCTTCTCCTTCTTCTGCTTCTTCTGATTCACCCTCCTGACTTCACCTTCTCCTTCTTCTGCTTCTTCTGATTCACCCTCCAGACTTCACCTTCTCCTTCTCCTTCTTCTGCTTCTTCTGATTCACCCTCCAGACCTCACCTTCACCTTCTCCATTTCTACTTCTTCTGATTCACCCTCCAGACTTCATCTTCTCCTTCTCCTTCTTCTGCTTCTTCTGATTCACCCTCCAGACTTCACCTTCTCCTTCTCCTTCTTCTGCTTCTTCTGATTCACCCTCCAGACTTCACCTTCTCCTTCTCCTTCTTCTACTTCTTCTGATTCACCCTCCAGACTTCACCTTCTCCTTCTCCTTCTTCTGCTTCTTCTGATTCACCCTCCAGACTTCACCTTCTCCTTCTCCTTCTTCTGCTTCTTCTGACTCACCCTCCAGACTTCACCTTCTCCTTCTCCTTCTTCTACTTCTTCTGATTCACCCTCCAGACCTCACCTTCTCCTTCTCCATTTCTACTTCTTCTGATTCACCCTCCAGACTTCATCTTCTCCTTCTCCTTCTTCTGCTTCTTCTGATTCACCCTCCAGACTTCACCTTCCCCTTCTCCTTCTTCTGCTTCTTTTGATTCACCCTCCTGACTTCACCTTCTCCTTCTCCTTCTTTTACTTCTTCTGATTCACCCTCCTGACTTAACCTTCTCCTTCTCCTTCTTCTACTTCTTCTGCTTCACCCTCCAGACTTCACCTTCTCCTTCTCCTTCTTCTGCTTCTTCTGCTTCACCCTCCTGACTTCACCTTCTCCTTCTCCTTCTTCTACTTCTTCTGATTCACCCTCCTGACTTCACCTTCTCCTTCTCCTTCTTCTACTTCTTCTGCTTTACCCTCCAGACTTCACCTTCTCCTTCTCCTTCTTCTACTTCTTCTGATTCACCCTCCAGACTTCACCTTCTCCTTCTCCTTCTTCTGCTTCTTCTGATTCACCCTCCAGACTTCACCTTCTCCTTCTCCTTCTTCTGCTTCTTCTGATTCACCCTCCAGACTTCACCTTCTCCTTCTCCTTCTTCTGCTTCTTCTGATTCACCCTACAGACTTCACCTTCTCCTTCTCCTTCTTCTACTTCTTCTGATTCACCCTCCTGACTTCACCTTCTCCTTCTCCTTCTTCTACTTCTTCTGATTCACCCTCCAGACTTCACCTTCTCCTTCTCCTTCTTCTACTTCTTCTGCTTCTCCCTCCAGACTTCACCTTCTCCTTCTCCTTCTTCTGCTTCTTCTGATTCACACTCCAGACTTCACCTTCTCCTTCTCCTTCTTCTACTTCTTCTGATTCACCCTCCAGACTTCACCTTCTCCTGCTCCTTCTTCTACTTCTTCTGATTCACCCTCCAGACTTCACCTTCTCCTTCTCCTTCTTCTGCTTCTTCTGATTCACCCTCCTGACTTCACCTTCTCCTTCTCCTTCTTCTACTTCTTCTGATTCACCCTCCAGACTTCACCTTCTCCTGCTACTTCTTCTGCTTCTTCTGATTCACCCTCCAGACTTCACCTTCTCCTTCTCCTTCTTCTGCTTCTTCTGATTCACCCTCCAGACTTCACCTTCTCCTTCTCCTTCTTCTGCTTCTTCTGATTCACCCTCCAGACTTCACCTTCTCCTTCTCCTTCTTCTGCTTCTTCTGATTCACCCTCCAGACTTCACCTTCTCCTTCTCCTTCTTCTACTTCTTCTGATTCACCCTCCAGACTTCACCTACTCCTTCTCCTTCTTCTGCTTCTTCTGATTCACCCTCCAGACTTCACCTTCTCCTTCTCCTTCGTCTACTTCTTCTGATTCACCCTCCAGAGTACACCTTCTCCTTCTCCTTCTTCTACTTCTTCTGATTCATCCTCCAGACTTCACCTTCTCCTTCTCCTTCTTCTGCTTCTACTGATTCACCCTCCAGACTTCACCTTCTCCTTCTCCTTCTTCTACTTCTTCTGATTCACCCTCCAGACTTCACCTTCTCCTTCTCCTTCATCTACTTCTTCTGATTCTCCCTCCAGACTTCACCTTCTCCTTCTCCTTCTTCTGCTTCTTCTGATTCACCCATCCAGACTTCACCTTCTCCTTCTCCTTCTTCTACTTCTTCTGATTCACCCTCCAGACTTCACCTTCTCCTTCTCCTTTTTCTACATCTTCTGATTCACCCTCCAGACTTCACCTTCTCCTTCTCCTTCTTCTACTTCTTCTGATTCACCCTCCTGACTTCACCTTCTCCTTCTCCTTCTTCTGCATCTTCTGCTTCACCCTCCAGACTTCACCTTCTCCTTCTCCTTCTCCTGCTTCCTCTGCTTCACCCTCCAGACTTCACCTTCTCCTTCTCCTTCTTCTGCTTCTTCTGCTTCACCCTCCTGACTTCACCTTCTCCTTCTCCTTCTTCTACTTCTTCTGATTCACCCTCCAGACTTCACCTTCTCCTTCTCCTTCTTCTGCTTCTTCTGCTTCACCCTCCAGACTTCACCTTCTCCTTCTCCTTCATCTGCTTCTTCTGCTTCGCCCTCCAGACTTCACCTTCTCCTTCTCCTTCTTCTGCTTCTTCTGCTTCACCCTCCAGACTTCACCTTCTCCTTCTCCTTCTTCTGCTTCTTCTGCTTCACCCTCCTGACTTCACCTTCTCCTTCTCCTTCTTCTACTTCTTCTGATTCACCCTCCAGACTTCACCTTCTCCTTCTCCTTCTTCTGCTTCTTCTGCTTCACCCTCCAGACTTCACCTTCTCCTTCTCCTTCTTCTGCTTCTTCTGCTGCGCCCTCCAGACTTCACCTTCTCCTTCTCCTTCTTCTGCTTCTTCTGCTTCACCCTCCTGACTTCACCTTCTCCTTCTCCTTCTTCTACATCTTCTGCTTCACCCCCCTGACTTCACCTTCTCCTTCTCCTTCTTCTGCTTCTTCTGATTCACCCTCCTTACTTCACCTTCACCTTCTCCTTCTTCTGCTTCTTCTGATTCACCCTCCTGACTTCACCTTCTCCTTCTTCTGCTTCTTCTGATTCACCCTCCAGACTTCACCTTCTCCTTCTCCTTCTTCTGCTTCTTCTGATTCACCCTCCAGACCTCACCTTCACCTTCTCCATTTCTACTTCTTCTGATTCACCCTCCAGACTTCATCTTCTCCTTCTCCTTCTTCTGCTTCTTCTGATTCACCCTCCAGACTTCACCTTCTCCTTCTCCTTCTTCTGCTTCTTCTGATTCACCCTCCAGACTTCACCTTCTCCTTCTCCTTCTTCTACTTCTTCTGATTCACCCTCCAGACTTCACCTTCTCCTTCTCCTTCTTCTGCTTCTTCTGATTCACCCTCCAGACTTCACCTTCTCCTTCTCCTTCTTCTGCTTCTTCTGACTCACCCTCCAGACTTCACCTTCTCCTTCTCCTTCTTCTACTTCTTCTGATTCACCCTCCAGACCTCACCTTCTCCTTCTCCATTTCTACTTCTTCTGATTCACCCTCCAGACTTCATCTTCTCCTTCTCCTTCTTCTGCTTCTTCTGATTCACCCTCCAGACTTCACCTTCCCCTTCTCCTTCTTCTGCTTCTTTTGATTCACCCTCCTGACTTCACCTTCTCCTTCTCCTTCTTTTACTTCTTCTGATTCACCCTCCTGACTTAACCTTCTCCTTCTCCTTCTTCTACTTCTTCTGCTTCACCCTCCAGACTTCACCTTCTCCTTCTCCTTCTTCTACTTCTTCTGATTCACCCTCCAGACTTCACCTTCTCCTTCTCCTTCTTCTGCTTCTTCTGCTTCACCCTCCTGACTTCACCTTCTCCTTCTCCTTCTTCTACTTCTTCTGATTCACCCTCCTGACTTCACCTTCTCCTTCTCCTTCTTCTACTTCTTCTGCTTTACCCTCCAGACTTCACCTTCTCCTTCTCCTTCTTCTACTTCTTCTGATTCACCCTCCAGACTTCACCTTCTCCTTCTCCTTCTTCTGCTTCTTCTGATTCACCCTCCAGACTTCACCTTCTCCTTCTCCTTCTTCTGCTTCTTCTGATTCACCCTCCAGACTTCACCTTCTCCTTCTCCTTCTTCTGCTTCTTCTGATTCACCCTACAGACTTCACCTTCTCCTTCTCCTTCTTCTACTTCTTCTGATTCACCCTCCTGACTTCACCTTCTCCTTCTCCTTCTTCTACTTCTTCTGATTCACCCTCCAGACTTCACCTTCTCCTTCTCCTTCTTCTACTTCTTCTGCTTCTCCCTCCAGACTTCACCTTCTCCTTCTCCTTCTTCTGCTTCTTCTGATTCACACTCCAGACTTCACCTTCTCCTTCTCCTTCTTCTACTTCTTCTGATTCACCCTCCAGACTTCACCTTCTCCTGCTCCTTCTTCTACTTCTTCTGATTCACCCTCCAGACTTCACCTTCTCCTTCTCCTTCTTCTGCTTCTTCTGATTCACCCTCCTGACTTCACCTTCTCCTTCTCCTTCTTCTGCTTCTTCTGCTTCACCCTCCAGACTTCACCTTCTCCTTCTCCTTCTTCTGCTTCTTCTGCTTCACCCTCCTGACTTCACCTTCTCCTTCTCCTTCTTCTACTTCTTCTGATTCACCCTCCAGACTTCACCTTCTCCTTCTCCTTCTTCTGCTTCTTCTGCTTCACCCTCCAGACTTCACCTTCTCCTTCTCCTTCTTCTGCTTCTTCTGCTTCACCCTCCAGATATCACCTTCTCCTTCTCCTTCTTCTGCTTCTTCTGCTTCACCCTCCTGACTTCACCTTCTCCTTCTTCTACTTCTTCTGATTCACCCTCCAGACTTCACATTCTCCATCTCCTTCTTCTGCTTCTTCTGCTTCACCCTCCAGACTTCACCTTCTCCTTCTCCTTCTTCTGCTTCTTCTGCTGCGCCCTCCAGACTTTTACTTCTCCTTCTCCTTCTTCTGCTTCTTCTGCTTCACCCCCCTGACTTCACCTTCTCTTCTCCTTCTTCTGTTTCTTCTGATTCACACTCCTAACTTTACCTTCTCCTTCTCCTTCTTCTGCTTCTTCTGATTCACCCTCCTGACTTCAACTTCTCCTTCTCCTTCTTCTGCTTCTTCTGATTCACCCTCCAGACTTCACCTTCTCCTTCTCCTTCTTCTGCTTCTTCTGATTCACCCTCCAGACTTCACCGTCTCCTTCTCCTTCTTCTCCTTCTTCTGATTCACCCTCCAGACTTCATCTTCTCCTTCTCCTTCTTCTGCTTCTTCTGATTCACCCTCCAGACTTCACCTTCTCCTTCTCCTTCTTCTGCTTCTTCTGATTCACCCTCCAGACCTCACCTTCACCTTCTCCATTTCTACTTCTTCTGATTCACCCTCCAGACTTCATCTTCTCCTTCTCCTTCTTCTGCTTCTTCTGATTCACCCTCCAGACTTCACCTTCTCCTTCTCCTTCTTCTGCTTCTTCTGATTCACCCTCCAGACTTCACCTTCTCCTTCTCCTTCTTCTACTTCTTCTGATTCACCCTCCAGACTTCACCTTCTCCTTCTCCTTCTTCTGCTTCTTCTGATTCACCCTCCAGACTTCACCTTCTCCTTCTCCTTCTTCTGCTTCTTCTGACTCACCCTCCAGACTTCACCTTCTCCTTCTCCTTCTTCTACTTCTTCTGATTCACCCTCCAGACCTCACCTTCTCCTTCTCCATTTCTACTTCTTCTGATTCACCCTCCAGACTTCATCTTCTCCTTCTCCTTCTTCTGCTTCTTCTGATTCACCCTCCAGACTTCACCTTCCCCTTCTCCTTCTTCTGCTTCTTTTGATTCACCCTCCTGACTTCACCTTCTCCTTCTCCTTCTTTTACTTCTTCTGATTCACCCTCCTGACTTAACCTTCTCCTTCTCCTTCTTCTACTTCTTCTGCTTCACCCTCCAGACTTCACCTTCTCCTTCTCCTTCTTCTACTTCTTCTGATTCACCCTCCAGACTTCACCTTCTCCTTCTCCTTCTTCTGCTTCTTCTGCTTCACCCTCCTGACTTCACCTTCTCCTTCTCCTTCTTCTACTTCTTCTGATTCACCCTCCTGACTTCACCTTCTCCTTCTCCTTCTTCTACTTCTTCTGCTTTACCCTCCAGACTTCACCTTCTCCTTCTCCTTCTTCTACTTCTTCTGATTCACCCTCCAGACTTCACCTTCTCCTTCTCCTTCTTCTGCTTCTTCTGATTCACCCTCCAGACTTCACCTTCTCCTTCTCCTTCTTCTGCTTCTTCTGATTCACCCTCCAGACTTCACCTTCTCCTTCTCCTTCTTCTGCTTCTTCTGATTCACCCTACAGACTTCACCTTCTCCTTCTCCTTCTTCTACTTCTTCTGATTCACCCTCCTGACTTCACCTTCTCCTTCTCCTTCTTCTACTTCTTCTGATTCACCCTCCAGACTTCACCTTCTCCTTCTCCTTCTTCTACTTCTTCTGCTTCTCCCTCCAGACTTCACCTTCTCCTTCTCCTTCTTCTGCTTCTTCTGATTCACACTCCAGACTTCACCTTCTCCTTCTCCTTCTTCTACTTCTTCTGATTCACCCTCCAGACTTCACCTTCTCCTGCTCCTTCTTCTACTTCTTCTGATTCACCCTCCAGACTTCACCTTCTCCTTCTCCTTCTTCTGCTTCTTCTGATTCACCCTCCTGACTTCACCTTCTCCTTCTCCTTCTTCTGCTTCTTCTGCTTCACCCTCCAGACTTCACCTTCTCCTTCTCCTTCTTCTGCTTCTTCTGCTTCACCCTCCTGACTTCACCTTCTCCTTCTCCTTCTTCTACTTCTTCTGATTCACCCTCCAGACTTCACCTTCTCCTTCTCCTTCTTCTGCTTCTTCTGCTTCACCCTCCAGACTTCACCTTCTCCTTCTCCTTCTTCTGCTTCTTCTGCTTCACCCTCCAGATATCACCTTCTCCTTCTCCTTCTTCTGCTTCTTCTGCTTCACCCTCCTGACTTCACCTTCTCCTTCTTCTACTTCTTCTGATTCACCCTCCAGACTTCACATTCTCCATCTCCTTCTTCTGCTTCTTCTGCTTCACCCTCCAGACTTCACCTTCTCCTTCTCCTTCTTCTGCTTCTTCTGCTGCGCCCTCCAGACTTTTACTTCTCCTTCTCCTTCTTCTGCTTCTTCTGCTTCACCCCCCTGACTTCACCTTCTCTTCTCCTTCTTCTGTTTCTTCTGATTCACACTCCTAACTTTACCTTCTCCTTCTCCTTCTTCTGCTTCTTCTGATTCACCCTCCTGACTTCAACTTCTCCTTCTCCTTCTTCTGCTTCTTCTGATTCACCCTCCAGACTTCACCTTCTCCTTCTCCTTCTTCTGCTTCTTCTGATTCACCCTCCAGACTTCACCGTCTCCTTCTCCTTCTTCTCCTTCTTCTGATTCACCCTCCAGACTTCATCTTCTCCTTCTCCTTCTTCTGCTTCTTCTGATTCACCCTCCAGACTTCACCTTCTCCTTCTCCTTCTTCTACTTCTTCTGATTCACCCTCCAGACTTCACCTTCTCCTTCTCCTTCTTCTACTTCTTCTGATTCACCCTCCAGACTTCACCTTCTCCTTCTCCTTTTTCTACATCTTCTGATTCACCCTCCAGACTTCACCTTCTCCTTCTCCTTCTTCTACTTCTTCTGATTCACCCTCCTGACTTCACCTTCTCCTTCTCCTTCTTCTGCATCTTCTGCTTCACCCTCCAGACTTCACCTTCTCCTTCTCCTTCTTCTGCTTCCTCTGCTTCACCCTCCAGACTTCACCTTCTCCTTCTCCTTCTTCTGCTTCTTCTGATTCACCCATCCAGACTTCACCTTCTCCTTCTCCTTCTTCTACTTCTTCTGATTCACCCTCCAGACTTCACCTTCTACTTCTCCTTCTTCTGCTTCTTCTGCTTCACCCTCCAGACTTCACCTTCTCCTTCTCCTTCATCTGCTTCTTCTGCTTCGCCCTCCAGACTTCACCTTCTCCTTCTCCTTCTTCTGCTTCTTCTGATTCACCCTCCAGACTTCACCGTCTCCTTCTCCTTCTTCTCCTTCTTCTGATTCACCCTCCAGACTTCATCTTCTCCTTCTCCTTCTTCTGCTTCTTCTGATTCACCCTCCAGACTTCACCTTCTCCTTCTCCTTCTTCTACTTCTTCTGATTCACCCTCCAGACTTCACCTTCTCCTTCTCCTTCTTCTACTTCTTCTGATTCACCCTCCAGACTTCACCTTCTCCTTCTCCTTTTTCTACATCTTCTGATTCACCCTCCAGACTTCACCTTCTCCTTCTCCTTCTTCTACTTCTTCTGATTCACCCTCCTGACTTCACCTTCTCCTTCTCCTTCTTCTGCATCTTCTGCTTCACCCTCCAGACTTCACCTTCTCCTTCTCCTTCTTCTGCTTCCTCTGCTTCACCCTCCAGACTTCACCTTCTCCTTCTCCTTCTTCTGCTTCTTCTGATTCACCCATCCAGACTTCACCTTCTCCTTCTCCTTCTTCTGCTTCCTCTGCTTCACCCTCCAGACTTCACCTTCTCCTTCTCCTTCCTCTGCTTCTTCTGCTTCACCCTCCTGACTTCACCTTCTCCTTCTCCTTCTTCTACTTCTTCTGATTCACCCTCCAGACTTCACCTTCTCCTTCTCCTTCTTCTGCTTCTTCTGCTTCACCCTCCAGACTTCACCTTCTCCTTCTCCTTCTTCTGCTTCTTCTGCTGCGCCCTCCAGACTTCACCTTCTCCTTCTGCTTCTTCTGCTTCACCCTCCTGACTTCACCTTCTCCTTCTCCTTCTTCTACATCTTCTGCTTCACCCCCCTGACTTCACCTTCTCCTTCTCCTTCTTCTGCTTCTTCTGATTCACCCTCCTTACTTCACCTTCACCTTCTCCTTCTTCTGCTTCTTCTGATTCAACCTCCTGACTTCACCTTCTCCTTCTCCTTCTTCTGCTTCTTCTGATTCACCCTCCAGACTTCACCTTCTCCTTCTCCTTCTTCTGCTTCTTCTGATTCACCCTCCAGACCTCACCTTCACCTTCTCCATTTCTACTTCTTCTGATTCACCCTCCAGAATTCATCTTCTCCTTCTCCTTCTTCTGCTTCTTCTGATTCACCCTCCAGACTTCACCTTCTCCTTCTCCTTCTTCTGCTTCTTCTGATTCACCCTCCAGACTTCACCTTCTCCTTCTCCTTTTTCTACATCTTCTGATTCACCCTCCAGACTTCACCTTCTCCTTCTCCTTCTTCTACTTCTTCTGATTCACCCTCCTGACTTCACCTTCTCCTTCTCCTTCTTCTGCATCTTCTGCTTCACCCTCCAGACTTCACCTTCTCCTTCTCCTTCTTCTGCTTCCTCTGCTTCACCCTCCAGACTTCACCTTCTCCTTCTCCTTCTTCTGCTTCTTCTGCTTCACCCTCCTGACTTCACCTTCTCCTTCTCCTTCTTCTACTTCTTCTGATTCACCCTCCAGACTTCACCTTCTCCTTCTCCTTCTTCTGCTTCTTCTGCTTCACCCTCCAGACTTCACCTTCTCCTTCTCCTTCATCTGCTTCTTCTGCTTCGCCCTCGAGACTTCACCTTCTCCTTCTCCTTCTTCTGCTTCTTCTGCTTCACCCTCCAGACTTCACCTTCTCCTTCTCCTTCTTCTGCTTCTTCTGCTTCACCCTCCTGACTTCACCTTCTCCTTCTCCTTCTTCTACTTCTTCTGATTCACCCTCCAGACTTCACCTTCTCCTTCTCCTTCTTCTGCTTCTTCTGCTTCACCCTCCAGACTTCACCTTCTCCTTCTCCTTCTTCTGCTTCTTCTGCTGCGCCCTCCAGACTTCACCTTCTCCTTCTCCTTCTTCTGCTTCTTCTGTTTCACCCTCCTGACTTCATCTTCTCCTTCTCCTTCTTCTACATCTTCTGCTTCACCCCCTGACTTCACCTTCTCCTTCTCCTTCTTCTGCTTCTTCTGATTCACCCTCCTTACTTCACCTTCACCTTCTCCTTCTTCTGCTTCTTCTGATTCACCCTCCTGACTTCACCTTCTCCTTCTTCTGCTTCTTCTGATTCACCCACCAGACTTCACCTTCTCCTTCTCCTTCTTCTGCTTCTTCTGATTCACCCTCCAGACCTCACCTTCACCTTCTCCATTTCTACTTCTTCTGATTCACCCTCCAGACTTCATCTTCTCCTTCTCCTTCTTCTGCTTCTTCTGATTCACCCTCCAGACTTCACCTTCTCCTTCTCCTTCTTCTGCTTCTTCTGATTCACCCTCCAGACTTCACCTTCTCCTTCTCCTTCTTCTACTTCTTCTGATTCACCCTCCAGACTTCACCTTCTCCTTCTCCTTCTTCTGCTTCTTCTGATTCACCCTCCAGACTTCACCTTCTCCTTCTCCTTCTTCTGCTTCTTCTGACTCACCCTCCAGACTTCACCTTCTCCTTCTCCTTCTTCTACTTCTTCTGATTCACCCTCCAGACCTCACCTTCTCCTTCTCCATTTCTACTTCTTCTGATTCACCCTCCAGACTTCATCTTCTCCTTCTCCTTCTTCTGCTTCTTCTGATTCACCCTCCAGACTTCACCTTCCCCTTCTCCTTCTTCTGCTTCTTTTGATTCACCCTCCTGACTTCACCTTCTCCTTCTCCTTCTTCTACTTCTTCTGATTCACCCTCCTGACTTAACCTTCTCCTTCTCCTTCTTCTACTTCTTCTGCTTCACCCTCCAGACTTCACCTTCTCCTTCTCCTTCTTCTACTTCTTCTGATTCACCCTCCAGACTTCACCTTCTCCTTCTCCTTCTTCTGCTTCTTCTGCTTCACCCTCCTGACTTCACCTTCTCCTTCTCCTTCTTCTACTTCTTCTGATTCACCCTCCTGACTTCACCTTCTCCTTCTCCTTCTTCTACTTCTTCTGCTTTACCCTCCAGACTTCACCTTCTCCTTCTCCTTCTTCTACTTCTTCTGATTCACCCTCCAGACTTCACCTTCTCCTTCTCCTTCTTCTGCTTCTTCTGATTCACCCTCCAGACTTCACCTTCTCCTTCTCCTTCTTCTGCTTCTTCTGATTCACCCTCCAGACTTCACCTTCTCCTTCTCCTTCTTCTGCTTCTTCTGATTCACCCTACAGACTTCACCTTCTCCTTCTCCTTCTTCTACTTCTTCTGATTCACCCTCCTGACTTCACCTTCTCCTTCTCCTTCTTCTACTTCTTCTGATTCACCCTCCAGACTTCACCTTCTCCTTCTCCTTCTTCTACTTCTTCTGCTTCTCCCTCCAGACTTCACCTTCTCCTTCTCCTTCTTCTGCTTCTTCTGATTCACACTCCAGACTTCACCTTCTCCTTCTCCTTCTTCTACTTCTTCTGATTCACCCTCCAGACTTCACCTTCTCCTGCTCCTTCTTCTACTTCTTCTGATTCACCCTCCAGACTTCACCTTCTCCTTCTCCTTCTTCTGCTTCTTCTGATTCACCCTCCTGACTTCACCTTCTCCTTCTCCTTCTTCTGCTTCTTCTGCTTCACCCTCCAGACTTCACCTTCTCCTTCTCCTTCTTCTGCTTCTTCTGCTTCACCCTCCTGACTTCACCTTCTCCTTCTCCTTCTTCTACTTCTTCTGATTCACCCTCCAGACTTCACCTTCTCCTTCTCCTTCTTCTGCTTCTTCTGCTTCACCCTCCAGACTTCACCTTCTCCTTCTCCTTCTTCTGCTTCTTCTGCTTCACCCTCCAGATATCCACTTCTCCTTCTCCTTCTTCTGCTTCTTCTGCTTCACCCTCCTGACTTCACCTTCTCCTTCTTCTACTTCTTCTGATTCACCCTCCAGACTTCACATTCTCCATCTCCTTCTTCTGCTTCTTCTGCTTCACCCTCCAGACTTCACCTTCTCCTTCTCCTTCTTCTGCTTCTTCTGCTGCGCCCTCCAGACTTCACCTTCTCCTTCTCCTTCTTCTGCTTCTTCTGCTTCACCCCCCTGACTTCACCTTCTCTTCTCCTTCTTCTGCTTCTTCTGATTCACACTCCTAACTTTACCTTCTCCTTCTCCTTCTTCTGATTCACCCTCCTGACTTCAACTTCTCCTTCTCCTTCTTCTGCTTCTTCTGATTCACCCTCCAGACTTCACCTTCTCCTTCTCCTTCTTCTGCTTCTTCTGATTCACCCTCCAGACTTCACCGTCTCCTTCTCCTTCTTCTCCTTCTTCTGATTCACCCTCCAGACTTCATCTTCTCCTTCTCCTTCTTCTGCTTCTTCTGATTCACCCTCCAGACTTCACCTTCTCCTTCTCCTTCTTCTACTTCTTCTGATTCACCCTCCAGACTTCACCTTCTCCTTCTCCTTCTTCTACTTCTTCTGATTCACCCTCCAGACTTCACCTTCTCCTTCTCCTTTTTCTACATCTTCTGATTCACCCTCCAGACTTCACCTTCTCCTTCTCCTTCTTCTACTTCTTCTGATTCACCCTCCTGACTTCACCTTCTCCTTCTCCTTCTTCTGCATCTTCTGCTTCACCCTCCAGACTTCACCTTCTCCTTCTCCTTCTTCTGCTTCCTCTGCTTCACCCTCCAGACTTCACCTTCTCCTTCTCCTTCTTCTGCTTCTTCTGATTCACCCATCCAGACTTCACCTTCTCCTTCTCCTTCTTCTACTTCTTCTGATTCACCCTCCAGACTTCACCTTCTCCTTCTCCTTCTTCTGCTTCCTCTGCTTCACCCTCCAGACTTCACCTTCTCCTTCTCCTTCATCTGCTTCTTCTGCTTCGCCCTCCAGACTTCACCTTCTCCTTCTCCTTCTACTGCTTCTTCTGCTTCACCCTCCAGACTTCACCTTCTCCTTCTCCTTCCTCTGCTTCTTCTGCTTCACCCTCCTGACTTCACCTTCTCCTTCTCCTTCTTCTACTTCTTCTGATTCACCCTCCAGACTTCACCTTCTCCTTCTCCTTCTTCTGCTTCTTCTGCTTCACCCTCCAGACTTCACCTTCTCCTTCTCCTTCTTCTGCTTCTTCTGCTGCGCCCTCCAGACTTCACCTTCTCCTTCTGCTTCTTCTGCTTCACCCTCCTGACTTCACCTTCTCCTTCTCCTTCTTCTACATCTTCTGCTTCACCCCCCTGACTTCACCTTCTCCTTCTCCTTCTTCTGCTTCTTCTGATTCACCCTCCTTACTTCACCTTCACCTTCTCCTTCTTCTGCTTCTTCTGATTCACCCTCCTGACTTCACCTTCTCCTTCTCCTTCTTCTGCTTCTTCTGATTCACCCTCCAGACTTCACCTTCTCCTTCTCCTTCTTCTGCTTCTTCTGATTCACCCTCCAGACCTCACCTTCACCTTCTCCATTTCTACTTCTTCTGATTCACCCTCCAGAATTCATCTTCTCCTTCTCCTTCTTCTGCTTCTTCTGATTCACCGTCCAGACTTCACCTTCTCCTTCTCCTTCTTCTGCTTCTTCTGATTCACCCTCCAGACTTCACCTTCTCCTTCTCCTTCTTCTGCTTCTTCTGATTCACCCTCCAGACTTCACCTTCTCCTTCTCCTTCTTCTGCTTCTTCTGATTCACCCTACAGACTTCACCTTCTCCTTCTCCTTCTTCTACTTCTTCTGATTCACCCTCCAGACTTCACCTTCTCCTTCTCCTTCTTCTACTTCTTCTGATTCACCCTCCAGACTTCACCTTCTCCTTCTCCTTCTTCTACTTCTTCTGCTTCTACCTCCAGACTTCACCTTCTCCTTCTCCTTCTTCTGCTTCTTCTGATTCACACTCCAGACTTCACCTTCTCCTTCTCCTTCTTCTACTTCTTCTGATTCACCCTCCAGACTTCACCTTCTCCTTCTCCTTCTTCTACTTCTTCTGATTCACCCTCCAGACTTCACCTTCTCCTTCTCCTTCTTCTGCTTCTTCTGATTCACCCTCCTGACTTCACCTTCTCCTTCTCCTTCTTCTGCTTCTTCCGCTTCACCCTCCAGACTTCACCTTCTCCTTCTCCTTCTTCTGCTTCACCCTCCAGACTTCACCTTCTCCTTCTCCTTCTTCTGCTTCTTCTGCTTCACCCTCCTGACTTCACCTTCTCCTTCTCCTTCTTCTACTTCTTCTGATTCACCCTCCAGACTTCACCTTCTCCTTCTCCTTCTTCTGCTTCTTCTGCTTCACCCTCCAGACTTCACCTTCTCCTTCTCCTTCTTCTGCTTCTTCTGCTTCACCCTCCAGATATCACCTTCTCCTTCTCCTTCTTCTGCTTCTTCTGCTTCACCCTCCTGACTTCACCTTCTCCTTCTCCTTCTTCTACTTCTTCTGATTCACCCTCCAGACTTCACATTCTCCATCTCCTTCTTCTGCTTCTTCTGCTTCACCCTCCAGACTTCACCTTCTCCTTCTCCTTCTTCTGCTTCTTCTGCTGCGCCCTCCAGACTTCACCTTCTCCTTCTCCTTCTTCTGCTTCTTCTGCTTCACCCCCCTGACTTCACCTTCTCTTCTCCTTCTTCTGCTTCTTCTGATTCACACTCCTAACTTCACCTTCTCCTTCTCCTTCTTCTGCTTCTTCTGATTCACCCTCCTGACTTCAACTTCTCCTTCTCCTTCTTCTGCTTCTTCTGATTCACCCTCCAGACTTCACCTTCTCCTTCTCCTTCTTCTGCTTCTTCTGATTCACCCTCCAGACTTCACCTTCTCCTTCTCCTTCTTCTCCTTCTTCTGATTCACCCTCCAGACTTCATCTTCTCCTTCTCCTTCTTCTGCTTCTTCTGATTCACCCTCCAGACTTCACCTTCTCCTTCTCCTTCTTCTACTTCTTCTGATTCACCCTCCAGACTTCACCTTCTCCTTCTCCTTCTTCTACTTCTTCTGATTCACCCTCCAGTCTTCACCTTCTCCTTCTCCTTCTTCTGCTTCTTCTGATTCACCCTCCAGACTTCACCTTCTCCTTCTCCTTCTTCTGCTTCTTCTGGTTCACCCTCCAGACTTCACCTTCTCCTTCTCCTTCTTCTGCTTCTTCTGATTCACCCTTCAGACTTCACCTTCTCCTTCTCCTTCTTCTGCTTCTTCTGATTCACCCTCCAGACCTCACATTCTCCTTCTCCTTCTTCTACTTCTTCTGATTCACCCTCCAGACTTCATCTTCTCCTTCTCCTTCTTCTGCTTCTTCTGATTCACCCTCCAGACATCACCTTCTCCTTCTCCTTCTTCTGCTTCTTCTGATTCACCCTCCTGACTTCACCTTCTCCTTCTCCTTCTTCTGCTTCTTCTGATTCACCCTCCAGACTTCACCTTCTCCTTCTCCTTCTTCTACTTCTTCTGATTCACCCTCCAGACTTCACCTTCTCCTTCTACTTCTTTTGCTTCTTCTGATTCACCCTCCAGACTTCACCTTCTCCTTCTCCTTCTTCTGCTTCTTCTGATTCACCCTCCAGACTTCACCTTCTCCTTCTCCTTCTTCTGCTTCTTCTGATTCACCCTCCAGACTTCACCTTCTCCTTCTCCTTCTTCTGCTTCTTCTGATTCACCCTCCAGACTTCACCTTCTGCTTCTCCTTCTTCTACTTCTTCTGATTCACCCTCCAGACTTCATCTACTCCTTCTCCTTCTTCTGCTTCTTCTGATTCACCCTCCAGACTTCACCTTCTCCTTCTCCTTCGTCTACTTTTTCTGATTCACCCTCCAGAGTACACCTTCTCCTTCTCCTTCTTCTACTTCTTCTGATTCACCCTCCAGACTTCACCTTCTCCTTCTCCTTCTTCTGCTTCTTCTGATTCACCCTCCAGACTTCCCCTTCTCCTTCTCCTTCTTCTACTTCTTCTGATTCACCCTCCAGACTTCACCTTCTCCTTCTCCTTCATCTACTTCTTCTGATTCACCCTCCAGACTTCACCTTCTCCTTCTCCTTCTTCTACTTCTTCTGCTTCTCCCTCCAGACTTCACCTTCTCCTTCTCCTTCTTCTGCTTCTTCTGATTCACCCATCCAGACTTCACCTTCTCCTTCTCCTTCTTCTACTTCTTCTGATTCACCCTCCAGACTTCACCTTCTCCTTCTCCTTTTTCTACATCTTCTGATTCACCCTCCAGACTTCACCTTCTCCTTCTCCTTCTTCTACTTCTTCTGATTCACCCTCCTGACTTCACCTTCTCCTTCTCCTTCTTCTGCATCTTCTGCTTCACCCTCCAGACTTCACCTTCTCCTTCTCCTTCTTCTGCTTCCTCTGCTTCACCCTCCAGACTTCACCTTCTCCTTCTCCTTCTTCTGCTTCTTCTGATTCACCCATCCAGACTTCACCTTCTCCTTCTCCTTCTTCTACTTCTTCTGATTCACCCTCCAGACTTCACCTTCTACTTCTCCTTCTTCTGCTTCTTCTGCTTCACCCTCCAGACTTCACCTTCTCCTTCTCCTTCATCTGCTTCTTCTGCTTCGCCCTCCAGACTTCACCTTCTCCTTCTCCTTCTTCTGCTTCTTCTGCTTCACCCTCCAGACTTCACCTTCTCCTTCTCCTTCTTCTGCTTCTTCTGCTTCACCCTCCTGACTTCACCTTCTCCTTCTCCTTCTTCTACTTCTTCTGATTCACCCTCCAGACTTCACCTTCTCCTTCTCCTTCTTCTGCTTCTTCTGCTTCACCCTCCAGACTTCACCTTCTCCTTCTCCTTCTTCTGCTTCATCTGCTGCGCCCTCCAGACTTCACCTTCTCCTTCTCCTTCTTCTGCTTCTTCTGCTTCACCCTCCTGACTTCACCTTCTCCTTCTCCTTCTTCTACATCTTCTGCTTCACCCCCCTGACTTCACCTTCTCCTTCTCCTTCTTCTGCTTCTTCTGATTCACCCTCCTTACATCACCTTCACCTTCTCCTTCTTCTGCTTCTTCTGATTCACCCTCCTGACTTCACCTTCTCCTTCTCCTTCTTCTGCTTCTTCTGATTCACCCTCCAGACTTCACCTTCTCCTTCTCCTTCTTCTGCTTCTTCTGATTCACCCTCCAGACCTCAACTTCACCTTCTCCATTTCTACTTCTTCTGATTCACCCTCCAGACTTCATCTTCTCCTTCTCCTTCTTCTGCTTCTTCTGATTCACCCTCCAGACTTCACCTTCTCCTTCTCCTTCTTCTGCTTCTTCTGATTCACCCTCCAGACTTCACCTTCTCCTTCTCCTTCTTCTGCTTCTTCTGATTCACCCTCCAGACTTCACCTTCTCCTTCTCCTTCTTCTGCTTCTTCTGATTCACCCTACAGACTTCACCTTCTCCTTCTCCTTCTTCTACTTCTTCTGATTCACCCTCCAGACTTCACCTTCTCCTTCTCCTTCTTCTACTTCTTCTGATTCACCCTCCAGACTTCACCTTCTCCTTCTCCTTCTTCTACTTCTTCTGCTTCTACCTCCAGACTTCACCTTCTCCTTCTCCTTCTTCTGCTTCTTCTGATTCACACTCCAGACTTCACCTTCTCCTTCTCCTTCTTCTACTTCTTCTGATTCACCCTCCAGACTTCACCTTCTCCTTCTCCTTCTTCTACTTCTTCTGATTCACCCTGCAGACTTCACCTTCTCCTTCTCCTTCTTCTGCTTCTTCTGATTCACCCTCCTGACTTCACCTTCTCCTTCTCCTTCTTCTGCTTCTTCCGCTTCACCCTCCAGACTTCATCTTCTCCTTCTCCTTCTTCTGCTTCTTCTGCTTCACCCTCCAGACTTCACCTTCTCCTTCTCCTTCTTCTGCTTCTTCTGCTTCACCCTCCTGACTTCACCTTCTCCTTCTCCTTCTTCTACTTCTTCTGATTCACCCTCCAGACTTCACCTTCTCCATCTCCTTCTTCTGCTTCTTCTGCTTCACCCTCCAGACTTCACCTTCTCCTTCTCCTTCTTCTGCTTCTTCTGCTTCACCCTCCAGATATCACCTTCTCCTTCTCCTTCTTCTGCTTCTTCTGCTTCACCCTCCTGACTTCACCTTCTCCTTCTCCTTCTTCTACTTCTTCTGATTCACCCTCCAGACTTCACATTCTCCATCTCCTTCTTCTGCTTCTGCTGCTTCACCCTCCAGATTTCACCTTCTCCTTCTCCTTCTTCTGCTTCTTCTGCTGCGCCCTCCAGACTTCACCTTCTCCTTCTCCTTCTTCTGCTTCTTCTGCTTCACCCCCCTGACTTCACCTTCTCTTCTCCTTCTTCTGCTTCTTCTGATTCACACTCCTAACTTCACCTTCTCCTTCTCCTTCTTCTGCTTCTTCTGATTCACCCTCCTGACTTCAACTTCTCCTTCTCCTTCTTCTGCTTCTTCTGATTCACCCTCCAAACTTCACCTTCTCCTTCTCCTTCTTCTGCTTCTTCTGATTCACCCTCCAGACTTCACCTTCTCCTTCTCCTTCTTCTCCTTCTTCTGATTCACCCTCCAGACTTCATCTTCTCCTTCTCCTTCTTCTGCTTCTTCTGATTCACCCTCCAGACTTCACCTTCTCCTTCTCCTTCTTCTACTTCTTCTGATTCACCCTCCAGACTTCACCTTCTCCTTCTCCTTCTTCTACTTCTTCTGATTCACCCTCCAGTCTTCAGCTTCTCCTTCTCCTTCTTCTGCTTCTTCTGATTCACCCTCCAGACTTCACCTTCTCCTTCTCCTTCTTCTGCTTCTTCTGGTTCACCCTCCAGACTTCACCTTCTCCTTCTTCTTCTTCTGCTTCTTCTGATTCACCCTTCAGACTTCACCTTCTCCTTCTCCTTCTTCTGCTTCTTCTGATTCACCCTCCAGACCTCACCTTCTCCTTCTCCTTCTTCTACTTCTTCTGATTCACCCTCCAGACTTCATCTTCTCCTTCTCCTTCTTCTGCTTCTTCTGATTCACCCTCCAGACTTCACCTTCTCCTTCTCCTTCTTCTGCTTCTTCTGATTCAACCTCCTGACTTCACCTTCTCCTTCTCCTTCTTCTGCTTCTTCTGATTCACCCTCCAGACTTCACCTTCTCCTTCTCCTTCTTCTACTTCTTCTGATTCACCCTCCAGACTTCACCTTCTCCTTCTACTTATTCTGCTTCTTCTGATTCACCCTCCAGACTTCACCTTCTCCTTCTCCTTCTTCTGCTTCTTCTGATTCACCCTCCAGACTTCACCTTCTCCTTCTCCTTCTTCTGCTTCTTCTGATTCACCCTCCAGACTTCACCTTCTCCTTCTCCTTCTTCTGCTTCTTCTGATTCACCCTCCAGACTTCACCTTCTCCTTCTCCTTCTTCTACTTCTTCTGATTCACCCTCCAGACTTCACCTACTCCTTCTCCTTCTTCTGCTTCTTCTGATTCACCCTCCAGACTTCACCTTCTCCTTCTCCTTCGTCTACTTCTTCTGATTCACCCTCCAGAGTACACCTTCTCCTTCTCCTTCTTCTACTTCTTCTGATTCACCCTCCAGACTTCACCTTCTCCTTCTCCTTCTTCTGCTTCTTCTGATTCACCCTCCAGACTTCACCTTCTCCTTCTCCTTCTTCTACTTCTTCTGATTCACCCTCCAGACTTCACCTTCTCCTTCTCCTTCATCTACTTCTTCTGATTCACCCTCCAGACTTCACCTTCTCCTTCTCCTTCTTCTACTTCTTCTGCTTCTCCCTCCAGACTTCACCTTCTCCTTCTCCTTCTTCTGCTTCTTCTGATTCACCCATCCAGACTTCACCTTCTCCTTCTCCTTCTTCTACTTCTTCTGATTCACCCTCCAGACTTCACCTTCTCCTTCTCCTTTTTCTACATCTTCTGATTCACCCTCCAGACTTCACCTTCTCCTTCTCCTTCTTCTACTTCTTCTTATTCACCCTCCAGACTTCACCTTCTCCTTCTCCTTCTTCTGCTTCTTCTGCTTCACCCTCCAGACTTCACCTTCTCCTTCTCCTTCATCTGCTTCTTCTGCTTCGCCCTCCAGACTTCACCTTCTCCTTCTCCTTCTTCTGCTTCTTCTTCTTCACCCTCCAGACTTCACCTTCTCCTTCTCCTTCTTCTACTTCTTCTGATTCACCCTCCAGACTTCACCTTCTCCTTCTCCTTCTTCTGCTTCTTCTGCTTCACCCTCCAGACTTCACCTTCTCCTTCTCCTTCTTCTGCTTCTTCTGCTGCGCCCTCCAGACTTCACCTTCTCCTTCTCCTTCTTCTGCTTCTTCTGCTTCACCCTCCTGACTTCACCTTCTCCTTCTCCTTCTTCTACATCTTCTGCTTCACCCCCCTGACTTCACCTTCTCCTTCTCCTTCTTCTGCTTCTTCTGATTCACCCTCCTTACTTCACCTTCACAGTCTCCTTCTTCTGCTTCTTCTGATTCACCCTCCTGACTGCACCTTCTCCTTCTCCTTCTTCTGCTTCTTCTGATTCACCCTCCAGACTTCACCTTCTCCTTCTCCTTCTTCTGCTTCTTCTGATTCACCCTCAAGACCTCACCTTCACCTTCTCCATTTCTACTTCTTCTGATTCTCCCTCCAGACTTCATCTTCTCCTTCTCCTTCTTCTGCTTCTTCTGATTCACCCTCCAGACTTCACCTTCTCCTTCTCCTTCTTCTGCTTCTTCTGATTCACCCTCCAGACTTCACCTTCTCCTTCTCCTTCTTCTACTTCTTCTGATTCACCCTCCAGACTTCACCTTCTCCTTCTCCTTCTTCTGCTTCTTCTGATTCACCCTCCAGACTTCACCTTCTCCTTCTCCTTCTTCTGCTTCTTCTGATTCACCCTCCAGACTTCACCTTCTCCTTCTCCTTCTTCTACTTCTGATTCACCCTCCAGACCTCACCTTCTCCTTCTCCATTTCTACTTCTTCTGATTCACCCTCCAGACTTCATCTTCTCCTTCTCCTTCTTCTGCTTCTTCTGATTCACCCTCCAGACTTCACCTTCCCCTTCTCCTTCTTCTGCTTCTTTTGATTCACCCTCCTGACTTCACCTTCTCCTTCTCCTTCTTCTACTTCTTCTGATTCACCCTCCTGACTTCACCTTCTCCTTCTCCTTCTTCTACTTCTTCTGCTTCACCCTCCAGACTTCACCTTCTCCTTCTCCTTCTTCTACTTCTTCTGATTCACCCTCCAGACTTCACCTTCTCCTTCTCCTTCTTCTGCTTCTTCTGATTCACCCTCCAGACTTCACCTTCTCCTTCTCCTTCTTCTGCTTCTTCTGATTCACCCTCCAGACTTCACCTTCTCCTTCTCCTTCTTCTACTTCTTCTGATTCACCCTCCAGACTTCATCTTCTCCTTCTCCTTCTTCTGCTTCTTCCGATTCACCCTCCAGACTTCACCTTCTCCTTCTCCTTCTTCTGCTTCTTCTGATTCACCCTCCAGACTTCACCTTCTCCTTCTCCTTCTTCTGCTTCTTCTGCTTCACCCTCCTGACTTCACCTTCTCCTTCTCCTTCTTCTACTTCTTCTGATTCACCCTCCTGACTTCACCTTCTCCTTCTCCTTCTTCTACTTCTTCTGCTTCACCCTCCAGACTTCACCTTCTCCTTCTCCTTCTTCTACTTCTTCTGATTCACCCTCCAGACTTCACCTTCTCCTTCTCCTTCTTCTGCTTCTTCTGATTCACCCTCCAGACTTCACCTTCTCCTTCTCCTTCTTCTGCTTCTTCTGATTCACCCTCCAGACTTCACCTTCTCCTTCTCCTTCTTCTGCTTCTTCTGATTCACCCTACAGACTTCACCTTCTCCTTCTCCTTCTTCTACTTCTTCTGATTCACCCTCCAGACTTCACCTTCTCCTTCTCCTTCTTCTACTTCTTCTGATTCACCCTCCAGACTTCACCTTCTCCTTCTCCTTCTTCTACTTCTTCTGCTTCTCCCTCCAGACTTCACCATCTTTATCTCCTTCTTCTGCTTCTTCTGATTCACACTCCAGACTTCACCTTCTCCTTCTCCTTCTTCTACTTCTTCTGATTCACCCTCCAGACTTCACCTTCTCCTTCTTCTACTTCTTCTGCTTCACCCTCCAGACTTCACCTTCTCCTTCTCCTTCTTCTGCTTCTTCTGATTCACCCTCCTGACTTCACCTTCTCCTTCTCCTTCTTCTGCTTCTTCCGCTTCACCCTCCAGACTTCACCTTCTCCTTCTCCTTCTTCTGCTTCTTCTGCTTCACCCTCCAGACTTCACCTTCTCCTTCTCCTTCTTCTGCTTCTTCTGCTTCACCCTCCTGACTTCACCTTCTCCTTCTCCTTCTTCTACTTCTTCTGATTCACCCTCCAGACTTCACCTTCTCCTTCTCCTTCTTCTGCTTCTTCTGCTTCACCCTCCAGACTTCAACTTCTCATTCTCCTTCTTCTGCTTCTTCTGCTTCACCCTCCAGATATCACCTTCTCCTTCTCCTTCTTCTACTTCTCATTCACCCTCCAGACCTCACCTTCTCCTTCTCCATTTCTGCTTCTTCTGATTCACCCTCCAGACTTCACCTTCCCCTTCTCCTTCTTCTGCTTCTTTTGATTCACCCTCCTGACTTCACCTTCTCCTTCTCCTTCTTCGACTTCTTCTGATTCACCCTCCTGACTTCACCTTCTCCTTCTCCTTCTTCTACTTCTTCTGCTTCACCCTCCAGACTTCACCTTCTCCTTCTCCTTCTTCTACTTCTTCTGATTCACCCTCCAGACTTCACCTTCTCCTTCTCCTTCTTCTGCTTCTTCTGATTCACCCTCCAGACTTCACCTTCTCCTTCTCCTTCTTCTGCTTCTTCTGATTCACCCTCCAGACTTCACCTTCTCCTTCTCCTTCTTCTACTTCTTCTGATTCACCCTCCAGACTTCATCTTCTCCTTCTCCTTCTTCTGCTTCTTCCGATTCACCCTCCAGACTTCACCTTCTCCTTCTCCTTCTTCTGCTTCTTCTGATTCACCCTCCAGACTTCACCTTCT
Source organism: Somniosus microcephalus (assembly GCF_052327205.1). Taxonomy (NCBI): domain Eukaryota; kingdom Metazoa; phylum Chordata; class Chondrichthyes; order Squaliformes; family Somniosidae; genus Somniosus; species Somniosus microcephalus. Next base: position 580,321 of record NC_141004.1, read on the forward strand.
CCTTCTCCTTCTTCTGCTTCTTCTGCTTCACCCTCCTGACTTCACCTTCTCCTTCTCCTTCTTCTACTTCTTCTGATTCACCCTCCAGACTTCACCTTCTCCTTCTCCTTCTTCTACTTCTTCTGATTCACCCTCCAGACTTCACCTTCTCCTTCTCCTTCTTCTGCTTCTTCTGATTCACCCTCCAGACTTCACCTTCTCCTTCTCCTTCTTCTGCTTCTTCTGATTCACCCTCCAGACTTCACCTTCTCCTTCTCCTTCTTCTACTTCTGATTCACCCTCCAGACCTCACCTTCTCCTTCTCCATTTCTACTTCTTCTGATTCACCCTCCAGACTTCATCTTCTCCTTCTCCTTCTTCTGCTTCTTCTGATTCACCCTCCAGACTTCACCTTCCCCTTCTCCTTCTTCTGCTTCTTTTGATTCACCCTCCTGACTTCACCTTCTCCTTCTCCTTCTTCTACTTCTTCTGATTCACCCTCCTGACTTCACCTTCTCCTTCTCCTTCTTCTACTTCTTCTGCTTCACCCTCCAGACTTCACCTTCTCCTTCTCCTTCTTCTACTTCTTCTGATTCACCCTCCAGACTTCACCTTCTCCTTCTCCTTCTTCTGCTTCTTCTGATTCACCCTCCAGACTTCACCTTCTCCTTCTCCTTCTTCTGCTTCTTCTGATTCACCCTCCAGACTTCACCTTCTCCTTCTCCTTCTTCTACTTCTTCTGATTCACCCTCCAGACTTCATCTTCTCCTTCTCCTTCTTCTGCTTCTTCCGATTCACCCTCCAGACTTCACCTTCTCCTTCTCCTTCTTCTGCTTCTTCTGATTCACCCTCCAGACTTCACCTTCTCCTTCTCCTTCTTCTGCTTCTTCTGCTTCACCCTCCTGACTTCACCTTCTCCTTCTCCTTCTTCTACTTCTTCTGATTCACCCTCCTGACTTCACCTTCTCCTTCTCCTTCTTCTACTTCTTCTGCTTCACCCTCCAGACTTCACCTTCTCCTTCTCCTTCTTCTACTTCTTCTGATTCACCCTCCAGACTTCACCTTCTCCTTCTCCTTCTTCTGCTTCTTCTGATTCACCCTCCAGACTTCACCTTCTCCTTCTCCTTCTTCTGCTTCTTCTGATTCACCCTCCAGACTTCACCTTCTCCTTCTCCTTCTTCTGCTTCTTCTGATTCACCCTACAGACTTCACCTTCTCCTTCTCCTTCTTCTACTTCTTCTGATTCACCCTCCAGACTTCACCTTCTCCTTCTCCTTCTTCTACTTCTTCTGATTCACCCTCCAGACTTCACCTTCTCCTTCTCCTTCTTCTACTTCTTCTGCTTCTCCCTCCAGACCTCACCATCTTTATCTCCTTCTTCTGCTTCTTCTGATTCACACTCCAGACTTCACCTTCTCCTTCTCCTTCTTCTACTTCTTCTGATTCACCCTCCAGACTTCACCTTCTCCTTCTTCTACTTCTTCTGCTTCACCCTCCAGACTTCACCTTCTCCTTCTCCTTCTTCTGCTTCTTCTGATTCACCCTCCTGACTTCACCTTCTCCTTCTCCTTCTTCTGCTTCTTCCGCTTCACCCTCCAGACTTCACCTTCTCCTTCTCCTTCTTCTGCTTCTTCTGCTTCACCCTCCAGACTTCACCTTCTCCTTCTCCTTCTTCTGCTTCTTCTGCTTCACCCTCCTGACTTCACCTTCTCCTTCTCCTTCTTCTACTTCTTCTGATTCACCCTCCAGACTTCACCTTCTCCTTCTCCTTCTTCTGCTTCTTCTGCTTCACCCTCCAGACTTCACCTTCTCATTCTCCTTCTTCTGCTTCTTCTGCTTCACCCTCCAGATATCACCTTCTCCTTCTCCTTCTTCTACTTCTCATTCACCCTCCAGACCTCACCTTCTCCTTCTCCATTTCTGCTTCTTCTGATTCACCCTCCAGACTTCACCTTCCCCTTCTCCTTCTTCTGCTTCTTTTGATTCACCCTCCTGACTTCACCTTCTCCTTCTCCTTCTTCGACTTCTTCTGATTCACCCTCCTGACTTCACCTTCTCCTTCTCCTTCTTCTACTTCTTCTGCTTCACCCTCCAGACTTCACCTTCTCCTTCTCCTTCTTCTACTTCTTCTGATTCACCCTCCAGACTTCACCTTCTCCTTCTCCTTCTTCTGCTTCTTCTGATTCACCCTCCAGACTTCACCTTCTCCTTCTCCTTCTTCTGCTTCTTCTGATTCACCCTCCAGACTTCACCTTCTCCTTCTCCTTCTTCTACTTCTTCTGATTCACCCTCCAGACTTCATCTTCTCCTTCTCCTTCTTCTGCTTCTTCCGATTCACCCTCCAGACTTCACCTTCTCCTTCTCCTTCTTCTGCTTCTTCTGATTCACCCTCCAGACTTCACCTTCTCCTTCTCCTTCTTCTGCTTCTTCTGCTTCACCCTCCTGACTTCACCTTCTCCTTCTCCTTCTTCTACTTCTTCTGATTCACCCTCCTGACTTCACCTTCTCCTTCTCTTCTTCTACTTCTTCTGCTTCACCCTCCAGACTTCACCTTCTCCTTCTCCTTCTTCTACTTCTTCTGATTCACCCTCCAGACTTCACCTTCTCCTTCTCCTTCTTCTGCTTCTTCTGATTCACCCTCCAGACTTCACCTTCTCCTTCTCCTTCTTCTGCTTCTTCTGATTCACCCTCCAGACTTCACCTTCTCCTTCTCCTTCTTCTGCTTCTTCTGATTCACCCTACAGACTTCACCTTCTCCTTCTCCTTCTTCTACTTCTTCTGATTCACCCTCCAGACTTCACCTTCTCCTTCTCCTTCTTCTACTTCTTCTGATTCACCCTCCAGACTTCACCTTCTCCTTCTCCTTCTTCTACTTCTTCTGCTTCTCCCTCCAGACTTCACCATCTTTATCTCCTTCTTCTGCTTCTTCTGATTCACACTCCAGACTTCACCTTCTCCTTCTCCTTCTTCTACTTCTTCTGATTCACCCTCCAGACTTCACCTTCTCCTTCTTCTACTTCTTCTGATTCACCCTCCAGACTTCACCTTCTCCTTCTCCTTCTTCTGCTTCTTCTGATTCACCCTCCTGACTTCACCTTCTCCTTCTCCTTCTTCTGCTTCTTCCGCTTCACCCTCCAGACTTCACCTTCTCCTTCTCCTTCTTCTGCTTCTTCTGCTTCATCCTCCAGACTTCACCTTCTCCTTCTCCTTCTTCTGCTTCTTCTGCTTCACCCTCCTGACTTCACCTTCTCCTTCTCCTTCTTCTACTTCTTCTGATTCACCCTCCAGACTTCACCTTCTCCTTCTCCTTCTTCTGCTTCTTCTGCTTCACCCTCCAGACTTCACCTTCTCCTTCTCCTTCTTCTGCTTCTTCTGCTTCACCCTCCAGATATCACCTTCTCCTTCTCCTTCTTCTGCTTCTTCTGCTTCACCCTCCTGACTTCACCTTCTCCTTCTCCTTCTTCTACTTCTTCTGATTCACCCTCCAGACTTCACATTCTCCATCTCCTTCTTCTGCTTCTTCTGCTTCACCCTCCAGACTTCACCTTCTCCTTCTCCTTCTTCTGCTTCTTCTGCTGCGCCCTCCAGATTTCACCTTCTCCTTCTCCTTCTTCTGCTTCTTCTGCTTCACCCCCCTGACTTCACCTTCTCTTCTCCTTCTTCTGCTTCTTCTGATTCACACTCCTAACTTCACCTTCTCCTTCTCCTTCTTCTGCTTCTTCTGATTCACCCTCCTGACTTCAACTTCTCCTTCTCCTTCTTCTGCTTCTTCTGATTCACCCTCCAGACTTCACCTTCTCCTGCTCCTTCTTCTGCTTCTTCTGATTCACCCTCCAGACTTCAGCTTCTCCTTCTCCTTCTTCTCCTTCTTCTGATTCACCCTCCAGACTTCATCTTCTCCTTCTCCTTCTTCTGCTTCTTCTGATTCACCCTCCAGACTTCAACTTCTCCTTCTCCTTCTTCTACTTCTTCTGATTCACCCTCCAGACTTCACCTTCTCCTTCTCCTTCTTCTACTTCTTCTGATTCACCCTCCAGTCTTCACCTTCTCCTTCTCCTTCTTCTGCTTCTTCTGATTCACCCTCCAGACTTCACCTTCTCCTTCCCCTTCTTCTGCTTCTTCTGGTTCACCCTCCAGACTTCACCTTCTCCTTCTCCTTCTTCTGCTTCTTCTGATTCACCCTTCAGACTTCACCTTCTCCTTCTCCTTCTTCTGCTTCTTCTGATTCACCCTCCAGACCTCACCGTCTCCTTCTCCTTCTTCTACTTCTTCTGATTCACCCTCCAGACTTCATCTTCTCCTTCTCATTCTTCTGCTTCTTCTGATTCACCCTCCAGACTTCACCTTCTCCTTCTCCTTCTTCTGCTTCTTCTGATTCACCCTCCTGACTTCACCTTCTCCTTCTCCTTCTTCTGCTTCTTCTGATTCACCCTCCAGACATCACCTTCTCCTTCTCCTTCTTCTACTTCTTCTGATTCACCCTCCAGACTTCACCTTCTCCTTCTACTTCTTCTGCTTCTTCTGATTCACCCTCCAGACTTCACCTTCTCCTTCTCCTTCTTCTGCTTCTTCTGATTCACCCTCCAGACTTCACCTTCTCCTTCTCCTTCTTCTGCTTCTTCTGATTCACCCTCCAGACTTCACCTTCTCCTTCTCCTTCTTCTGCTTCTTCTGATTCACCCTCCAGACTTCACCTTCTCCTTCTCCTTCTTCTACTTCTTCTGATTCACCCTCCAGACTTCACCTTCTCCTGCTCCTTCTTCTGCTTCTTCTGATTCACCCTCCAGACTTCAGCTTCTCCTTCTCCTTCTTCTCCTTCTTCTGATTCACCCTCCAGACTTCATCTTCTCCTTCTCCTTCTTCTGCTTCTTCTGATTCACCCTCCACATATCACCTTCTCCTTCTCCTTCTTCTACTTCTCATTCACCCTCCAGACCTCACCTTCTCCTTCTCCATTTCTACTTCTTCTGATTCACCCTCCAGACTTCATCTTCTCCTTCTCCTTCTTCTGCTTCTTCTGATTCACCCTCCAGACTTCACCTTCCCCTTCTCCTTCTTCTGCTTCTTTTGATTCACCCTCCTGACTTCACCTTCTCCTTCTCCTTCTTCTACTTCTTCTGATTCACCCTCCTGACTTCACCTTCTCCTTCTCCTTCTTCTACTTCTTCTGCTTCACCCTCCAGACTTCACCTTCTCCTTCTCCTTCTTCTACTTCTTCTGATTCACCCTCCAGACTTCACCTTCTCCTTCTCCTTCTTCTGCTTCTTCTGCTTCACCCTCCAGACTTCACCTTCTCCTTCTCCTTCTTCTGCTTCTTCTGCTGCGCCCTCCAGACTTCACCTTCTCCTTCTCCTTCTTCTGCTTCTTCTGCTTCACCCCCCTGACTTCACCTTCTCTTCTCCTTCTTCTGCTTCTTCTGATTCACACTCCTAACTTCACCTTCTCCTTCTCCTTCTTCTGCTTCTTCTGATTCACCCTCCTGACTTCAACTTCTCCTTCTCCTTCTTCTGCTTCTTCTGATTCACCCTCCAGACTTCACCTTCTCCTGCTCCTTCTTCTGCTTCTTCTGATTCACCCTCCAGACTTCAGCTTCTCCTTCTCCTTCTTCTCCTTCTTCTGATTCACCCTCCAGACTTCATCTTCTCCTTCTCCTTCTTCTGCTTCTTCTGATTCACCCTCCAGACTTCAACTTCTCCTTCTCCTTCTTCTACTTCTTCTGATTCACCCTCCAGACTTCACCTTCTCCTTCTCCTTCTTCTACTTCTTCTGATTCACCCTCCAGTCTTCACCTTCTCCTTCTCCTTCTTCTGCTTCTTCTGATTCACCCTCCAGACTTCACCTTCTCCTTCCCCTTCTTCTGCTTCTTCTGGTTCACCCTCCAGACTTCACCTTCTCCTTCTCCTTCTTCTGCTTCTTCTGATTCACCCTTCAGACTTCACCTTCTCCTTCTCCTTCTTCTGCTTCTTCTGATTCACCCTCCAGACCTCACCGTCTCCTTCTCCTTCTTCTACTTCTTCTGATTCACCCTCCAGACTTCATCTTCTCCTTCTCCTTCTTCTGCTTCTTCTGATTCACCCTCCAGACTTCACCTTCTCCTTCTCCTTCTTCTGCTTCTTCTGATTCACCCTCCTGACTTCACCTTCTCCTTCTCCTTCTTCTGCTTCTTCTGATTCACCCTCCAGACATCACCTTCTCCTTCTCCTTCTTCTACTTCTTCTGATTCACCCTCCAGACTTCACCTTCTCCTTCTACTTCTTCTGCTTCTTCTGATTCACCCTCCAGACTTCACCTTCTCCTTCTCCTTCTTCTGCTTCTTCTGATTCACCCTCCAGACTTCACCTTCTCCTTCTCCTTCTTCTGCTTCTTCTGATTCACCCTCCAGACTTCACCTTCTCCTTCTCCTTCTTCTGCTTCTTCTGATTCACCCTCCAGACTTCACCTTCTCCTTCTCCTTCTTCTACTTCTTCTGATTCACCCTCCAGACTTCACCTTCTCCTGCTCCTTCTTCTGCTTCTTCTGATTCACCCTCCAGACTTCAGCTTCTCCTTCTCCTTCTTCTCCTTCTTCTGATTCACCCTCCAGACTTCATCTTCTCCTTCTCCTTCTTCTGCTTCTTCTGCTTCACCCTCCACATATCACCTTCTCCTTCTCCTTCTTCTACTTCTCATTCACCCTCCAGACCTCACCTTCTCCTTCTCCATTTCTACTTCTTCTGATTCACCCTCCAGACTTCATCTTCTCCTTCTCCTTCTTCTGCTTCTTCTGATTCACCCTCCAGACTTCACCTTCCCCTTCTCCTTCTTCTGCTTCTTTTGATTCACCCTCCTGACTTCACCTTCTCCTTCTCCTTCTTCTACTTCTTCTGATTCACCCTCCTGACTTCACCTTCTCCTTCTCCTTCTTCTACTTCTTCTGCTTCACCCTCCAGACTTCACCTTCTCCTTCTCCTTCTTCTACTTCTTCTGATTCACCCTCCAGACTTCACCTTCTCCTTCTCCTTCTTCTGCTTCTTCTGATTCACCCTCCAGACTTCACCTTCTCCTTCTCCTTCTTCTGCTTCTTCTGATTCACCCTCCAGACTTCACCTTCTCCTTCTCCTTCTTCTACTTCTTCTGATTCACCCTCCAGACTTCATCTTCTCCTTCTCCTTCTTCTGCTTCTTCCGATTCACCCTCCAGACTTCACCTTCTCCTTCTCCTTCTTCTGCTTCTTCTGATTCACCCTCCAGACTTCACCTTCTCCTTCTCCTTCTTCTGCTTCTTCTGCTTCACCCTCCTGACTTCACCTTCTCCTTCTCCTTCTTCTACTTCTTCTGATTCACCCTCCTGACTTCACCTTCTCCTTCTCTTCTTCTACTTCTTCTGCTTCACCCTCCAGACTTCACCTTCTCCTTCTCCTTCTTCTACTTCTTCTGATTCACCCTCCAGACTTCACCTTCTCCTTCTCCTTCTTCTGCTTCTTCTGATTCACCCTCCAGACTTCACCTTCTCCTTCTCCTTCTTCTGCTTCTTCTGATTCACCCTCCAGACTTCACCTTCTCCTTCTCCTTCTTCTGCTTCTTCTGATTCACCCTACAGACTTCACCTTCTCCTTCTCCTTCTTCTACTTCTTCTGATTCACCCTCCAGACTTCACCTTCTCCTTCTCCTTCTTCTACTTCTTCTGATTCACCCTCCAGACTTCACCTTCTCCTTCTCCTTCTTCTACTTCTTCTGCTTCTCCCTCCAGACTTCACCATCTTTATCTCCTTCTTCTGCTTCTTCTGATTCACACTCCAGACTTCACCTTCTCCTTCTCCTTCTTCTACTTCTTCTGATTCACCCTCCAGACTTCATCTTCTCCTTCTTCTACTTCTTCTGATTCACCCTCCAGACTTCACCTTCTCCTTCTCCTTCTTCTGCTTCTTCTGATTCACCCTCCTGACTTCACCTTCTCCTTCTCCTTCTTCTGCTTCTTCCGCTTCACCCTCCAGACTTCACCTTCTCCTTCTCCTTCTTCTGCTTCTTCTGCTTCATCCTCCAGACTTCACCTTCTCCTTCTCCTTCTTCTGCTTCTTCTGCTTCACCCTCCTGACTTCACCTTCTCCTTCTCCTTCTTCTACTTCTTCTGATTCACCCTCCAGACTTCACCTTCTCCTTCTCCTTCTTCTGCTTCTTCTGCTTCACCCTCCAGACTTCACCTTCTCCTTCTCCTTCTTCTGCTTCTTCTGCTTCACCCTCCAGATATCACCTTCTCCTTCTTCTTCTTCTGCTTCTTCTGCTTCACCCTCCTGACTTCACCTTCTCCTTCTCCTTCTTCTACTTCTTCTGATTCACCCTCCAGACTTCACATTCTCCATCTCCTTCTTCTGCTTCTTCTGCTTCACCCTCCAGACTTCACCTTCTCCTTCTCCTTCTTCTGCTTCTTCTGCTGCGCCCTCCAGACTTCACCTTCTCCTTCTCCTTCTTCTGCTTCTTCTGCTTCACCCCCCTGACTTCACCTTCTCTTCTCCTTCTTCTGCTTCTTCTGATTCACACTCCTAACTTCACCTTCTCCTTCTCCTTCTTCTGCTTCTTCTGATTCACACTCCTGACTTCAACTTCTCCTTCTCCTTCTTCTGCTTCTTCTGATTCACCCTCCAGACTTCACCTTCTCCTGCTCCTTCTTCTGCTTCTTCTGATTCACCCTCCAGACTTCAGCTTCTCCTTCTCCTTCTTCTCCTTCTTCTGATTCACCCTCCAGACTTCATCTTCTCCTTCTCCTTCTTCTGCTTCTTCTGATTCACCCTCCAGACTTGAACTTCTCCTTCTCCTTCTTCTACTTCTTCTGATTCACCCTCCAGACTTCACCTTCTCCTTCTCCTTCTTCTACTTCTTCTGATTCACCCTCCAGTCTTCACCTTCTCCTTCTCCTTCTTCTGCTTCTTCTGATTCACCCTCCAGACTTCACCTTCTCCTTCCCCTTCTTCTGCTTCTTCTGGTTCACCCTCCAGACTTCACCTTCTCCTTCTCCTTCTTCTGCTTCTTCTGATTCACCCTTCAGACTTCACCTTCTCCTTCTCCTTCTTCTGCTTCTTCTGATTCACCCTCCAGACCTCACCTTCTCCTTCTCCTTCTTCTACTTCTTCTGATTCACCCTCCAGACTTCATCTTCTCCTTCTCCTTCTTCTGCTTCTTCTGATTCACCCTCCAGACTTCACCTTCTCCTTCTCCTTCTTCTGCTTCTTCTGATTCACCCTCCTGACTTCACCTTCTCCTTCTCCTTCTTCTGCTTCTTCTGATTCACCCTCCAGACATTACCTTCTCCTTCTCCTTCTTCTACTTCTTCTGATTCACCCTCCAGACTTCACCTTCTCCTTCTACTTCTTCTGCTTCTTCTGATTCACCCTCCAGACTTCACCTTCTCCTTCTCCTTCTTCTGCTTCTTCTGATTCACCCTCCAGACTTCACCTTCTCCTTCTCCTTCTTCTGCTTCTTCTGATTCACCCTCCAGACTTCACCTTCTCCTTCTCCTTCTTCTGCTTCTTCTGATTCACCCTCCAGACTTCACCTTCTCCTTCTCCTTCTTCTACTTCTTCTGATTCACCCTCCAGACTTCACCTACTCCTTCTCCTTCTTCTGCTTCTTCTGATTCACCCTCCAGACTTCACCTTCTCCTTCTCCTTCGTCTGCTTCTTCTGATTCACCATCCAGAGTACACCTTCTCCTTCTCCTTCTTCTACTTCTTCTGATTCACCCTCCAGACTTCACCTTCTCCTTCTCCTTCTTCTGCTTCTTCTGATTCACCCTCCAGACTTCACCTTCTCCTTCTCCTTCTTCTACTTCTTCTGATTCACCCTCCAGACTTCACCTACTCCTTCTCCTTCATCTACTTCTTCTGATTCACCCTCCAGACTTCACCTTCTCCTTCTCCTTCTTCTACTTCTTCTGCTTCTCCCTCCAGACTTCACCTTCTCCTTCTCCTTCTTCTGCTTCTTCTGATTCACCCATCCAGACTTCACCTTCTCCTTCTCCTTCTTCTACTTCTTCTGATTCACCCTCCTGACTTCATTTCTCCTTCTCCTTCTTCTGCATCTTCTGCTTCACCCTCCAGACTTCACCTTCTCCTTCTCCTTCTTCTGCTTCCTCTGCTTCACCCTCCAGACTTCACCTTCTCCTTCTCCTTCTTCTGCTTCTTCTGCTTCACCCTCCTGACTTCACCTTCTCCTTCTCCTTCTTCTACTTCTTCTGATTCACCCTCCAGACTTCACCTTCTCCTTCTCCTTCTTCTGCTTCTTCTGCTTCACCCTCCAGACTTCACCTTCTCCTTCTCCTTCATCTGCTTCTTCTGCTTCGCCCTCCAGACTTCACCTTCTCCTTCTCCTTCTTCTGCTTCTTCTGCTTCACCCTCCTGACTTCACCTTCTCCTTCTCCTTCTTTTACTTCTTCTGATTCACCCTCCAGACTTCACCTTCTCCTTCTCCTTCTTCTGCTTCTTCTGCTTCACCCTCCAGACTTCACCTTCTCCTTCTCCTTCTTCTGCTTCTTCTGCTGCGCCCTCCAGACTTCACCTTCTCCTTCTCCTTCTTCTGCTTCTTCTGATTCACCCTCCAGACGTCACCTTCTCCTTCTCCTTCTTCTGCTTCTTCTGCTTCACACTCCTGACTTCACCTTATCCTTCTCCTACTTCTACTTCTTCTGATTCACCCTCCACACTTCACCTTCTCCTTCTCCTTCTTCTGCTTCTTCTGCTTCACCCTCCAGACTTCACCTTCTCCTTCTCCTTCTTCTGCTTCTTCTGCTTCGCCCTCCAGACTTCACCTTCTCCTTCTCCTTCTTCTGCTTCTTCTGCTTCACCCTCCAGACTTCACCTTCTCCTTCTCCTTCTTCTGCTTCTTCTGCTTCACCCTCCTGACTTCGCCTTCTCCTTCTCCTTCTTCTACTTCTTCTGATTCACCCTCCAGACTTCACCTTCTCCTTCTCCTTCTTCTCCTTCTTCTGCTTCACCCTCCAGACTTCACCTTCTCCTTCTCCTTCTTCTGCTTCTTCTGCTGCGCCCTCCAGTCTTCACCTTCTCCTTCTCCTTCTTCTGCTTCTTCTGCTTCACCCTCCTGACTTCGCCTTCTCCTTCTCCTTCTTCTACTTCTTCTGATTCACCCTCCAGACTTCACCTTCTCCTTCTCCTTCTTCTACTTCTTCTGATTCACCCTCCAGACTTCACCTTCTCCTTCTCCTTCTTCTGCTTCTTCTGCTTCACCCTCCTGACTTCACCTTCTCCTTCTCCTTCTTTTACTTCTTCTGATTCACCCTCCAGACTTCACCTTCTCCTTCTCCTTCTTCTCCTTCTTCTGCTTCACCCTCCAGACTTCACCTTCTCCTTCTCCTTCTTCTGCTTCTTCTGATTCACCCTCCTTACTTCACCTTCACCTTCTCCTTCTTCTGCTTCTTCTGATTCACCCTCCTGACTTCACCTTCTCCTTCTCCTTCTTCTGCTTCTTCTGATTCACCCTCCAGACTTCACCTTCTCCTTCTCCTTCTTCTGCTTCTTCTGATTCACCCTCCAGACCTCACCTTCTCCTTCTCCATTTCTACTTCTTCTGATTCACCCTCCAGACTTCATCTTCTCCTTCTCCTTCTTCTGCTTCTTCTGATTCACCCTCCAGACTTCACCTTCTCCTTTCCTTCGTCTACTTCTTCTGATTCACCCTCCAGACTTCACCTTCTCCTTCTCCTTCTTCTGCTTCTTCTGATTCACCCTCCAGACGCCACCTTCTCCTTCTCCTTCTTCTGCTTCTTCTGCTTCACACTCCTGACTTCACCTTATCCTTCTCCTACTTCTACTTCTTCTGATTCACCCTCCACACTTCACCTTCTCCTTCTCCTTCTTCTGCTTCTTCTGCTTCACCCTCCAGACTTCACCTTCTCCTTCTCCTTCTTCTGCTTCTTCTGCTTCGCCCTCCAGACTTCACCTTCTCCTTCTCCTTCTTCTGCTTCTTCTGCTTCACCCTCCAGATTTCACCTTCTCCTTCCCTTACTTCTGCTTCTTCTGATTCACCCTCCAGACTTCACCTTCTCCTTCTCCTTCATCTGATTCTTCTGATTCACCCTCCAGACTTCACCTTCTCGTTCTCCTTCTTCTGCTTCTTTTGATTCACCCTCCTGACATCACCTTCTCCTTCTCCTTCTTCTACTTCTTCTGCTTCACCCTCCAGACTTCACCTTCTCCTTCTCCTTCTTCTACTTCTTCTGATTCACCCTCCAGACTTCACCTTCTCCTTACCCTTCTTCTGCTTCTTCTGATTCACCCTCCAGACTTCACCTTCTCCTTCTCCTTCTTCTGCTTCTTCTGATTCACCCTCCAGACTTCACCTTCTCCTTCTCCTTCTTCTAGTTCTTCTGATTCACCCTCCAGACTTCATCTTCTCCTTCTCCTTCTTCTGCTTCTTCTGATTCACCCTCCAGACTTCACCTTCTCCTTCTCCTTCTTCTGCTTCTTCTGATTCACCCTCCAGACGTCACCTTCTCCTTCTCCTTCTTCTGCTTCTTCTGCTTCACACTCCTGACTTCACCTTATCCTTCTCCTACTTCTACTTCTTCTGATTCACCCTCCACACTTCACCTTCTCCTTCTCCTTCTTCTGCTTCTTCTGCTTCACCCTCCAGACTTCACCTTCTCCTTCTCCTTCTTCTGCTTCTTCTGCTTCGCCCTCCAGACTTCACCTTCTCCTTCTCCTTCTTCTGCTTCTTCTGCTTCACCCTCCAGACTTCACCTTCTCCTTCTCCTTCTTCTGCTTCTTCTGCTTCACCCTCCTGACTTCGCCTTCTCCTTCTCCTTCTTCTACTTCTTCTGATTCACCCTCCAGACTTCACCTTCTCCTTCTCCTTCTTCTCCTTCTTCTGCTTCACCCTCCAGACTTCACCTTCTCCTTCTCCTTCTTCTGCTTCTACTGCTGCGCCCTCCAGTCTTCACCTTCTACTTCTCCTTCTTCTGCTTCTTCTGCTTCACCCTCCTGACTTCACCTTCTCCTTCTCCTTCTTCTACTTCTTCTGCTTCAACCCCCTGACTTCACCTTCTCCTTCTGCTTCTTCTGCTTCTTCTGATTCACCCTCCTTACTTCACCTTCTCCTTCTCCTTCTTCTGCTTCTTCTGATTCACCCTCCTGACTTCACCTTCTCCTTCTCCTTCTTCTGCTTCTTCTGATTCACCCCCCAGACTTCACCTTCTCCTTCTCCTTCTTCTGCTTCTTCTGATTCACCCTCCAGACTTCACCTTCTCCTTCTCCTTATTCTGCTTCTTCTGATTCACCCTCCAGACCTCACCTTCTCCTTCTCCATTTCTACTTCTTCTGATTCACCCTCCAGACTTCACCTTCTCCTTCTCCTTCTTCTACTTCTTCTGATTCATCCTCCAGTCTTCTCCTTCTCCTTCTCCTTCTTCTGCTTCTTCTGCTTCACCCTCCAGACTTCACCTTCTCCTTCCCTTTCTTCTGCTTCTTCTGATTCACCCTCCAGACTTCACCTTCTCCTTCTCCTTCTTCTGATTCTTCTGATTCACCCTCCAGACTTCACCGTCTCCTTCTCCTTCTTCTGCTTCTTCTGATTCATCCTCCTGACTTCAGCTTCTCCTTCTCCTTCTTCTACTTCTTCTGATTCACCCTCCTGACTTCACCTTCTCCTTCTCCTTCTTCTACTCCTTCTGCATCACCCTCCAGACTTCACCTTCTCCTTCTCCTTCTTCTACTTCTTCTGATTCACCCTCCAGACTTCACCTTCTCCTTCTCCTTCTTCTGCTTCTTCTGATTCACCCTCCAGACTTCACCTTCTCCTTCTTCTTCTTCTGCTTCTTCTGATTCACCCTCCAGACTTCACCTTCTCCTTCTCCTTTTTCTACTTCTTCTGATTCACCCTCCAGACTTCATCTTCTCCTTCTCCTTCTTCTGCTTCTTCTGATTCACCCTCCAGACTTCACCTTCTCCTTCTCCTTCTTCTACTTCTTCTGATGCACCCTCCAGACTTCACCTTCTCCTTCTCCTTCTTCTACTTCTTCTGATTCACCCTCCAGACTTCACCTTCTACATCTTCTGCTTCTTCTGATTCACCCTCCAGACTTCAACTTCTCCTTCTCCTTCTTCTGCTTCTTCTGATTCACCCTCCAGACCTCACCTTCTCCTTCTCCATTTCTACTTCTTCTGATTCACCCTCCAGACTTCATCTTCTCCTTCTCCTTCCTCTGCTTCTTCTGATTCACCCTCCATACTTCACCTTCTCATTTTCCTTCGTCTACTTCTTCTGATTCACCCTCCAGACTACACCTTCTCCTTCTCCTTCTTCTACTTCTTCTGATTCACCCTCCAGACTTCACCTTCTCCTTCTCCTTCTTCTACTTCTTCTGATTCACCCTCCAGACTTCACATTCTCCTTCTCCTTCTTCTACTTCTTCTGATTCACTCTCCAGTCTTTATCTTCTCCTACTCCTTCTTCTGCTTCTTCTGCTTCACCCTCCAGACTTCACCTTCTCCTTCCCTTTCTTCTGCTTCTTCTGATTCACCCTCCAGACTTCACCTTCTCCTTCTCCTTCATCTGATTCTTCTGATTCACCCTCCAGACTTCACCTTCTCGTTCTCCTTCTTCTGCTTCTTTTGATTCACCCTCCTGACTTCACCTTCTCCTTCTCCTTCTTCTACTTCTTCTGATTCACCCTCCTGACTTCACCTTCTCCTTCTCCTTCTTCTACTTCTTCTGCTTCACCCTCCAGACTTCACCTTCTCCTTCTCCTTCTTCTACTTCTTCTGATTCACCCTCCAGACTTCACCTTCTCCTTATCCTTCTTCTGCTACTTCTGATTCACCCTCCAGACTTCACCTTCTCCTTCTCCTTCTTCTGCTTCTTCTGATTCACCCTCCAGACTTCACCTTCTCCTTCTCCTTCTTCTACTTCTTCTGATTCACCCTCCAGACTTCATCTTCTCCTTCTCCTTCTTCTGCTTCTTCTGATTCACCCTCCAGACTTCACCTTCTCCTTCTCCTTCTTCTGCTTCTTCTGATTCACCCTCCAGACGTCACCTTCTCCTTCTCCTTCTTCTGCTTCTTCTGCTTCACACTCCTGACTTCACCTTATCCTTCTCCTACTTCTACTTCTTCTGATTCACCCTCCACACTTCACCTTCTCCTTCTCCTTCTTCTGCTTCTTCTGCTTCACCCTCCAGACTTCACCTTCTCCTTCTCCTTCTTCTGCTTCTTCTGCATCGCCCTCCAGACTTCACCTTCTCCTTCTCCTTCTTCTGCTTCTTCTGCTTCACCCTCCAGACTTCACCTTCTCCTTCTCCTTCTTCTGCTTCTTCTGCTTCACCCTCCTGACTTCGCCTTCTCCTTCTCCTCCTTCTACTTCTTCTGATTCACCCTCCAGACTTCACCTTCTCCTTCTCCTTCTTCTGCTTCTTCTGCTTCACCCTCCAGACTTCACCTTCTCCTTCTCCTTCTTCTGCTTCTTCTGCTGCGCCCTCCAGTCTTCACCTTCTACTTCTCCTTCTTCTGCTTCACCCTCCTGACTTCACCTTCTCCTTCTCCTTCTTCTACTTCTTCTGCTTCACCCCCCTGACTTCACCTTCTCCTTCTCCTTCTTCTGCTTCTTCTGATTCACCCTCCTTACTTCACCTTCTCCTTCTCCTTCTTCTGCTTCTTCTGATTCACCCTCCTGACTTCACCTTCTCCTTCTCCTTCTTCTGCTTCTTCTGATTCACCCCCCAGACTTCACCTTCTCCTTCTCCTTCTTCTGCTTCTTCTGATTCACCCTCCAGACTTCACCTTCTCCTTCTCCTTATTCTGCTTCTTCTGATTCACCCTCCAGACCTCACCTTCTCCTTCTCCATTTCTACTTCTTCTGATTCACCCTCCAGACTTCACCTTCTCCTTCTCCTTCTTCTACTTCTTCTGATTCATCCTCCAGTCTTCACCTTCTCCTTCTCCTTCTTCTGCTTCTTCTGCTTCACCCTCCAGACTTCACCTTCTCCTTCCCTTTCTTCTGCTTCTTCTGATTCACCCTCCAGACTTCACCTTCTCCTTCACCTTCTTCTGATTCTTCTGATTCACCCTCCAGACTTCACCGTCTCCTTCTCCTTCTTCTGCTTCTTCTGATTCACCCTCCTGACTTCACCTTCTCCTTCTCCTTCTTCTACTTCTTCTGATTCACCCTCCTGACTTCACCTTCTCCTTCTCCTTCTTCTACTTCTTCTGCATCACCCTCCAGACTTCAACTTCTCCTTCTCCTTCTTCTACTTCTTCTGATTCACCCTCCAGACTTCACCTTCTCCTTCTCCTTCTTCTGCTTCTTCTGATTCACCCTCCAGACTTCACCTTCTCCTTCTTCTTCTTCTGCTTCTTCTGATTCACCCTCCAGACTTCACCTTCTCCTTCTCCTTTTTCTACTTCTTCTGATTCACCCTCCAGACTTCATCTTCTCCTTCTCCTTCTTTTGCTTCTTCTGATTCACCCTCCAGACTTCACCTTCTCCTTCTCCTTCTTCTGCTTCTTCTGATTCACCCTCCAGACTTCACCTTCTCCTTCTCCTTCTTCTACTTCTTCTGATGCACCATCCAGACTTCACCTTCTCCTTCTCCTTATTCTGCTTCTTCTGATTCACCCTCCAGACTTCAACTTCTCCTTCTCCTTCTTCTGCTTCTTCTGATTCACCCTCCAGACTTCACCTTCTCCTTCTCCTTCTTCTGCTTCTTCTGATTCACCCTTCAGGCTTCACCTTCTCCTTCTCCTTCTTCTGCTTCTTCTGATTCACCCTCCAGACTTCATCTTCTCCTTCTCCTTCTTCTGCTTCTTCTGATTCACCCTCCAGACTTCACCTTCTCCTTCTCCTTCTTCTGCTTCTTCTGATTCACCCTCTAGACTTCGCCGTCTCCTTCTCCTTCTTCTACTTCTTCTGAATCACCCTCCAGACTTCACCTTCTCCTTCTGCTTCTTCTACTTCTTCTGATTCATCCTCCAGTCTTCACCTTCTCCTTCTCCTTCTTCTACTTCTTCTGATTCACCCTCCAGACTTCACCTTCTCCTTCTCCTTCTTCTGCTTCTTCTGATTCACCCTCCAGACTTCACCTTCTCCTTCTCCTTCGTCTACTTCTTCTGATTCACCCTCCAGACTACATCTTCTCCTTCTCCTTCTTCTACTTCTTCTGATTCACCCTCCAGACTTCATCTTCTCCTTCTCCTTCTTCTGCTTCTTCCGATTCACCCTCCAGACTTCACCTTCTCCTTCTCCTTCTTCTACTTCTTCTGCTTCTCCCTCCAGACTTCACCTTCTCCTTCTCCTTCTTCTGCTTCTTCTGATTCACCCTCCAGACTTCACCTTCTCCTTCTCCTTCTTCTACTTCTTCTGATTCACCCTCCAAACTTTACCTTCTCCTTCTCCTTCTTCTACTTCTTCTGATTCACCCTCCAGACTTCACCTTCTCCTTCTCCTTCTTCTACTTCTTCTGCTTCGCCCTCCAGACTTCACCTTCTCCTTCTCCTTCTTCTGCTTCTTCTGCTTCACCCTCCAGACTTCACCTTCTCCTTCTCCTTCTTCTGCTTCTTCTGCTTCACCCTCCTGACTTCACCTTCTCCTTCTCCTTCTTCTACTACTTCTGATTCACCCTCCAGACTTCACCTTCTCCTTCTCCTTCTTCTGCTTCTTCTGCTTCACCCTCCAGACTTCACCTTCTCCTTCTCCTTCTTCTGCTTCTTATGCTGCGCCCTCCAGACTTCACCTTCTCCTTCTCCTTCTTCTGCTTCTTCTGCTTCACCCTCCTGACTTCACCTTCTCCTTCTCCTTCTTCTACTTCTTCTGCTTCACCCCCCTGACTTCACCTTCTCCTTCTCCTTCTTCTGCTTCTTCTGATTCACCCTCCTTACTTCACCTTCTCCTTCTCCTTCTTCTGCTTCTTCTGATTCACCCTCCTGACTTCACCTTCTCCTTCTCCTTCCTCTGCTTCTTCTGATTCACCCTCCAGACTTCACCTTCTCCTTCTCCTTCTTCTGCTTCTTCTGATTCACCCTCCAGACTTCACCTTCTCCTTCTCCTTATTCTGCTTCTTCTGAGTCACCCTCCAGACCTCACCTTCTCCATCTCCATTTCTACTTCTTCTGATTCACCCTCCAGACTTCATCTTCTCCTTCTCCTTCTTCTGCTTCTTCTGATTCACCCTCCAGACTTCACCTTCTCCTTCTCCTTCTTCTGCTTCTTCTGATTCAGCCTCCAGACTTCACCTTCTCCTTCTCCTTCTTCTACTTCTTCTGATTCACCCTCCAGACTTCACATTCTCCTTCTCCTTCTTCTACTTCTTCTGATTCATCCTCCAGTCTTCACCTTCTCCTTCTCCTTCTTCTGCTTCTTCTGTTTCACCCTCCAGACTTCACCTTCTCCTTCTCCTTCTTCTGATTCTTCTGATTCACCCTCCAGTCTTCACCGTCTCCTTCTCCTTCTTCTGCTTCTTCTGATTCACCCTCCTGACTTCACCTTCTCCTTCTCCTTTTCTACCTCTTCTGATTCACCCTCCTGACTTCACCTTCTCCTTCTCCTTCTTCTACTTCTTCTGCATCACCCTCCAGACTTCACCTTCTCCTTCTCCTTCTTCTACTTCTTCTGATTCACCCTCCAGACATCACCTTCTCCTTCTCCTTCTTCTGCTTCTTCTGATTCACCCTCCAGACTTCACCTTCTCCTTCTCCTTCTTCTGCTTCTTCTGATTCACCCTCCAGACTTCACCTTCTCCTTCTCCTTTTTCTACTTCTTCTGATTCACCCTCCAGACGTCATCATCTCCTTCTCCTTCTTCTGCTTCTTCTAATTCACCCTCCAGACTTCACATTCTCCTTCTCCTTCTTCTGCTTCTTCTGATTCACCCTCCAGACTTCACCTTCTCCTTCTCCTTCTTCTACTTCTTCTGATTCACCCTCCAGACTTCACCTTCTCCTTCTCCTTCTTCTACTTCTTCTGATTCACCCTCCAGACTTCACCTTCTCCTTCTCCTTCCTCTGCTTCTTCTGATTCACCCTCCAGACTTCACCTTCTCCTTCTCCTTCTTCTGCTTCTTCTGATTCACCCTCCAGACTTCACCTTCTCCTTCTCCTTCTTCTGCTTCTTCTGATTCACCCTTCAGACATCACCTTCTCCTTCTCCTTCTTCTGCTTCTTCTGATTCACCCTCCAGACTTCATCTTCTCCTTCTCCTTCTTCTGCTTCTTCTGATTCACCCTCCAGACTTCACCTTCTCCTTCTCCTTCTTCTGCTTCTTCTGCTTCACCCTCCAGACTTCGCCTTCTCCTTCTCCTTCTTCTACTTCTTCTGATTCACCCTCCAGACTTCACCTTCTCCTTCTGCTTCTTCTACTTCTTCTGATTCACCCTCCAGTCTTCACCATCTCCTTCTCCTTCTTCTACTTCTTCTGATTCACGCTCCAGACTTCACCTTCTCCTTCCCCTTCTTCTGCTTCTTCTGATTCACCCTCCAGACTTCACCTTCTCCTTCTCCTTCGTCTACTTCTTCTGATTCACCCTCCAGACTACATCTTCTCCTTCTCCTTCTTCTACTTCTTCTGATTCACCCTCCAGACTTCATCTTCTCCTTCTCCTTCTTCTGCTTCTTCTGATTCATCCTCCATACTTCACCTTCTCCTTCTCCTTCTTCTACTTCTTCTGATTCACCCTCCAGACTTCACCTTCACCTTCTCCTTCTTCTACTTCTTCCGATTCACCCTCCAGACTTCACCTTCGTCTTCTCCTTCTTCTACTTCTTCTGCTTCTCCCTCCAGACTTCACCTTCTCCTTCTCCTTCTTCTGCATCTTCTGATTCACCCTCCAGACTTCACCTTCTCCTTCTCCTTCTTCTACTTCTTCTGATTCACCCTCCGAACTTCACCTTCTCCTTCTCCTTCTTCTACTTCTTCTGATTCACCCTCCAGACTTCACCTTCTCCTTCTCCTTCTTCTACTTCTTCTGATTCACCCTCCTGACTTCACCTACTCCTTCTCCTTCTTCTGCTTCTTCTGCTTCACCCTCCAGAATTCACCTTCTCCTTCTCCTTCTTGTGCTTCTTCTTCTTCACCCTCCAGACTTCACCTTCTCCTTCTCCTTCTTCTACTTCTTCTGATTCACCCTCCAGTCTTCACCTTCTCCTTCTCCTTCTTCTGCTTCTTCTGATTCACCCTCCAGACTTCACCTTCTCCTTCTCCTTCTTCTGCTTCTTCTGCTTCACCCTCCAGACTTCACCTTCTCCTTCTCCTTCTTCTGCTTCTTCTGCTGCGCCCTCCAGACTTCACCTTCTCCTTCTCCTTCTTCTGCTTCTTCTGCTTCACCCCCCTGACTTCACCTTCTCTTCTCCTTCTTCTGCTTCTTCTGATTCACCCTCCTAACTTCACCTTCTCCTTCTTCTGCTTCTTCTGATTCACCCTCCTGACTTCACCTTCTCCTTCTCCTTCTTCTGCTTCTTCTGATTCACCCTCCTGACTTCACCTTCTCCTTCTCCTTCTTCTGCTTCTTCTGATTCACCCTCCAGACTTCACCTTCTCCTTCTCCTTCTTCTCCTTCTTCTGATTCACCCTCCAGACTTCATCTTCTCCTTCTCCTTCATCTGCTTCTTCTGATTCACCCTCCAGACTTCACCTTCTCCTTCTCCTTCTTCTACTTCTTCCGATTCACCCTCCAGACTTCACCTTCTCCTTCTCCTTCTTCTACTTCTTCTGATTCACCCTCCAGTCTTCACCTTCTCCTTCTCCTTCTTCTGCTTCTTCTGATTCACCCTCCAGACTTCACCTTCTCCTTCTCCTTCTTCTGCTTCTTCTGGTTCACCCTCCAGACTTCACCTTCTCCTTCTCCTTCTTCTGCTTCTTCTGATTCACCCTTCAGACTTCACCTTCTCCTTCTCCTTCTTCTGCTTCTTCTGATTCACCCTCCAGACCTCACCTTCTCCTTCTCCTTCTTCTACTTCTTCTGATTCACCCTCCAGACTTCATCTTCTCCTTCTCCTTCTTCTGCTTCTTCTGATTCCCCCTCCAGACTTCATCTTCTCCTTCTCCTTCTTCTGCTTCTTCTGATTCACTCTCCTGATTTCACCTTCTCCTTCTCCTTCTTCTGCTTCTTCTGATTCACCCTCCAGACTTCACCTTCTCCTTCTCCTTCTTCTACTTCTTCTGATTCACCCTCCAGACTTCACCTTCTCCTTCTCCTTCTTCTGCTTCTTCTGATTCACCCTCCAGACTTCACCTTCTCCTTCTCCTTCTTCTGCTTCTTCTGATTCACCCTCCAGACTTCACCTTCTCCTTCTCCTTCTTCTACTTCTTCTGATTCACCCTCCAGACTTCATCTTCTCCTTCTCCTTCTTCTGCTTCTTCTGATTCACCCTCCAGACTTCACCTTCTCCTTCTCCTTCTTCTGCTTCTTCTGATTCACCCTCCAGACTTCACCTTCTCCTTCACCTTCTTCTGCTTCTTCTGCTTCACCCTCCTGACTTCACCTTCTCCTTCTCCTTCTTCTACTTCTTCTGATTCACCCTCCTGACTTCACCTTCTCCTTCTCCTTCTTCTACTTCTTCTGCTTCACCCTCCAGACTTCACCTTCTCCTTCTCCTTCTTCTACTTCTTCTGATTCACCCTCCAGACTTCACCTTCTCCTTCTCCTTCTTCTGCTTCTTCTGATTCACCCTCCAGACTTCACCTTCTCCTTCTCTTTCTTCTGCTTCTTCTTATTCACCCTCCAGACTTCACCTTCTCCTTCTCCTTCTTCTGCTTCTTCTGATTCACCCTACAGACTTCACCTTCTCCTTCTCCTTCTTCTACTTCTTCTGATTCACCCTCCAGTCTTCACCTTCTCCTTCTCCTTCTTCTACTTCTTCTGATTCACCCTCCAGACTTCACCTTCTCCTTCTCCTTCTTCTACTTCTTCTGCTTCTCCCTCCAGACTTCACCTTCTCCTTCTCCTTCTTCTGCTTCTTCTGATTCACACTCCAGACTTCACCTTCTCCTTCTCCTTCTTCTACTTCTTCTGATTCACCCTCCAGACTTCACCTTCTCCTTCTCCTTCTTCTATTTCTTCTGATTCACCCTCCAGACTTCACCTTCTCCTTCTCCTTCTTCTGCTTCTTCTGATTCACCCTCCTGACTTCACCTTCTCCTTCTCCTTCTTCTGCTTCTTCCGCTTCACCCTCCAGACTTCACCTTCTCCTTCCCTTTCTTCTGCTTCTTCTGATTCACCCTCCAGACTTCACCTTCTCCTTCTCCTTCTTCTGCTTCTTTTGATTCACCCTCCTGACTTCACCTTCTCCTTCTCCTTCTTCTACTTCTTCTGATTCACCCTCCTGACTTCACCTTCTCCTTCTCCTTCTTCTGCTTCTTCTGCTTCACCCTCCAGACTTCACCTTCTCCTTCTCCTTCTTCTACTTCTTCTGATTCACCCTCCAGACTTCACCTTCTCCTTCTCCTTCTTCTGCTTCTTCTGATTCACCCTCCAGACTTCACCTTCTCCTTCTCCTTCTTCTGCTTCTTCTGATTCACCCTCCAGACTTCACCTTCTCCTTCTCCTTCTTCTACTTCTTCTGATTCACCCCTCCAGACTTCATCTTCTCCTTCTCCTTCTTCTGCTTCTTCTGATTCACCCTCCAGACTTCACCTTCTCCTTCTCCTTCTTCTGCTTCTTCTGATTCACCCTCCAGACTTCACCTTCTCCTTCTCCTTCTTCTACTTCTTCTGCTTCACCCTCCTGACTTCACCTTCTCCTTCTCCTTCTTCTACTTCTTCTGATTCACCCTCCTGACTTCACCTTCTCCTTCTCCTTCTTCTACTTCTTCTGCTTCACCTTCCAGACTTCACCTTCTCCTTCTCCTTCTTCTACTTCTTCTGATTCACCCTCCAGACTTCACCTTCTCCTTCTCCTTCTTCTGCTTCTTCTGATTCACCCTCCAGACTTCACCTTCTCCTTCTCCTTCTTCTGCTTCTTCTGATTCACCCTCCAGACTTCACCTTCTCCTTCTCCTTCTTCTGCTTCTTCTGATTCACCCTACAGACTTCACCTTCTCCTTCTCCTTCTTCTACTTCTTCTGATTCAACCTCCAGACTTCACCTTCTCCTTCTCCTTCGTCTACTTCTTCTGCTTCTCCCTCCAGACTTCACCTTCTCCTTCTCCTTCTTCTGCTTCTTCTGATTCACACTCCAGACTTCACCTTCTCCTTCTCCTTCTTCTACTTCTTCTGCTTCTCCCTCCAGACTTCACCTTCTCCTTCTCCTTCTTCTGCTTCTTCTGATTCACACTCCAGACTTCACCTTCTCCTTCTCCTTCTTCTACTTCTTCTGATTCACCCTCCAGACTTCACCTTCTCCTTCTCCTTCTTCTACTTCTTCTGATTCACCCTCCAGACTTCACCTTCTCCTTCTCCTTCTTCTGCTTCTTCTGATTCACCCTCCTGACTTCACCTTCTCCTTCTCCTTCTTCTGCTTCTTCCGCTTCAACCTCCGAACTTCACCTTCTCCTTCTCCTTCTTCTGCTTCTTCTGCTTCACCCTCCAGACCTCACCTTCTCCTTCTCCTTCTTCTGCTTCTTCTGCTTCACCCTCCTGACTTCACCTTCTCCTTCTCCTTCTTCTACTTCTTCTGATTCACCCTCCAGACTTCACCTTCTCCTTCTCCTTCTTCTGCTTCTTCTGCTTCACCCTCCAGACTTCACCTTCTTCTGCTTCTTCTGCTTCACCCTCCAGATATCACCTTCTCCTTCTCCTTCTTCTGCTTCTTCTGCTTCACCCTCCTGACTTCACCTTCTCCTTCTCCTTTTTCTACTTCTTCTGATTCACCCTCCAGACTTCACATTCTCCATCTCCTTCTTCTGCTTCTTCTGCTTCACCCTCCAGACTTCACCTTCTCCTTCTCCTTCTTCTGCTTCTTCTGCTGCGCCCTCCAGACTTCACCTTCTCCTTTTCCTTCTTCTGCTTCTTCTGCTTCACCCCCCCAACTTCACCTTCTCTTCTCCTTCTTCTGCTTCTTCTGATTCACACTCCTAACTTCACCTTCTCCTTCTCTTCTTCTGCTTCTTCTGATTCACCCTCCTGACTTCAACTTCTCCTTCTCCTTCTTCTGCTTCTTCTGATTCACCCTCAGACTTCACCTTCTCCTTCTCCTTCTTCTGCTTCTTCTGATTCACCCCCTGACTTCACCTTCTCCTTCTCCTTCTTCTGCTTCTTCTGATTCACCCTCCAGACTTCATCTTCTCCTTCTCCTTCTTCTGCTTCTTCTGATTCACCCCTCCAGACTTCACCTTCTCCTTCTCCTTCTTCTACTTCTTCTGATTCACCCTCCAGACTTCACCTTCTCCTTCTCCTTCTTCTACTTCTTCTGATTCACCCTCCAGACTTCACCTTCTCCTTCTCCTTCTTCTACTTCTTCTGCTGCTCCCTCCAGACTTCACCTTCTCCTTCTCCTTCTTCTGCTTCTTCTGATTCACCCATCCAGACTTCACCTTCTCCTTCTCCTTCTTCTACTTCTTCTGATTCACCCTCCAGACTTCACCTTCTCCTTCTCCTTTTTCTACATCTTCTGATTCACCCTCCAGACTTCACCTTCTCCTTCTCCTTCTTCTACTTCTTCTGATTCACCCTCCTGACTTCACCTTCTCCTTCTCCTTCTTCTGCATCTTCTGCTTCACCCTCCAGACTTCACCTTCTCCTTCTCCTTCTTCTGCTTCCTCTGCTGCACCCTCCAGACTTCACCTTCTCCTTCTCCTTCTTCTGCTTCTTCTGCTTCACCCTCCTGACTTCACCTTCTCCTTCTCCTTCTTCTACTTCTTCTGATTCACCCTCCAGACTTCACCTTCTCCTTCTCCTTCTTCTACTTCTTCTGCTTCACCCTCCAGACTTCACCTTCTCCTTCTCCTTCATCTGCTTCTTCTGCTTCGCCCTCCAGACTTCACCTTCTCCTTCTCCTTCTTCTGCTTCTTCTGCTTCACCCTCCAGACTTCACCTTCTCCTTCTCCTTCTTCTGCTTCTTCTGCTTCACCCTCCTGACTTCACCTTCTGCTTCTCCTTCTTCTACTTCTTCTGATTCACCCTCCAGACTTCACCTTCCCTTCTCCTTCTACTGCTTCTTCTGCTTCACCCTCCAGACTTCACCTTCTCCTTCTCCTTCTTCTGCTTCTTCTGCTGCGCCCTCCAGTCTTCACCTTCTCCTTCTCCTTCTTCTGCTTCTTCTGCTTCACCCTCCTGACTTCACCTTCTCCTTCTCCTTCTTCTGCATCTTCTGCTTCACCCCCCTGACTTCACCTTCTCCTTCTCCTTCTTCTGCTTCTTCTGATTCACCCTCCTTACTTCACCTTCACCTTCTCCTTCTTCTGCTTCTTCTGATTCACCCTCCTGACTTCACCTTCTCCTTCTCCTTCTTCTGCTTCTTCTGATTCACCCTCCAGACTTCACCTTCTCCTTCTCCTTCTTCTGCTTCTTCTGATTCACCCTCCAGACCTCACCATCACCTTCTCCATTTCTACTTCTTCTGATTCACCCTCCAGACTTCATCTTCTCCTTCTCCTTCTTCTGCTTCTTCTGATTCACCCTCCAGATTTCACCTTCTCCTTCTCCTTCTTCTGCTTCTTCTGATTCACCCTCCAGACTTCACCTTCTCCTTCTCCTTCTTCTGCCTCTTCTGATTCACCCTCCAGACTTCACCTTCTCCTTCTCCTTCTTCTGCTTCTTCTGATTCACCCTACAGACTTCACCTTCTCCTTCTCCTTCTTCTACTTCTTCTGATTCACCCTCCAGACTTCACCTTCTCCTTCTCCTTCTTCTTCTTCTTCTGATTCACCCTCCAGACTTCACCTTCTGCTTCTCCTTCTTCTACTTCTTCTGCTTCTCCCTCCAGACTTCACCTTCTCCTTCTCCTTCTTCTGCTTCTTCTGATTCACACTCCAGACTTCACCTTCTCCTTCTCCTTCTTCTACTTCTTCTGATTCACCCGCCAGACTTCACCTTCTCCTTCTCCTTCTTCTACTTCTTCTGATTCACCCTCCAGACTTCACCTTCTCCTTCTCCTTCTTCTGCTTCTTCTGATTCACCCTCCTGACTTCACCTTCTCCTTCTCCTTCTTCTGCTTCTTCCGCTTCACCCTCCAGACTTCACCTTCTCCTTCTCCTTCTTCTGCTTCTTCTGCTTCACCCTCCAGAATTCACCTTCTCCTTCTCCTTCTTCTGCTTCTTCTGCTTCACCCTCCTGACTTCACCTTCTCCTTCTTCTACTTCTTCTGATTCACCCTCCAGACTTCACCTTCTCCTTCTCCTTCTTCTGCTTCTTCTGCTTCACCCTCCAGACTTCACCTTCTCCTTCTCCTTCTTCTTCTTCTTCTGCTTCACCCTCCAGATATCACCTTCTCCTTCTCCTTCTTCTGCTTCTTCTGCTTCACCCTCCTGACTTCACCTTCTCCTTCTCCTTCTTCTACTTCTTCTGATTCACCCTCCAGACTTCGCATTCTCCTTCTCCTTCTTCTACTTCTTCTGCTTCTCCCTCCAGACTTCACCTTCTCCTTCTCCTTCTTCTGCTTCTTCTGATTCACACTCCAGACTTCACCTTCTCCTTCTCCTTCTTCTACTTCTTCTGATTCACCCGCCAGACTTCACCTTCTCCTTCTCCTTCTTCTACTTCTTCTGATTCACCCTCCAGACTTCACCTTCTCCTTCTCCTTCTTCTGCTTCTTCTGATTCACCCTCCTGACTTCACCTTCTCCTTCTCCTTCTTCTGCTTCTTCCGCTTCACCCTCCAGACTTCACCTTCTCCTTCTCCTTCTTCTGCTTCTTCTGCTTCACCCTCCAGACTTCACCTTCTCCTTCTCCTTCTTCTGCTTCTTCTGCTTCACCCTCCTGACTTCACCTTCTCCTTCTTCTACTTCTTCTGATTCACCCTCCAGACTTCACCTTCTCCTTCTCCTTCTTCTGCTTCTTCTGCTTCACCCTCCAGACTTCACCTTCTCCTTCTCCTTCTTCTGCTTCTTCTGCTTCACCCTCCAGATATCACCTTCTCCTTCTCCTTCTTCTGCTTCTTCTGCTTCACCCTCCTGACTTCACCTTCTCCCTCTCCTTCTTCTACTTCTTCTGATTCACCCTCCAGACTTCGCATTCTCCATCTCCTTCTTCTGCTTCTTCTGCTTCACCCTCCAGACTTCACCTTCTCCTTCTCCTTCTTCTGCTTCTTCTGCTGCGCCCTCCAGACTTCACCTTCTCCTTCTCCTTCTTCTGCTTCTTCTGCTTCACCCCCTGACTTCACCTTCTCTTCTCCTTCTTCTGCTTCTTCTGATTCACACTCCTAACTTCACCTTCTCCTTCTCCTTCTTCTGCTTCTTCTGATTCACCCTCCTGACTTCAACTTCTCCTTCTCCTTCTTCTGCTTCTTCTGATTCACCCTCCAGACTTCACCTTCTCCTTCTCCTTCTTCTGCTTCTTCTGATTCACCCTCCAGACTTCACCTTCTCCTTCTCCTTCTTCTCCTTCTTCTGATTCACCCTCCAGACTTCATCTTCTCCTTCTCCTTCTTCTACTTCTTCTGATTCACCCTCCAGTCTTCACCTTCTCCTTCTCCTTCTTCTGCTTCTTCTGATTCACCCTCCAGACTTCACCTTCTCCTTCTCCTTCTTCTGCTTCTTCTGGTTCACCCTTCAGACTTCACCTTCTCCTTCTCCTTCTTCTGCTTCTTCTGATTCACCCTTCAGACTTCACCTTCTCCTTCTCCTTCTTCTGCTTCTTCTGATTCACCCTCCAGACCTCACCTTCTCCTTCTCCTTCTTCTACTTCTTCTGATTCACCCTCCAGTCTTCACCTTCTCCTTCTCCTTCTTCTGCTTCTTCTGATTCACCCTCCAGACTTCACCTTCTCCTTCTCCTTCTTCTGCTTCTTCTGGTTCACCCTCCAGACTTCACCTTCTCCTTCTCCTTCTTCTGCTTCTTCTGATACACCCTTCAGACTTCACCTTCTCCTTCTCCTTCTTCTGCTTCTTCTGATTCACCCTCCAGACCTCACCTTCTCCTTCTCCTTCTTCTACTTCTTCTGATTCACCCTCCAGACTTCATCTTCTCCTTCTCCTTCTTCTGCTTCTTCTGATTCACCCTCCAGACTTCACCTTCTCCTTCTCCTTCTTCTGCTTCTTCTAATTCACCCTCCTGACTTCACCTTCTCCTTCTCCTTCTTCTGCTTCTTCTGATTCACCCTCCAGACTTCACCTTCTCCTTCTCCTTCTTCTACTTCTTCTGATTCACCCTCCAGACTTCACCTTCTCCTTCTACTTCTTCTGCTTCTTCTGATTCACCCTCCAGACTTCACCTTCTCCTTCTCCTTCTTCTGCTTCTTCTGATTCACCCTCCAGACTTCACCTTCTCCTTCTCCTTCTTCTGCTTCTTCTGATTCACCCTCCAGACTTCACCTTCTACTTCTCCTTCTTCTGCTTCTTCTGATTCACCCTCCAGACTTCACCTTCTCCTTCTCCTTCTTCTACTTCTTCTGATTCACCCTCCAGACTTCACCTACTCCTTCTCCTTCTTCTGCTTCTGCTGATTCACCCTCCAGACTTCACCTTCTCCTTCTCCTTCGTCTACTTCTTCTGATTCACCCTCCAGAGTACACCTTCTCCTTCTCCTTCTTCTACTTCTTCTGATTCACCCTCCAGACTTCACCTTCTCCTTCTCCTTCTTCTGCTTCTTCTGCTTCCCCCTCCAGACTTCACCTTCTCCTTCTCCTTCTTCTACTTCTTCTGATTCACCCTCCAGACTTCACCTTCTCCTTCTCCTTCATCTACTTCTTCTGATTCACCCTCCAGACTTCACCTTCTCCTTCTCCTTCTTCTGCTTCTTCTGCTTCACCCTCCAGATATCACCTTCTCCTTCTCCTTCTTCTGCTTCTTCTGCTTCACCCTCCTGACTTCACCTTCTCCTTCTCCTTCTTCTACTTCTTCTGATTCACCCTCCAGACTTCGCATTCTCCATCTCCTTCTTCTGCTTCTTCTGCTTCACCCTCCAGACTTCACCTTCTCCTTCTCCTTCTTCTGCTTCTTCTGCTGCGCCCTCCAGACTTCACCTTCTCCTTCTCCTTCTTCTGCTTCTTCTGCTTCTCCCTCCAGACTTCACCTTCTCCTTCTCCTTCTTCTGCTTCTTCTGATTCACCCATCCAGACTTCACCTTCTCCTTCTCCTTCTTCTACTTCTTCTGATTCACCCTCCAGACTTCACCTTCTCCTTCTCCTTTTTCTACATCTTCTGATTCACCCTCCAGACTTCACCTTCTCCTTCTCCTTCTTCTACTTCTTCTGATTCACCCTCCTGACTTCACCTTCTCCTTCTCCTTCTTCTGCATCTTCTGCTTCACCCTCCAGACTTCACCTTCTCCTTCTCCTTCTTCTGCTTCCTCTGCTTCACCCTCCAGACTTCACCTTCTCCTTCTCCTTCTTCTGCTTCTTCTGCTTCACCCTCCTGACTTCACCTTCTCCTTCTCCTTCTTCTACTTCTTCTGATTCACCCTCCAGACTTCACCTTCTCCTTCTCCTTCTTCTACTTCTTCTGCTTCACCCTCCAGACTTCACCTTCTCCTTCTCCTTCATCTGCTTCTTCTGCTTCGCCCTCCAGACTTCACCTTCTCCTTCTCCTTCTTCTGCTTCTTCTGCTTCACCCTCCAGACTTCACCTTCTCCTTCTCCTTCTTCTGCTTCTTCTGCTTCACCCTCCTGACTTCACCTTCTGCTTCTCCTTCTTCTACTTCTTCTGATTCACCCTCCAGACTTCACCTTCCCTTCTCCTTCTACTGCTTCTTCTGCTTCACCCTCCAGACTTCACCTTCTCCTTCTCCTTCTTCTGCTTCTTCTGCTGCGCCCTCCAGTCTTCACCTTCTCCTTCTCCTTCTTCTGCTTCTTCTGCTTCACCCTCCTGACTTCACCTTCTCCTTCTCCTTCTTCTGCATCTTCTGCTTCACCCCCCTGACTTCACCTTCTCCTTCTCCTTCTTCTGCTTCTTCTGATTCACCCTCCTTACTTCACCTTCACCTTCTCCTTCTTCTGCTTCTTCTGATTCACCCTCCTGACTTCACCTTCTCCTTCTCCTTCTTCTGCTTCTTCTGATTCACCCTCCAGACTTCACCTTCTCCTTCTCCTTCTTCTGCTTCTTCTGATTCACCCTCCAGACCTCACCATCACCTTCTCCATTTCTACTTCTTCTGATTCACCCTCCAGACTTCATCTTCTCCTTCTCCTTCTTCTGCTTCTTCTGATTCACCCTCCAGACTTCACCTTCTCCTTCTCCTTCTTCTGCTTCTTCTGATTCACCCTCCAGACTTCACCTTCTCCTTCTCCTTCTTCTGCCTCTTCTGATTCACCCTCCAGACTTCACCTTCTCCTTCTCCTTCTTCTGCTTCTTCTGATTCACCCTACAGACTTCACCTTCTCCTTCTCCTTCTTCTACTTCTTCTGATTCACCCTCCAGACTTCACCTTCTCCTTCTCCTTCTTCTTCTTCTTCTGATTCACCCTCCAGACTTCACCTTCTGCTTCTCCTTCTTCTAATTCTTCTGCTTCTCCCTCCAGACTTCACCTTCTCCTTCTCCTTCTTCTGCTTCTTCTGATTCACACTCCAGACTTCACCTTCTCCTTCTCCTTCTTCTACTTCTTCTGATTCACCCGCCAGACTTCACCTTCTCCTTCTCCTTCTTCTACTTCTTCTGATTCACCCTCCAGACTTCACCTTCTCCTTCTCCTTCTTCTGCTTCTTCTGATTCACCCTCCTGACTTCACCTTCTCCTTCTCCTTCTTCTGCTTCTTCCGCTTCACCCTCCAGACTTCACCTTCTCCTTCTCCTTCTTCTGCTTCTTCTGCTTCACCCTCCAGACTTCACCTTCTCCTTCTCCTTCTTCTGCTTCTTCTGCTTCACCCTCCTGACTTCACCTTCTCCTTCTTCTACTTCTTCTGATTCACCCTCCAGACTTCACCTTCTCCTTCTCCTTCTTCTGCTTCTTCTGCTTCACCCTCCAGACTTCACCTTCTCCTTCTCCTTCTTCTTCTTCTTCTGCTTCACCCTCCAGATATCACCTTCTCCTTCTCCTTCTTCTGCTTCTTCTGCTTCACCCTCCTGACTTCACCTTCTCCTTCTCCTTCTTCTACTTCTTCTGATTCACCCTCCAGACTTCGCATTCTCCTTCTCCTTCTTCTACTTCTTCTGCTTCTCCCTCCAGACTTCACCTTCTCCTTCTCCTTCTTCTGCTTCTTCTGATTCACACTCCAGACTTCACCTTCTCCTTCTCCTTCTTCTACTTCTTCTGATTCACCCGCCAGACTTCACCTTCTCCTTCTCCTTCTTCTACTTCTTCTGATTCACCCTCCAGACTTCACCTTCTCCTTCTCCTTCTTCTGCTTCTTCTGATTCACCCTCCTGACTTCACCTTCTCCTTCTCCTTCTTCTGCTTCTTCCGCTTCACCCTCCAGACTTCACCTTCTCCTTCTCCTTCTTCTGCTTCTTCTGCTTCACCCTCCAGACTTCACCTTCTCCTTCTCCTTCTTCTGCTTCTTCTGCTTCACCCTCCTGACTTCACCTTCTCCTTCTTCTACTTCTTCTGATTCACCCTCCAGACTTCACCTTCTCCTTCTCCTTCTTCTGCTTCTTCTGCTTCACCCTCCAGACTTCACCTTCTCCTTCTCCTTCTTCTGCTTCTTCTGCTTCACCCTCCAGATATCACCTTCTCCTTCTCCTTCTTCTGCTTCTTCTGCTTCACCCTCCTGACTTCACCTTCTCCTTCTCCTTCTTCTACTTCTTCTGATTCACCCTCCAGACTTCGCATTCTCCATCTCCTTCTTCTGCTTCTTCTGCTTCACCCTCCAGACTTCACCTTCTCCTTCTCCTTCTTCTGCTTCTTCTGCTGCGCCCTCCAGACTTCACCTTCTCCTTCTCCTTCTTCTGCTTCTTCTGCTTCACCCCCTGACTTCACCTTCTCTTCTCCTTCTTCTGCTTCTTCTGATTCACACTCCTAACTTCACCTTCTCCTTCTCCTTCTTCTGCTTCTTCTGATTCACCCTCCTGACTTCAACTTCTCCTTCTCCTTCTTCTGCTTCTTCTGATTCACCCTCCAGACTTCACCTTCTCCTTCTCCTTCTTCTGCTTCTTCTGATTCACCCTCCAGACTTCACCTTCTCCTTCTCCTTCTTCTCCTTCTTCTGATTCACCCTCCAGACTTCATCTTCTCCTTCTCCTTCTTCTACTTCTTCTGATTCACCCTCCAGTCTTCACCTTCTCCTTCTCCTTCTTCTGCTTCTTCTGATTCACCCTCCAGACTTCACCTTCTCCTTCTCCTTCTTCTGCTTCTTCTGGTTCACCCTTCAGACTTCACCTTCTCCTTCTCCTTCTTCTGCTTCTTCTGATTCACCCTTCAGACTTCACCTTCTCCTTCTCCTTCTTCTGCTTCTTCTGATTCACCCTCCAGACCTCACCTTCTCCTTCTCCTTCTTCTACTTCTTCTGATTCACCCTCCAGTCTTCACCTTCTCCTTCTCCTTCTTCTGCTTCTTCTGATTCACCCTCCAGACTTCACCTTCTCCTTCTCCTTCTTCTGCTTCTTCTGGTTCACCCTCCAGACTTCACCTTCTCCTTCTCCTTCTTCTGCTTCTTCTGATACACCCTTCAGACTTCACCTTCTCCTTCTCCTTCTTCTGCTTCTTCTGATTCACCCTCCAGACCTCACCTTCTCCTTCTCCTTCTTCTACTTCTTCTGATTCACCCTCCAGACTTCATCTTCTCCTTCTCCTTCTTCTGCTTCTTCTGATTCACCCTCCAGACTTCACCTTCTCCTTCTCCTTCTTCTGCTTCTTCTGATTCACCCTCCTGACTTCACCTTCTCCTTCTCCTTCTTCTGCTTCTTCTGATTCACCCTCCAGACTTCACCTTCTCCTTCTCCTTCTTCTACTTCTTCTGATTCACCCTCCAGACTTCACCTTCTCCTTCTACTTCTTCTGCTTCTTCTGATTCACCCTCCAGACTTCACCTTCTCCTTCTCCTTCTTCTGCTTCTTCTGATTCACCCTCCAGACTTCACCTTCTCCTTCTCCTTCTTCTGCTTCTTCTGATTCACCCTCCAGACTTCACCTTCTACTTCTCCTTCTTCTGCTTCTTCTGATTCACCCTCCAGACTTCACCTTCTCCTTCTCCTTCTTCTACTTCTTCTGATCCACCCTCCAGACTTCACCTTCTACTTCTCCTTCTTCTGCTTCTTCTGATTCACCCTCCAGACTTCACCTTCTCCTTCTCCTTCTTCTACTTCTTCTGATTCACCCTCCAGACTTCATCTTCTCCTTCTCCTTCTTCTGCTTCTTCTGATTCACCCTCCAGACTTCACCTTCTCCTTCTCCTTCTTCTGCTTCTTCTGATTCACCCTCCTGACTTCACCTTCTCCTTCTCCTTCGTCTACTTCTTCTGATTCACCCTCCAGAGTACACCTTCTCCTTCTCCTTCTTCTACTTCTTCTGATTCACCCTCCAGACTTCACCTTCTCCTTCTCCTTCTTCTGCTTCTTCTGCTTCACCCTCCAGACTTCACCTTCTCCTTCTCCTTCTTCTACTTCTTCTGATTCACCCTCCAGACTTCACCTTCTCCTTCTCCTTCATCTACTTCTTCTGATTCACCCTCCAGACTTCACCTTCTCCTTCTCCTTCTTCTGCTTCTTCTGCTTCACCCTCCAGATATCACCTTCTCCTTCTCCTTCTTCTGCTTCTTCTGCTTCACCCTCCTGACTTCACCTTCTCCTTCTCCTTCTTCTACTTCTTCTGATTCACCCTCCAGACTTCGCATTCTCCATCTCCTTCTTCTGCTTCTTCTGCTTCACCCTCCAGACTTCACCTTCTCCTTCTCCTTCTTCTGCTTCTTCTGCTGCGCCCTCCAGACTTCACCTTCTCCTTCTCCTTCTTCTGCTTCTTCTGCTTCACCCCCTGACTTCACCTTCTCTTCTCCTTCTTCTGCTTCTTCTGATTCACACTCCTAACTTCACCTTCTCCTTCTCCTTCTTCTGCTTCTTCTGATTCACCCTCCTGACTTCAACTTCTCCTTCTCCTTCTTCTGCTTCTTCTGATTCACCCTCCAGACTTCACCTTCTCCTTCTCCTTCTTCTGCTTCTTCTGATTCACCCTCCAGACTTCACCTTCTCCTTCTCCTTCTTCTCCTTCTTCTGATTCACCCTCCAGACTTCATCTTCTCCTTCTCCTTCTTCTACTTCTTCTGATTCACCCTCCAGTCTTCACCTTCTCCTTCTCCTTCTTCTGCTTCTTCTGATTCACCCTCCAGACTTCACCTTCTCCTTCTCCTTCTTCTGCTTCTTCTGGTTCACCCTCCAGACTTCACCTTCTCCTTCTCCTTCTTCTGCTTCTTCTGATTCACCCTTCAGACTTCACCTTCTCCTTCTCCTTCTTCTGCTTCTTCTGATTCACCCTCCAGACCTCACCTTCTCCTTCTCCTTCTTCTACTTCTTCTGATTCACCCTCCAGACTTCATCTGCTCCTTCTCCTTCTTCTGCTTCTTCTGATTCACCCTCCAGACTTCACCTTCTACTTCTCCTTCTTCTACTTCTTCTGATTCACCCTCCAGTCTTCACCTTCTCCTTCTCCTTCTTCTGCTTCTTCTGATTCACCCTCCAGACTTCACCTTCTCCTTCTCCTTCTGCTGCTTCTTCTGATACACCCTTCAGACTTCACCTTCTCCTTCTCCTTCTTCTGCTTCTTCTGATTCACCCTCCAGACCTCACCTTCTCCTTCTCCTTCTTCTACTTCTTCTGATGCACCCTCCAGACTTCATCTTCTCCTTCTCCTTCTTCTGCTTCTTCTGATTCACCCTCCAGACTTCACCTTCTCCTTCTCCTTCTTCTGCTTCTTCTGATTCACCCTCCTGACTTCACCTTCTCCTTCTCCTTCTTCTGCTTCTTCTGATTCACCCTCCAGACTTCACCTTCTCCTTCTCCTTCTTCTACTTCTTCTGATTCACCCTCCAGACTTCACCTTCTCCTTCTACTTCTTCTGCTTCTTCTGATTCACCCTCCAGACTTCACCTTCTCCTTCTCCTTCTTCTGCTTCTTCTGATTCACCCTCCAGACTTCACCTTCTCCTTCTCCTTCTTCTGCTTCTTCTGATTCACCCTCCAGACTTCACCTTCTACTTCTCCTTCTTCTGCTTCTTCTGATTCACCCTCCAGACTTCACCTTCTCCTTCTCCTTCTTCTACTTCTTCTGATTCACCCTCCAGACTTCACCTACTCCTTCTCCTTCTTCTGCTTCTTCTGATTCACCCTCCAGACTTCACCTTCTCCTTCTCCTTCGTCTACTTCTTCTGATTCACCCTCCAGAGTACACCTTCTCCTTCTCCTTCTTCTACTTCTTCTGATTCACCCTCCAGACTTCACCTTCTCCTTCTCCTTCTTCTGCTTCTTCTGATTCACCCTCCAGACTTCACCTTCTCCTTCTCCTTCTTCTACTTCTTCTGATTCACCCTCCAGACTTCACCTTCTCCTTCTCCTTCTTCTACTTCTCCCTCCAGACTTCACCTTCTCCTTCTCCTTCTTCTGCTTCTTCTGATTCACCCATCCAGACTTCACCTTCTCCTTCTCCTTCTTCTACTTCTTCGGATTCACCCTCCAGACTTCACCTTCTCCTTCTCCTTTTTCTACATCTTCTGATTCACCCTCCAGACTTCACCTTCTCCTTCTCCTTCTTCTATTTCTTCTGATTCACCCTCCTGACTTCACCTTCTCCTTCTCCTTCTTCTGCATCTTCTGCTTCACCCTCCAGACTTCACCTTCTCCTTCTCCTTCTTCTGCTTCCTCTGCTTCACCCTCCAGACTTCACCTTCTCCTTCTCCTTCTTCTGCTTCTTCTGCTTCACCCTCCTGACTTCACCTTCTCCTTCTCCTTCTTCTACTTCTTTTGGTTCACCCTCCAGACTTCACCTTCTCCTTCTCCTTCTTCTGCTTCTTCTGCTTCACCCTCCAGATATCACCTTCTCCTTCTCCTTCTTCTGCTTCTTCTGCTTCACCCTCCTGACTTCACCTTCTCCTTCTCCTTCTTCTACTTCTTCTGATTCACCCTCCAGACTTCGCATTCTCCATCTCCTTCTTCTGCTTCTTCTGCTTCACCCTCCAGACTTCACCTTCTCCTTCTCCTTCTTCTGCTTCTTCTGCTGCGCCCTCCAGAATTCACCTTCTCCTTCTCCTTCTTCTGCTTCTTCTGCTTCACCCCCTGACTTCACCTTCTCTTCTCCTTCTTCTGCTTCTTCTGATTCACAATCCTAACTTCACCTTCTCCTTCTCCTTCTTCTGCTTCTTCTGATTCACCCTCCTGACTTCAACTTCTCCTTCTCCTTCTTCTGCTTCTTCTGATTCACCCTCCAGACTTCACCTTCTCCTTCTCCTTCTTCTGCTTCTTCTGATTCACCCTCCAGACTTCACCTTCTCCTTCTCCTTCTTCTCCTTCTTCTGATTCACCCTCCAGACTTCATCTTCTCCTTCTCCTTCTTCTACTTCTTCTGATTCACCCTCCAGTCTTCACCTTCTCCTTCTTCTTCTGCTTCTTCTGGTTCACCCTCCAGACTTCACCTTCTCCTTCTCCTTCTTCTGCTTCTTCTGATTCACCCTTCAGACTTCACCTTCTCCTTCTCCTTCTTCTGCTTCTTCTGATTCACCCTCCAGACATCACCTTCTCCTTCTCCTTCTTCTACTTCTTCTGATTCACCCTCCAGACTTCATCTGCTCCTTCTCCTTCTTCTGCTTCTTCTGATTCACCCTCCAGACTTCACCTTCTACTTCTCCTTCTTCTACTTCTTCTGATTCACCCTCCAGTCTTCACCTTCTCCTTCTCCTTCTTCTGCTTCTTCTGATTCACCCTCCAGACTTCACCTTCTCCTTCTCCTTCTTCTGCTTCTTCTGGTTCACCCTCCAGACTTCACCTTCTCCTTCTCCTTCTGCTGCTTCTTCTGATACACCCTTCAGACTTCACCTTCTCCTTCTCCTTCTTCTGCTTCTTCTGATTCACCCTCCAGACCTCACCTTCTCCTTCTCCTTCTTCTACTTCTTCTGATGCACCCTCCAGACTTCATCTTCTCCTTCTCCTTCTTCTGCTTCTTCTGATTCACCCTCCAGACTTCACCTTCTCCTTCTCCTTCTTCTGCTTCTTCTGATTCACCCTCCTGACTTCACCTTCTCCTTCTCCTTCTTCTGCTTCTTCTGATTCACCCTCCAGACTTCACCTTCTCCTTCTCCTTCTTCTACTTCTTCTGATTCACCCTCCAGACTTCACCTTCTCCTTCTACTTCTTCTGCTTCTTCTGATTCACCCTCCAGACTTCACCTTCTCCTTCTCCTTCTTCTGCTTCTTCTGATTCACCCTCCAGACTTCACCTTCTCCTTCTCCTTCTTCTGCTTCTTCTGATTCACCCTCCAGACTTCACCTTCTACTTCTCCTTCTTCTGCTTCTTCTGATTCACCCTCCAGACTTCATCTTCTCCTTCTCCTTCTTCTACTTCTTCTGATTCACCCTCCAGACTTCACCTACTCCTTCTCCTTCTTCTGCTTCTTCTGATTCACCCTCCAGACTTCACCTTCTCCTTCTCCTTCGTCTACTTCTTCTGATTCACCCTCCAGAGTACACCTTCTCCTTCTCCTTCTTCTACTTCTTCTGATTCACCCTCCAGACTTCACCTTCTCCTTCTCCTTCTTCTGCTTCTTCTGATTCACCCTCCAGACTTCACCTTCTCCTTCTCCTTCTTCTACTTCTTCTGATTCACCCTCCAGACTTCACCTTCTCCTTCTCCTTCATCTACTTCTTCTGATTCACCCTCCAGACTTCACCTTCTCCTTCTCCTTCTTCTACTTCTCCCTCCAGACTTCACCTTCTCCTTCTCCTTCTTCTGCTTCTTCTGATTCACCCATCCAGACTTCACCTTCTCCTTCTCCTTCTTCTACTTCTTCGGATTCACCCTCCAGACTTCACCTTCTCCTTCTCCTTTTTCTACATCTTCTGATTCACCCTCCAGACTTCACCTTCTCCTTCTCCTTCTTCTACTTCTTCTGATTCACCCTCCTGACTTCACCTTCTCCTTCTCCTTCTTCTGCATCTTCTGCTTCACCCTCCAGACTTCACCTTCTCCTTCTCCTTCTTCTGCTTCCTCTGCTTCACCCTCCAGACTTCACCTTCTCCTTCTCCTTCTTCTGCTTCTTCTGCTTCACCCTCCTGACTTCACCTTCTCCTTCTCCTTCTTCTACTTCTTTTGGTTCACCCTCCAGACTTCACCTTCTCCTTCTCCTTCTTCTGCTTCTTCTGCTTCACCCTCCAGACTTCACCTTCTCCTTCTCCTTCATCTGCTTCTTCTGCTTCGCCCTCCAGACTTCACCTTCTCCTTCTCCTTCTTCTGCTTCTTCTGCTTCACCCTCCAGACTTCACCTTCTCCTTCTCCTTCTTCTGCTTCTTCTGCTTCACCCTCCTGACTTCACCTTCTCCTTCTCCTTCTTCTACTTCTTCTGATTCACCCTCCAGACTTCACCTTCTCCTTCTCCTTCTTCTGCTTCTTCTGCTTCACCCTCCAGACTTCACCTTCTCCTTCTCCTTCTTCTGCTTCTTCTGCTGCGCCCTCCAGACTTCACCTTCTCCTTCTCCTTCTTCTGCTTCTTCTGCTTCACCCTCCTGACTTCACCTTCTCCTTCTCCTTCTTCTACATCTTCTGCTTCACCCCCCTGACTTCACCTTCTCCTTCTCCTTCTTCTGCTTCTTCTGATTCACCCTCCTTACTTCACCTTCACCTTCTCCTTCTTCTGCTTCTTCTGATTCACCCTCCTGACTTCACCTTCTCCTTCTCCTTCTTCTGCTTCTTCTGATTCACCCTCCAGACTTCACCTTCTCCTTCTCCTTCTTCTGCTTCTTCTGATTCACCCTCCAGACCTCACCTTCACCTTCTCCATTTCTACTTCTTCTGATTCACCCTCCAGACTTCATCTTCTCCTTCTCCTTCTTCTGCTTCTGCTGATTCACCCTCCAGACTTCACCTTCTCCTTCTCCTTCTTCTGCTTCTTCTGATTCACCCTCCAGACGTCACCTTCTCCTTCTCCTTCTTCTACTTCTTCTGATTCACCCTCCAGACTTCACCTTCTCCTTCTCCTTCTTCTGCTTCTTCTGATTCACCCTCCAGACTTCACCTTCTCCTTCTCCTTCTTCTGCTTCTTCTGATTCACCCTCCAGACTTCACCTTCTCCTTCTCCTTCTTCTACTTCTTCTGATTCACCCTCCAGACCTCACCTTCTCCTTCTCCATTTCTACTTCTTCTGATTCACCCTCCAGACTTCATCTTCTCCTTCTCCTTCTTCTGCTTCTTCTGATTCACCCTGCACACTTCACCTTCTGCTTCTCCTTCTTCTGCTTCTTTTGATTCACCCTCCTGACTTCACCTTCTCCTTCTCCTTCTTCTACTTCTTCTGATTCACCCTCCTGACTTCACCTTCTCCTTCTCCTTCTTCTACTTCTTCTGCTTCACCCTCCAGACTTCACCTTCTCCTTCTCCTTCTTCTACTTCTTCTGATTCACCCTCCAGACTTCACCTTCTCCTTCTCCTTCTTCTGCTTCTTCTGATTCACCCTCCAGACTTCACCTTCTCCTTCTCCTTCTTCTGCTTCTTCTGATTCACCCTCCAGACTTCACCTTCTCCTTCTCCTTCTTCTACTTCTTCTGATTCACCCTCCAGACTTCATCTTCTCCTTCTCCTTCTTCTGCTTCTTCTGATTCACCCTCCAGACTTTACCTTCTCCTTCTCCTTCTTCTGCTTCTTCTGATTCACCCTCCAGACTTCACCTTCTCCTTCTCCTTCTTCTGCTTCTTCTGCTTCACCCTCCTGACTTCACCTTCTCCTTCTCCTTCTTCTACTTCTTCTGATTCACCCTCCTGACTTCACCTTCTCTTTCTCCTTCTTCTACTTCTTCTGCTTCACCCTCCAGACTTCACCTTCTCCTTCTCCTTCTTCTACTTCTTCTGATTCACCCTCCAGACTTCACCTTCTCCTTCTCCTTCTTCTGCTTCTTCTGATTCACCCTCCAGACTTCACCTTCTCCTTCTCCTTCTTCTGCTTCTTCTGATTCACCCTCCAGACTTCACCTTCTCCTTCTCCTTCTTCTGCTTCTTCTGATTCACCGTACAGACTTCACCTTCTCCTTCTCCTTCTTCTACTTCTTCTGATTCACCCTCCAGACTTCACCTTCTCCTTCTCCTTCTTCTACTTCTTCTGATTCACCCTCCAGACTTCACCTTCTCCTTCTCCTTCTTCTACTTCTTCTGCTTCTCCCTCCGGACTTCACCTTCTCCTTCTCCTTCTTCTGCTTCTTCTGATTCACACTCCAGACTTCACCTTCTCCTTCTCCTTCTTCTGCTTCTTCCGCTTCACCCTCCAGACTTCACCTTCTCCTTCTCCTTCTTCTGCTTCTTCTGCTTCACCCTCCAGACTTCACCTTCTCCTTCTCCTTCTTCTGCTTCTTCTGCTTCACCCTCCTGACTTCACCTTCTCCTTCTCCTTCTTCTACTTCTTCTGATTCACCCTCCAGACTTCACCTTCTCCTTCTCCTTCTTCTGCTTCTTCTGCTTCACCCTCCAGACTTCACCTTCTCCTTCTCCTTCTTCTGCTTCTTCTGCTTCACCCTCCAGATATCACCTTCTCCTTCTCCTTCTTCTGCTTCTTCTGCTTCACCCTCCTGACTTCACCTTCTCCTTCTCCTTCTTCTACTTCTTCTGATTCACCCTCCAGACTTCACATTCTCCATCTCCTTCTTCTGCTTCTTCTGCTTCATCCTCCAGACTTCACCTTCACCTTCTTCTTCTTCTGCTGCTTCTGCTGCGCCCTCCAGACTTCACCTTCTCCTTCTCCTTCTTCTGCTTCTTCTGCTTCACCCCCCTGACTTCACCTTCTCTTCTCCTTCTTCTGCTTCTTCTGATTCACACTCCTAACTTCACCTTCTCCTTCTCCTTCTTCTGCTTCTTCTGATTCACCCTCCTGACTTCAACTTCTCCTTCTCC
Organism: Somniosus microcephalus; assembly: GCF_052327205.1. Classification (NCBI taxonomy): domain Eukaryota; kingdom Metazoa; phylum Chordata; class Chondrichthyes; order Squaliformes; family Somniosidae; genus Somniosus; species Somniosus microcephalus. The sequence continues at coordinate 621,291 of NC_141004.1, forward strand.
TTCTTCTGCTTCTTCTGATTCACCCTACAGACTTCACCTTCTCCTTCTCCTTCTTCTGCTTCTTCTGATTCACCCTCCAGACTTCACCTTCTCCTTCTCCTTCTTCTCCTTCTTCTGATTCACCCTCCAGACTTCATCTTCTCCTTCTCCTTCTTCTGCTTCTTCTGATTCATCCTCCAGACTTCACCTTCTCCTTCTCCTTCTTCTACTTCTTCTGATTCACCCTCCAGACTTCACCTTCTCCTTCTCCTTCTTCTACTTCTTCTGATTCACCCTCCAGTCTTCACCTTCTCCTTCTCCTTCTTCTGCTTCTTCTGATTCACCCTCCAGACTTCACCTTCTCCTTCTCCTTCTTCTGCTGCTTCTGGTTCACCCTCCAGACTTCACCTTCTCCTTCTCCTTCTTCTGCTTCTTCTGATTCACCCTCCAGACTTCACCTTCTACTTTTCCTTCTTCTGCTTCTTCTGATTCACCCTCCAGACTTCACCTTCTACTTCTCCTTCTTCTACTTCTTCTGATTCACCCTCCAGACTTCACCTACTCCTTCTCCTTCTTCTGCTTCTTCTGATTCACCCTCCAGACTTCACCTTCTCCTTCTCCTTTCTTCTACTTCTTCTGATTCACCCTCCAGAGTACACCTTCTCCTTCTCCTTCTTCTACTTCTTCTGATTCACCCTCCAGACTTCACCTTCTCCTTCTCCTTCTTCTGCTTCTTCTGATTCACCCTCCAGACTTCACCTTCTCCTTCTCCTTCTTCTACTTCTTCTGATTCACCCTCCAGACCTCACCTTCTCCTTCTCCATTTCTACTTCTTCTGATTCACCCTCCAGACTTCATCTTCTCCTTCTCCTTCTTCTGCTTCTTCTGATTCACCCTCCACACTTCACCTTCTGCTTCTCCTTCTTCTGCTTCTTTTGATTCACCCTCCTGACTTCACCTTCTCCTTCTCCTTCTTCTACTTCTTCTGATTCACCCTCCTGACTTCACCTTCTCCTTCTCCTTCTTCTACTTCTTCTGCTTCACCCTCCAGACTTCACCTTCTCCTTCTCCTTCTTCTACTTCTTCTGATTCACCCTCCAGACTTCACCTTCTCCTTCTCCTTCTTCTGCTTCTTCTGATTCACCCTCCAGACTTCACCTTCTCCTTCTCCTTCTTCTGCTTCTTCTGATTCACCCTCCAGACTTCACCTTCTCCTTCTCCTTCTTCTACTTCTTCTGATTCACCCTCCAGACTTCATCTTCTCCTTCTCCTTCTTCTGCTTCTTCTGATTCACCCTCCAGACTTTACCTTCTCCTTCTCCTTCTTCTGCTTCTTCTGATTCACCCTCCAGACTTCACCTTCTCCTTCTCCTTCTTCTGCTTCTTCTGCTTCACCCTCCTGACTTCACCTTCTCCTTCTCCTTCTTCTACTTCTTCTGATTCACCCTCCTGACTTCACCTTCTCTTTCTCCTTCTTCTACTTCTTCTGCTTCACCCTCCAGACTTCACCTTCTCCTTCTCCTTCTTCTACTTCTTCTGATTCACCCTCCAGACTTCACCTTCTCCTTCTCCTTCTTCTGCTTCTTCTGATTCACCCTCCAGACTTCACCTTCTCCTTCTCCTTCTTCTGCTTCTTCTGATTCACCCTCCAGACTTCACCTTCTCCTTCTCCTTCTTCTGCTTCTTCTGATTCACCCTACAGACTTCACCTTCTCCTTCTCCTTCTTCTACTTCTTCTGATTCACCCTCCAGACTTCACCTTCTCCTTCTCCTTCTTCTACTTCTTCTGATTCACCCTCCAGACTTCACCTTCTCCTTCTCCTTCTTCTACTTCTTCTGCTTCTCCCTCCAGACTTCACCTTCTCCTTCTCCTTCTTCTGCTTCTTCTGATTCACACTCCAGACTTCACCTTCTCCTTCTCCTTCTTCTGCTTCTTCCGCTTCACCCTCCAGACTTCACCTTCTCCTTCTCCTTCTTCTGCTTCTTCTGCTTCACCCTCCAGACTTCACCTTCTCCTTCTCCTTCTTCTGCTTCTTCTGCTTCACCCTCCTGACTTCACCTTCTCCTTCTCCTTCTTCTACTTCTTCTGATTCACCCTCCAGACTTCACCTTCTCCTTCTCCTTCTTCTGCTTCTTCTGCTTCACCCTCCAGACTTCACCTTCTCCTTCTCCTTCTTCTGCTTCTTCTGCTTCACCCTCCAGATATCACCTTCTCCTTCTCCTTCTTCTGCTTCTTCTGCTTCACCCTCCTGACTTCACCTTCTCCTTCTCCTTCTTCTACTTCTTCTGATTCACCCTCCAGACTTCACATTCTCCATCTCCTTCTTCTGCTTCTTCTGCTTCATCCTCCAGACTTCACCTTCACCTTCTCCTTCTTCTGCTGCTTCTGCTGCGCCCTCCAGACTTCACCTTCTCCTTCTCCTTCTTCTGCTTCTTCTGCTTCACCCCCCTGACTTCACCTTCTCTTCTCCTTCTTCTGCTTCTTCTGATTCACACTCCTAACTTCACCTTCTCCTTCTCCTTCTTCTGCTTCTTCTGATTCACCCTCCTGACTTCAACTTCTCCTTCTCCTTCTTCTGCTTCTTCTGATTCACCCTACAGACTTCACCTTCTCCTTCTCCTTCTTCTGCTTCTTCTGATTCACCCTCCAGACTTCACCTTCTCCTTCTCCTTCTTCTCCTTCTTCTGATTCACCCTCCAGACTTCATCTTCTCCTTCTCCTTCTTCTGCTTCTTCTGATTCATCCTCCAGACTTCACCTTCTCCTTCTCCTTCTTCTACTTCTTCTGATTCACCCTCCAGACTTCACCTTCTCCTTCTCCTTCTTCTACTTCTTCTGATTCACCCTCCAGTCTTCACCTTCTCCTTCTCCTTCTTCTGCTTCTTCTGATTCACCCTCCAGACTTCACCTTCTCCTTCTCCTTCTTCTGCTGCTTCTGGTTCACCCTCCAGACTTCACCTTCTCCTTCTCCTTCTTCTGCTTCTTCTGATTCACCCTCCAGACTTCACCTTCTACTTCTCCTTCTTCTGCTTCTTCTGATTCACCCTCCAGACTTCACCTTCTCCTTCTCCTTCTTCTACTTCTTCTGATTCACCCTCCAGACTTCACCTACTCCTTCTCCTTCTTCTGCTTCTTCTGATTCACCCTCCAGACTTCACCTTCTCCTTCTCCTTCGTCTACTTCTTCTGATTCACCCTCCAGAGTACACCTTCTCCTTCTCCTTCTTCTACTTCTTCTGATTCACCCTCCAGACTTCACCTTCTCCTTCTCCTTCTTCTGCTTCTTCTGATTCACCCTCCAGACTTCACCTTCTCCTTCTCCTTCTTCTACTTCTTCTGATTCACCCTCCAGACTTCACCTTCTCCTTCTCCTTCATCTACTTCTTCTGATTCACCCTCCAGACTTCACCTTCTCCTTCTCCTTCTTCTACTTCTTCTGCTTCTCCCTCCAGACTTCACCTTCTCCTTCTCCTTCTTCTGCTTCTTCTGATTCACCCATCCAGACTTCACCTTCTCCTTCTCCTTCTTCTACTTCTTCTGATTCACCCTCCAGACTTCACCTTCTCCTTCTCCTTCTTCTGCTTCTTCTGCTTCACCCTCCAGATATCACCTTCTCCTTCTCCTTCTTCTGCTTCTTCTGCTTCACCCTCCTGACTTCACCTTCTCCTTCTCCTTCTTCTACTTCTTCTGAGTCACCCTCCAGACTTCGCATTCTCCATCTCCTTCTTCTGCTTCTTCTGCTTCACCCTCCAGACTTCACCTTCTCCTTCTCCTTCTTCTGCTTCTTCTGCTGCGCCCTCCAGACTTCACCTTCTCCTTCTCCTTCTTCTGCTTCTTCTGCTTCACCCCCTGACTTCACCTTCTCTTCTCCTTCTTCTGCTTCTTCTGATTCACACTCCTAACTTCACCTTCTCCTTCTCCTTCTTCTGCTTCTTCTGATTCACCCTCCTGACTTCAACTTCTCCTTCTCCTTCTTCTGCTTCTTCTGATTCACCCTCCAGACTTCACCTTCTCCTTCTCCTTCTTCTGCTTCTTCTGATTCACCCTCCAGACTTCACCTTCTCCTTCTCCTTCTTCTCCTTCTTCTGATTCACCCTCCAGACTTCATCTTCTCCTTCTCCTTCTTCTACTTCTTCTGATTCACCCTCCAGTCTTCACCTTCTCCTTCTCCTTCTTCTGCTTCTTCTGATTCACCCTCCAGACTTCACCTTCTCCTTCTCCTTCTTCTGCTTCTTCTGGTTCACCCTCCAGACTTCACCTTCTCCTTCTCCTTCTTCTGCTTCTTCTGATTCACCCTTCAGACTTCACCTTCTCCTTCTCCTTCTTCTGCTTCTTCTGATTCACCCTCCAGACCTCACCTTCTCCTTCTCCTTCTTCTACTTCTTCTGATTCACCCTCCAGACTTCATCTGCTCCTTCTCCTTCTTCTGCTTCTTCTGATTCACCCTCCAGACTTCACCTTCTACTTCTCCTTCTTCTACTTCTTCTGATTCACCCTCCAGTCTTCACCTTCTCCTTCTCCTTCTTCTGCTTCTTCTGATTCACCCTCCAGACTTCACCTTCTCCTTCTCCTTCTTCTGCTTCTTCTGGTTCACCCTCCAGACTTCACCTTCTCCTTCTCCTTCTGCTGCTTCTTCTGATACACCCTTCAGACTTCACCTTCTCCTTCTCCTTCTTCTGCTTCTTCTGATTCACCCTCCAGACCTCACCTTCTCCTTCTCCTTCTTCTACTTCTTCTGATGCACCCTCCAGACTTCATCTTCTCCTTCTCCTTCTTCTGCTTCTTCTGATTCACCCTCCAGACTTCACCTTCTCCTTCTCCTTCTTCTGCTTCTTCTGATTCACCCTCCTGACTTCACCTTCTCCTTCTCCTTCTTCTGCTTCTTCTGATTCACCCTCCAGACTTCACCTTCTCCTTCTCCTTCTTCTACTTCTTCTGATTCACCCTCCAGACTTCACCTTCTCCTTCTACTTCTTCTGCTTCTTCTGATTCACCCTCCAGACTTCACCTTCTCCTTCTCCTTCTTCTGCTTCTTCTGATTCACCCTCCAGACTTCACCTTCTCCTTCTCCTTCTTCTGCTTCTTCTGATTCACCCTCCAGACTTCACCTTCTACTTCTCCTTCTTCTGCTTCTTCTGATTCACCCTCCAGACTTCACCTTCTCCTTCTCCTTCTTCTACTTCTTCTGATTCACCCTCCAGACTTCACCTACTCCTTCTCCTTCTTCTGCTTCTTCTGATTCACCCTCCAGACTTCACCTTCTCCTTCTCCTTCGTCTACTTCTTCTGATTCACCCTCCAGAGTACACCTTCTCCTTCTCCTTCTTCTACTTCTTCTGATTCACCCTCCAGACTTCACCTTCTCCTTCTCCTTCTTCTGCTTCTTCTGATTCACCCTCCAGAGATAAACTTCTCCTTCTCCTTCTTCTACTTCTTCTGATTCACCCTCCAGACTTCACCTTCTCCTTCTCCTTCATCTACTTCTTCTGATTCACCCTCCAGACTTCACCTTCTCCTTCTCCTTCTTCTACTTCTTCTGCTTCTCCCTCCAGACTTCACCTTCTCCTTCTCCTTCTTCTGCTGCTTCTGATTCACCCATCCAGACTTCACCTTCTCCTTCTCCTTCTTCTACTTCTTCGGATTCACCCTCCAGACTTCACCTTCTCCTTCTCCTTTTTCTACATCTTCTGATTCACCCTCCAGACTTCACCTTCTCCTTCTCCTTCTTCTACTTCTTCTGATTCACCCTCCTGACTTCACCTTCTCCTTCTCCTTCTTCTGCATCTTCTGCTTCACCCTCCAGACTTCACCTTCTCCTTCTCCTTCTTCTGCTTCCTCTGCTTCACCCTCCAGACTTCACCTTCTCCTTCTCCTTCTTCTGCTTCTTCTGCTTCACCCTCCTGACTTCACCTTCTCCTTCTCCTTCTTCTACTTCTTTTGGTTCACCCTCCAGACTTCACCTTCTCCTTCTCCTTCTTCTGCTTCTTCTGCTTCACCCTCCAGACTTCACCTTCTCCTTCTCCTTCATCTGCTTCTTCTGCTTCGCCCTCCAGACTTCACCTTCTCCTTCTCCTTCTTCTGCTTCTTCTGCTTCACCCTCCAGACTTCACCTTCTCCTTCTCCTTCTTCTGCTTCTTCTGCTTCACCCTCCTGACTTCACCTTCTCCTTCTCCTTCTTCTACTTCTTCTGATTCACCCTCCAGACTTCACCTTCTCCTTCTCCTTCTTCTGCTTCTTCTGCTTCACCCTCCAGACTTCACCTTCTCCTTCTCCTTCTTCTGCTTCTTCTGCTCCGCCCTCCAGACTTCACCTTCTCCTTCTCCTTCTTCTGCTTCTTCTGCTTCACCCTCCTGAGTTCACCTTCTCCTTCTCCTTCTTCTACATCTTCTGCTTCACCCCCCTGACTTCACCTTCTCCTTCTCCTTCTTCTGCTTCTTCTGATACACCCTCCTTACTTCACCTTCACCTTCTCCTTCTTCTGCTTCTTCTGATTCACCCTCCTGACTTCACCTTCTCCTTCTCCTTCTTCTGCTTCTTCTGATTCACCCTCCAGACTTCACCTTCTCCTTCTCCTTCTTCTGCTTCTTCTGATTCACCCTCCAGACCTCACCTTCACCTTCTCCATTTCTACTTCTTCTGATTCACCTTCCAGACTTCATCTTCTCCTTCTCCTTCTTCTGCTTCTGCTGATTCACCCTCCAGACTTCACCTTCTCCTTCTCCTTCTTCTGCTTCTTCTGATTCACCCTCCAGACGTCACCTTCTCCTTCTCCTTCTTCTACTTCTTCTGATTCACCCTCCAGACTTCACCTTCTCCTTCTCCTTCTTCTGCTTCTTCTGATTCACCCTCCAGACTTCACCTTCTCCTTCTCCTTCTTCTGCTTCTTCTGATTCACCCTCCAGACTTCACCTTCTCCTTCTCCTTCTTCTACTTCTTCTGATTCACCCTCCAGACCTCACCTTCTCCTTCTCCATTTCTACTTCTTCTGATTCACCCTCCAGACTTCATCTTCTCCTTCTCCTTCTTCTGCTTCTTCTGATTCACCCTCCACACTTCACCTTCTGCTTCTCCTTCTTCTGCTTCTTTTGATTCACCCTCCTGACTTCACCTTCTCCTTCTCCTTCTTCTACTTCTTCTGATTCACCCTCCTGACTTCACCTTCTCCTTCTCCTTCTTCTACTTCTTCTGCTTCACCCTCCAGACTTCACCTTCTCCTTCTCCTTCTTCTACTTCTTCTGATTCACCCTCCAGACTTCACCTTCTCCTTCTCCTTCTTCTGCTTCTTCTGATTCACCCTCCAGACTTCACCGTCTCCTTCTCCTTCTTCTGCTTCTTCTGATTCACCCTCCAGACTTCACCTTCTCCTTCTCCTTCTTCTACTTCTTCTGATTCACCCTCCAGACTTCATCTTCTCCTTCTCCTTCTTCTGCTTCTTCTGATTCACCCTCCAGACTTTACCTTCTCCTTCTCCTTCTTCTGCTTCTTCTGATTCACCCTCCAGACTTCACCTTCTCCTTCTCCTTCTTCTGCTTCTTCTGCTTCACCCTCCTGACTTCACCTTCTCCTTCTCCTTCTTCTACTTCTTCTGATTCACCCTCCTGACTTCACCTTCTCTTTCTCCTTCTTCTACTTCTTCTGCTTCACCCTCCAGACTTCACCTTCTCCTTCTCCTTCTTCTACTTCTTCTGATTCACCCTCCAGACTTCACCTTCTCCTTCTCCTTCTTCTGCTTCTTCTGATTCACCCTCCAGACTTCACCTTCTCCTTCTCCTTCTTCTGCTTCTTCTGATTCACCCTCCAGACTTCACCTTCTCCTTCTCCTTCTTCTGCTTCTTCTGATTCACCCTACAGACTTCACCTTCTCCTTCTCCTTCTTCTACTTCTTCTGATTCACCCTCCAGACTTCACCTTCTCCTTCTCCTTCTTCTACCTCTTCTGATTCACCCTCCAGACTTCACCTTCTCCTTCTCCTTCTTCTACTTCTTCTGCTTCTCCCTCCAGACTTCACCTTCTCCTTCTCCTTCTTCTGCTTCTTCTGATTCACACTCCAGACTTCACCTTCTCCTTCTCCTTCTTCTGCTTCTTCCGCTTCACCCTCCAGACTTCACCTTCTCCTTCTCCTTCTTCTGCTTCTTCTGCTTCACCCTCCAGACTTCACCTTCTCCTTCTCCTTCTTCTGCTTCTTCTGCTTCACCCTCCTGACTTCACCTTCTCCTTCTCCTTCTTCTACTTCTTCTGATTCACCCTCCAGACTTCACCTTCTCCTTCTCCTTCTTCTGCTTCTTCTGCTTCACCCTCCAGACTTCACCTTCTCCTTCTCCTTCTTCTGCTTCTTCTGCTTCACCCTCCAGATATCACCTTCTCCTTCTCCTTCTTCTGCTTCTTCTGCTTCACCCTCCTGACTTCACCTTCTCCTTCTCCTTCTTCTACTTCTTCTGATTCACCCTCCAGACTTCACATTCTCCATCTCCTTCTTCTGCTTCTTCTGCTTCATCCTCCAGACTTCACCTTCACCTTCTCCTTCTTCTGCTGCTTCTGCTGCGCCCTCCAGACTTCACCTTCTCCTTCTCCTTCTTCTGCTTCTTCTGCTTCACCCCCCTGACTTCACCTTCTCTTCTCCTTCTTCTGCTTCTTCTGATTCACACTCCTAACTTCACCTTCTCCTTCTCCTTCTTCTGCTTCTTCTGATTCACCCTCCTGACTTCAACTTCTCCTTCTCCTTCTTCTGCTTCTTCTGATTCACCCTACAGACTTCACCTTCTCCTTCTCCTTCTTCTGCTTCTTCTGATTCACCCTCCAGACTTCACCTTCTCCTGCTCCTTCTTCTCCTTCTTCTGATTCACCCTCCAGACTTCATCTTCTCCTTCTCCTTCTTCTGCTTCTTCTGATTCATCCTCCAGACTTCACCTTCTCCTTCTCCTTCTTCTACTTCTTCTGATTCACCCTCCAGACTTCACCTTCTCCTTCTCCTTCTTCTACTTCTTCTGATTCACCCTCCAGTCTTCACCTTCTCCTTCTCCTTCTTCTGCTTCTTCTGATTCACCCTCCAGACTTCACCTTCTCCTTCTCCTTCTTCTGCTGCTTCTGGTTCACCCTCCAGACTTCACCTTCTCCTTCTCCTTCTTCTGCTTCTTCTGATTCACCCTTCAGACTTCACCTTCTCCTTCTCCTTCTTCTGCTTCTTCTGATTCACCCTCCAGACCTCACCTTCTCCTTCTCCTTCTTCTACTTCTTCTGATTCACCCTCCAGACTTCATCTTCTCCTTCTCCTTCTTCTGCTTCTTCTGATTCACCCTCCAGACTTCACCTTCTCCTTCTCCTTCTTCTGCTTCTTCTGATTCACCCTCCTGACTTCACCTTCTCCTTCTCCTTCTTCTGCTTCTTCTGATTCACCCTTCAGACTTCACCTTCTCCTTCTCCTTCTTCTACTTCTTCTGATTCACCCTCCAGACTTCACGTTCTCCTTCTACTTCTTCTGCTTCTTCTGATTCACCCTCCAGACTTCACCTTCTCCTTCTCCTTCTTCTGCTTCTTCTGATTCACCCTCCAGACTTCACCTTCTCCTTCTCCTTCTTCTGCTTCTTCTGATTCACCCTCCAGACTTCACCTTCTCCTTCTCCTTCTTCTGCTTCTTCTGATTCACCCTCCAGACTTCACCTTCTCCTTCTCCTTCTTCTACTTCTTCTGATTCACCCTCCAGACTTCACCTACTCCTTCTCCTTCTTCTGCTTCTTCTGATTCACCCTCCAGACTTCACCTTCTCCTTCTCCTTCGTCTACTTCTTCTGATACACCCTCCAGAGTACACCTTCTCCTTCTCCTTCTTCTACTTCTTCTGATTCACCCTCCAGACTTCACCTTCTCCTTCTCCTTCTTCTGCTTCTTCTGATTCACCCTCCAGACTTCACCTTCTCCTTCTCCTTCTTCTACTTCTTCTGATTCACCCTCCAGACTTCACCTTCTCCTTCTCCTTCATCTACTTCTTCTGATTCACCCTCCAGACTTCACCTTCTCCTTCTCCTTCTTCTGCTTCTTCTGCTTCACCCTCCAGACTTCACCTTCTCCTTCTCCTTCTTCTGCTTCTTCTGCTTCACCCTCCTGACTTCACCTTCTCCTTCTCCTTCTTCTACTTCTTCTGATTCACCCTCCAGACTTCACCTTCTCCTTCTCCTTCTTCTGCTTCTTCTGCTTCACCCTCCAGACTTCACCTTCTCCTTCTCCTTCTTCTGCTTCTTCTGCTTCACCCTCCAGATATCACCTTCTCCTTCTCCTTCTTCTGCTTCTTCTGCTTCACCCTCCTGACTTCACCTTCTCCTTCTCCTTCTTCTACTTCTTCTGATTCACCCTCCAGACTTCACATTCTCCATCTCCTTCTTCTGCTTCTTCTGCTTCATCCTCCAGACTTCACCTTCACCTTCTCCTTCTTCTGCTGCTTCTGCTGCGCCCTCCAGACTTCACCTTCTCCTTCTCCTTCTTCTGCTTCTTCTGCTTCACCCCCCTGACTTCACCTTCTCTTCTCCTTCTTCTGCTTCTTCTGATTCACACTCCTAACTTCACCTTCTCCTTCTCCTTCTTCTGCTTCTTCTGATTCACCCTCCTGACTTCAACTTCTCCTTCTCCTTCTTCTGCTTCTTCTGATTCACCATACAGACTTCACCTTCTCCTTCTCCTTCTTCTGCTTCTTCTGATTCACCCTCCAGACTTCGCCTTCTCCTTCTCCTTCTTCTCCTTCTTCTGATTCACCCTCCAGACTTCATCTTCTCCTTCTCCTTCTTCTGCTTCTTCTGATTCATCCTCCAGACTTCACCTTCTCCTTCTCCTTCTTCTACTTCTTCTGATTCACCCTCCAGACTTCACCTTCTCCTTCTCCTTCTTCTGCTTCTTCTGCTTCACCCTCCAGACTTCACCTTCTCCTTCTCCTTCTTCTGCTTCTTCTGCTTCACCCTCCAGATATCAGCTTCTCCTTCTCCTTCTTCTGCTTCTTCTGCTTCACCCTCCTGACTTCACCTTCTCCTTCTCCTTCTTCTACTTCTTCTGATTCACCCTCCAGACTTCACATTCTCCATCTCCTTCTTCTGCTTCTTCTGCTTCATCCTCCAGACTTCACCTTCACCTTCTCCTTCTTCTGCTGCTTCTGCTGCGCCCTCCAGACTTCACCTTCTCCTTCTCCTTCTTCTGCTTCTTCTGCTTCACCCCCCTGACTTCACCTTCTCTTCTCCTTCTTCTGCTTCTTCTGATTCACACTCCTAACTTCACCTTCTCCTTCTCCTTCTTCTGCTTCTTCTGATTCACCCTCCTGACTTCAACTTCTCCTTCTCCTTCTTCTGCTTCTTCTGATTCACCATACAGACTTCACCTTCTCCTTCTCCTTCTTCTGCTTCTTCTGATTCACCCTCCAGACTTCGCCTTCTCCTTCTCCTTCTTCTCCTTCTTCTGATTCACCCTCCAGACTTCATCTTCTCCTTCTCCTTCTTCTGCTTCTTCTGATTCATCCTCCAGACTTCACCTTCTCCTTCTCCTTCTTCTACTTCTTCTGATTCACCCTCCAGACTTCACCTTCTCCTTCTCCTTCTTCTACTTCTTCTGATTCACCCTCCAGTCTTCACCTTCTCCTTCTCCTTCTTCTGCTTCTTCTGATTCACCCTCCAGACTTCACCTTCTCCTTCTCCTTCTTCTGCTGCTTCTGGTTCACCCTCCAGACTTCACCTTCTCCTTCTCCTTCTTCTGCTTCTTCTGATTCACCCTTCAGACTTCACCTTCTCCTTCTCCTTCTTCTGCTTCTTCTGATTCACCCTCCAGACCTCACCTTCTCCTTCTCCTTCTTCTACTTCTTCTGATTCACCCTCCAGACTTCATCTTCTCCTTCTCCTTCTTCTGCTTCTTCTGATTCACCCTCCAGACTTCACCTTCTCCTTCTCCTTCTTCTGCTTCTTCTGATTCACCCTCCTGACTTCACCTTCTCCTTCTCCTTCTTCTGCTTCGTCTGATTCACCCTTCAGACTTCACCTTCTCCTTCTCCTTCTTCTACTTCTTCTGATTCACCCTCCAGACTTCACGTTCTCCTTCTACTTCTTCTGCTTCTTCTCATTCACCCTCCAGACTTCACCTTCTCCTTCTCCTTCTTCTGCTTCTTCTGATTCACCCTCCAGACTTCACCTTCTCCTTCTCCTTCTTCTGCTTCTTCTGATTCACCCTCCAGACTTCACCTTCTCCTTCTCCTTCTTCTGCTTCTTCTGATTCACCCTCCAGACTTCACCTTCTCCTTCTCCTTCTTCTACTTCTTCTGATTCACCCTCCAGACTTCACCTACTCCTTCTCCTTCTTCTGCTTCTTCTGATTCACCCTCCAGACTTCACCTTCTCCTTCTCCTTCGTCTACTTCTTCTGATACACCCTCCAGAGTACACCTTCTCCTTCTCCTTCTTCTACTTCTTCTGATTCACCCTCCAGACTTCACCTTCTCCTTCTCCTTCTTCTGCTTCTTCTGATTCACCCTCCAGACTTCACCTTCTCCTTCTCCTTCTTCTACTTCTTCTGATTCACCCTCCAGACTTCACCTTCTCCTTCTCCTTCATCTACTTCTTCTGATTCACCCTCCAGACTTCACCTTCTCCTTCTCCTTCTTCTACTTCTTCTGCTTCTCCCTCCAGACTTCACCTTCTCCTTCTCCTTCTTCTGCTTCTTCTGATTCACCCATCCAGACTTCACCTTCTCCTTCTCCTTCTTCTACTTCTTCTGATTCACCCTCCAGACTTCACCTTCTCCTTCTCCTTTTTCTACATCTTCTGATTCTCCCTCCAGACTTCACCTTCTCCTTCTCCTTCTTCTACTTCTTCTGATTCACCCTCCTGACTTCACCTTCTCCTTCTCCTTCTTCTGCATCTTCTGCTTCACCCTCCAGACTTCACCTTCTCCTTCTCCTTCTTCTGCTTCCTCTGCTTCACCCTCCAGACTTCACCTTCTCCTTCTCCTTCTTCTGCTTCTTCTGCTTCACCCTCCTGACTTCACCTTCTCCTTCTCCTTCTTCTACTTCTTCTGATTCACCCTCCAAACTTCACCTTCTCCTTCTCCTTCTTCTGCTTCTTCTGCTTCACCCTCCAGACTTCACCTTCTCCTTCTCCTTCATCTGCTTCTTCTGCTTCGCCCTCCAGACTTCACCTTCTACTTCTCCTTCTTCTGCTTCTTCTGCTTCACCCTCCAGACTTCACCTTCTCCTTCTCCTTCTTCTGCTTCTTCTGCTTCACCCTCCTGACTTCACCTTCTCCTTCTCCTTCTTCTACTTCTTCTGATTCACCCTCCAGACTTCACCTTCTCCTTCTCCTTCTTCTGCTTCTTCTGCTTCACACTCCAGACTTCACCTTCTCCTTCTCCTTCTTCTGCTGCGCCCTCCAGACTTCACCTTCTTCTTCTCCTTCTTCTGCTTCTTCTGCTTCACCCTCCTGACTTCACCTTCTCCTTCTCCTTCTTCTACATCTTCTGCTTCACCCCCCTGACTTCTCCTTCTCCTTCTCCTTCTTCTGCTTCTTCTGATTCACCCTCCTGACTTCACCTTCTCCTTGTCCTTCTTCTGCTTCTTCTGATTCACCCTCCAGACTTCACCTTCTCCTTCTCCTTCTTCTGCTTCTTCTGATTCACCCTCCAGACCTCACCTTCACCTTCTCCATTTCTACTTCTTCTGATTCACCCTCCAGACTTCTTCTTCTCCTTCTCCTTCTTCTGCTTCTTCTGATTCACCCTCCAGACTTCACCTTCTCCTTCTCCTTCTTCTGCTTCTTCTGATTCACCCTCCAGACGTCACCTTCTCCTTCTCCTTCTTCTACTTCTTCTGATTCACCCTCCAGACTTCACTTTCTCCTTCTCCTTCTTCTGCTTCTTCTGATTCACCCTCCAGACTTCACCTTCTCCTTCTCCTTCTTCTGCTTCTTCTGATTCACCCTCCAGACTTCACCTTCTCCTTCTCCTTCTTCTACTTCTTCTGATTCACCCTCCAGACCTCACCTTCTCCTTCTCCATTTCTACTTCTTCTGATTCACCCTCCAGACTTCATCTTCTCCTTCTCCTTCATCTGCTTCTTCTGATTCACCCTCCAGACTTCACCTTCTCCTTCTCCTTCTTCTGCTTCTTTTGATTCACCCTCCTGACTTCACCTTCTCCTTCTCCTTCTTCTACTTCTTCTGATTCACCCTCCTGACTTCACCTTCTCCTTCTCCTTCTTCTACTTCTTCTGCTTCACCCTCCAGACTTCACCTTCTCCTTCTCCTTCTTCTACTTCTTCTGATTCACCCTCCAGACTTCACCTTCTCCTTCTCCTTCTTCTGCTTCTTCTGATTCACCCTCCAGACTTCACCTTCTCCTTCTCCTTCTTCTGCTTCTTCTGATTCACCCTCCAGACTTCACCTTCTCCTTCTCCTTCTTCTACTTCTTCTGATTCACCCTCCAGACTTCATCTTCTCCTTCTCCTTCTTCTGCTTCTTCTGATTCACCCTCCAGACTTCACCTTCTCCTTCTCCTTCTTCTGCTTCTTCTGATTCACCCTCCAGACTTCACCTTCTCCTTCTCCTTCTTCTGCTTCTTCTGCTTCACCCTCCTGACTCCACCTTCTCCTTCTCCTTCTTCTACTTCTTCTGATTCACCCTCCTGACTTCACCTTCTCCTTCTCCTTCTTCTACTTCTTCTGCTTCACCCTCCAGACTTCACCTTCTCCTTCTCCTTCTTCTACTTCTTCTGATTCACCCTCCAGACTTCACCTTCTCCTTCTCCTTCTTCTGCTTCTTCTGATTCACCCTCCAGACTTCACCTTCTCCTTCTCCTTCTTCTGCTTCTTCTGATTCACCCTCCAGACTTCACCTTCTCCTTCTCCTTCTTCTGCTTCTTCTGATTCACCCTACAGACTTCACCTTCTCCTTCTCCTTCTTCTACTTCTTCTGATTCACCCTCCAGACTTCACCTTCTCCTTCTCCTTCTTCTACTTCTTCTGATTCACCCTCCAGACTTCATCTTCTCCTTCTCCTTCTTCTACTTCTTCTGCTTCTCCCTCCAGACTTCACCTTCTCCTTCTCCTTCTTCTGCTTCTTCTGATTCACACTCCAGACTTCACCTTCTCCTTCTCCTTCTTCTGCTTCTTCCGCTTCACCCTCCAGACTTCACCTTCTCCTTCTCCTTCTTCTGCTTTTTCTGCTTCACCCTCCAGACTTCACCTTCTCCTTCTCCTTCTTCTGCTTCTTCTGCTTCACCCTCCTGACTTCACCTTCTCCTTCTCCTTCTCCTTCTTCTGCTTCTTCTGCTTCACCCTCCAGATATCACCTTCTCCTTCTCCTTCTTCTGCTTCTTCTGCTTCACCCTCCTGACTTCACCTTCTCCTTCTCCTTCTTCTACTTCTTCTGATTCACCCTCCAGACTTCACAATCTCCATCTCCTTCTTCTGCTTCTTCTGCTTCACCCTCCAGACTTCACCTTCTCCTTCTCCTTCTTCTGCTTCTTCTGCTGCGCCCTCCAGACTTCACCTTCTCCTTCTCCTTCTTCTGCTTCTTCTGCTTCACCCCCCTGACTTCACCTTCTCTTCTCCTTCTTCTGCTTCTTCTGATTCACACTCCTAACTTCACCTTCTCCTCTCCTTCTTCTGCTTCTTCTGATTCACCCTCCTGACTTCAACTTCTCCTTCTCCTTCTTCTGCTTCTTCTGATTCACCCTCCAGACTTCACCTTCTCCTTCTCCTTCTTCTGCTTCTTCTGATTCACCCTCCAGACTTCACCTTCTCCTTCTCCTTCTTCTCCTTCTTCTGATTCACCCTCCAGACTTCATCTTCTCCTTCTCCTTCTTCTGCTTCTTCTGATTCATCCTCCAGACTTCACCTTCTCCTTCTCCTTCTTCTACTTCTTCTGATTCACCCTCCAGACTTCACCTTCTCCTTCTCCTTCTTCTACTTCTTCTGATTCAACCTCCAGTCTTCACCTTCTCCTTCTCCTTCTTCTGCTTCTTCTGATTCACCCTCCAGACTTCACCTTCTCCTTCTCCTTCTTCTGCTGCTTCTGGTTCACCCTCCAGACTTCACCTTCTCCTTCTCCTTCTTCTGCTTCTTCTGATTCACCCTTCAGACTTCACCTTCTCCTTCTCCTTCTTCTGCTTCTTCTGATTCACCCTCCAGACCTCACCTTCTCCTTCTCCTTCTTCTACTTCTTCTGATTCACCCTCCAGACTTCATCTTCTCCTTCTCCTTCTTCTGCTTCTTCTGATTCACCCTCCAGACTTCACCTTCTCCTTCTCCTTCTTCTGCTTCTTCTGATTCACCCTCCTGACTTCACCTTCTCCTTCTCCTTCTTCTGCTTCTTCTGATACACCCTTCAGACTTCACCTTCTCCTTCTCCTTCTTCTACTTCTTCTGATTCACCCTCCAGACTTCACCTTCTCCTTCTACTTCTTCTGCTTCTTCTGATTCACACTCCAGACTTCACCTTCTCCTTCTCCTTCTTCTGCTTCTTCTGATTCACCCTCCAGACTTCACCTTCTCCTTCTCCTTCTTCTGCTTCTTCTGATTCACCCTCCAGACTTCACCTTCTCCTTCTCCTTCTTCTGCTTCTTCTGATTCACCCTCCAGACTTCACCTTCTCCTTCTCCTTCTTCTACTTCTTCTGATTCACCCTCCAGACCTCACCTTCTCCTTCTCCATTTCTACTTCTTCTGATTCACCCTCCAGACTTCATCTTCTCCTTCTCCTTCATCTGCTTCTTCTGATTCACCCTCCAGACTTCACCTTCTCCTTCTCCTTCTTCTGCTTCTTTTGATTCACCCTCCTGACTTCACCTTCTCCTTCTCCTTCTTCTACTTCTTCTGATTCACCCTCCTGACTTCACCTTCTCCTTCTCCTTCTTCTACTTCTTCTGCTTCACCCTCCAGACTTCACCTTCTCCTTCTCCTTCTTCTACTTCTTCTGATTCACCCTCCAGACTTCACCTTCTCCTTCTCCTTCTTCTGCTTCTTCTGATTCACCCTCCAGACTTCACCTTCTCCTTCTCCTTCTTCTGCTTCTTCTGATTCACCCTCCAGACTTCACCTTCTCCTTCTCCTTCTTCTACTTCTTCTGATTCACCCTCCAGACTTCATCTTCTCCTTCTCCTTCTTCTGCTTCTTCTGATTCACCCTCCAGACTTCACCTTCTCCTTCTCCTTCTTCTGCTTCTTCTGATTCACCCTCCAGACTTCACCTTCTCCTTCTCCTTCTTCTGCTTCTTCTGCTTCACCCTCCTGACTCCACCTTCTCCTTCTCCTTCTTCTACTTCTTCTGATTCACCCTCCTGACTTCACCTTCTCCTTCTCCTTCTTCTACTTCTTCTGCTTCACCCTCCAGACTTCACCTTCTCCTTCTCCTTCTTCTACTTCTTCTGATTCACCCTCCAGACTTCACCTTCTCCTTCTCCTTCTTCTGCTTCTTCTGATTCACCCTCCAGACTTCACCTTCTCCTTCTCCTTCTTCTGCTTCTTCTGATTCACCCTCCAGACTTCACCTTCTCCTTCTCCTTCTTCTGCTTCTTCTGATTCACCCTACAGACTTCACCTTCTCCTTCTCCTTCTTCTACTTCTTCTGATTCACCCTCCAGATTTCACCTTCTCCTTCTCCTTCTTCTACTTCTTCTGATTCACCCTCCAGACTTCATCTTCTCCTTCTCCTTCTTCTACTTCTTCTGCTTCTCCCTCCAGACTTCACCTTCTCCTTCTCCTTCTTCTGCTTCTTCTGATTCACACTCCAGACTTCACCTTCTCCTTCTCCTTCTTCTGCTTCTTCCGCTTCACCCTCCAGACTTCACCTTCTCCTTCTCCTTCTTCTGCTTTTTCTGCTTCACCCTCCAGACTTCACCTTCTCCTTCTCCTTCTTCTGCTTCTTCTGCTTCACCCTCCTGACTTCACCTTCTCCTTCTCCTTCTTCTACTTCTTCTGATTCACCCTCCAGACTTCACCTTCTCCTTCTCCTTCTTCTGCTTCTTCTGCTTCACCCTCCAGACTTCACCTTCTCCTTCTCCTTCTCCTTCTTCTGCTTCTTCTGCTTCACCCTCCAGATATCACCTTCTCCTTCTCCTTCTTCTGCTTCTTCTGCTTCACCCTCCTGACTTCACCTTCTCCTTCTCCTTCTTCTACTTCTTCTGATTCACCCTCCAGACTTCACATTCTCCATCTCCTTCTTCTGCTTCTTCTGCTTCACCCTCCAGACTTCACCTTCTCCTTCTCCTTCTTCTGCTTCTTCTGCTGCGCCCTCCAGACTTCACCTTCTCCTTCTCCTTCTTCTGCTTCTTCTGCTTCACCCCCCTGACTTCACCTTCTCTTCTCCTTCTTCTGCTTCTTCTGATTCACACTCCTAACTTCACCTTCTCCTCTCCTTCTTCTGCTTCTTCTGATTCACCCTCCTGACTTCAACTTCTCCTTCTCCTTCTTCTGCTTCTTCTGATTCACCCTCCAGACTTCACCTTCTCCTTCTCCTTCTTCTGCTTCTTCTGATTCACCCTCCAGACTTCACCTTCTCCTTCTCCTTCTTCTCCTTCTTCTGATTCACCCTCCAGACTTCATCTTCTCCTTCTCCTTCTTCTGCTTCTTCTGATTCATCCTCCAGACTTCACCTTCTCCTTCTCCTTCTTCTACTTCTTCTGATTCACCCTCCAGACTTCACCTTCTCCTTCTCCTTCTTCTACTTCTTCTGATTCAACCTCCAGTCTTCACCTTCTCCTTCTCCTTCTTCTGCTTCTTCTGATTCACCCTCCAGACTTCACCTTCTCCTTCTCCTTCTTCTGCTGCTTCTGGTTCACCCTCCAGACTTCACCTTCTCCTTCTCCTTCTTCTGCTTCTTCTGATTCACCCTTCAGACTTCACCTTCTCCTTCTCCTTCTTCTGCTTCTTCTGATTCACCCTCCAGACCTCACCTTCTCCTTCTCCTTCTTCTACTTCTTCTGATTCACCCTCCAGACTTCATCTTCTCCTTCTCCTTCTTCTGCTTCTTCTGATTCACCCTCCAGACTTCACCTTCTCCTTCTCCTTCTTCTGCTTCTTCTGATTCACCCTCCTGACTTCACCTTCTCCTTCTCCTTCTTCTGCTTCTTCTGATACACCCTTCAGACTTCACCTTCTCCTTCTCCTTCTTCTACTTCTTCTGATTCACCCTCCAGACTTCACCTTCTCCTTCTACTTCTTCTGCTTCTTCTGATTCACACTCCAGACTTCACCTTCTCCTTCTCCTTCTTCTGCTTCTTCTGATTCACCCTCCAGACTTCACCTTCTCCTTCTCCTTCTTCTGCTTCTTCTGATTCACCCTCCAGACTTCACCTTCTCCTTCTCCTTCTTCTGCTTCTTCTGATTCACCCTCCAGACTTCACCTTCTCCTTCTCCTTCTTCTACTTCTTCTGATTCACCCTTCAGACTTCACCTACTCCTTCTCCTTCTTCTGCTTCTTCTGATTCACCCTCCAGACTTCACCTTCTCCTTCTCCTTCGTCTACTTCTTCTGATTCACCCTCCAGAGTACACCTTCTCCTTCTCCTTCTTCTACTTCTTCTGATTCACCCTCCAGACTTCACCTTCTCCTTCTCCTTCTTCTGCTTCTTCTGATTCACCCTCCAGACTTCACCTTCTCCTTCTCCTTCTTCTACTTCTTCTGATTCACCCTCCAGACTTCACCTACTCCTTCTCCTTCATCTACTTCTTCTGATTCATCCTCCAGACTTCACCTTCACCTTCTCCTTCTTCTGCTGCTTCTGCTGCGCCCTCCAGACTTCACCTTCTCCTTCTCCTTCTTCTGCTTCTTCTGCTTCACCCCCCTGACTTCACCTTCTCTTCTCCTTCTTCTGCTTCTTCTGATTCACACTCCTAACTTCACCTTCTCCTTCTCCTTCTTCTGCTTCTTCTGATTCACCCTCCTGACTTCAACTTCTCCTTCTCCTTCTTCTGCTTCTTCTGATTCACCCTACAGACTTCACCTTCTCCTTCTCCTTCTTCTGCTTCTTCTGATTCACCCTCCAGACTTCGCCTTCTCCTTCTCCTTCTTCTCCTTCTTCTGATTCACCCTCCAGACTTCATCTTCTCCTTCTCCTTCTTCTGCTTCTTCTGATTCATCCTCCAGACTTCACCTTCTCCTTCTCCTTCTTCTACTTCTTCTGATTCACCCTCCAGACTTCACCTTCTCCTTCTCCTTCTTCTACTTCTTCTGATTCTCCCTCCAGTCTTCACCTTCTCCTTCTCCTTCTTCTGCTTCTTCTGATTCACCCTCCAGACTTCACCTTCTCCTTCTCCTTCTTCTGCTGCTTCTGGTTCACCCTCCAGACTTCACCTTCTCCTTCTCCTTCTTCTGCTTCTTCTGATTCACCCTTCAGACTTCACCTTCTCCTTCTCCTTCTTCTGCTTCTTCTGATTCACCCTCCAGACCTCACCTTCTCCTTCTCCTTCTTCTACTTCTTCTGATTCACCCTCCAGACTTCATCTTCTCCTTCTCCTTCTTCTGCTTCTTCTGATTCACCCTCCAGACTTCACCTTCTCCTTCTCCTTCTTCTGCTTCTTCTGATTCACCCTCCTGACTTCACCTTCTCCTTCTCCTTCTTCTGCTTCGTCTGATTCACCCTTCAGACTTCACCTTCTCCTTCTCCTTCTTCTACTTCTTCTGATTCACCCTCCAGACTTCACGTTCTCCTTCTACTTCTTCTGCTTCTTCTGATTCACCCTCCAGACTTCACCTTCTCCTTCTCCTTCTTCTGCTTCTTCTGATTCACCCTCCAGACTTCACCTTCTCCTTCTCCTTCTTCTGCTTCTTCTGATTCACCCTCCAGACTTCACCTTCTCCTTCTCCTTCTTCTGCTTCTTCTGATTCACCCTCCAGACTTCACCTTCTCCTTCTCCTTCTTCTACTTCTTCTGATTCACCCTCCAGACTTCACCTACTCCTTCTCCTTCTTCTGCTTCTTCTGATTCACCCTCCAGACTTCACCTTCTCCTTCTCCTTCGTCTACTTCTTCTGATACACCCTCCAGAGTACACCTTCTCCTTCTCCTTCTTCTACTTCTTCTGATTCACCCTCCAGACTTCACCTTCTCCTTCTCCTTCTTCTGCTTCTTCTGATTCACCCTCCAGACTTCACCTTCTCCTTCTCCTTCTTCTACTTCTTCTGATTCACCCTCCAGACTTCACCTTCTCCTTCTCCTTCATCTACTTCTTCTGATTCACCCTCCAGACTTCACCTTCTCCTTCTCCTTCTTCTACTTCTTCTGCTTCTCCCTCCAGACTTCACCTTCTCCTTCTCCTTCTTCTGCTTCTTCTGATTCACCCATCCAGACTTCACCTTCTCCTTCTCCTTCTTCTACTTCTTCTGATTCACCCTCCAGACTTCACCTTCTCCTTCTCCTTTTTCTACATCTTCTGATTCTCCCTCCAGACTTCACCTTCTCCTTCTCCTTCTTCTACTTCTTCTGATTCACCCTCCTGACTTCACCTTCTCCTTCTCCTTCTTCTGCATCTTCTGCTTCACCCTCCAGACTTCACCTTCTCCTTCTCCTTCTTCTGCTTCCTCTGCTTCACCCTCCAGACTTCACCTTCTCCTTCTCCTTCTTCTGCTTCTTCTGCTTCACCCTCCTGACTTCACCTTCTCCTTCTCCTTCTTCTACTTCTTCTGATTCACCCTCCAGACTTCACCTTCTCCTTCTCCTTCTTCTGCTTCTTCTGCTTCACCCTCCAGACTTCACCTTCTCCTTCTCCTTCATCTGCTTCTTCTGCTTCGCCCTCCAGACTTCACCTTCTCCTTCTCCTTCTTCTGCTTCTTCTGCTTCACCCTCCAGACTTCACCTTCTCCTTCTCCTTCTTCTGCTTCTTCTGCTTCACCCTCCTGACTTCACCTTCTCCTTCTCCTTCTTCTACTTCTTCTGATTCACCCTCCAGACTTCACCTTCTCCTTCTCCTTCTTCTGCTTCTTCTGCTTCACACTCCAGACTTCACCTTCTCCTTCTCCTTCTTCTGCTGCGCCCTCCAGACTTCACCTTCTTCTTCTCCTTCTTCTGCTTCTTCTGCTTCACCCTCCTGACTTCACCTTCTCCTTCTCCTTCTTCTACATCTTCTGCTTCACCCCCCTGACTTCTCCTTCTCCTTCTCCTTCTTCTGCTTCTTCTGATTCACCCTCCTTACTTCACCTTCACCTTCTCCTTCTTCTGCTTCTTCTGATTCACCCTCCTGACTTCACCTTCTCCTTGTCCTTCTTCTGCTTCTTCTGATTCACCCTCCAGACTTCACCTTCTCCTTCTCCTTCTTCTGCTTCTTCTGATTCACCCTCCAGACCTCACCTTCACCTTCTCCATTTCTACTTCTTCTGATTCACCCTCCAGACTTCTTCTTCTCCTTCTCCTTCTTCTGCTTCTTCTGATTCACCCTCCAGACTTCACCTTCTCCTTCTCCTTCTTCTGCTTCTTCTGATTCACCCTCCAGACGTCACCTTCTCCTTCTCCTTCTTCTACTTCTTCTGATTCACCCTCCAGACTTCACTTTCTCCTTCTCCTTCTTCTGCTTCTTCTGATTCACCCTCCAGACTTCACCTTCTCCTTCTCCTTCTTCTGCTTCTTCTGATTCACCCTCCAGACTTCACCTTCTCCTTCTCCTTCTTCTACTTCTTCTGATTCACCCTCCAGACCTCACCTTCTCCTTCTCCATTTCTACTTCTTCTGATTCACCCTCCAGACTTCATCTTCTCCTTCTCCTTCATCTGCTTCTTCTGATTCACCCTCCAGACTTCACCTTCTCCTTCTCCTTCTTCTGCTTCTTTTGATTCACCCTCCTGACTTCACCTTCTCCTTCTCCTTCTTCTACTTCTTCTGATTCACCCTCCTGACTTCACCTTCTCCTTCTCCTTCTTCTACTTCTTCTGCTTCACCCTCCAGACTTCACCTTCTCCTTCTCCTTCTTCTACTTCTTCTGATTCACCCTCCAGACTTCACCTTCTCCTTCTCCTTCTTCTGCTTCTTCTGATTCACCCTCCAGACTTCACCTTCTCCTTCTCCTTCTTCTGCTTCTTCTGATTCACCCTCCAGACTTCACCTTCTCCTTCTCCTTCTTCTACTTCTTCTGATTCACCCTCCAGACTTCATCTTCTCCTTCTCCTTCTTCTGCTTCTTCTGATTCACCCTCCAGACTTCACCTTCTCCTTCTCCTTCTTCTGCTTCTTCTGATTCACCCTCCAGACTTCACCTTCTCCTTCTCCTTCTTCTGCTTCTTCTGCTTCACCCTCCTGACACCACCTTCTCCTTCTCCTTCTTCTACTTCTTCTGATTCACCCTCCTGACTTCACCTTCTCCTTCTCCTTCTTCTACTTCTTCTGCTTCACCCTCCAGACTTCACCTTCTCCTTCTCCTTCTTCTACTTCTTCTGATTCACCCTCCAGACTTCACCTTCTCCTTCTCCTTCTTCTGCTTCTTCTGATTCACCCTCCAGACTTCACCTTCTCCTTCTCCTTCTTCTGCTTCTTCTGATTCACCCTCCAGACTTCACCTTCTCCTTCTCCTTCTTCTGCTTCTTCTGATTCACCCTACAGACTTCACCTTCTCCTTCTCCTTCTTCTACTTCTTCTGATTCACCCTCCAGACTTCACCTTCTCCTTCTCCTTCTTCTACTTCTTCTGATTCACCCTCCAGACTTCATCTTCTCCTTCTCCTTCTTCTACTTCTTCTGCTTCTCCCTGCAGACTTCACCTTCTCCTTCTCCTTCTTCTGCTTCTTCTGATTCACACTCCAGACTTCACCTTCTCCTTCTCCTTCTTCTGCTTCTTCCGCTTCACCCTCCAGACTTCACCTTCTCCTTCTCCTTCTTCTGCTTTTTCTGCTTCACCCTCCAGACTTCACCTTCTCCTTCTCCTTCTTCTGCTTCTTCTGCTTCACCCTCCTGACTTCACCTTCTCCTTCTCCTTCTTCTACTTCTTCTGATTCACCCTCCAGACTTCACCTTCTCCTTCTCCTTCTTCTGCTTCTTCTGCTTCACCCTCCAGACTTCACCTTCTCCTTCTCCTTCTCCTTCTTCTGCTTCTTCTGCTTCACCCTCCAGATATCACCTTCTCCTTCTCCTTCTTCTGCTTCTTCTGCTTCACCCTCCTGACTTCACCTTCTCCTTCTCCTTCTTCTACTTCTTCTGATTCACCCTCCAGACTTCACATTCTCCATCTCCTTCTTCTGCTTCTTCTGCTTCACCCTCCAGACTTCACCTTCTCCTTCTCCTTCTTCTGCTTCTTCTGCTGCGCCCTCCAGACTTCACCTTCTCCTTCTCCTTCTTCTGCTTCTTCTGCTTCACCCCCCTGACTTCACCTTCTCTTCTCCTTCTTCTGCTTCTTCTGATTCACACTCCTAACTTCACCTTCTCCTCTCCTTCTTCTGCTTCTTCTGATTCACCCTCCTGACTTCAACTTCTCCTTCTCCTTCTTCTGCTTCTTCTGATTCACCCTCCAGACTTCACCTTCTCCTTCTCCTTCTTCTGCTTCTTCTGATTCACCCTCCAGACTTCACCTTCTCCTTCTCCTTCTTCTCCTTCTTCTGATTCACCCTCCAGACTTCATCTTCTCCTTCTCCTTCTTCTGCTTCTTCTGATTCATCCTCCAGACTTCACCTTCTCCTTCTCCTTCTTCTACTTCTTCTGATTCACCCTCCAGACTTCACCTTCTCCTTCTCCTTCTTCTACTTCTTCTGATTCAACCTCCAGTCTTCACCTTCTCCTTCTCCTTCTTCTGCTTCTTCTGATTCACCCTCCAGACTTCACCTTCTCCTTCTCCTTCTTCTGCTGCTTCTGGTTCACCCTCCAGACTTCACCTTCTCCTTCTCCTTCTTCTGCTTCTTCTGATTCACCCTTCAGACTTCACCTTCTCCTTCTCCTTCTTCTGCTTCTTCTGATTCACCCTCCAGACCTCACCTTCTCCTTCTCCTTCTTCTACTTCTTCTGATTCACCCTCCAGACTTCATCTTCTCCTTCTCCTTCTTCTGCTTCTTCTGATTCACCCTCCAGACTTCACCTTCTCCTTCTCCTTCTTCTGCTTCTTCTGATTCACCCTCCTGACTTCACCTTCTCCTTCTCCTTCTTCTGCTTCTTCTGATACACCCTTCAGACTTCACCTTCTCCTTCTCCTTCTTCTACTTCTTCTGATTCACCCTCCAGACTTCACCTTCTCCTTCTACTTCTTCTGCTTCTTCTGATTCACACTCCAGACTTCACCTTCTCCTTCTCCTTCTTCTGCTTCTTCTGATTCACCCTCCAGACTTCACCTTCTCCTTCTCCTTCTTCTGCTTCTTCTGATTCACCCTCCAGACTTCACCTTCTCCTTCTCCTTCTTCTGCTTCTTCTGATTCACCCTCCAGACTTCACCTTCTCCTTCTCCTTCTTCTACTTCTTCTGATTCACCCTTCAGACTTCACCTACTCCTTCTCCTTCTTCTGCTTCTTCTGATTCACCCTCCAGACTTCACCTTCTCCTTCTCCTTCGTCTACTTCTTCTGATTCACCCTCCAGAGTACACCTTCTCCTTCTCCTTCTTCTACTTCTTCTGATTCACCCTCCAGACTTCACCTTCTCCTTCTCCTTCTTCTGCTTCTTCTGATTCACCCTCCAGACTTCACCTTCTCCTTCTCCTTCTTCTACTTCTTCTGATTCACCCTCCAGACTTCACCTACTCCTTCTCCTTCATCTACTTCTTCTGATTCACCCTCCAGACTTCACCTTCTCCTTCTCCTTCTTCTACTTCTTCTGCTTCTCCCTCCAGACTTCACCTTCTCCTTCTCCTTCTTCTGCTTCTTCTGATTCACTCATCCAGACTTCACCTTCTCCTTCTCCTTTTTCTACTTCTTCTGATTCACCCTCCAGACTTCACCTTCTCCTTCTCCTTTTTCTACATCTTCTGATTCACCCTCCAGACTTCACTTTCTCCTTCTCCTTCTTCTACTTCTTCTGATTCACCCTCCTGACTTCATTTCTCCTTCTCCTACTTCTGCATCTTCTGCTTCACCCTCCAGACTTCACCTTCTCCTTCTCCTTCTTCTGCTTCCTCTGCATCACCCTCCAGACTTCACCTTCTCCTTCTCCTTCTTCTGCTTCTTCTGCTTCACCCTCCTGACTTCACCTTCTCCTTCTCCTTCTTCTACTTCTTCTGATTCACCCTCCAGACTTCACCTTCTCCTTCTCCTTCTTCTGCTTCTTCTGCTTCATCCTCCAGACTTCACCTTCTCCTTCTCCTTCATCTGCTTCTTCTGCTTCGCCCTCCATACTTCACCTTCTCCTTCTCCTTCTTCTGCTTCTTCTGCTTCACCCTCCAGACTTCACCTTCTCCTTCTCCTTCTTCTGCTTCTTCTGCTTCACCCTCCTGACTTCACCTTCTCCTTCTCCTTCTTTTACTTCTTCTGATTCACCCTCCAGACTCCACCTTCTCCTTCTCCTTCTTCTGCTTCTTCTGCTTCACCCTCCAGACTTCACCTTCTCCTTCTCCTTCTTCTGCTTCTTCTGCTGCGCCCTCCAGACTTCACCTTCTCCTTCTCCTTCTTCTGCTTCTTCTGCTTCACCCTCCTGACTTCACCTTCTCCTTCTCCTTCTTCTACATCTTCTGCTTCACCCCCCTGACTTCACCTTCTCCTTCGCCTTCTTCTGCTTCTTCTGATTCACCCTCCTTACTTCACCTTCACCTTCTCCTTCTTCTGCTTCTTCTGATTCACCCTCCTGACTTCACCTTCTCCTTCTCCTTCTTCTGCTTCTTCTGATTCACCCTCCAAACTTCACCTTCTACTTCTCCTTCTTCTGCTTCTTCTGATTCACCCTCCAGACCTCACCTTCACCTTCTCCATTTCTACTTCTTCTGATTCACCCTCCAGACTTCATCTTCTCCTTCTCCTTCTTCTGCTTCTTCTGATTCACCCTCCAGACTTCACCTTCTCCTTCTCCTTCTTCTGCTTCTTCTGATTCACCCTCCAGACTTCACCTTCTCCTTCTCCTTCTTCTGCTTCTTCTGATTCACCCTCCAGACTTCACCTTCTCCTTCTCCTTCTTCTGCTTCTTCTGATTCACCCTACAGACTTCACCTTCTCCTTCTCCTTCTTCTACTTCTTCTGATTCACCCTCCAGACTTCACCTTCTCCTTCTCCTTCTTCTACTTCTTCTGATTCACCCTCCAGACTTCACCTTCTCCTTCTCCTTCTTCTACTTCTTCTGCTTCTCCCTCCAGACTTCACCTTCTCCTTCTCCTTCTTCTGCTTCTTCTGATTCACACTCCAGACTTCACCTTCTCCTTCTCCTTCTTCTACTTCTTCTGATTCACCCTCCAGACTTCACCTTCTCCTTCTCCTTCTTCTACTTCTTCTGATTCACCCTCCAGACTTCACCTTCTCCTTCTCCTTCTTCTGCTTCTTCTGATTCACCCTCCTGACTTCACCTTCTCCTTCTCCTTCTTCTGCTTCTTCCGCTTCACCCTCCAGACTTCACCTTCTCCTTCTCCTTCTTCTGCTTCTTCTGCTTCACCCTCCAGACTTCACCTTCTCCTTCTCCTTCTTCTGCTTCTTCTGCTTCACCCTCCTGACTTCACCTTCTCCTTCTCCTTCTTCTACTTCTTCTGATTCACCCTCCAGACTTCACCTTCTCCTTCTCCTTCTTCTGCTTCTTCTGCTTCACCCTCCAGACTTCACCTTCTCCTTCTCCTTCTTCTGCTTCTTCTGCTTCACCCTCCAGACTTCGCATTCTCCATCTCCTTCTTCTGCTTCTTCTGCTTCACCCTCCAGACTTCACCTTCTCCTTCTCCTTCTTCTGCTTCTTCTGCTGCGCCCTCCAGACTTCACCTTCTCCTTCTCCTTCTTCTGCTTCTTCTGCTTCACGGCCTGACTTCACCATCTCTTCTCCTTCTTCGGCTTCTTCTGATTCACACTCCTAACTTCACCTTCTCCTTCTCCTTCTTCTGCTTCTTCTGATTCACCCTCCTGACTTCAACTTCTCCTTCTCCTTCTTCTGCTTCTTCTGATTCACCCTCCAGACTTCACCTTCTCCTTCTCCTTCTTCTGCTTCTTCTGATTCACCCTCCAGACTTCACCTTCTCCTTCTCCTTCTTCTCCTTCTTCTGATTCACCCTCCAGACTTCATCTTCTCCTTCTCCTTCTTCTGCTTCTTCTGATTCACCCTCCAGACTTCACCTTCTCCTTCTCCTTCTTCTACTTCTTCTGATTCACCCTCCAGACTTCACCTTCTCCTTCTCCTTCTTCTACTTCTTCTGATTCACCCTCCAGTCTTCACCTTCTCCTTCTCCTTCTTCTGCTTCTTCTGATTCACCCTACAGACTTCACCTTCTCCTTCTCCTTCTTCTGCTTCTTCTGGTTCACCCTCCAGACTTCACCTTCTCCTTCTCCTTCTTCTGCTTCTTCTGATTCACCCTTCAGACTTCAGCTTCTCCTTCTCCTTCTTCTGCTTCTTTTGATTCACCCTCCAGACCTCACCTTCTCCTTCTCCTTCTTCTACTTCTTCTGATTCACCCTCCAGACTTCATCTTCTCCTTCTCCTTCTTCTGCTTCTTCTGATTCACCCTCCAGACTTCACCTTCTCCTTCTCCTTCTTCTACTTCTTCTGATTCACCCTCCAGTCTTCACCTTCTCCTTCTCCTTCTTCTGCTTCTTCTGATTCACCCTCCAGACTTCACCTTCTCCTTCTCCTTCTTCTGCTTCTTCTGGTTCACCCTCCAGACTTCACCTTCTCCTTCTCCTTCTTCTGCTTCTTCTGATTCACCCTTCAGACTTCACCTTCTCCTTCTCCTTCTTCTGCTTCTTCTGATTCACCCTCCAGACCTCACCTTCTCCTTCTCCTTCTTCTACTTCTTCTGATTCACCCTCCAGACTTCATCTTCTCCTTCTCCTTCTTCTGCTTCTTCTGATTCACCCTCCAGACTTCACCTTCTCCTTCTCCTTCTTCTGCTTCTTCTGATTCACCCTCCTGACTTCACCTTCTCCTTCTCCTTCTTCTGCTTCTTCTGATTCACCCTCCAGACTTCACCTTCTCCTTCTCCTTCTTCTACTTCTTCTGATTCACCCTCCAGACTTCACCTTCTCCTTCTACTTCTTCTGCTTCTTCTGATTCACCCTCCAGACTTCACCTTCTCCTTCTCCTTCTTCTGCTTCTTCTGATTCACCCTCCAGACTTCACCTTCTCCTTCTCCTTCTTCTGCTTCTTCTGATTCACCCTCCAGACTTCACCTTCTCCTTCTCCTTCTTCTGCTTCTTCTGATTCACCCTCCAGACTTCACCTTCTCCTTCTCCTTCTTCTACTTCTTCTGATTCACCCTCCAGACTTCACCTACTCCTTCTCCTTCTTCTGCTTCTTCTGATTCACCCTCCAGACTTCACCTTCTCCTTCTCCTTCGTCTACTTCTTCTGATTCACCCTCCAGAGTACACCTTCTCCTTCTCCTTCTTCTACTTCTTCTGATTCACCCTCCAGACTTCACCTTCTCCTTCTCCTTCTTCTGCTTCTTCTGATTCACCCTCCAGACTTCACCTTCTCCTTCTCCTTCTTCTACTTCTTCTGATTCACCCTCCAGACTTCACCTTCTCCTTCTCCTTCATCTACTTCTTCTGATTCACCCTCCAGACTTCACCTTCTCCTTCTCCTTCTTCTACTTCTTCTGCTTCTCCCTCCAGACTTCACCTTCTCCTTCTCCTTCTTCTGCTTCTTCTGATTCACCATCCAGACTTCACCTTCTCCTTCTCCTTCTTCTACTTCTTCTGATTCACCCTCCAGACTTCACCTTCTCCTTCTCCTTTTTCTACATCTTCTGATTCACCCTCCAGACTTCACCTTCTCCTTTTCCTTCTTCTACTTCTTCTGATTCACCCTCCTGACTTCACCTTCTCCTTCTCCTTCTTCTGCATCTTCTGCTTCACCCTCCAGACTTCACCTTCTCCTTCTCCTTCTTCTGCTTCCTCTGCTTCACCCTCCAGACTTCACCTTCTCCTTCTCCTTCTTCTGCTTCTTCTGCTTCACCCTCCTGACTTCACCTTCTCCTTCTCCTTCTTCTACTTCTTCTGATTCACCCACCAGACTTCACCTTCTCCTTCTCATTCTTCTGCTTCTTCTGCTTCACCCTCCAGACTTCACCTTCTCCTTCTCCTTCATCTGCTTCTTCTGCTTCGCCCTCCAGACTTCACCTTCTCCTTCTCCTTCTTCTGCTTCTTCTGCTTCACCCTCCAGACTTCACCTTCTCCTTCTCCTTCTTCTGCTTCTTCTGCTTCACCCTCCTGACTTCACCTTCTCCTTCTCCTTCTTCTACATCTTGTGATTCACCCTACAGACTTCACCTTCTCCTTCTCCTTCTTCTGCTTCTGCTGCTTCACCCTCCAGACTTCACCTTCTCCTTCTCCTTCTTCTGCTTCTTCTGCTGCGCCCTCCAGACTTCACCTTCTCCTTCTCCTTCTTCTGCTTCTTCTGCTTCACCCTCCTGACTTCACCTTCTCCTTCTCCTTCTTCTACATCTTCTGCTTCACCCCCCTGACTTCACCTTCTCCTTCTCCTTCTTCTGCTTCTTCTGATTCACCCTCCTTACTTCACCTTCACCTTCTCCTTATTCTGCTTCTTCTGATTCACCCTCCTGACTTCACCTTCTCCTTCTCCTTCTTCTGCTTCTTCTGATTCACCCTCCAGACTTCACCTTCTCCTTCTCCTTCTTCTGCTTCTTCTGATTCACCCTCAAGACCTCACCTTCACCTTCTCCATTTCTACTTCTTCTGATTCACCCTCCAGACTTCATCTTCTCCTTCTCCTTCTTCTGCTTCTTCTGATTCACCCTCCAGACTTCACCTTCTCCTTCTCCTTATTCTCCTTCTTCTGATTCACCCTCCAGACGTCACCTTCTCCTTCTCCTTCTTCTACTTCTTCTGACTCACCCTCCAGACTTCACCTTCTCCTTCTCCTTCTTCTGCTTCTTCTGATTCACCCTCCAGACTTCACCTTCTCCTTCTCCTTCTTCTGCTTCTTCTGATTCACCCTCCAGACTTCACCTTCTCCTTCTCCTTCTTCTACTTCTTCTGATTCACCCTCCAGACCTCACCTTCTCCTTCTCCATTTCTACTTCTTCTGATTCACCCTCCAGACTTCATCTTCTCCTTCTCCTTCTTCTGCTTCTTCTGATTCACCCTCCAGACTTCACCTTCTACTTCTCCTTCTTCTGCTTCTTTTGATTCACCCTCCTGACTTCACCTTCTCCTTCTCCTTCTTCTACCTCTTCTGATTCGCCCTCCTGACTTCACCTTCTCCTTCTCCTTCTTCTACTTCTTCTGCTTCACCCTCCAGACTTCACCTTCTCCTTCTCCTTCTTCTACTTCTTCTGATTCACCCTCCAGACTTCACCTTCTCCTTCTCCTTCTTCTGCTTCTTCTGGTTCACCCTCCAGACTTCACCTTCTCCTTCTCCTTCTTCTGCTTCTTCTGATTCACCCTCCAGACTTCACCTTCTCCTTCTCCTTCTTCTACTTCTTCTGATTCAACCTCCAGACTTCATCTTCTCCTTCTCCTTCTTCTGCTTCTTCTGATTCACCCTCCAGACCACACCTTCTCCTTCTCCTTCTTCTACTTCTTCTGATTCACCCTCCAGACTTCATCTTCTCCTTCTCCTTCTTCTGCTTCTTCTGATTCACCCTCCAGACTTCACCTTCTCCTTCTCCTTTTTCTGCTTCTTCTGATTCACCCTCCTGACTTCACCTTCTCCTTCTCCTTCTTCTGCTTCTTCTGATTCACCCTCCAGACTTCACCTTCTCCTTCTCCTTCTTCTACTTCTTCTGATTCACCCTTCAGACTTCACCTTCTCCTTCTCCTTCTTCTGCTTCTTCTGATTCACCCTCCAGACCTCACCTTCTCCTTCTCCTTCTTCTACTTCTTCTGATTCACCCTCCAGACTTCATCTTCTCCTTCTCCTTCTTCTGCTTCTTCTGATTCACCCTCCAGACTTCACCTTCTCCTTCTCCTTCTTCTGCTTCTTCTGATTCACCCTCCTGACTTCACCTTCTCCTTCTCCTTCTTCTGCTTCTTCTGATTCACCCTCCAGACTTCACCTTCTCCTTCTCCTTCTTCTACTTCTTCTGATTCACCCTCCAGACTTCACCTTCTCCTTCTACTTCTTCTGCTTCTTCTGATTCACCCTCCAGACTTCACCTTCTCCTTCTCCTTCTTCTGCTTCTTCTGATTCACCCTCCAGACTTCACCTTCTCCTTCTCCTTCTTCTGCTTCTTCTGATTCACCCTCCAGACTTCACCTTCTCCTTCTCCTTCTTCTGCTTCTTCTGATTCACCCTCCAGACTTCACCTTCTCCTTCTCCTTCTTCTCCTTCTTCTGATTCACCCTCCAGACTTCATCTTCTCCTTCTCCTTCTTCTGCTTCTTCTGATTCACCCTCCAGACTTCACCTTCTCCTTCTCCTTCTTCTACTTCTTCTGATTCACCCTCCAGACTTCTCCTTCTCCTTCTTCTACTTCTTCTGATTCACCCTCCAGTCTTCACCTTCTCCTTCTCCTTCTTCTGCTTCTTCTGATTCACCCTCCAGACTTCACCTTCTCCTTCTCCTTCTTCTGCTTCTTCTGGTTCACCCTCCAGACTTCACCTTCTCCTTCTTCTGCTTCTTCTGATTCACCCTTCAGACTTCACCTTCTCCTTCTCCTTCTTCTGCTTCTTCTGATTCACCCTCCAGACCTCACCTTCTCCTTCTCCTTCTTCTACTTCTTCTGATTCACCCTCCAGACTTCATCTTCTCCTTCTCCTTCTTCTGCTTCTTCAGATTCACCCCCCAGACTTCACCTTCTCCTTCTCCTTCTTCTACTTCTTCTGATTCACCCTCCAGTCTTCACCTTCTCCTTCTCCTTCTTCTGCTTCTTCTGATTCACCCTCCAGACTTCACCTTCTCCTTCTCCTTCTTCTGCTTCTTCTGGTTCACCCTCCAGACTTCACCTTCTCCTTCTCCTTCTTCTGCTTCTTCTGATTCACCCTTCAGACTTCACCTTCTCCTTCTCCTTCTTCTGCTTCTTCTGATTCACCCTCCAGAACTCACCTTCTCCTTCTCCTTCTTCTGCTTCTTCTGATTCACCCTCCAGACTTCATCTTCTCCTTCTCCTTCTTCTGCTTCTTCTGATTCACCCTTCAGACTTCACCTTCTCCTTCTCCTTCTTCTGCTTCTTCTGATTCACCCTCCAGAACTCACCTTCTCCTTCTCCTTCTTCTACTTCTTCTGATTCACCCTCCAGACTTCATCTTCTCCTTCTCCTTCTTCTGCTTCTTCTGATTCACCCTCCAGACTTCACCTTCTCCTTCTCCTTTTTCTGCTTCTTCTGATTCACCCTCCTGACTTCACCTTCTCCTTCTCCTTCTTCTGCTTCTTCTGATTCACCCTCCAGACTTCATCTTCTCCTTCTCCTTCTTCTACTTCTTCTGATTCACCCTTCAGACTTCACCTTCTCCTTCTCCTTCTTCTGCTTCTTCTGATTCACCCTCCAGACCTCACCTTCTCCTTCTCCTTCTTCTACTTCTTCTGATTCACCCTCCAGACTTCATCTTCTCCTTCTCCTTCTTCTGCTTCTTCTGATTCACCCTCCAGACTTCACCTTCTCCTTCTCCTTCTTCTGCTTCTTCTGATTCACCCTCCTGACTTCACCTTCTCCTTCTCCTTCTTCTGCTTCTTCTGATTCACCCTCCAGACTTCACCTTCTCCTTCTCCTTCTTCTACTTCTTCTGATTCACCCTCCAGACTTCACCTTCTCCTTCTACTTCTTCTGCTTCTTCTGATTCACCCTCCAGACTTCACCTTCTCCTTCTCCTTCTTCTGCTTCTTCTGATTCACCCTCCAGACTTCACCTTCTCCTTCTCCTTCTTCTGCTTCTTCTGATTCACCCTCCAGACTTCACCTTCTCCTTCTCCTTCTTCTGCTTCTTCTGATTCACCCTCCAGACTTCACCTTCTCCTTCTCCTTCTTCTACTTCTTCTGATTCACCCTCCAGACTTCACCTACTCCTTCTCCTTCTCCTGCTTCTTCTGATTCACCCTCCAGACTTCACCTTCTCCTTCTCCTCCGTCTACTTCTTCTGATTCACCCTCCAGAGTACACCTTCTCCTTCTCCTTCTTCTACTTCTTCTGATTCACCCTCCAGACTTCACCTTCTCCTTCTCCTTCTTCTGCTTCTTCTGATTCACCCTCCAGACTTCACCTTCTCCTTCTCCTTCTTCTACTTCTTCTGATTCACCCTCCAGACTTCACCTTCTCCTTCTCCTTCATCTACTTCTTCTGATTCACCCTCCAGACTTCACCTTCTCCTTCTCCTTCTTCTACTTCTTCTGCTTCTCCCTCCAGACTTCACCTTCTCCTTCTCCTTCTTCTGCTTCTTCTGATTCACCCATCCAGACTTCACCTTCTCCTTCTCCTTCTTCTACTTCTTCTGATTCACCCTCCAGACTTCACCTTCTCCTTCTCCTTTTTCTACATCTTCTGATTCACCCTCCAGACTTCACCTTCTCCTTCTCCTTCTTCTACTTCTTCTGATTCACCCTCCTGACTTCACCTTCTCCTTCTCCTTCTTCTGCATCTTCTGCTTCTCCCTCCAGACTTCACCTTCTCCTTCTCCTTCTTCTGCTTCCTCTGTTTCACCCTCCAGACTTCACCTTCTCCTTCTCCTTCTTCTGCTTCTTCTGCTTCACCCTCCTGACTTCACCTTCTCCTTCTCCTTCTTCTACTTCTTCTGATTCACCCTCCAGACTTCACCTTCTCCTTCTCATTCTTCTGCTTCTTCTGCTTCACCCTCCAGACTTCACCTTCTCCTTCTCCTTCATCTGCTTCTTCTGCTTCGCCCTCCAGACTTCACCTTCTCCTTCTCCTTCTTCTGCTTCTTCTGCTTCACCCTCCAGACTTCACCTTCTCCTTCTCCTTCTTCTGCTTCTTCTGCTTCACCCTCCTGACTTCACCTTCTCCTTCTCCTTCTTCTACTTCTTGTGATTCACCCTCCAGACTTCACCTTCTCCTTCTCCTTCTTCTGCTTCTTCTGCTTCACCCTCCAGACTTCACCTTCTCCTTCTCCTTCTTCTGCTTCTTCTGCTGCGCCCTCCAGACTTCACCTTCTCCTTCTCCTTCTTCTGCTTCTTCTGCTTCACCCTCCTGACTTCATCTTCTCCTTCTCCTTCTTCTACATCTTCTGCTTCACCCCCTGACTTCACCTTCTCCTTCTCCTTCTTCTGCTTCTTCTGATTCACCCTCCTTACTTCACCTTCTCCTTCTCCTTATTCTGCTTCTTCTGATTCACCCTCCTGACTTCACCTTCTCCTTCTCCTTCTTCTGCTTCTTCTGATTCACCCTCCAGACTTCACCTTCTCCTTCTCCTTCTTCTGCTTCTTCTGATTCACCCTCCAGACCTCACCTTCACCTTCTCCATTTCTACTTCTTCTGATTCACCCTCCAGACTTGATCTTCTCCTTCTCCTTCTTCTGCTTCTTCTGATTCACCCTCCAGACTTCACCTTCTCCTTCTCCTTATTCTGCTTCTTCTGATTCACCCTCCAGACGTCACCTTCTCCTTCTCCTTCTTCTACTTCTTCTGATTCACCCTCCAGACTTCACCTTCTCCTTCTCCTTCTTCTGCTTCTTCTGATTCACCCTCCAGACTTCACCTTCTCCTTCTCCTTCTTCTGCTTCTTCTGATTCACCCTCCAGACTTCACCTTCTCCTTCTCCTTCTTCTACTTCTTCTGATTCACCCTCCAGACCTCACCTTCTCCTTCTCCATTTCTACTTCTTCTGATTCACCCTCCAGACTTCATCTTCTCCTTCTCCTTCTTCTGCTTCTTCTGATTCACCCTCCAGACTTCACCTTCTACTTCTCCTTCTTCTGCTTCTTTTGATTCACCCTCCTGACTTCACCTTCTCCTTCTCCTTCTTCTACTTCTTCTGATTCACCCTCCTGACTTCACCTTCTCCTTCTCCTTCTTCTACTTCTTCTGCTTCACCCTCCAGACTTCACCTTCTCCTTCTCCTTCTTCTACTTCTTCTGATTCACCCTCCAGACTTCACCTTCTCCTTCTCCTTCTTCTGCTTCTTCTGGTTCACCCTCCAGACTTCACCTTCTCCTTCTCCTTCTTCTGCTTCTTCTGATTCACCCTCCAGACTTCACCTTCTCCTTCTCCTTCTTCTACTTCTTCTGATTCACCCTCCAGACTTCATCTTCTCCTTCTCCTTCTTCTGCTTCTTCTGATTCACCCTCCAGACTTCACCTTCTCCTTCTCCTTCTTCTGCTTCTTCTGATTCACCCTCCAGACTTCTCCTTCTCCTTCTCCTTCTTCTGCTTCTTCTGCTTCACCCTCCTGACTTCACCTTCTCCTTCTCCTTCTTCTACTTCTTCTGATTCACACTCCTGACTTCACCTTCTCCTTCTCCTTCTTCTACTTCTTCTGCTTCACCCTCCAGACTTCACCTTCTCCTTCTCCTTCTTCTACTTCTTCTGATTCACCCTCCAGACTTCACCTTCTCCTTCTCCTTCTTCTGCTTCTTCTGATTCACCCTCCAGACTTCACCTTCTCCTTCTCCTTCTTCTCCTTCTTCTGATTCACCCTCCAGACTTCATCTTCTCCTTCTCCTTCTTCTGCTTCTTCTGATTCACCCTCCAGACTTCACCTTCTTCTTCTCCTTCTTCTACTTCTTCTGATTCACCCTCCAGACTTCACCTTCTCCTTCTCCTTCTTATACTTCTTCTGATTCACCCTCCAGTCTTCACCTTCTCCTTCTCCTTCTTCTGCTTCTTCTGATTCACCCTCCAGACTTCACCTTCTCCTTCTCCTTCTTCTGCTTCTTCTGGTTCACCCTCCAGACTTCACCTTCTCCTTCTTCTGCTTCTTCTGATTCACCCTTCAGACTTCACCTTCTCCTTCTCCTTCTTCTGCTTCTTCTGGTTCACCCTCCAGACTTCACCTTCTCCTTCTTCTGCTTCTTCTGATTCACCCTTCAGACTTCACCTTCTCCTTCTCCTTCTTCTGCTTCTTCTGCTTCACCCTCCTGACTTCACCTTCTCCTTCTCCTTCTTCTACTTCTTGTGATTCACCCTCCAGACTTCACCTTCTCCTTCTCCTTCTTCTGCTTCTTCTGCTTCACCCTCCAGACTTCACCTTCTCCTTCTCCTTCTTCTGCTTCTTCTGCTGCGCCCTCCAGACTTCATCTTCTCCTTCTCCTTCTTCTGCTTCTTCTGCTTCACCCTCCTGACTTCACCTTCTCCTTCTCCTTCTTCTACATCTTCTGCTTCACCCCCCTGACTTCACCTTCTCCTTCTCCTTCTTCTGCTTCTTCTGATTCACCCTCCTTACTTCACCTTCACCTTCTCCTTATTCTGCTTCTTCTGATTCACCCTCCTGACTTCACCTTCTCCTTCTCCTTCTTCTGCTTCTTCTGATTCACCCTCCAGACTTCACCTTCTCCTTCTCCTTCTTCTGCTTCTTCTGATTCACCCTCCAGACCTCACCTTCACCTTCTCCATTTCTACTTCTTCTGATTCACCCTCCAGACTTCATCTTCTCCTTCTCCTTCTTCTGCTTCTTCTGATTCACCCTCCAGACTTCACCTTCTCCTTCTCCTTATTCTGCTTCTTCTGATTCACCCTCCAGACGTCACCTTCTCCTTCTCCTTCTTCTACTTCTTCTGATTCACCCTCCAGACTTCACCTTCTCCTTCTCCTTCTTCTGCTTCTTCTGATTCACCCTCCAGACTTCACCTTCTCCTTCTCCTTCTTCTGCTTCTTCTGATTCACCCTCCAGACTTCACCTTCTCCTTCTCCTTCTTCTACTTCTTCTGATTCACCCTCCAGACCTCACCTTCTCCTTCTCCATTTCTACTTCTTCTGATTCACCCTCCAGACTTCATCTTCTCCTTCTCCTTCTTCTGCTTCTTCTGATTCACCCTCCAGACTTCACCTTCTACTTCTCCTTCTTCTGCTTCTTTTGATTCACCCTCCTGACTTCACCTTCTCCTTCTCCTTCTTCTACTTCTTCTGATTCACCCTCCTGACTTCACCTTCTCCTTCTCCTTCTTCTACTTCTTCTGCTTCGCCCTCCAGACTTCACCTTCTCCTTCTCCTTCTTCTACTTCTTCTGATTCACCCTCCAGACTTCACCTTCTCCTTCTCCTTCTTCTGCTTCTTCTGGTTCACCCTCCAGACTTCACCTTCTCCTTCTCCTTCTTCTGCTTCTTCTGATTCACCCTCCAGACTTCACCTTCTCCTTCTCCTTCTTCTACTTCTTCTGATTCACCCTCCAGACTTCATCTTCTCCTTCTCCTTCTTCTGCTTCTTCTGATTCACCCTCCAGACTTCACCTTCTCCTTCTCCTTCTTCTGCTTCTTCTGATTCACCCTCCAGACTTCACCTTCTCCTTCTCCTTCTTCTGCTTCTTCTGCTTCACCCTCCTGACTTCACCTTCTCCTTCTCCTTCTTCTACTTCTTCTGATACACCCTCCTGACTTCACCTTCTCCTTCTCCTTCTTCTACTTCTTCTGCTTCACCCTCCAGACTTCACCTTCTCCTTCTCCTTCTTCTACTTCTTCTGATTCACCCTCCAGACTTCACCTTCCCCTTCTCCTTCTTCTGCTTCTTCTGATTCACCCTCCAGACTTCACCTTCTCCTTCTCCTTCTTCTCCTTCTTCTGATTCACCCTCCAGACTTCATCTTCTCCTTCTCCTTCTTCTGCTTCTTCTGATTCACCCTCCAGTCTTCACCTTCTCCTTCTCCTTCTTCTACTTCTTCTGATTCACCCTCCAGACTTCACCTTCTCCTTCTCCTTCTTCTACTTCTTCTGATTCACCCTCCAGTCTTCACCTTCTCCTTCTCCTTCTTCTGCTTCTTCTGATTCACCCTCCAGACTTCACCTTCTCCTTCTCCTTCTTCTGCTTCTTCTGGTTCACCCTCCAGACTTCACCTTCTCCTTCTTCTGCTTCTTCTGATTCACCCTTCAGACTTCACCTTCTCCTTCTCCTTCTTCTGCTTCTTCTGATTCACCCTCCAGACCTCACCTTCTCCTTCTCCTTCTTCTACTTCTCCTGATTCACCCTCCAGACTTCATCTTCTCCTTCTCCTTCTTCTGCTTCTTCTGATTCACCCTCCAGACTTCACCTTCTCCTTCTCCTTCTTCTACTTCTTCTGATTCACCCTCCAGTCTTCACCTTCTCCTTCTCCTTCTTCTGCTTCTTCTGATTCACCCTCCAGACTTCACCTTCTCCTTCTCCTTCTTCTGCTTCTTCTGGTTCACCCTCCAGACTTCACCTTCTCCTTCTCCTTCTTCTGCTTCTTCTGATTCACCCTTCAGACTTCACCTTCTCCTTCTCCTTCTTCTGCTTCTTCTGATTCACCCTCCAGACCTCACCTTCTCCTTCTCCTTCTTCTACTTCTTCTGATTCACCCTCCAGACTTCATCTTCTCCTTCTCCTTCTTCTGCTTCTTCTGATTCACCCTCCAGACTTCACCTTCTCCTTCTCCTTTTTCTGCTTCTTCTGATTCACCCTCCTGACTTCACCTTCTCCTTCTCCTTCTTCTGCTTCTTCTGATTCACCCTCCAGACTTCACCTTCTCCTTCTCCTTCTTCTACTTCTTCTG
Organism: Somniosus microcephalus; assembly: GCF_052327205.1. NCBI lineage: Eukaryota > Metazoa > Chordata > Chondrichthyes > Squaliformes > Somniosidae > Somniosus > Somniosus microcephalus. The sequence goes on from NC_141004.1 coordinate 660,853, forward strand.
ATTCACCCTCCAGACTTCACCTTCTCCTTCTACTTCTTCTGCTTCTTCTGATTCACCCTCCAGACTTCACCTTCTCCTTCTCGTTCTTCTGCTTCTTCTGATTCACCCTCCAGACTTCACCTTCTCCTTCTCCTTCTTCTGCTTCTTCTGATTCACCCTCCAGACTTCACCTTCTCCTTCTCCTTCTTCTGCTTCCTCTGATTCACCCTCCAGACTTCACCTTCTCCTTCTCCTTCTTCTACTTCTTCTGATTCACCCTCCAGACTTCACCTACTCCTTCTCCTTCTTCTGCTTCTTCTGATTCAAACTCCAGACTTCACCTTCTCCTTCTCCTTCGTCTACTTCTTCTGATTCACCCTCCAGAGTACACCTTCTCCTTCTCCTTCTTCTACTTCTTCTGATTCACCCTCCAGACTTCACCTTCTCCTTCTCCTTCTTCTGCTTCTTCTGATTCACCCTCCAGACTTCACCTTCTCCTTCTCCTTCTTCTACTTCTTCTGATTCACCCTCCAGACTTCACCTTCTCCTTCTCCTTCATCTACTTCTTCTGATTCACCCTCCAGACTTCACCTTCACCTTCTCCTTCTTCTACTTCTTCTGCTTCTCCCTCCAGACTTCACCTTCTCCTTCTCCTTCTTCTGCTTCTTCTGATTCACCCATCCAGACTTCACCTTCTCCTTCTCCTTCTTCTACTTCTTCTGATTCACCCTCCAGACTTCACCTTCTCCTTCTCCTTTTTCTACATCTTCTGATTCACCCTCCAGACTTCACCTTCTCCTTCTCCTTCTTCTACTTCTTCTGATTCACCCTCCTGACTTCACCTTCTCCTTCTCCTTCTTCTGCATCTTCTGCTTCACCCTCCAGAATTCACCTTCTCCTTCTCCTTCTTCTGCTTCCTCTGCTTCACCCTCCAGACTTCACCTTCTCCTTCTCCTTCTTCTGCTTCTTCTGCTTCACCCTCCTGACTTTACCTTCTCCTTCTCCTTCTTCTGCTTCTTCTGATTCACCCTCCAGACTTCACCTTCTCCTTCTCCTTCTTCTGCTTCTTCTGCTTCGCCCTCCAGACTTCACCTTCTCCTTCTCCTTCATCTGCTTCTTCTGCTTCGCCCTCCAGACTTCACCTTCTCCTTCTCCTTCTTCTGCTTCTTCTGCTTCACCCTCCAGACTTCACCTTCTCCTTCTCCTTCTTCTGCTTCTTCTGCTTCACCCTCCTGACTTCACCTTCTCCTTCTCCTTCTTCTGCTTCTTCTGATTCACCCTCCAGACTTCACCTTCTCCTTCTCCTTCTTCTGCTTCTTCTGCTTCACCCTCCAGACTTCACCATCTCCTTCTCCTTCTTCTGTTTCTTCTGCTGCGCCCTCCAGACTTCACCTTCTCCTTCTCCTTCTTCTGCTTCTTCTGCTTCACCCTCCAGACTTCACCTTCTCCTTCTCCTTCTTCTACATCTTCTGCTTAACCCCCCTGACTTCACCTTCTCCTTCTCCTTCTTCTGCTTCTTCTGATTCACCCTCCTTACTTCACCTTCACCTTCTCCTTCTTCTGCTTCTTCTGATTCACCCTCCTGACTTCACCTTCTCCTTCTCCTTCTTCTGCTTCTTCTGATTCACCTTCCAGACTTCACCTTCTCCTTCTCCTTCTTCTGCTTCTTCTGATTCACCCTCCAGACCTCACCTTCACCTTCTCCATTTCTACTTCTTCTGATTCACCCTCCAGACTTCATCTTCTCCTTCTCCTTCTTCTGCTTCTTCTGATTCACCCTCCAGACTTCACCTTCTCCTTCTCCTTCTTCTGCTTCTTCTGATTCACCCTCCATACGTCACCTTCTCCTTCTCCTTCTTCTACTTCTTCTGATTCACCCTCCAGACTTCACCTTCTCCTTCTCCTTCTTCTGCTTCTTCTGATTCACCCTCCAGACTTCACCTTCTCCTTCTCCTTCTTCTGCTTCTTCTGATTCACCCTCCAGACTTCACCTTCTCCTTCTCCTTCTTCTACTTCTTCTGATTCACCCTCCAGACCTCACCTTCTCCTTCTCCATTTCTACTTCTTCTGATTCACCCTCCAGACTTCATCTTCTCCTTCTCCTTCTTCTGCTTCTTCTGATTCACCCTCCAGACTTCACCTTCTCCTTCTCCTTCTTCTGCTTCTTTTGATTCACCCTCCTGACTTCACCTTCTCCTTCTCCTTCTTCTACTTCTTCTGATTCACCCTCCTGACTTCACCTTCTCCTTCTCCTTCTTCTACTTCTTCTGCTTCACCCTCCAGACTTCACCTTCTCCTTCTCCTTCTTCTACTTCTTCTGATTCACCCTCCAGACTTCACCTTCTCCTTCTCCTTCTTCTGCTTCTTCTGATTCACCCTCCACACTTCACCTTCTCCTTCTCCTTCTTCTGCTTCTTCTGATTCACCCTCCAGACTTCACCTTCTCCTTCTCCTTCTTCTACTTCTTCTGATTCACCCTCCAGACTTCATCTTCTCCTTCTCCTTCTTCTGCTTCTTCTGATTCACCCTCCAGACTTCACCTTCTCCTTCTCCTTCTTCTGCTTCTTCTGATTCACCCTCCAGACTTCACCTTCTCCTTCTCCTTCTTCTGCATCTTCTGCTTCACCCTCCTGACTTCACCTTCTCCTTCTCCTTCTTCTACTTCTTCTGATTCACCCTCCTGACTTCACCTTCTCCTTCTCCTTCTTCTACTTCTTCTGCTTCACCCTCCAGACTTCACCTTCTCCTTCTCCTTCTTCTACTTCTTCTGATTCACCCTCCAGACTTCACCTTCTCCTTCTCCTTCTTCTGCTTCTTCTGATTCACCCTCCAGACTTCACCTTCTCCTTCTCCTTCTTCTGCTTCTTCTGATTCACCCTCCAGACTTCACCTTCTCCTTCTCCTTCTTCTGCTTCTTCTGATTCACCCTACAGACTTCACCTTCTCCTTCTCCTTCTTCTACTGCTTCTGATTCACCCTCCAGACTTCACCTTCTCCTTCTCCTTCTTCTACTTCTTCTGATTCACCCTCCGGACTTCACCTTCTCCTTCTCCTTCTTCTACTTCTTCTGCTTCTCCCTCCAGACTTCACCTTCTCCTTCTCCTTCTTCTGCTTCTTCTGATTCACACTCCAGACTTCACCTTCTCCTTCTCTTTCTTCTACTTCTTCTGATTCACCCTCCAGACTTCACCTTCTCCTTCTCCTTCTTCTACTTCTTCTGATTCACCCTCCAGACTTCACCTTCTCCTTCTCCTTCTTCTGCTTCTTCTGTTTCACCCTCCTGACTTCACCTTCTCCTTCTCCTTCTTCTGCTTCTTCCGCTTCACCCTCCAGACTTCACCTTCTCCTTCTCCTTCTTCTGCTTCTTCTGCTTCACCCTCCAGACTTCACCTTCTCCTTCTCCTTCTTCTGCTTCTTCTGCTTCACCCTCCTGACTTCACCTTCTCCTTCTCCTTCTTCTACTTCTTCTGATTCACCCTCCAGACTTCACCTTCTCCTTCTCCTTCTTCTGCTTCTTCTGCTTCACCCTCCAGACTTCACCTTCTCCTTCTCCTTCTTCTGCTTCTTCTGCTTCACCCTCCAGATATCACCTTCTCCTTCTCCTTCTTCTGCTTCTTCTGCTTCACCCTCCTGACTTCACCTTCTCCTTCTCCTTCTTCTACTTCTTCTGATTCACCCTCCAGACTTCACATTCTCCATCTCCTTCTTCTGCTTCTTCTGCTTCACCCTCCAGACTTCACCTTCTCCTTCTCCTTCTTCTGCTTCTTCTGCTGCGCCCTCCAGACTTCACCTTCTCCTTCTCCTTCTTCTGCTTCTTCTGCTTCACCCCCCTGACTTCACCTTCACTTCTCCTTCTTCTGCTTCTTCTGATTCACACTCCTAACTTCACCTTCTCCTTCTCCTTCTTCTGCTTCTTCTGATTCACCCTCCAGACTTCACCTTCTCCTTCTCCTTCTTCTGCTACTTCTGATTCACCCTCCAGACTTCACCTTCTCCTTCTCCTTCTTCTCCTTCTTCTGATTCACCCTCCAGACTTCATCTTCTCCTTCTCCTTCTTCTGCTTCTTCTGATTCATCCTCCAGACTTCACCTTCTCCTTCTCCTTCTTCTACTTCTTCTGATTCACCCTCCAGACTTCACCTTCTCCTTCTCCTTCTTCTACTTCTTCTGATTCACCCTCCAGTCTTCACCTTCTCCTTCTCCTTCTTCTGCTTCTTCTGATTCACCCTCCAGACTTCACCTTCTCCTTCTCCTTCTTCTGCTTCTTCTGGTTCACCCTCCAGACTTCACCTTCTCCTTCTCCTTCTTCTGCTTCTTCTGATTCACCCTTCAGACTTCACCTTCTCCTTCTCCTTCTTCTGCTTCTTCTGATTCACCCTCCAGACCTCACCTTCTCCTTCTCCTTCTTCTACTTCTTCTGATTCACCCTCCAGACTTCATCTTCTCCTTCTCCTTCTTCTGCTTCTTCTGATTCACCCTCCAGATTTCACCTTCTCCTTCTCCTTCTTCTGCTTCTTCTGATTCACCCTCCTGACTTCACCCTCTCCTTCTCCTTCTTCTGCTTCTTCTGATTCACCCTTCAGACTTCACCTTCTCCTTCTCCTTCTTCTACTTCTTCTGATTCACCCTCCAGACTTCACCTTCTCCTTCTACTTCTTCTGCTCCTTCTGATTCACCCTCCAGACTTCACCTTCTCCATCTCCTTCTTCTGCTTCTTCTGATTCACCCTCCAGACTTCACCTTCTCCTTCTCCTTCTTCTGCTTCTTCTGATTCACCCTCCAGACTTCACCTTCTCCTTCTCCTTCTTCTGCTTCTTCTGATTCACCCTCCAGACTTCACCTTCTCCTTCTCCTTCTTCTACTTCTTCTGATTCACCCTCCAGACTTCACCTACTCCTTCTCCTTCTTCTGCTTCTTCTGATTCACCCTCCTTACTTCACCTTCTCCTTCTCCTTCTTCTGCTTCTTCTGATTCACCCTCCAGACTTCACCTTCTCCTTCTCCTTCTTCTGCTTCTTCTGATTCACCCTCCTTACTTCACCTTCACCTTCTCCTTCTTCTGCTTCTTCTGATTCACCCTCCAGACTTCACCTTCTCCTTCTCCTTCTTCTACTTCTTCTGATTCACCCTCCAGTCTTCATCTTCTCCTGCTCCTTCTTCTGCTTCTTCTGCTTCACCCTCCAGACTTCACCTTCTCCTTCCCTTTCTTCTGCTTCTTCTGATTCACCCTCCAGACTTCACCTTCTCCTTCTCCTTCATCTGATTCTTCTGATTCACCCTCCAGACTTCACCTTCTCGTTCTCCTTCTTCTGCTTCTTCTGATTCACCCTCCTGACTTCACCTTCTCCTTCTCCTTCTTCTACTTCTTCTGATTCACCCTCCTGACTTCACCTTCTCCTTCTCCTTCTTCTACTTCTTCTGCTTCACCCTCCAGACTTCACCTTCTCCTTCTCCTTCTTCTACTTCTTCTGATTCACCCTCCAGACTTCACCTTCTCCTTATCCTTCTTCTGCTTCTTCTGATTCACCCTCCAGACTTCACCTTCTCCTTCTCCTTCTTCTGCTTCTTCTGATTCACCCTCCAGACTTCACCTTCTCCTTCTCCTTCTTCTACTTCTTCTGATTCACCCTCCAGACTTCATCTTCTCCTTCTCCTTCTTCTGCTTCTTCTGATTCACCCTCCAGACTTCACCTTCTCCTTCTCCTTCTTCTGCTTCTTCTGATTCACCCTCCAGACGTCACCTTCTCCTTCTCCTTCTTCTGCTTCTTCTGCTTCACACTCCTGACTTCACCTTATCCTTCTCCTACTTCTACTTCTTCTGATTCACCCTCCACACTTCACCTTCTCCTTCTTCTGCTTCTTCTGCTTCACCCTCCAGACTTCACCTTCTCCTTCTCCTTCTTCTGCTTCTCCTGCTTCACCGTCCAGACTTCACCTTCTCCTTCTCCTTCTTCTGCTTCTTCTGCTTCACCCTCCAGACTTCACCTTCTCCTTCTCCTTCTTCTGCTTCTTCTGCTTCACCCTCCTGACTTCGCCTTCTCCTTCTCCTTCTTCTACTTTTTCTGATTCACCCTCCAGACTTCACCTTCTCTTTCTCCTTCTTCTGCTTCTTCTGCTTCACCCTCCAGACTTCACCTTCTCCTTCTCCTTCTTCTGCTTCTTCTGCTACGCCCTCCAGTCTTCACCTTCTACTTCTCCTTTTTCTGCTTCTTCTGCTTCACCCTCCTGACTTCACCTTCTCCTTCTCCTTCTTCTACTTCTTCTGCTTCACCCCCCTGACTTCACCTTCTCCTTCTCCTTCTTCTGCTTCTTCTGATTCACCCTCCTTACTTCACCTTCTCCTTCTCCTTCTTCTGCTTCTTCTGATTCACCCTCCTGACTTCACCTTCTCCTTCTCCTTCTTCTGCTTCTTCTGATTCACCCCCCAGACTTCACCTTCTCCTTCTCCTTCTTCTGCTTCTTTTGATTCACCCTCCAGATTTCACCTTCTCCTTCTCCTTATTCTGCTTCTTCTGATTCACCCTCCAGACCTCACCTTCTCCTTCTCCATTTCTACTTCTTCTGATTCACCCTCCAGACTTCACCTTCTCCTTCTCCTTCTTCTACTTCTTCTGATTCATCCTCCAGTCTTCACCTTCTCCTTCTCCTTCTTCTGCTTCTTCTGCTTCACCCTCCAGACTTCACCTTCTCCTTCCCTTTCTTCTGCTTCTGCTGATTCACCCTCCAGACTTCACCTTCTCCTTCTCCTTCTTCTGATTCTTCTGATTCACCCTCCAGACTTCACCGTCTCCTTCTCCTTCTTCTGCTTCTTCTGATTCACCCTCCTGACTTCACCTTCTCCTTCTCCTTCTTCTACTTCTTCTGATTCACCCTCCTGACTTCACCTTCTCCTTCTCCTTCTTCTACTTCTTCTGCATCACCCTCCAGACTTCACCTTCTCCTTCTCCTTCTTCTACTTCTTCTGATTCACCCTCCAGACTTCACCTTCTCCTTCTCCTTCTTCTGCTTCTTCTGATTCACCCTCCAGACTTCACCTTCTCCTTCTTCTTCTTCTGCTTCTTCTGATTCACCCTCCAGACTTCACCTTCTCCTTCTCCTTTTTCTACTTCTTCTGATTCACCCTCCAGTCTTCATCTTCTCCTTCTCCTTCTTCGGCTTCTTCTGATTCACCCTCCAGACTTCACCTTCTCCTTCTCCTTCTTCTGCTTCTTCTGATTCACCCTCCAGACTTCACCTTCTCCTTCTCCTTCTTCTACTTCTTCTGATTCACCCTCCAGACTTCACCTTCTCCTTCTCCTTCTTTCACTTCTTCTGATTCACCCTCCAGACTTCACCTTCTCCTTCTCCTCCTTCTGCTTCTTCTGATTCACCCTCCAGACTTCAACTTCTCCTTCTCCTTCTTCTGCTTCTTCTGATTCACCCTCCAGACTTCACCTTCTCCTTCTCCTTCTTCTGCTTCTTCTGATTCACCCTTCAGGCTTCACCTTCTCCTTCTCCTTCTTCTGATTCACCCTCCAGACTTCATCTTCTCCTTCTCCTTCTTCTGCTTCTTCTGATTCACCCTCCAGACTTCACCTTCTCCTTCTCCTTCTTCTGCTTCTTCTGATTCACCCTCCAGACTTCGCCTTCTCCTTCTCCTTCTTCTACTTCTTCTGAATCACCCTCCAGACTTCACCTTCTCTTTCTGCTTCTTCTACTTCTTCTGATTCATCCTCCAGTCTTCTCCTTCTCCTTCTCCTTCTTCTACTTCTTCTGATTCACCCTCCAGACTTCACCTTCTCCTTCTCCTTCTTCTGCTTCTTCTGATTCACCCTCCAGACTTCACCTTCTCCTTCTCCTTCGTCTACTTCTTCTGATTCACCCTCCAGACTACATCTACTCCTTCTCCTTCTTCTACTTCTTCTGATTCACCCTCCAGACTTCATCTTCTCCTTCTCCTTCTTCTGCTTCTTCTGATTCACCCTCCATACTTCACCATCTCCTTCTCCTTCTTCTACTTCTTCTGATTCACCCTCCAGACTTCACCTTCTCCTTTTCCTTCTTCTACTTCTTCCGATTCACCCTCCAGACTTCACCTTCTCCTTCTCCTTCTTCTACTTCTTCTGCTTCTCCCTCCAGACTTCACCTTCTCCTTCTCCTTCTTCTGCTTCTTCTGATTCACCCTCCAGACTTCACCTTCTCCTTCTCCTTCTTCTACTTCTTCTGATTCACCCTGCAAACTTTACCTTCTCCTTCTCCTTCTTCTACTTCTTCTGATTCACCCTCCAGACTTCACCTTCTCCTTCTCCTTCTTCTGCTTCTTCTGCTTCACCCTCCAGACTTCACCTTCTCCTTCTCCTTCTTCTGCTTCTTCTGCTACGCCCTCCAGTCTTCACCTTCTACTTCTCCTTCTTCTGCTTCTTCTGCTTCACCCTCCTGACTTCACCTTCTCCTTCTCCTTCTTCTACTTCTTCTGCTTCACCCCCCTGACTTCACCTTCTCCTTCTCCTTCTTCTGCTTCTTCTGATTCACCCTCCTTACTTCACCTTCTCCTTCTCCTTCTTCTGCTTCTTCTGATTCACCCTCCTGACTTCACCTTCTCCTTCTCCTTCTTCTGCTTCTTCTGATTCACCCCCCAGACTTCACCTTCTCCTTCTCCTTCTTCTGCTTCTTTTGATTCACCCTCCAGATTTCACCTTCTCCTTCTCCTTATTCTGCTTCTTCTGATTCACCCTCCAGACCTCACCTTCTCCTTCTCCATTTCTACTTCTTCTGATTCACCCTCCAGACTTCACCTTCTCCTTCTCCTTCTTCTACTTCTTCTGATTCATCCTCCAGTCTTCACCTTCTCCTTCTCCTTCTTCTGCTTCTTCTGCTTCACCCTCCAGACTTCACCTTCTCCTTCCCTTTCTTCTGCTTCTGCTGATTCACCCTCCAGACTTCACCTTCTCCTTCTCCTTCTTCTGATTCTTCTGATTCACCCTCCAGACTTCACCGTCTCCTTCTCCTTCTTCTGCTTCTTCTGATTCACCCTCCTGACTTCACCTTCTCCTTCTCCTTCTTCTACTTCTTCTGATTCACCCTCCTGACTTCACCTTCTCCTTCTCCTTCTTCTACTTCTTCTGCATCACCCTCCAGACTTCACCTTCTCCTTCTCCTTCTTCTACTTCTTCTGATTCACCCTCCAGACTTCACCTTCTCCTTCTCCTTCTTCTGCTTCTTCTGATTCACCCTCCAGACTTCACCTTCTCCTTCTTCTTCTTCTGCTTCTTCTGATTCACCCTCCAGACTTCACCTTCTCCTTCTCCTTTTTCTACTTCTTCTGATTCACCCTCCAGTCTTCATCTTCTCCTTCTCCTTCTTCGGCTTCTTCTGATTCACCCTCCAGACTTCACCTTCTCCTTCTCCTTCTTCTGCTTCTTCTGATTCACCCTCCAGACTTCACCTTCTCCTTCTCCTTCTTCTACTTCTTCTGATTCACCCTCCAGACTTCACCTTCTCCTTCTCCTTCTTTCACTTCTTCTGATTCACCCTCCAGACTTCACCTTCTCCTTCTCCTCCTTCTGCTTCTTCTGATTCACCCTCCAGACTTCAACTTCTCCTTCTCCTTCTTCTGCTTCTTCTGATTCACCCTCCAGACTTCACCTTCTCCTTCTCCTTCTTCTGCTTCTTCTGATTCACCCTTCAGGCTTCACCTTCTCCTTCTCCTTCTTCTGATTCACCCTCCAGACTTTATCTTCTCCTTCTCCTTCTTCTGCTTCTTCTGATTCACCCTCCAGACTTCACCTTCTACTTCTCCTTCTTCTGCTTCTTCTGATTCACCCTCCAGACTTCGCCTTCTCCTTCTCCTTCTTCTACTTCATCTGAATCACCCTCCAGACTTCACCTTCTCTTTCTGCTTCTTCTACTTCTTCTGATTCATCCTCCAGTCTTCTCCTTCTCCTTCTCCTTCTTCTACTTCTTCTGATTCACCCTCCAGACTTCACCTTCTCCTTCTCCTTCTTCTGCTTCTTCTGATTCACCCTCCAGACTTCACCTTCTCCTTCTCCTTCGTCTACTTCTTCTGATTCACCCTCCAGACTACATCTACTCCTTCTCCTTCTTCTACTTCTTCTGATTCACCCTCCAGACTTCATCTTCTCCTTCTCCTTCTTCTGCTTCTTCTGATTCACCCTCCATACTTCACCATCTCCTTCTCCTTCTTCTACTTCTTCTGATTCACCCTCCAGACTTCACCTTCTCCTTCTCCTTCTTCTACTTCTTCCGATTCACCCTCCAGACTTCACCTTCTCCTTCTCCTTCTTCTACTTCTTCTGCTTCTCCCTCCAGACTTCACCTTCTCCTTCTCCTTCTTCTGCTTCTTCTGATTCACCCTCCAGACTTCACCTTCTCCTTCTCCTTCTTCTACTTCTTCTGATTCACCCTGCAAACTTTACCTTCTCCTTCTCCTTCTTCTACTTCTTCTGATTCACCCTCCAGACTTCACCTTCTCCTTCTTCTACTTCTTCTGCTTCGCCCTCCAGACTTCACCTTCTCCTTCTCCTTCTTCTGCTTCTTCTGCTTCACCCTCCAGACTTCACCTTCTCCTTCTCCTTCTTCTGCTTCTTCTGCTTCACCCTCCTGACTTCACCTTCTCCTTCTCCTTCTTCTACTACTTCTGATTCACCCTCCAGACTTCACCTTCTCCTTCTCCTTCTTCTGCTTCTTCTGCTTCACCCTCCAGACTTCACCTTCTCCTTCTCCTTCTTCTGCTTCTTCTGCTGCGCCCTCCAGACTTCACCTTCTCCTTCTCCTTCTTCTGCTTCTTCTGATTCACCCTCCTTACTTCACCTTCTCCTTCTCCTTCTTCTGCTTCTTCTGATTCACCCTCCTGACTTCACCTTCTCCTTCTCCTTCTTCTGCTTCTTCTGATTCACCCCCCAGACTTCACCTTCTCCTTCTCCTTCTTCTGCTTCTTTTGATTCACCCTCCAGATTTCACCTTCTCCTTCTCCTTATTCTGCTTCTTCTGATTCACCCTCCAGACCTCACCTTCTCCTTCTCCATTTCTACTTCTTCTGATTCACCCTCCAGACTTCACCTTCTCCTTCTCCTTCTTCTACTTCTTCTGATTCATCCTCCAGTCTTCACCTTCTCCTTCTCCTTCTTCTGCTTCTTCTGCTTCACCCTCCAGACTTCACCTTCTCCTTCCCTTTCTTCTGCTTCTGCTGATTCACCCTCCAGACTTCACCTTCTCCTTCTCCTTCTTCTGATTCTTCTGATTCACCCTCCAGACTTCACCGTCTCCTTCTCCTTCTTCTGCTTCTTCTGATTCACCCTCCTGACTTCACCTTCTACTTCTCCTTCTTCTACTTTTTCTGATTCACCCTCCTGACTTCACCTTCTCCTTCTCCTTCTTCTACTTCTTCTTCATCACCCTCCAGACTTCACCTTCTCCTTCTCCTTCTTCTACTTCTTCTGATTCACCCTCCAGACTTCACCTTCTCCTTCTCCTTCTTCTGCTTCTTCTGATTCACCCTCCAGACTTCACCTTCTCCTTCTTCTTCTTCTGCTTCTTCTGATTCACCCTCCAGACTTCACCTTCTCCTTCTCCTTTTTCTACTTCTTCTGATTCACCCTCCAGTCTTCATCTTCTCCTTCTCCTTCTTCGGCTTCTTCTGATTCACCCTCCAGACTTCACCTTCTCCTTCTCCTTCTTCTGCTTCTTCTGATTCACCCTCCAGACTTCACCTTCTCCTTCTCCTTCTTCTACTTCTTCTGATTCACCCTCCAGACTTCACCTTCTCCTTCTCCTTCTTTCACTTCTTCTGATTCACCCTCCAGACTTCACCTTCTCCTTCTCCTCCTTCTGCTTCTTCTGATTCACCCTCCAGACTTCAACTTCTCCTTCTCCTTCTTCTGCTTCTTCTGATTCACCCTCCAGACTTCACCTTCTCCTTCTCCTTCTTCTGCTTCTTCTGATTCACCCTTCAGGCTTCACCTTCTCCTTCTCCTTCTTCTGATTCACCCTCCAGACTTCATCTTCTCCTTCTCCTTCTTCTGCTTCTTCTGATTCACCCTCCAGACTTCACCTTCTCCTTCTCCTTCTTCTGCTTCTTCTGATTCACCCTCCAGACTTCGCCTTCTCCTTCTCCTTCTTCTACTTCTTCTGAATCACCCTCCAGACTTCACCTTCTCTTTCTGCTTCTTCTACTTCTTCTGATTCATCCTCCAGTCTTCTCCTTCTCCTTCTCCTTCTTCTACTTCTTCTGATTCACCCTCCAGACTTCACCTTCTCCTTCTCCTTCTTCTGCTTCTTCTGATTCACCCTCCAGACTTCACCTTCTCCTTCTCCTTCGTCTACTTCTTCTGATTCACCCTCCAGACTACATCTACTCCTTCTCCTTCTTCTACTTCTTCTGATTCACCCTCCAGACTTCATCTTCTCCTTCTCCTTCTTCTGCTTCTTCTGATTCACCCTCCATACTTCACCATCTCCTTCTCCTTCTTCTACTTCTTCTGATTCACCCTCCAGACTTCACCTTCTCCTTCTCCTTCTTCTACTTCTTCCGATTCACCCTCCAGACTTCGCCTTCTCCTTCTCCTTCTTCTACTTCTTCTGCTTCTCCCTCCAGACTTCACCTTCTCCTTCTCCTTCTTCTGCTTCTTCTGATTCACCCTCCAGACTTCACCTTCTCCTTCTCCTTCTTCTACTTCTTCTGATTCACCCTGCAAACTTTACCTTCTCCTTCTCCTTCTTCTACTTCTTCTGATTCACCCTCCAGACTTCACCTTCTCCTTCTTCTACTTCTTCTGCTTCGCCCTCCAGACTTCACCTTCTCCTTCTCCTTCTTCTGCTTCTTCTGCTTCACCCTCCAGACTTCACCTTCTCCTTCTCCTTCTTCTGCTTCTTCTGCTTCACCCTCCTGACTTCACCATCTCCTTCTCCTTCTTCTACTACTTCTGATTCACCCTCCAGACTTCACCTTCTCCTTCTCCTTCTTCTGCTTCTTCTGCTTCACCCTCCAGACTTCACCTTCTCCTTCTCCTTCTTCTGCTTCTTCTGCTGCGCCCTCCAGACTTCACCTTCTCCTTCTCCTTCTTCTGCTTCTTCTGCTTCACCCTCCTGACTTCACCTTCTCCTTCTCCTTCTTCTACTTCTTCTGCTTCACCCCCCTGACTTCACCTTCTCCTTCTCCTTCTTCTGCTTCTTCTGATTCACCCTCCTGACTTCACCTTCTCCTTCTCCTTCTTCTGCTTCTTCTGATTCACCCTCCAGACTTCACCTTCTCCTTCTCCTTCTTCTGCTTCTTCTGATTCACCCTCCAGACTTCACCTTCTCCTTCTCCTTATTCTGCTTCTTCTGATTCACCCTCCAGACCTCACCTTCTCCATCTCCATTTCTACTTCTTCTGATTCACCCTCCAGACGTCATCTTCTCCTTCTCCTTCTTCTGCTTCTTCTGATTCACCCTCCAGACTTCACCTTCTCCTTCTCCTTCTTCTGCTTCTTCTGATTCAGCCTCCAGACTTCACCTTCTCCTTCTCCTTCTTCTACTTCTTCTGATTCACCCTCCAGACTTCACCTTCTCCTTCTTCTACTTCTTCTGATTCATCCTCCAGTCTTCACCTTCTCCTTCTCCTTCTTCTGCTTCTTCTGCTTCACCCTCCAGACTTCACCTTCTCCTTCTCCTTCTTCTGATTCTTCTGATTCACCCTCCAGACTTCACCGTCTCCTTCTCCTTCTTCTGCTTCTTCTGATTCACCCTCCTGACTTCACCTTCTCCTTCTCCTTTTCTACCTCTTCTGATTCACCCTCCTGACTTCACCTTCTCCTTCTCCTTCTTCTACTTCTTCTGCATCACCCTCCAGACTTCACCTTCTCCTTCTCCTTCTTCTACTTCTTCTGATTCACCCTCCAGACTTCACCTTCTCCTTCTCCTTCTTCTGCTTCTTCTGATTCACCCTCCAGACTTCACCTTCTCCTTCTCCTTCTTCTGCTTCTTCTGATTCACCCTCCAGACTTCACCTTCTCCTTCTCCTTTTTCTACTTCTTCTGATTCACCCTCCAGACGTCATCTTCTCCTTCTCCATCTTCTGCTTCTTCTGATTCACCCTCCAGACTTCACATTCTCCTTCTCCTTCTTCTGCTTCTTCTGATTCACCCTCCAGACTTCACCTTCTCCTTCTCCTTCTTCTACTTCTTCTGATTCACCCTCCAGACTTCACCTTCTCCTTCTCCTTCTTCTACTTCTTCTGATTCACCCTCCAGACTTCACCTTCTCCTTCTCCTTCCTCTGCTTCTTCTGATTCACCCTCCAGACTTCACCTTCTCCTTCTCCTTCTTCTGCTTCTTCTGATTCACCCTCCAGACTCCACCTTCTCCTTCTCCTTCTTCTGCTTCTTCTGATTCACCCTTCAGACTTCACCTTCTCCTTCTCCTTCTTCTGCTTCTTCTGATTCACCCTCCAGACTTCATCTTCTCCTTCTCCTTCTTCTGCTTCTTCTGATTCACCCTCCAGACTTCACCTTCTCCTTCTCCTTCTTCTGCTTCTTCTGCTTCACCCTCCAGACTTCGCCTTCTCCTTCTCCTTCTTCTACTTCTTCTGATTCACCCTCCAGAATTCACCTTCTCCTTCTTCTTCTTCTACTTCTTCTGATTCACCCTCCAGTCTTCACCTTCTCCTTCTCCTTCTTCTACTTCTTCTGATTCACCCTCCAGACTTCACCTTCTCCTTCTCCTTCTTCTGCTTCTTCTGATTCACCCTCCAGACTTCACCTTCTCGTTCTCCTTCGTCTACTTCTTCTGATTCACCCTCCAGACTACATCTTCTCCTTCTCCTTCTTCTACTTCTTCTGATTCACCCTCCAGACTTCATCTTCTCCTTCTCCTTCTTCTGCTTCTTCTGATTCATCCTCCATACTTCACCTTCTCCTTCTCCTTCTTCTACTTCTTCTGATTCACCCTCCAGACTTCACCTTCTCCTTCTCCTTCTTCTACTTCTTCCGATTCATCCTCCAGACTTCACCTTCGTCTTCCCCTTCTTCTACTTCTTCTGCTTCTCCCTCCAGACTTCACCTTCTCCTTCTCCTTCTTCTGCATCTTCTGATTCACCCTCCAGACTTCACCTTCTCCTTCTCCTTCTTCTACTTCTTCTGATTCACCCTCCAAACTTCACCTTCTCCTTCTCCTTCTTCTACTTCTTCTGATTCACCCTCCAGACTTCACCTTCTCCTTCTCCTTCTTCTACTTCTTCTGATTCACCCTCCTGACTTCACCTTCTCCTTCTCCTTCTTCCGCTTCTTCTGCTTCACCCTCCAGAATTCACCTTCTCCTTCTCCTTCTTGTGCTTCTTCTGCTTCACCCTCCAGACTTCACCTTCTCCTTCTCCTTCGTCTGCTTCTTCTGCTTCACCCTCCTGACTTCACCTTCTCCTTCTCCTTCTTCTACTTCTTCTGAATCACCCTCCAGACTTCGCCTTCTCCTTCTCCTTCTTCTGCTTCTTCTGCTTCATCCTCCAGACTTCACCTTCTCCTTCTCCTTCTTCTGCTTCTTCTGCTTCGCCCTCCAGACTTCACCTTCTCCTTCTCCTTCTTCTGCTTCTTCTGCTTCACCCTCCAGACTTCACCTTCTCCTTCTCCTTCTTCTGCTTCTTCTGCTTCACCCTCCTGACTTCACCTTCTCCTTCTCCTTCTTCTACTTCTTCCGATTCACCCTCCAGACTTCACCTTCTCCTTCTCCTTCTTCTGCTTCTTCTGCTTCACCCTTCAGACTTCACCTTCTCCTTCTCCTTCTTCTGCTTCTTCTGCTGCGCCCTCCAGACTTCACCTGCTCCTTCTCCTTCTTCTGCTTCTTCTGCTTCACCCTCCTGACTTCACCTTCTCCTTCTCCTTCTTCTACTTTTTCAGATTCACCCTCCAGACTTAACCTTCTCCTTCTCCTTCTTCTGCTTCTTCAGATTCACCCTCCAGACTTCACCTTCTCCTTCTCCTTCTTCTGCTTCTTCTGATTCACCCTCCAGACCTCACCTTCTCCTTCTCCTTCTTCTACTACTTCTGATTCACCCTCCAGACTTCATCTTCCCCTTCTGCTTCTTCTGCTTCTTCTGATTCACCCTCCAGACTTCATCTTCTCCTTCTCCTTCTTCTGCTTCTTCTGTTTCGCCCTCCAGACTTCACCTTCTCCTTCTCCTTCTTCTACTTCTTCTGATTCACCCTCCAGACTTCACCTTCTCCTTCTCTTTCTTTTGCTTCTTCTGATTCACCCTCCAGACTTCACCTTCTCCTTCTCCTTCTTCTGCTTCTTCTGATTCACCCTCCAGACTTCACCTTCTCCTTCTCCTTCTTCTGCTTCTTCTGATTCACCCTTCAGACTTCACCTTCTCCTTCTCCTTCTCCTGCTTCTTCTGATTCACCCTCCAGACCTCACCTTCTCCTTCTCCTTCTTCTACTTCTTCTGATTCACCCTCCAGACTTCATCTTCTCCTTCTCCTTCTTCTGCTTCTTCTGATTCACCCACCAGACTTCACCTTCTCCTTCTCCTTCTTCTGCTTCTTCTGATTCACCCTCCAGACTTCGCCTTATCCTTCTCCATCTTCTACTTCTTCTGATTCACCCTCCAGACTTCACCTTCTCCTTCTTCTACTTCTTCTGATTCACCCTCCAGTCTTCACCTTCTCCTTCTCCTTCTTCTGCTTCTTCTGATTCACCCTCCAGAATTCATCTTCTCCTTCTCCTTCTTCTGCTTCTTCTGATTCACCCTCCTGACTTCACCTTCTCCTTCTCCTTCTTCTGCTTCTTCTGATTCACCCTCCAGACTTCACCTTCTCCTTCTCCTTCTACTACTTCTTCTGATTCACCCGCCAGACTTCACCTTCTCCTTCTACTTCTTCTGCTTCTTCTGATTCACCCTCCAGACTTCACCTTCTCTTTCTCCTTCTTCTGCTTCTTCTGATTCACCCTCCAGACTTCACCTTCTCCTCCTCCTTCTTCTGCTTCTTCTGATTCACCCTCCAGACTTCACCTTCTCCTTCTCCATCTTCTGCTTCTTCTGATTCACCCTCCAGACTTCACCTTCTCCTTCTCCTTCTTCTACTTCTCCTGATTCACCCTCCAGACTTCACCTTCTCCTTCTCCTTCTTCTGCTTCTTCTGATTCACCCTCCAGACTTCACCTTCTCCTTCTCCTTCGTCTACTTCTTCTGATTCACCCTCCAGACTACACCTTCTCCTTCTCCTTCTTCTACTTCTTCTGATTCACCCTCCAGACTTCACCTTCTCCTTCTCCTTCTTCTGCTTCTTCTGCTTCACCCTCCAGACTTCACCTTCTCCTTCTCCTTCTTCTGCTTCTTCTGCTTCGCCCTCCAGACTTCACCTTCTCCTTCTCCTTCTTCTGCTTCTTCTGCTTCACCCTCCAGACTTCACCTTCTCCTTCTCCTTCTTCTGCTTCTTCTGCTTCACCCTCCTGACTTCACCTTCTCCTTCTCCTTCTTCTACTTCTTCTGATTCACCCTCCAGACTTCACCTTCTCCTTCTCCTTCTTCTGCTTCTTCTGCTGCGCCCTCCAGACTTCACCTTCTCCTTCTCCATCTTCTGCTTCTTCTGCTTCACCCTCCTGACTTCACCTTCTCCTTTTCCTTCTTCTACTTCTTCTGCTTCACCCCCCTGACTTCTCCTTCTCCTTCTCCTTCTTCTGCTTTTTCTGATTCACCCTCCTAACTTCACCTTCTCCTTCTCCTTCTTCTGCTTCTTCTAATTCACCCTCCAGGCTTCACCTTCTCCTTCTCCTTCTTCTACTTCTTCTGATTCACCCTCCAGACTTCACCTTCTCCTTCTATTCTTCTGCTTCTTCTGATTCACCCTCCAGACTTCACCTTCTCCTTCTCCGTCTTCTGCTTCTTCTGATTCACCCTCCAGACTTCACCTTCTCCTTCTCCTTCTTCTGCTTCTTCTGATTCACCCTCCAGACTTCACCTTCTCCTTCTCCTTCTTCTGCTTCTTCTGATTCACCCTCCAGACTTCACCTTCTCCTTCTCCTTCTTCTGCTTCTTCTGATTCACCCTCCAGACTTCGCCTTCTCCTTCTCCTTCGTCTACTTCTTCTGATTCACCCTCCAGACTACACCTTCTCCTTCTCCTTCTTCTACTTCTTCTGATTCACCCTCCACACTTCACCTTCTCCTTCTCCTTCTTCTACTTCTTCTGATTCACCCTCCAGTCTTCACCTTCTCCTTCTCCTTCTTCTGCTTCTTCTGTTTCACCCTGCAGACTTCACCTTCTCCTTCTCCTTCTTCTGCTTCTTCTGATTCACCCTCCTGACTTCACCTTCTCCTTCTCCTTCTTCTGTTTCTTCTAATTCACCCTCCAGACTTCACCTTCTCCTTCTCCTTCTACTACTTCTTCTGATTCACCCTCCAGACTTCACCTTCTCCTTCTCCTTCTTCTGCTTCTTCTGATTCACCCTCCAGACTTCACCTTCTCCTTCTCCTTCTTCTGCTTCTTCTGATTCACCCTCCAGACTTCACCTTCTCCTTCTCCTTCTTGTACTTCTTCTGATTCACCCTCCAGACTTCACCTTCTCCTTCTCCTTCTTCTGCTTCTTCTGATTCACCCTCCAGACTTCGCCTTCTCCTTCTCCTTCGTCTACTTCTTCTGATTCACCCTCCAGACTACACCTTCTCCTTCTCCTTCTTCTACTTCTTCTGATTCACCCTCCAGACTTCACCTTCTCCTTCTCCTTCTTCTGCTTCTTCTGATTCACCCTCCAGACTTCACCTTCTCCTTCTCCTTCTTCTACTTCTTCTGATTCACCCTCCAGACTTCACCTACTCCTTCTCCTTCTTCTTCTGATTCACCCTCCTGACTTCACCTTCTCCTTCTCCTTCTTCTGCTTCTTCTGCTTCACCCTCCAGACTTCACCTTCTGCTTCTCCTTCTTCTGCTTCTTCTGCTTCACCCTCCAGACTTCACCTTCTCCTTCTCCTTCTTCTGCTTCTTCTGCTTCACCCTCCTGACTTCACCTTCTCCTTCTCCTTCTTCTACTTCTTCTGATTCACCCTCCAGACTTCACCTTCTCCTTCTATTCTTCTGCTTCTTCTGATTCACCCTCCAGACTTCACCTTCTCCTTCTCCGTCTTCTGCTTCTTCTGATTCACCCTCCAGACTTCACCTTCTCCTTCTCCTTCTTCTGCTTCTTCTGATTCACCCTCCAGACTTCACCTTCTCCTTCTCCTTCTTCTGCTTCTTCTGATTCACCCTCCAGACTTCACCTTCTCCTTCTCCTTCTTCTACTTCTTCTGATTCACCCTCCAGACTTCACCTTCTCCTTCTCCTTCTTCTGCTTCTTCTGATTCACCCTCCAGACTTCGCCTTCTCCTTCTCCTTCGTCTACTTCTTCTGATTCACCCTCCAGACTACACCTTCTCCTTCTCCTTCTTCTACTTCTTCTGATTCACACTCCAGACTTCACCTTCTCCTTCTCCTTCTTCTACTTCTTCTGATTCACCCTCCAGTCTTCACCTTCTCCTTCTCCTTCTTCTGCTTCTTCTGTTTCACCCTGCAGACTTCACCTTCTCCTTCTCCTTCTTCTGCTTCTTCTGATTCACCCTCCTGACTTCACCTTCTCCTTCTCCTTCTTCTGCTTCTTCTGATTCACCCTCCAGACTTCACCTTCTCCTTCTCCTTCTTCTGCTTCTTCTGATTCACCCTCCAGACTTCACCTTCTCCTTCTCCTTCGTCTACTTCTTCTGATTCACCCTCCAGACTACACCTTCTCCTTCTCCTTCTTCTACTTCTTCTGATTCACCCTCCAGACTTCACCTACTCCTTCTCCTTCTTCTTCTGATTCACCCTCCTGACTTCACCTTCTCCTTCTCCTTCTTCTGCTTCTTCTGCTTCGCCCTCCAGACTTCACCTTCTCCTTCTCCTTCTTCTGCTTCTTCTGATTCACCCTCCAGACTTCACCTACTCCTTCTCCTTCTTCTTCTGATTCACCCTCCTGACTTCACCTTCTCCTTCTCCTTCTTCTGCTTCTTCTGCTTCACCCTCCAGACTTCACCTTCTGCTTCTCCTTCTTCTGCTTCTTCTGCTTCACCCTCCAGACTTCACCTTCTCCTTCTCCTTCTTCTGCTTCTTCCGCTTCACCCTCCTGACTTCACCTTTTCCTTCTCCTTCTTCTACTTCTTCTGATTCACCCTCCAGACTTCACCTTCTCCGTCTCCTTCTTCTGCTTCTTCTGCTTCACCCTCCAGACTTTACCTTCTCCTTCTCCTTCTTCTGCTTCTTCTGCTGCTCCCTCCAGACTTCACCTACTCCTTCTCCTTCTTCTGCTTCTTCTGCTTCACCCTCCTGACTTCACCTTCTCCGTCTCCTTCTTCTACTACTTCTGCTTCACCCCCCTGACTTCACCTTCTCCTTCTCCTTCTTCTGCTTCTTCTGATTCACCCTCCTAACTTCACCTTCTACTTCTCCTTCTGCTTCTTCTGATTCACCCTCCTGACTTCACCTTCTCCTTCTCCTTCTTCTGCTTCTTCTGATTCACCCTCCAGACTTCAGCTTCTCCTTCTCCTTCTTCTGCTTCTTCTGATTCACCCTCCAGACTTCACCTTCTCCTTCTCCTTCTTCTGCTTCTTCTGATTCACCCTCCAGAATTCATCTTCTCCTTCTCCTTCTTCTGCTTCTTCTGATTCACCCTCCTGACTTCACCTTCTCCTTCTCCTTCTTCTGCTTCTTCTGATTCACCCTCCAGACTTCACCTTCTCCTTCTCCTTCTACTACTTCTTCTGATTCACCCGCCAGACTTCACCTTCTCCTTCTACTTCTTCTGCTTCTTCTGATTCACCCTCCAGACTTCACCTTCTCTTTCTCCTTCTTCTGCTTCTTCTGATTCACCCTCCAGACTTCACCTTCTCCTCCTCCTTCTTCTGCTTCTTCTGATTCACCCTCCAGACTTCACCTTCTCCTTCTCCATCTTCTGCTTCTTCTGATTCACCCTCCAGACTTCACCTTCTCCTTCTCCTTCTTCTACTTCTCCTGATTCACCCTCCAGACTTCACCTTCTCCTTCTCCTTCTTCTGCTTCTTCTGATTCACCCTCCAGACTTCACCTTCTCCTTCTCCTTCGTCTACTTCTTCTGATTCACCCTCCAGACTACACCTTCTCCTTCTCCTTCTTCTACTTCTTCTGATTCACCCTCCAGACTTCACCTTCTCCTTCTCCTTCTTCTGCTTCTTCTGCTTCACCCTCCAGACTTCACCTTCTCCTTCTCCTTCTTCTGCTTCTTCTGCTTCGCCCTCCAGACTTCACCTTCTCCTTCTCCTTCTTCTGCTTCTTCTGCTTCACCCTCCAGACTTCACCTTCTCCTTCTCCTTCTTCTGCTTCTTCTGCTTCACCCTCCTGACTTCACCTTCTCCTTCTCCTTCTTCTACTTCTTCTGATTCACCCTCCAGACTTCACCTTCTCCTTCTCCTTCTTCTGCTTCTTCTGCTGCGCCCTCCAGACTTCACCTTCTCCTTCTCCATCTTCTGCTTCTTCTGCTTCACCCTCCTGACTTCACCTTCTCCTTTTCCTTCTTCTACTTCTTCTGCTTCACCCCCCTGACTTCTCCTTCTCCTTCTCCTTCTTCTGCTTTTTCTGATTCACCCTCCTAACTTCACCTTCTCCTTCTCCTTCTTCTGCTTCTTCTAATTCACCCTCCAGGCTTCACCTTCTCCTTCTCCTTCTTCTACTTCTTCTGATTCACCCTCCAGACTTCACCTTCTCCTTCTATTCTTCTGCTTCTTCTGATTCACCCTCCAGACTTCACCTTCTCCTTCTCCGTCTTCTGCTTCTTCTGATTCACCCTCCAGACTTCACCTTCTCCTTCTCCTTCTTCTGCTTCTTCTGATTCACCCTCCAGACTTCACCTTCTCCTTCTCCTTCTTCTGCTTCTTCTGATTCACCCTCCAGACTTCACCTTCTCCTTCTCCTTCTTCTGCTTCTTCTGATTCACCCTCCAGACTTCGCCTTCTCCTTCTCCTTCGTCTACTTCTTCTGATTCACCCTCCAGACTACACCTTCTCCTTCTCCTTCTTCTACTTCTTCTGATTCACCCTCCAGACTTCACCTTCTCCTTCTCCTTCTTCTACTTCTTCTGATTCACCCTCCAGTCTTCACCTTCTCCTTCTCCTTCTTCTGCTTCTTCTGTTTCACCCTGCAGACTTCACCTTCTCCTTCTCCTTCTTCTGCTTCTTCT
Organism: Somniosus microcephalus; assembly: GCF_052327205.1. Lineage (NCBI taxonomy): Eukaryota > Metazoa > Chordata > Chondrichthyes > Squaliformes > Somniosidae > Somniosus > Somniosus microcephalus. The sequence goes on from NC_141004.1 coordinate 683,014, forward strand.
GATTCACCCTCCTGACTTCACCTTCTCCTTCTCCTTCTTCTGTTTCTTCTAATTCACCCTCCAGACTTCACCTTCTCCTTCTCCTTCTACTACTTCTTCTGATTCACCCTCCAGACTTCACCTTCTCCTTCTATTCTTCTGCTTCTTCTGATTCACCCTCCAGACTTCACCTTCTCCTTCTCCTTCTTCTGCTTCTTCTGATTCACCCTCCAGACTTCACCTTCTCCTTCTCCTTCTTCTGCTTCTTCTGATTCACCCTCCAGACTTCACCTTCTCCTTCTCCTTCTTCTGCTTCTTCTGATTCACCCTCCAGACTTCACCTTCTCCTTCTCCTTCTTGTACTTCTTCTGATTCACCCTCCAGACTTCACCTTCTCCTTGTCCTTCTTCTGCTTCTTCTGATTCACCCTCCAGACTTCGCCTTCTCCTTCTCCTTCGTCTACTTCTTCTGATTCACCCTCCAGACTACACCTTCTCCTTCTCCTTCTTCTACTTCTTCTGATTCACCCTCCAGACTTCACCTTCTCCTTCTCCTTCTTCTGCTTCTTCTGATTCACCCTCCAGACTTCACCTTCTCCTTCTCCTTCTTCTACTTCTTCTGATTCACCCTCCAGACTTCACCTACTCCTTCTCCTTCTTCTTCTGATTCACCCTCCTGACTTCACCTTCTCCTTCTCCTTCTTCTGCTTCTTCTGCTTCACCCTCCAGACTTCACCTTCTGCTTCTCCTTCTTCTGCTTCTTCTGCTTCACCCTCCAGACTTCACCTTCTCCTTCTCCTTCTTCTGCTTCTTCTGCTTCACCCTCCTGACTTCACCTTCTCCTTCTCCTTCTTCTACTTCTTCTGATTCACCCTCCAGACTTCACCTTCTCCTTCTATTCTTCTGCTTCTTCTGATTCACCCTCCAGACTTCACCTTCTCCTTCTCCGTCTTCTGCTTCTTCTGATTCACCCTCCAGACTTCACCTTCTCCTTCTCCTTCTTCTGCTTCTTCTGATTCACCCTCCAGACTTCACCTTCTCCTTCTCCTTCTTCTGCTTCTTCTGATTCACCCTCCAGACTTCACCTTCTCCTTCTCCTTCTTCTACTTCTTCTGATTCACCCTCCAGACTTCACCTTCTCCTTCTCCTTCTTCTGCTTCTTCTGATTCACCCTCCAGACTTCGCCTTCTCCTTCTCCTTCGTCTACTTCTTCTGATTCACCCTCCAGACTACACCTTCTCCTTCTCCTTCTTCTACTTCTTCTGATTCACACTCCAGACTTCACCTTCTCCTTCTCCTTCTTCTACTTCTTCTGATTCACCCTCCAGTCTTCACCTTCTCCTTCTCCTTCTTCTGCTTCTTCTGTTTCAACCTGCAGACTTCACCTTCTCCTTCTCCTTCTTCTGCTTCTTCTGATTCACCCTCCTGACTTCACCTTCTCCTTCTCCTTCTTCTGCTTCTTCTGATTCACCCTCCAGACTTCACCTTCTCCTTCTCCTTCTTCTGCTTCTTCTGATTCACCCTCCAGACTTCACCTTCTCCTTCTCCTTCGTCTACTTCTTCTGATTCACCCTCCAGACTACACCTTCTCCTTCTCCTTCTTCTACTTCTTCTGATTCACCCTCCAGACTTCACCTACTCCTTCTCCTTCTTCTTCTGATTCACCCTCCTGACTTCACCTTCTCCTTCTCCTTCTTCTGCTTCTTCTGCTTCGCCCTCCAGACTTCACCTTCTCCTTCTCCTTCTTCTGCTTCTTCTGATTCACCCTCCAGACTTCACCTACTCCTTCTCCTTCTTCTTCTGATTCACCCTCCTGACTTCACCTTCTCCTTCTCCTTCTTCTGCTTCTTCTGCTTCACCCTCCAGACTTCACCTTCTGCTTCTCCTTCTTCTGCTTCTTCTGCTTCACCCTCCAGACTTCACCTTCTCCTTCTCCTTCTTCTGCTTCTTCCGCTTCACCCTCCTGACTTCACCTTTTCCTTCTCCTTCTTCTACTTCTTCTGATTCACCCTCCAGACTTCACCTTCTCCGTCTCCTTCTTCTGCTTCTTCTGCTTCACCCTCCAGACTTTACCTTCTCCTTCTCCTTCTTCTGCTTCTTCTGCTGCTCCCTCCAGACTTCACCTACTCCTTCTCCTTCTTCTGCTTCTTCTGCTTCACCCTCCTGACTTCACCTTCTCCGTCTCCTTCTTCTACTACTTCTGCTTCACCCCCCTGACTTCACCTTCTCCTTCTCCTTCTTCTGCTTCTTCTGATTCACCCTCCTAACTTCACCTTCTACTTCTCCTTCTGCTTCTTCTGATTCACCCTCCTGACTTCACCTTCTCCTTCTCCTTCTTCTGCTTCTTCTGATTCACCCTCCAGACTTCAGCTTCTCCTTCTCCTTCTTCTGCTTCTTCTGATTCACCCTCCAGACTTCACCTTCTCCTTCTCCTTCTTCTGCTTCTTCTGATTCACCCTCCAGACCTCACCTTCTCCTTCTCCTTCTTCTACTTTTTCTGATTCACCCTCCAGACTTCATCTTCTCCTTCTCCTTCTTCTGCTTCTTCTGATTCACCCTCCAGACTTCAACTTCTCCTTCTCCTTCTTCTGCTTCTTCTGATTCACCCTCCAGACTTCACCTTCTCCTTCTCCTTCTTCTACTCCTTCTGATTCACCCTCCAGACTTCACCTTCTCCTTCTTCTACTTCTTCTGATTCACCCTCCAGACTTCACCTTCTCCTTCTCCTTCTTCTACTTCTTCTGATTCACCCTCCAGTCTTCACCTTCTCCTTCTCCTTCTTCTGCTTCTTCTGCTTCACCCTCCATACTTCACCTTCACCTTCTCTTTCTTCTGCTTCTTCTGATTCACCCTCCAGACTTCACCTTCTCCTTCTCCTTCTTCTGCTTCTTCTGATTCACCCTCCAGACTTCACCTTCTCCTTCTCCTTCTTCTGCTTCTTCTGATTCACCCTCCAGACTTCACCTTCTCCTTCTCCTTCTTCTGCTTCTTCTGATTCACCCTCCAGACTTCACCTTCTCCTTCTCCTTCTTCTGCTTCTTCTGATTCACCCTCCAGACTTCACCTTCTCCTTCTTCTACTTCTTCTGATTCACCCTCCAGACTTCATCTTCTCCTTCTCCTTCTTCTGCTTCTTTTGATTCACCCTCCAGACTTCACCTTCTCCTTCTCCTTCTTCTGCTTCTTCTGATTCACCCTCCAGACTTCACCTTCTCCTTCTCCTTCTTCTACTTCTTCTGATTCACCCACGAGACTTCACCTTCTCCTTCTCCTTCTTCTACTTCTTCTGATTCACCCTCCAGACTTCACCTTCTCCTTCTCCTTCTTCTGCTTCTTCTGATTCACCCTCCAGACTTCACCTTCTCCTTCTCCTTCTTCTGCTTCTTCTGATTCACCCTCCAGACTTCACCTTCTCCTTCTCCTTCTTCTGCTTCTTCTGATTCACCCTTCAGACTTCACCTTCTCCTTCTCCTTCTTCTGCTTCTTCTGATTCACCCTCCAGACCTCACCTTCTCCTTCTCCTTCTTCTACTTCTTCTGATTCACCCTCCAGACTTCATCTTCTCCTTCTCCTTCTTCTGCTTCTTCTGATTCAGCCTCCAGACTTCACCTTCTCCTTCTGCTTCTTCTGCTTCTTCTGATTCACCCTCCTGACTTCACCTTCTCCTTCTCCTTCTTCTACTTCTTCTGCTTCACCCTCCTGACTTCACCTTCTCCTTCTCCTTCTTCTGCTTCTTCTGATTCACCCTCCAGACTTCGCCTTCTCCTTCTCCTTCGTCTACTTCTTCTGATTCACCCTCCAGACTACACCTTCTCCTTCTCCTTCTTCTACTTCTTCTGATTCACCCTCCAGACTTCACCTTCTCCTTCTCCTTCTTCTACTTCTTCTGATTCACCCTCCAGTCTTCACCTTCTCCTTCTCCTTCTTCTGCTTCTTCTGTTTCACCCTGCAGACTTCACCTTCTCCTTCTCCTTCTTCTGCTTCTTCTGATTCACCCTCCAGACTTCACCTTCTCCTTCTATTCTTCTGCTTCTTCTGATTCACCCTCCAGACTTCACCTTCTCCTTCTCCTTCTTCTGCTTCTGCTGATTCACCCTCCAGACTTCACCTTCTCCTTCTCCTTCTTCTGCTTCTTCTGATTCACCCTCCAGACTTCACCTTCTCCTTCTCCTTCTTCTGCTTCTTCTGATTCACCCTCCAGACTTCACCTTCTCCTTCTCCTTCTTCTACTTCTTCTGATTCACCCTCCAGACTTCACCTTCTCCTTCTCCTTCTTCTGCTTCTACTGATTCACCCTCCAGACTTCGCCTTCTCCTTCTCCTTCGTCTACTTCTTCTGATTCACCCTCCAGACTACACCTTCTCCTTCTCCTTCTTCTACTTCTTCTGATTCACCCTCCAGACTTCACCTTCTCCTTCTCCTTCTTCTGCTTCTTCTGATTCACCCTCCAGACTTCACCTTCTCCTTCTCCTTCTTCTACTTCTTCTGATTCATCCTCCAGACTTCACCTTCTCCTTCTCCTTCTTCTACTTCTTCTGATTCACCCTCCAGACTTCACCTACTCCTTCTCCTTCTTCTTCTGATTCACCCTCCTGACTTCACCTTCTCCTTCTCCTTCTTCTGCTTCTTCTGCTTCACCCTCCAGACTTCACCTTCTGCTTCTCCTTCTTCTGCTTCTTCTGCTTCACCCTCCAGACTTCACCTTCTCCTTCTCCTTCTTCTGCTTCTTCTGCTTCACCCTCCTGACTTCACCTTCTCCTTCTCCTTCTTCTACTTCTTCTGATTCACCCTCCAGACTTCACCTTCTCCTTCTCCTTCTTCTGCTTCTTCTGCTTCACCCTCCAGACTTTACCTTCTCCTTCTCCTTCTTCTGCTTCTTCTGCTGCTCCCTCCAGACTTCACCTACTCCTTCTCCTTCTTCTGCTTCTTCTGCTTCACCCTCCTGACTTCACCTTCTCCGTCTCCTTCTTCTACTACTTCTGCTTCACCCCCCTGACTTCACCTTCTCCTTCTCCTTCTTCTGCTTCTTCTGATTCACCCTCCTAACTTCACCTTCTCCTTCTCCTTCTTCTACTTCTTCTGATTCACCCTCCAGACTTCACCTTCTCCTTCTCCTTCTTCTTCTTCTTCTGATTTACCCTCCAGACTTCATCTTCTCCTTCTCCTTCTTCTGCTTCTTCTGATTCACCCTCCAGACTTCACCTTCTCCTTCTCCTTCTTCTGCTTCTTCTGATTCACCCTCCAGACTTCACCTTCTGCTTCTCCTTCTTCTGCTTCTTCTGCTTCACCCTCCAGACTTCACCTTCTCCTTCTCCTTCTTCTGCTTCTTCTGCTTCACCCTCCTGACTTCACCTTCTCCTTCTCCTTCTTCTACTTCTTCTGATTCACCCTCCAGACTTCACCTTCTCCTTCTCCTTCTTCTACTTCTTCTGATTCACCCTCCAGACTTCATCTTCTCCTTCTCCTTCTTCTGCTTCTTCTGATTCACCCTCCAGACTTCACCTTCTCCTTCTCCTTCTTCTGCTTCTTCTGATTCACCCTCCTGACTTCACCTTCTCCTTCTCCTTCTTCTACTTCTTCTGCTTCACCCTCCTGACTTCACCTTCTCCTTCTCCTTCTTCTGCTTCTTCTGATTCACCCTCCAGACTTCGCCTTCTCCTTCTCCTTCGTCTACTTCTTCTGATTCACCCTCCAGACTACACCTTCTCCTTCTCCTTCTTCTACTTCTTCTGATTCACCCTCCAGACTTCACCTTCTCCTTCTCCTTCTTCTACTTCTTCTGATTCACCCTCCAGTCTTCACCTTCTCCTTCTCCTTCTTCTGCTTCTTCTGTTTCACCCTGCAGACTTCACCTTCTCCTTCTCCTTCTTCTGCTTCTTCTGATTCACCCTCCTGACTTCACCTTCTCCTTCTCCTTCTTCTGTTTCTTCTAATTCACCCTCCAGACTTCACCTTCTCCTTCTCCTTCTACTACTCCTTCTGATTCACCCTCCAGACTTCACCTTCTCCTTCTATTCTTCTGCTTCTTCTGATTCACCCTCCAGACTTCACCTTCTGCTTCTCCTTCTTCTGCTTCTTCTGCTTCACCCTCCAGACTTCACCTTCTCCTTCTCCTTCTTCTGCTTCTTCTGCTTCACCCTCCTGACTTCTCCTTCTCCTTCTCCTTCTTCTACTTCTTCTGATTCACCCTCCAGACTTCACCTTCTCCTTCTCCTTCTTCTACTTCTTCTGATTCACCCTCCAGACTTCATCTTCTCCTTCTCCTTCTTCTGCTTCTTCTGATTCACCCTCCAGACTTCACCTTCTCCTTCTCCTTCTTCTGCTTCTTCTGATTCACCCTCCTGACTTCACCTTCTCCTTCTCCTTCTTCTACTTCTTCTGCTTCACCCTCCTGACTTCACCTTCTCCTTCTCCTTCTTCTGCTTCTTCTGATTCACCCTCCAGACTTCGCCTTCTCCTTCTCCTTCGTCTACTTCTTCTGATTCACCCTCCAGACTAAACCTTCTCCTTCTCCTTCTTCTACTTCTTCTGATTCACCCTCCAGACTTCACCTTCTCCTTCTCCTTCTTCTACTTCTTCTGATTCACCCTCCAGTCTTCACCTTCTCCTTCTCCTTCTTCTGCTTCTTCTGTTTCACCCTGCAGACTTCACCTTCTCCTTCTCCTTCTTCTGCTTCTTCTGATTCACCCTCCTGACTTCAGCTTCTCCTTCTCCTTCTTCTGTTTCTTCTAATTCACCCTCCAGACTTCACCTTCTCCTTCTCCTTCTACTACTTCTTCTGATTCACCCTCCAGACTTCACCTTCTCCTTCTATTCTTCTGCTTCTTCTGATTCACCCTCCAGACTTCACCTTCTCCTTCTCCTTCTTCTGCTTCTTCTGATTCACCCTCCAGACTTCACCTTCTCCTTCTCCTTCTTCTGCTTCTTCTGATTCACCCTCCAGACTTCACCTTCTCCTTCTCCTTCTTCTGCTTCTTCTGATTCACCCTCCAGACTTCACCTTCTCCTTCTCCTTCTTCTACTTCTTCTGATTCACCCTCCAGACTTCACCTTCTCCTTCTCCTTCTTCTGCTTCTTCCGATTCACCCTCCAGACTTCGCCTTCTCCTTCTCCTTCGTCTACTTCTTCTGATTCACCCTCCAGACTACACCTTCTCCTTCTCCTTCTTCTACTTCTTCTGATTCACCCTCCAGACTTCACCTTCTCCTTCTCCTTCTTCTGCTTCTTCTGATTCACCCTCCAGACTTCACCTTCTCCTTCTCCTTCTTCTACTTCTTCTGATTCATCCTCCAGACTTCACCTTCTCCTTCTCCTTCTTCTACTTCTTCTGATTCACCCTCCAGACTTCACCTACTCCTTCTCCTTCTTCTTCTGATTCACCCTCCTGACTTCACCTTCTCCTTCTCCTTCTTCTGCTTCTTCTGCTTCACCCTCCAGACTTCACCTTCTGCTTCTCCTTCTTCTGCTTCTTCTGCTTCACCCTCCAGACTTCACCTTCTCCTTCTCCTTCTTCTGCTTCTTCTGCTTCACCCTCCTGACTTCACCTTCTCCTTCTCCTTCTTCTACTTCTTCTGATTCACCCTCCAGACTTCACCTTCTCCTTCTCCTTCTTCTGCTTCTTCTGCTTCACCCTCCAGACTTTACCTTCTCCTTCTCCTTCTTCTGCTTCTTCTGCTGCTCCCTCCAGACTTCACCTACTCCTTCTCCTTCTTCTGCTTCTTCTGCTTCACCCTCCTGACTTCACCTTCTCCGTCTCCTTCTTCTACTACTTCTGCTTCACCCCCCTGACTTCACCTTCTCCTTCTCCTTCTTCTGCTTCTTCTGATTCACCCTCCTAACTTCACCTTCTACTTCTCCTTCTGCTTCTTCTGATTCACCCTCCTGACTTCACCTTCTCCTTCTTCTGCTTCTTCTGATTCACCCTCCAGACTTCAGCTTCTCTGTCTCCTTCTTCTGCTTCTTCTGATTCACCCTCCAGACTTCACCTTCTCCTTCTCCTTCTTCTGCTTCTTCTGATTCACCCTCCAGACCTCACCTTCTCCTTCTCCTTCTTCTACTTTTTCTGATTCACCCTCCAGACTTCATCTTCTCCTTCTCCTGCTTCTTCTGATTAACCCTCCAGACTTCACCTTCTCCTTCTCCTTCTTCTGCTTCTTCTGATTCACCCTCCAGACTTCACCTTCTCCTTCTCCTTCTTCTACTCCTTCTGATTCACCCTCCAGACTTCACCTTCTCCTTCTCCTTCTTCTACTTCTTCTGATTCACCCTCCAGTCTTCACCTTCTCCTTCTCCTTCTTCTGCTTCTTCTGCTTCACCCTCCAGACTTCACCTTCTCCTTCTCTTTCTTCTGCTTCTTCTGATTCACCCTCCAGACTTCACCTTCTCCTTCTCCTTCTTCTGATTCTTCTGATTCACCCTCCAGACTTCACCTTCTCCTTCTCCTTCTTCTGCTTCTTCTGATTCACCCTCCTGTCTTCACCTTCTCCTTCTCCTTCTTCTACTTCTTCTGCTTCACCCTCCTGACTTCACCTTCTCCTTCTCCTTCTTCTACTTCTTCTGATTCACCCTCCAGACTTCACCTTCTCCTTCTCCTTCTTCTGCTTCCTCTGCTTCACCCTCCAGACTTCACCTTCTCCTTCTCCTTCTTCTGCTTCTTCTGCTTCGCCCTCCAGACTTCACCTTCTCCTTCTCCTTCTTCTGCTTCTTCTGCTTCACCCTCCAGACTTGACCTTCTCCTTCTCCTTCTTCTGCTTCTTCTGCTTCACCCTCCTGACTTCACCTTCTCCTTCTCCTTCTTCTACTTCTTCTGATTCACCCTCCAGACTTCACCTTCTCCTTCTCCTTCTTCTGCTTCTTCTGCTTCACCCTCCAGACTTCATCTTCTCCTTCTCCTTCTTCTGCTTCTTCTGCTGCGCCCTCCAGAATTCACCTACTCCTCCTTCTTCTGCTTCTTCTGCTTCACCCTCCTGACTTCACCTTCTCCTTCTCCTTCTTCTACTTCTTCTGCTTCACCCCCCTGACTTCACCTTCTCCTTCTCCTTCTTCTGCTTCTTCTGATTCACCATCCTAACTTCACCTTCTCCTTCTCCTTCTTCTGCTTCTTCTGATTCACCCTCCTGACTTCACCTTCTCCTTCTCCTTCTTCTGCTTCTTCTGATTCACCCTCCAGACTTCACCTTCTCCTTCTCCTTCTTCTGCTTCTTCTGATTCACCCTCCAGACTTCACCTTCTCCTTCTCCTTCTTCTGCTTCTTCTGATTCACCCTCCAGACCTCACCTTCTCCTTCTCCTTCTTCTACTTCTTCTGATTCACCCTCCAGACTTCATCTTCTCCTTCTCCTTCTTCTGCTTCTTCTGATTCACCCTCCAGACTTCACCTTCTCCTTCTCCTTCTCCTGCTTCTTCTGATTCACCCTCCAGACTTCACCTTCTCCTTCTTCTACTTCTTCTGATTCACCCTCCAGACTTCACCTTCTCCTTCTCCTTCTTCTACTTCTTCTGATTCACCCTCCAGTCTTCACCTTCTCCTTCTCCTTCTTCTGCTTCTTCTGCTTCACCCTCCAGACTTCACCTTCACCTTCTCTTTCTTCTGCTTCTTCTGATTCACCCTCCAGACTTCACCTTCTACTTCTCCTTCTTCTGCTTCTTCTGATTCACCCTCCAGACTTCACCTTCTCCTTCTCCTTCTTCTGCTTCTTCTGATTCACCCTCCAGACTTCACCTTCTCCTTCTCCTTCTTCTGCTTCTTCTGATTCACCCTCCAGACTTCACCTTCTCCTTCTCCTTCTTCTGCTTCTTCTGATTCACCCTCCAGACTTCACCTTCTCCTTCTTCTACTTCTTCTGATTCACCCTCCAGACTTCATCTTCTCCTTCTCCTTCTTCTGCTTCTTCTGATTCACCCTCCAGACTTCATCTTCTCCTTCTCCTTCTTCTACTTCTTCTGATTCACCCACGAGACTTCACCTTCTCCTTCTCCTTCTTCTACTTCTTCTGATTCACCCTCCAGACTTCACCTTCTCCTTCTCCTTCTTCTGCTTCTTCTGATTCACCCTCCAGACTTCACCTTCTCCTTCTCCTTCTTCTGCTTCTTCTGATTCACCCTCCCGACTACACCTTCTCCTTCTCCTTCTTCTGCTTCTTCTGATTCACCCTTCAGACTTCACCTTCTCCTTCTCCTTCTTCTGCTTCTTCTGATTCACCCTCCAGACCTCACCTTCTCCTTCTCCTTCTTCTACTTCTTCTGATTCACCCTCCAGACTTCATCTTCTCCTTCTCCTTCTTCTGCTTCTTCTGATTCACCCTCCAGACTTCACCTTCTCCTTCTCCTTCTTCTGCTTCTTCTGATTCACCCTCCTGACTTCACCTTCTCCTTCTCCTTCTTCTACTTCTTCTGCTTCACCCTCCTGACTTCACCTTCTCCTTCTCCTTCTTCTGCTTCTTCTGATTCACCCTCCAGACTTCGCCTTCTCCTTCTCCTTCGTCTACTTCTTCTGATTCACCCTCCAGACTACACCTTCTCCTTCTCTTTCTTCTACTTCTTCTGATTCACCCTCCAGACTTCACCTTCTCCTTCTCCTTCTTCTACTTCTTCTGATTCACCCTCCAGTCTTCACCTTCTCCTTCTCCTTCTTCTGCTTCTTCTGTTTCACCCTGCAGACTTCACCTTCTCCTTCTCCTTCTTCTGCTTCTTCTGATTCACCCTCCTGACTTCACCTTCTCCTTCTCCTTCTTCTGTTTCTTCTAATTCACCCTCCAGACTTCACCTTCTCCTTCTCCTTCTACTACTTCTTCTGATTCACCCTCCAGACTTCACCTTCTCCTTCTATTCTTCTGCTTCTTCTGATTCACCCTCCAGACTTCACCTTCTCCTTCTCCTTCTTCTGCTTCTTCTGATTCACCCTCCAGACTTCACCTTCTCCTTCTCCTTCTTCTGCTTCTTCTGATTCACCCTCCAGACTTCACCTTCTCCTTCTCCTTCTTCTGCTTCTTCTGATTCACCCTCCAGACTTCACCTTCTCCTTCTCCTTCTTCTACTTCTTCTGATTCACCCTCCAGACTTCACCTTCTCCTTCTCCTTCTTCTGCTTCTTCTGATTCACCCTCCAGACTTCGCCTTCTCCTTCTCCTTCGTCTACTTCTTCTGATTCACCCTCCAGACTACACCTTCTCCTTCTCCTTCTTCTACTTCTTCTGATTCACCCTCCAGACTTCACCTTCTCCTTCTCCTTCTTCTGCTTCTTCTGATTCACCCTCCAGACTTCACCTTCTCCTTCTCCTTCTTCTACTTCTTCTGATTCATCCTCCAGACTTCACCTTCTCCTTCTCCTTCTTCTACTTCTTCTGATTCACCCTCCAGACTTCACCTACTCCTTCTCCTTCTTCTTCTGATTCACCCTCCTGACTTCACCTTCTCCTTCTCCTTCTTCTGCTTCTTCTGCTTCACCCTCCAGACTTCACCTTCTGCTTCTCCTTCTTCTGCTTCTTCTGCTTCACCCTCCAGACTTCACCTTCTCGTTCTCCTTCTTCTGCTTCTTCTGCTTCACCCTACTGACTTCACCTTCTCCTTCTCCTTCTTCTACTTCTTCTGATTCACCCTCCAGACTTCACCTTCTCCTTCTCCTTCTTCTGCTTCTTCTGCTTCACCCTCCAGACTTTACCTTCTCCTTCTCCTTCTTCTGCTTCTTCTGCTGCTCCCTCCAGACTTCACCTACTCCTTCTCCTTCTTCTGCTTCTTCTGCTTCACCCTCCTGACTTCACCTTCTCCGTCTCCTTCTTCTACTACTTCTGCTTCACCCCCCTGACTTCACCTTCTCCTTCTCCTTCTTCTGCTTATGCTGATTCACCCTCCTAACTTCACCTTCTCCTTCTCCTTCTTCTGCTTCTTCTGATTCACCCTCCAGACTTCACCTTCTCCTTCTACTTCTTCTGATTCACCCTCCAGACTTCACCTTCTCCTTCTCCTTCTTCTGCTTCTTCTGATTCACCCTCCAGACTTCACCTTCTCCTTCTCCTTCTTCTGCTTCTTCTGGTTCACCCTCCAGACTTCACCTTCTGCTTCTCCTTCTTCTGCTTCTTCTGCTTCACCCTCCAGACTTCACCTTCTCCTTCTCCTTCTTCTGCTTCTTCTGCTTCACCCTCCTGACTTCACCTTCTCCTTCTCCTTCTTCTACTTCTTCTGATTCACCCTCCAGACTTCACCTTCTCCTTCTCCTTCTTCTACTTCTTCTGATTCACCCTCCACACTTCATCTTCTCCTTCTCCTTCTTCTGCTTCTTCTGATTCACCCTCCAGACTTCACCTTCTCCTTCTCCTTCTTCTGCTTCTTCTGATTCACCCTCCTGACTTCACCTTCTCCTTCTCCTTCTTCTACTTCTTCTGCTTCACCCTCCTGACTTCACCTTCTCCTTCTCCTTCTTCTGCTTCTTCTGATTCACCCTCCAGACTTCGCCTTCTCCTTCTCCTTCGTCTACTTCTTCAGATTCACCCTCCAGACTACACCTTCTCCTTCTCCTTCTTCTACTTCTTCTGATTCACCCTCCAGACTTCACCTTCTCCTTCTCCTTCTTCTACTTCTTCTGATTCACCCTCCAGTCTTCACCTTCTCCTTCTCCTTCTTCTGCTTCTTCTGTTTCACCCTGCAGACTTCACCTTCTCCTTCTCCTTCTTCTGCTTCTTCTGATTCACCCTCCTGACTTCACCTTCTCCTTCTCCTTCTTCTGTTTCTTCTAATTCACCCTCCAGACTTCACCTTCTCCTTCTCCTTCTACTACTTCTTCTGATTCACCCTCCAGACTTCACCTTCTCCTTCTATTCTTCTGCTTCTCCTGATTCACCCTCCAGACTTCACCTTCTCCTTCTCCTTCTTCTGCTTCTTCTGATTCACCCTCCAGACTTCACCTTCTCCTTCTCCTTCTTCTGCTTCTTCTGATTCACCCTCCAGACTTCACCTTCTCCTTCTCCTTCTTCTGCTTCTTCTGATTCACCCTCCAGACTTCACCTTCTCCTTCTCCTTCTTCTACTTCTTCTGATTCACCCTCCAGACTTCACCTTCTCCTTCTCCTTCTTCTGCTTCTTCTGATTCACCCTCCAGACTTCGCCTTCTCCTTCTCCTTCGTCTACTTCTTCTGATTCACCCTCCAGACTACACCTTCTCCTTCTCCTTCTTCTACTTCTTCTGATTCATCCTCCAGACTTCACCTTCTCCTTCTCCTTCTTCTACTTCTTCTGATTCACCCTCCAGACTTCACCTACTCCTTCTCCTTCTTCTTCTGATTCACACTCCTGACTTCACCTTCTCCTTCTCCTTCTTCTGCTTCTTCTGCTTCACCCTCCAGACTTCACCTTCTGCTTCTCCTTCTTCTGCTTCTTCTGCTTCACCCTCCAGACTTCACCTTCTCCTTCTCCTTCTTCTGCTTCTTCTGCTTCACCCTCCTGACTTCACCTTCTCCTTCTCCTTCTTCTACTTCTTCTGATTCACCCTCCAGACTTCACCTTCTCCTTCTCCTTCTTCTGCTTCTTCTGCTTCACCCTCCAGACTTTACCTTCTCCTTCTCCTTCTTCTGCTTCGTCTGCTGCTCCCTCCAGACTTCACCTACTCCTTCTCCTTCTTCTGCTTCTTCTGCTTCACCCTCCTGACTTCACCTTCTCCGTCTCCTTCTTCTACTACTTCTGCTTCACCCCCCTGACTTCACCTTCTCCTTCTCCTTCTTCTGCTTCTTCTGATTCACCCTCCTAACTTCACCTTCTACTTCTCCTTCTGCTTCTTCTGATTCACCCTCCTGACTTCACCTTCTCCTTCTTCTGCTTCTTCTGATTCACCCTCCAGACTTCAGCTTCTCCTTCTCCTTCTTCTGCTTCTTCTGATTCACCCTCCAGACTTCACCTTCTCCTTCTCCTTCTTCTGCTTCTTCTGATTCACCCTCCAGACCTCACCTTCTGCTTCTCCTTCTTCTACTTTTTCTGATTCACCCTCCAGACTTCATCTTCTCCTTCTCCTGCTTCTTCTGATTCACCCTCCAGACTTCACCTTCTCCTTCTCCTTCTTCTGCTTCTTCTGATTCACCCTCCAGACTTCACCTTCTCCTTCTCCTTCTTCTACTCCTTCTGATTCACCCTCCAGACTTCACCTTCTCCTTCTCCTTCTTCTACTTCTTCTGATTCACCCTCCAGTCTTCACCTTCTCCTTCTCCTTCTTCTGCTTCTTCTGCTTCACCCTCCAGACTTCACCTTCTCCTTCTCTTTCTTCTGCTTCTTCTGATTCACCCTCCAGACTTCACCTTCTCCTTCTCCTTCTTCTGATTCTTCTGATTCACCCTCCAGACTTCACCTTCTCCTTCTCCTTCTTCTGCTTCTTCTGATTCACCCTCCTGTCTTCACCTTCTCCTTCTCCTTCTTCTACTTCTTCTGCTTCACCCTCCTGACTTCACCTTCTCCTTCTCCTTCTTCCACTTCTTCTGATTCACCCTCCAGACTTCACCTTCTCCTTCTCCTTCTTCTGCTTCCTCTGCTTCACCCTCCAGACTTCACCTTCTCCTTCTCCTTCTTCTGCTTCTTCTGCTTCGCCCTCCAGACTTCACCTTCTCCTTCTCCTTCTTCTGCTTCTTCTGCTTCACCCTCCAGACTTGACCTTCTCCTTCTCCTTCTTCTGCTTCTTCTGCTTCACCCTCCTGACTTCACCTTCTCCTTCTCCTTCTTCTACTTCTTCTGATTCACCCTCCAGACTTCACCTTCTCCTTCTCCTTCTTCTGCTTCTTCTGCTTCACCCTCCAGACTTCACCTTCTCCTTCTCCTTCTTCTGCTTCTTCTGCTGCGCCCTCCAGACTTCACCTACTCCTCCTTCTTCTGCTTCTTCTGCTTCACCCTCCTGACTTCACCTTCTCCTTCTCCTTCTTCTACTTCTTCTGCTTCACCCCCCTGACTTCACCTTCTCCTTCTCCTTCTTCTGCTTCTTCTGATTCACCATCCTAACTTCACCTTCTCCTTCTCCTTCTTCTGCTTCTTCTGATTCACCCTCCTGACTTCACCTTCTCCTTCTCCTTCTTCTGCTTCTTCTGATTCACACTCCAGACTTGACCTTCTCCTTCTCCTTCTTCTGCTTCTTCTGATTCACCCTCCAGACTTCACCTTCTCCTTCTCATTCTTCTGCTTCTTCTGATTCACCCTCCAGACCTCACCTTCTCCTTCTCCTTCTTCTACTTCTTCTGATTCACCCTCCAGACTTCATCTTCTCCTTCTCCTTCTTCTGCTTCTTCTGATTCACCCTCCAGACTTCACCTTCTCCTTCTCCTTCTTCTGCTTCTTCTGATTCACCCTCCAGACTTCACCTTCTCCTTCTTCTACTTCTTCTGATTCACCCTCCAGACTTCACCTTCTCCTTCTCCTTCTTCTACTTATTCTGATTCACCCTCCAGTCTTCACCTTCTCCTTCTCCTTCTTCTGCTTCTTCTGCTTCACCCTCCAGACTTCACCTTCACCTTCTCTTTCTTCTGCTTCTTCTGATTCACCCTCCAGACTTCACCTTCTCCTTCTCCTTCTTCTGCTTCTTCTGATTCACCCTCCAGACTTCACCTTCTCCTTCTCCTTCTTCTGCTTCTTCTGATTCACCCTCCAGACTTCACCTTCTCCTTCTCCTTCTTCTGCTTCTTCTGATTCACCCTCCAGACTTCACCTTCTCCTTCTCCTTCTTCTGCTTCTTCTGATTCACCCTCCAGACTTCACCTTCTCCTTCTTCTACTTCTTCTGATTCACCCTCCAGACTTCATCTTCTCCTTCTCCTTCTTCTGCTTCTTTTGATTCACCCTCCAGACTTCACCTTCTCCTTCTCCTTCTTCTGCTTATTCTGATTCACCCTCCAGACTTCACCTTCTCCTTCTCCTTCTTCTACTTCTTCTGATTCACCCACGAGACTTCACCTTCTCCTTCTCCTTCTTCTACTTCTTCTGATTCACCCTCCAGACTTCACCTTCTCCTTCTCCTTCTTCTGCTTCTTCTGATTCACCCTCCAGACTTCACCTTCTCCTTCTCCTTCTTCTGCTTCTTCTGATTCACCCTCCAGACTTCACCTTCTCCTTCTCCTTCTTCTGCTTCTTCTGATTCACCCTTCAGACTTCACCTTCTCCTTCTCCTTCTTCTGCTTCTTCTGATTCACCCTCCAGACCTCACCTTCTCCTTCTCCTTCTTCTACTTCTTCTGATTCACCCTCCAGACTTCATCTTCTCCTTCTCCTTCTTCTGCTTCTTCTGATTCACCCTCCAGACTTCACCTTCTCCTTCTCCTTCTTCTGCTTCTTCTGATTCACCCTCCTGACTTCACCTTCTCCTTCTCCTTCTTCTACTTCTTCTGCTTCACCCTCCTGACTTCACCTTCTCCTTCTCCTTCTTCTACTTCTTCTGATTCACCCTCCAGACTTCACCTTCTCCTTCTCCTTCTTCTGCTTCCTCTGCTTCACCCTCCAGACTTCACCTTCTCCTTCTCCTTCTTCTGCTTCTTCTGCTTCGCCCTCCAGACTTCACCTTCTCCTTCTCCTTCTTCTGCTTCTTCTGCTTCACCCTCCAGACTTGACCTTCTCCTTCTCCTTCTTCTGCTTCTTCTGCTTCACCCTCCTGACTTCACCTTCTCCTTCTCCTTCTTCGACTTCTTCTGATTCACCCTCCAGACTTCACCTTCTCCTTCTCCTTCTTCTACTTCTTCTGCTTCTCCCTCCAGACTACACCTTCTCCTTCTCCTTCTTCTGCTTCTTCTGATTCACCCTCCAGACTTCACCTTCTCCTTCTCCTTCTTCTACTTCTTCTGATTCACCCTCCAGTCTTCACCTTCTCCTTCTCCTTCTTCTGCTTCTTCTGATTCACCCTGCAGACTTCACCTTCTCCTTCTCCTTCTTCTGCTTCTTCTGATTCACCCTCCTGACTTCACCTTCTCCTTCTCCTTCTTCTGTTTCTTCTAATTCACCCTCCAGACTTCACCTTCTCCTTCTCCTTCTTCTACTTCTTCTGATTCACCCTCCAGACTTCACCTTCTCCTTCTATTCTTCTGCTTCTTCTGATTCACCCTCCAGACTTCACCTTCTCCTTCTCCTTCTTCTGCTTCTTCTGATTCACCCTCCAGACTTCACCTTCTCCTTCTCCTTCTTCTGCTTCTTCTGATTCACCCTCCAGACTTCACCTTCTCCTTCTCCTTCTTCTGCTTCTTCTGATTCACCCTCCAGACTTCACCTTCTCCTTCTCCTTCTTCTACTTCTTCTGATTCACCCTCCGGACTTCACCTTCTCCTTCTCCTTCTTCTGCTTCTTCTGATTCACCCTCCAGACGTCGCCTTCTCCTTCTCCTTCGTCTACTTCTTCTGATTCACCCTCCAGACTACAGCTTCTCCTTCTCCTTCTTCTACTTCTTCTGATTCACCCTCCAGACTTCACCTTCTCCTTCTCCTTCTTCTGCTTCTTCTGATTCACCCTCCAGACTTCACCTTCTCCTTCTCCTTCTTCTACTTCTTCTGATTCATCCTCCAGACTTCACCTTCTCCTTCTCCTTCTTCTACTTCTTCTGATTCACCCTCCAGACTTCACCTACTCCTTCTCCTTCTTCTTCTGATTCACCCTCCTGACTTCACCTTCTCCTTCTCCTTCTTCTGCTTCTTCTGCTTCACCCTCCAGACTTCACCTTCTCCTTCTCCTTCTTCTGCTTCTTCTGCTTCACCCTCCAGACTTCACCTTCTCCTTCTCCTTCTTCTGCTTCTTCTGCTTCACCCTCCTGACTTCACCTTCTCCTTCTCCTTCTTCTACTTCTTCTGATTCACCCTCCAGACTTCACCTTCTCCTTCTCCTTCTTCTGCTTCTTCTGCTTCACCCTCCAGACTTTACCTTCTCCTTCTGCTTCTTCTGCTGCGCCCTCCAGGCTTCACCTACTCCTTCTCCTTCTTCTGCTTCTTCTGCTTCACCCTCCTGACTTCACCTTCTCCTTCTCCTTCTTCTACTTCTTCTGCTTCACCCCCCTGACTTCACCTTCTCCTTCTCCTTCTTCTGCTTCTTCTGATTCACCCTCCTAACTTCACCTTCTACTTCTCCTTCTTCTGCTTCTTCTGATTCACCCTCCTGACTTCACCTTCTCCTTCTCCTTCTTCTGCTTCTTCTGATTCACCCTCCAGACTTCAGCTTCTCCTTCTCCTTCTTCTGCTTCTTCTGATTCACCCTCCAGACTTCACCTTCTCCTTCTCCTTCTTCTGCTTCTTCTGATTCACACTCCAGACCTCACCTTCTCCTTCTCCTTCTTCTACTTCTTCTGATTCACCCTCCAGACTTCATCTTCTCCTTCTCCTTCTTCTGCTTCTTCTGATTCACCCTCCAGACTTCACCTTCTCCTTCTCCTTCTTCTGCTTCTTCTGATTCACCCTCCAGACTTCACCTTCTCCTTCTCCTTCTTCTACTCCTTCTGATTCACCCTCCAGACTTCACCTTCTCCTTCTCCTTCTTCTACTTCTTCTGATTCACCCTCCAGTCTTCACCTTCTCCTTCTCCTTCTTCTGCTTCTTCTGCTTCACCCTCCAGACTTCACCTTCTCCTTCTCTTTCTTCTGCTTCTTCTGATTCACCCTCCAGACTTCACCTTCTCCTTCTCCTTCTTCTGATTCTTCTGATTCACCCTCCAGACTTCACCTTCTCCTTCTCCTTCTTCTGCTTCTTCTGATTCACCCTCCTGACTTCACCTTCTCCTTCTCCTTCTTCTACTTCTTCTGCTTCACCCTCCTGACTTCACCTTCTCCTTCTCCTTCTTCTACTTCTTCTGATTCACCCTCCAGACTTCACCTTCTCCTTCTCCTTCTTCTGCTTCCTCTGCTTCACCCTCCAGACTTCACCTTCTCCTTCTCCTTCTTCTGCTTCTTCTGCTTCGCCCTCCAGACTTCACCTTCTCCTTCTCCTTCTTCTGCTTCTTCTGCTTCACCCTCCAGACTTGACCTTCTCCTTCTCCTTCTTCTGCTTCTTCTGCTTCACCCTCCTGACTTCACCTTCTCCTTCTCCTTCTTCTACTTCTTCTGATTCACCCTCCAGACTTCAACTTCTCCTTCTCCTTCTTCTGCTTCTTCTGCTTCACCCTCCAGACTTCACCTTCTCCTTCTCCTTCTTCTGCTTCTTCTGCTGCGCCCTCCAGACTTCACCTACTCCTCCTTCTTCTGCTTCTTCTGCTTCACCCTCCTGACTTCACCTTCTCCTTCTCCTTCTTCTACTTCTTCTGCTTCACCCCCCTGACTTCACCTTCTCCTTCTCCTTCTTCTGCTTCTTCTGATTCACCATCCTAACTTCACCTTCTCCTTCTCCTTCTTCTGCTTCTTCTGATTCACCCTCCTGACTTCACCTTCTCCTTCTCCTTCTTCTGCTTCTTCTGATTCACCCTCCAGACTTCACCTCCTCCTTCTCCTTCTTCTGCTTCTTCTGATTCACCCTCCAGACTTCACCTTCTCCTTCTCCTTTTCTGCTTCTTCTGCTTCACCCTCCAGACTTCACCTTCTCCTTCTCCTTCTTCTGCTTCTTCTGCTTCACCCTCCAGACTTCACCTTCTCCTTCTCCTTCTTCTGCTCCTTCTGCTTCACCCTCCAGACTTCACCTTCTCCTTCTCTTTCTTCTGCTTCTTCTGCTTCACCCTCCAGACTTCACATTCTCCTTCTGCTTCTTCTGCTTCTTCTGCTTCACCCTCCTGACTTCACCGTCTCCTTCTCCTTTTTCTGCTTCTTCTGCTTCACCCTCCAGACTTCACCTTCTCCTTCTCCTTCTTCTGCTTCTTCTGCTTCACCCTCCAGACTTCACCTTCTCCTTCTCCTCCTTCTGCTTCTTCTGCTTCACCCTCCAGACTTCACATTCTCCTTCTCCTTCTTCTGCTTCTTCTGATTCACCCTCCAGACTTCACCTTCTCCTTCTCCTTCTTCTGCATCTTCTGCTTCACCCTCCAGACTTCACCTTCTCCTTCCCCTTCTTCTGCTTCTTCTGCTTCACCCTCTAGACTTCACCTTCTCCATCTCCTTCTTCTGCTTCTTCTGCTTCACCCTCCAGACTTCACCATCTCCATCTCCTTCTTCTGCTTCTTCTGCTTCACCCTCCAGACTTCACCTTCTCCTTCTCCTCCTTCTGCTTCTTCTGCTTCACCCTCCAGACTTCACCTTCTCCTTTTCCTTCTTCTGCTTCTTCTGATACAACCTCCAGACTTCACCTTCTTCTTCTCCTTTTCTGCTTCTTCTGCTTCACCCTCCAGACTTCACCTTCTCATTCTCCTTCTTATGCTGCTTCTGCTTCACCCTCCAGGCTTCACCTTCTCATTCTCCTTCTTATGCTTCTTCTGCTTCACCCTCCAGACTTCACTTTCTACATCCCCTTCTTCTGCTTCTTCTGCTTAACCCTCCTGACTTCACCTTCTCCTTCTCCTTCTTCTGGTTCTTCTGCTTCACCCTCCTGACTTCACCTTCTCCTTCTCCTTTTCTGCTTCTTCTGCTTCACCCTCCAGACTTCACCTTCTCCTTCTTCTGCTTCTTCTGCTTCACCCTCCAGACTTCACCTGCCCGTTCTGCTTCTTCTGCTTCTTCTGCTTCACCCTCCAGACTTCACCTTCTCCTTCTCCTTCTTCTGCTTCACCCTCCAGACTTCACCTTCTACTTCTCCTTCTTCTGCTTCTTCTGCTTCACCCTCCAGACTTCACCTTCTCCTTCTCCTTCTTCACCTTCTTCTGCTTCACCCTCCAGACTTCACCTCCTCCTTCTCCTTCTTCTGCTTCTTCTGATTCACCCTCCAGACTTCACCTTCTCCTTCTCCTTCTTCTGCTTCTTCTGCTTCACCCTCCAGACTTCACCTTCTCCTTCTCCTTCTTCTGCTTCTTCTGCTTCACCCTCCAGACTTCACCTTCTCCTTCTCCTTCTTCTGCTCCTTCTGCTTCACCCTCCAGACTTCACCTTCTCCTTCTCTTTCTTCTGCTTCTTCTGCTTCACCCTCCAGACTTCACATTCTCCTTCTCCTTCTTCTGCTTCTTCTGCTTCACCCTCCTGACTTCACCGTCTCCTTCTCCTTTTTCTGCTTCTTCTGCTTCACCCTCCAGACTTCACCTTCTCCTTCTCCTTCTTCTGCTTCTTCTGCTTCACCCTCCAGACTTCACCTTCTCCTTCTCCTCCTTCTGCTTCTTCTGCTTCACCCTCCATACTTCACATTCTCCTTCTCCTTCTTCTGCTTCTTCTGATTCACCCTCCAGACTTCACCTTCTCCTTCTCCTTCTTCTGCATCTTCTGCTTCACCATCCAGACTTCATCTTCTCCTTCCCCTTCTTCTGCTTCTTCTGCTTCACCCTCTAGACTTCACCTTCTCCATCTCCTTCTTCTGCTTCTTCTGCTTCACCCTCCAGACTTCACCATCTCCATCTCCTTCTTCTGCTTCTTCTGCTTCACCCTCCAGACTTCACCTTCTCCGTCTCCTTCTTCTGCTTCTTCTGCTTCACCCTCCAGACTTCACCTTCTCCTTCTCCTTCTTCTGCTTCTTTGCTTCACCCTCCAGACTTCACCTTCTCCTTCTCCTTCTTCTGCTCCATCTGCTTCACCCTCCAGACTTCACCTTCTCCTTCTCCTTCTTCTGCTTCTTCTGCTTCACCCTCCAGACTTCACCTTCTCCTTCTCCTTCTTCTACTTCACCCTCCAGACTTCACCTTCTACTTCTTCTTCTTCTGCTTCTTCTGCTTCACCCTCCAGACTTCACCTTCTCCCTTTCCTTCTTCACCTTCTTCTGCTTCACCCTCCAGACTTCACCTTCTCCTTTTCCTTCTTCTGCTTCTTCTGATTCACCCTCCAGACTTCACCTTCTCCTTCTCCTTCTTCTGCTTCTTCTGCTTCACCCTCCAGACTTCACCTTCTCCTTCTCCTTCTTCTGCTTCTTCTGCTTCACCCTCCAGACTTCACCTTCACCTTCTCCTTCTTCTGCTCCTTCTGCTTCACACTCCAGACTTTACCTTCTCCTTCTCTTTCTTCTGCTTCTTCTGCTTCACCCTCCAGACTTCACATTCTCCTTCTCCTTCTTCTGCTTCTTCTGCTTCACCCTCCTGACTTCACCTTCTCCTTCTCCTTTTTCTGCTTCTTCTGCTTCACCCTCCAGACTTCACCTTCTCCTTCTCCTTCTTCTGCTTCTTCTGCTTCACCCTCCAGACTTCACCTTCTCCTTCTCCTCCTTCTGCTTCTTATGCTTCACCCTCCAGACTTCACATTCTCCTTCTCCTTCATCTGCTTCTTCTGATTCACCTTCCAGACTTCACCTTCTCCTTCTCCTTCTTCTGCATCTTCTGCTTCACCCTCCAGAATTCACCTTCTCCTTCCCCTTCTTCTGCTTCTTCTGCTTCACCTTCTAGACTTCACCTTCTCCATCTCCTTCTTCTGCTTCTTCTGCTTCACCCTCCAGACTTAACCTTCTCCATCTCCTTCTTCTGCTTCTTCTGCTTCACCCTCCAGACTTCACCTTTTCCTTCTCCTTCTTCTGCTTCTTCTGCTTCACCCTCCAGACTTCACCTTCTCCTTCTTCTGCTTCTTCTGCTTCACCCTCCAGACGTCACCTTCTCCTTCTCCTTCTTCACCTTCTTCTGCTTCACCCTCCAGACTTCACCTTCTCCTTCTCCTTCTTCTGCTTCTTCTGATTCACCCTCCAGACTTCACCTTCTCCTTCTCCTTCTTCTGCTCCTTCTGCTTCACCCTCCAGACTTCACCTTCTCCTTCTCTTTCTTCTGCTTCTTCTGCTTCACCCTCTCGACTTCACCTTCTCCATCTCCTTCTTCTGCTTCTTCTGCTTCACCCTCCAGACTTCACCTTCTCCATCTCCTTCTTCTGCTTCTTCTGCTTCACCCTCCAGACTTCACCTTTTCCTTCTCCTTCTTCTGCTTCTTCTTCTTCACCCTCCAGACTTCACCTTCTCCTTCTCCATCTTCTGCATCTTCTGCTTCACCCTCCAGACTTCACCTTCTCCTTCTCCTTGTTCTGCTTCTTCTGCTTCACCCTCCAGGCTTCACCTGCTCCTTCTCCTTCTTCTGCTCCATCTGCTTCACCCTCCAGACTTCACCTTCTCCTTCTCCTTCTTCACCTTCTTCTGCTTCACCCTCCAGACTTCACCTCCTCCTTCTCCTTCTTCTGCTTCTTCTGATTCACCCTCCAGACTTCACCTTCTCCTTCTCCTTCTTCTGCTCCTTCTGCTTCACCCTCCAGACTTCACCTTCTCCTTCTCTTTCTTCTGTTTCTTCTGCTTCACCCTCCAGTCTTCACATTCTCCTTCTCCTTCTTCTGCTTCTTCTGCTTCACCCTCCAGACTTCATCTTCTCCTTCTCCTTCTTCTGCTTCTTCTGCTTCACCCTCCAGACTTCACCTTCTCCTTCTCCTCCTTCTGCTTCTTCTGCTTCACCCTCCAGACTTCACATCTCCTTCTCCTTCTTCTGCTTCTTCTGATTCACCCTCCAGACTTCACCTTCTCCTTCTCCTTCTTCTGCATCTTCTGCTTCACCCTCCAGAATTCACCTCCTCCTTCCCCTTCTTCTGCTTCTTCTGCTTCACCCTCTAGACTTCACCTTCTCCATCTCCTTCTTCTGCTTCTTCTGCTTCACCCTCCAGACTTCACCTTCTCCATCTCCTTCTTCTGCTTCTTCTGCTTCACCCTCCAGACTTCACCTTCTCCTTCTCCTTCTTCTGCTTCTTCTGCTTCACCCTCCAGACTTCACCTTCTCCGTCTCCTTCTTCTGCTTCTTCTGCTTCACCCTCCAGACTTCACCTTCTCCTTCTCCTTCTTCTGCTTCTTCTGCTTCACCCTCCAGACTTCACCTTCTCCTTCTCCTTCTTCTGCTCCATCTGCTTCACCCTCCAGACTTCACCTTCTCCTTCTCCTTCTTCTGCTTCTTCTGCTTCACCCTCCAGACTTCACCTTCTCCTTCTCCTTCTTCTGCTTCACCCTCCAGACTTCACCTTCTACTTCTCCTTCTTCTGCTTCTTCTGCTTCACCCTCCAGACTTCACCTTCTCCTTCTCCTTCTTCACCTTCTTCTGCTTCACCCTCCAGACTTCACCTTCTCCTTCTCCTTCTTCTGCTTCTTCTGCTTCACCCTCCAGACTTCACCTTCTCCTTCTCCGTCTTCTGCTTCTTCTGCTTCACCCTCCAGACTTCACCTTCTCCTTCTCCTTCTTCTGCTTCTTCTGCTTCACCCTCCAGACTTCACCTTCTCCTTCTCCTTCTTCTGCTTCACCCTCCAGACTTCACCTTCTCCTTCTCCTTCTTCTGCTTCTTCTGCTTCACCTTGCAGACTTCTCCTTCTCCTTCTCCTTCTTCTGCAATTCTGCTTCACCCTCCAGGCTTCACCTTCTCCTTCTCCTTCTTCTAACCCTAACCCTAACCCTAACCCTAACCCTAACCTAAAACCTAACACTAACCCGAACCCTAACCCTAACCCTAACCATGCCCCTATCCCAACCCTAACTCTAACCTTAAACCCTAACCATAACCGTAATCCTAATTCCTAAACTTAAACCCTTACCCTAACCTTAACCCAAACCCAACGCCAACCCCAACCCTAACCCTAACTCTAACCCCTAACCCAAACCCCTAACACTAACCCTAACCCCTAACCTAAACACTAACCCTAACCCTCACCCTAAATAACCTAACCCTACCCCTAAACATAACCCTAATACCCTAACCCTAACCCTAATACACTAACCCTAACCCTAACCTCTAAACCTCCGAACCCTAACCCTAACCATAACCCTACTGCTAGCCCAACCCTAACCCTAACCCTAAACCCTAACACTAACCCTAACCCTAACCCTAAAACCGAACACATCCCTAACCCTAAATCCTAAACCTAAACCCTTACCCTAACCCTAACCCAACCCCAACCCCAACCCCAACCCTAACCCTAACCCTAACCCTAAACCCTAAACCTAACCCTAATCCTAACCCTAACCCTAACGCTAAACCCTAAATCTAACACTAACCCTAACCCTGAACCCTAACCATAAACCTAACCCTAACCCTAACCCTAAGTACCCTAACCCTAACCCTAATACCCTAACCCTAACCCTAATACACTAACCCTCACCCTAACTCCTAACCCTAGACCTAACACCGAACCCTAACCCCTAACCCTAACCCTAACCCCTAACACTAACCCTAACCCCTAACCCTAACCCCTAACCCTAACCCAACCCTAACCCTAACACTAATACCCTAACCCAAACCCTAACACCCTAACCCTAACCCTAACACCCTAATCCTAACCCTAACACTAACCCAAACCTTAAAACCTAACCCTAACTCTAACCCTAACCATAACCCTAACCCTAACCCTAACCCTAACTTAACCCTTTCCCTAACCCAAACCCAACCCTAACCCTAACCCTAAACACTAATCCTAACCCTAACCCTAACCCTAAATCCTAACCCTAACCCTAACCCTAAATCATAATGCTAAACCCTTAGCCTCACCCTAACCCAACCCGAACACCAAACACAACTCTAACCCTAACCCTAACCCTAAACCCTAAACATAATCCTAATCCTCACCCTAACACTATTGCTAAACCCTAAACCTAACACTAACCCTAACCCTAAACCCTAACCCTAACCCTAACACTAATCCTAACCCTAAAAATCCTAACCCAAACCTTAACCATAATACACTAACCCTAACACTAACCCCTAACCTTAAACCTAACCCTAACACCTAACCCTGACCCTAACACTAACCCTAACCCTAAACCCTAACCCTAAACATAACCCTAACGCTAAACCTAATACTCTAACCCTAACCCTAATACCCTAACCCTAACCCTAATACTCTAACCCTAACCCTAACCCCTAACCCTATATACCCTAACTCTAACTGTAACACTAACCCTAACCCTAATACCCTAAACCTAACCCTAACCATAACCCCTAACCCTAACCCTAAACCCTAACCCATAACCCTAACCCTAACCCCTAACCCTAACCCTAACCCTAACCCTAACCCTACACCTAACCCAACCCTAACCCTAACCCAAAATCTTAACACTAACCGTAACCATAAATCCTGAAGCTAAACCTGACCCTAACCCTATCCCAACCCCAACCCCAACACCAACCTCAACCCTTACCCTAAACCTAAGCCTAACCCCTAATCCTAACCCCTAACTCTATCCCTAGCCCAAACCCTAATGCTAACCCTAAATACCCTGACCCTAACCCTAACCCTAACCCTAATACCCTAACCCTAACCCTAATACCCTACCACTAGCCCTAACCCCTAACCATAACCCTAACCCCTAACCCTAACCCTAACCCCTAAACCTTAAACCTAACCCTAACCCTAACAATGCCCCTAACCCAACCCTAACCTAACGCTAAACTCTAACCCTAACCCTAAACCTAACACTAACCCTAAGCCTAACCCTAACCCTAACCCTAACCCTAACCCTAAATCCTAACCCTAACCCTAACCCAAACCCTAAATCCTAACCCCTAACCCTAACCCTAACCCTAACCCCAACCATAACCCTAACCCTAACCCTCGCATACAGACACACAGACACTCTAACCCTAAACCCCTAACCCCTCACACTAACACACAGACACCCTAACACTAACCCTGACTCTGACCCTAACCCTAACCCTAACCCTAACCCTAAACCCTAACCCTAACACCAACCCTAACCCTAAGCCCTACCCCTAACCCTAACCCTAACCCTCGCTTACACACACACAGACACCCTAACCCTAAACCCCTAACCCCTCACCCTAACACATAGACACCCTAACCCTAACCCTGACCCTGACCCTGACCCTAACCCTAACCCTAACCCTAAACCCTAACCCTCACCCTCACCCTAACCCTAAACCCTAACCCTAACCGTAATCCTAAACATTAACCCTAACCCTAACCCTAACCCTAACCCTAAACCTAACCTTAAACCTAACCCTAACCCTAACAATGCCCCTAACCCAACCCTAACCTAACGCTAAACTCTAACACTAACCCTAAACCTAACACTAAA